>NC_141685.1:376979802-377628191 GCF_964263255.1 Lissotriton vulgaris
AAAACACGCACAATACACTCTTCCTTTCCAATACATACCAGAGGTACGATGCCAAGGAGGCTCTCCATCACCCTTATGACTGCCACCTACCCTCTCCCCCATACCACCTCTCCCAACAATCAATTAACAACCCCAACCCACAGTTTATTACTCACAGCTCCCTATCTCTTCCCACACACAAGAGGACGTGGGAAGAACAACGTGGTCCCTCACGCCCCTTGACCACGGTTCCACACAGAGATAACACTGGCAACATGAACACCAAAAGCCAACATATCAAGGACAAGCTCTCTCCCCATGGGACAACCCTGCCCAGATCGCCCCCATCCCCTCCTCTGAGGAGACAACGCAGCGCCTCGCTCCCACTTTTCCCGACTCTAAACATCAAAGGACTCCCAAGGCTCTATGTCCCAGTTGGAAGAACTCAACCCCCCTCTCGAACCAGTCACAGAGACTCAAAAGAACAAGAGCTGCAATGTCCACGAGTGAAGCGTTGTATCTCGCCTCCTCCAATGACACTCCCACTACTGTCACCCCAAAATCCAGGATCGAAGTTATCACTGGTTTCAGAAGAGACTGCTCCACTCTGAGACCCTTAAGACCCCCTACCTTCCTAACTAACATTCCCAGGACCCCCCTAATGAATAAACATAAAAATGGGGCAACCTTCGCCAAATGCATGCTCGTAAACTGCAGATCAGAAACCAAACATGCAACAAAGTTGGCGGAAACCATCCTCACACATGACATAGACATCACCAAAACCTGGCTAAATGAGTTCTCTTCCCCAATCATGGACATGCTTGTGCCCCTGGCTTTGCAATCATCAACAAAGAGAGAAAAGACAAACGAGGAGGTACCATAGCAATCGTACACAAGATCAACATCTCAGTGACGGAAACCAACACCTTCAATTACAACACTTTTGAATGCCTAACCGCCAACATTAAAATGAGTGACAACAAACCACTACTCTGCCATCTCCTCTACCATCTGCCAGACAACACCACAGCTTTCGGTGAACACCTGTCCGATCTGATTACTCACTGCTCACTCCGAGACTCAAACAATTTAATTCTAGGTTACCTCAACCTGCACTGGAATGAGGAAAACAACTCTCTAATCTAAACCCTGAATGATCTCCCTCATAACAACAACCTTACCCAACATTGCTCAGAGGAAACACATGACAGAGGAGCTATCCTGGATGCCATTATTGCCCAACGCGACACAGTCATTATCAACCACATCCTGCCTGTTGACTGGTCTGACCATCACATCATCCTTTTCCACATCAAACAACCATTACTACGCCAACCCCCCACACTGGACCCCACCCAAATTGGTGAGCAATCTAACTCAGATCCCATGGCAGGCCTGGAGGAATGGGTAAGGTCTCTCCTTCCCATCTTCACAGATGATCTCTCCACAACAGAACTGACCTCTCACTACAAAATAACTATGACTTCCATTCTGGACCTACTAGCCCCCTTGAAACTAGAAAAAATTAGCAACATTCCATCTTGATCCTGGTTCAACACAGACATAAACTCTGAAAGAAAAAAACTAAGAGCTACAGAAAGACTCTGGTGGAACGACCCATCCACAATCCTCCACAATCAACTCAAATCAGCACGCAGGAAGTACAAACAACACATCAAGAACAAAAAAAGGTCATTATTTTAAAATGCTTTAGGCAACGCAAAAAACAGGCCCAAAGAAATTTTTAACCTCATTAGGCAGCAAACTTCAAAGCCCCCTTCATCCTCACTTTTAGCCTCCAAAGACCTGTGCGACAACTTTACCAACTTTTTCAACAACAAAATCACCAAGAATGAGCTCTCCCTGGATGACAACCGCAGTCCCCCCCACAGGAGCCCATCCCTAAGGACAGAAGATATCGCACCCAAACACCCATCAAAACTCTGGAAATCCTTCAACCCCATCCCTGAAGCGGAGATAGTAAAACTGATGACCACCTCCAAACGTTCATCACACGTCCTTGATCCCATACCTGCCCAACTGGCCAAAAACTCAAACTCTCCCTAGCCCCACTCTGGAGCAAGATCATAAATAGCTCCCTGAGAACTGGAACCATACCGGATTGCCAAGTCACCCCACGTCTGAAAAAAACGGGCTTGGACACTATCAAAATAAATAACTTCAGACCCATCTCCAATCTTCCTCACCTATCTAAAATCCTGTAAAGGTGTGTCCTCCTACAACTGACTCAACACATGGACAGCATAAAACTCCTAGATCCCCACCAATCAGGTTTCAGAAAAGGCTGCATTACATAGACAGCGATCATTAACGTCATAGATGATATCCACAAGTCACTCAATACGGACCAATGATGCTTACTCATACGTCTGTACCTAGTTGCAGCCTTCGACATGGTTGACCACAAGCTACACATCAAAGTACTTCAAGAAAGGCTAGGTGCGGAAGAGGTGATCTTACATTGGTTCTCCTCCTTTTTCCAGAACTGCACCCAAAGAGTAAAAATCAAAAACTTCTCGTCCGACCTACACCCCGTCAGCAGGGGTGTCCCACAAGGGTCAGTTCTTTTCCCGCAACTTTTCAACATCTACATGGAACTATTCACCACCATACTAAAAAAAAACAACATCCCTTTCCACCTTTATGCAGACGACACCCAGATCTGTCTCAAAACCTCCTCCATTGACAACAATCAAAGACTCAACAACACTCTTAGAGAAGTCGAACACTGGTTATCACTAAATCACCCGAAACTAAACCAAGACAAAACGGAATTCCTCCTCATTTCTAACAAAGAGGAGAACCCCCAAATCATAGAATGACTAAAAGCTATTGATGCTCTTAATGGCAATCTCACCCTGGCTAACTCCGTAAAATCGCTGGGAATCACCCTCAACGCAAAACTAAACATGGCCAAACACATCAAGAACACCGCAAAGAGCGCCTTCCTCAACCTGAAGTTACTCAACAAAATAAAACCCTTCATCCCGCCCCTGACCTCAAACAAGCTACTCAATCCCTGGTGCTGTCCAGACTCGTCTTCGGGAATGCAGCCCTTGCAGGTACAGCGAAATCCCACTTAGCTCCACTCAGAACAACTCTCAATGCAGCAGCCAGAATGGTCACAGGAGTAAAGAAATATGACCACATTTCACCCGCAGCTAAAATGGCTCCCAGTCCAAATGCGTGCCAACTTCAGAACTGCCTGCCTCACACACAAAGCCCTGCCCACAGGGAAACTCACCTACCTGGCCTCCAAACTTAAGAAGACGTCAGACAAGGAGCCTCAGGAGTTCCAACACTCTTCTCCTCATACCGCCGAAAACTCGCAAACAAAAAACCGTAGCCTGTTCCAAAATCTGGAACTCCATCCCAGTCCATATCAGGACTACCCCTTCCTTTTCAAAATTCAAAAGGCAGCTCAAAGACCTCTCCCGAATCGATAGCCGAAGCACACAAGCTTGCTCGTTGCAGCATACTGATACTTTGACATGAAGACTTCTACCTCCTCCACCTCCCCAACTCCTCCCTCTACCCCCCTCCCTGAAGGAGGTACGGCTTGAGTCAACATGCACACTACTAGAATTCTACATGACTTCCTTGCCTTAATGCTGTACAGCCCGCTGAGACCTCCGAAACGCCATGAGCCATTATGCATATTAGTGCTTTATTGTGTGATTTCCTTGTTACGAATGTTGTAAAGTGCTCCGATACCTTCGGGCCGGCCAGCGCTATATAAAACTCTTTAATAGATAAATGTGCACTGATCACAGTGCACTTACCACTCCTCCTACAGCCGGTCATCCCCATGGCCCGCCCCAAAGGCTCTGCAGGAAAGGAAAAATAAAACGATAAAATGTGTTTATTATCGTTTATTTTTCCTTTCCTGCCTTTTTGAGGCGGCTGTTGGGGGAGGGGAGGGGGCGGGGAGGAGGTGACCCTCCTCCACCATAGCAGAGGAGCTGTTGCTGCTTTACATCCTTCTTAATGCCTTTGTGAATAGGCCTCACTGTTTCTGTTAGTTGAACTGGAGACAAAAGGTTGGCGATTTCAAAATTAAAAACAAGATTTCAGACCTAAAAACGAATCAAGAAAGCATTGCATTTATCTAGCCATTCCCACAGCCTGATCCAGTGCTGGAAAGTCATAAAAGGTTGAACACACTTTCTTTATTGTGGTAAATACGTTCAGCCTTCAAAGATGTGGTGTCTTAGCGTGGACACGTTCTAGTGTTTCTATGCAATGTAATACACTCTACACCCACCCACCACAGACGTCATGGTGTCACATGACGCTGCCAATAAAAGAGGCTGAGCGCACGTGCTCAGGACCTTTCCTACCACTCATTCCTGGTGTCCGTGTCGTCCTTGCTGCGCCTAACATGAGGGCCCAGGGCCCATACTTTCAAACATTACAATGGCGACGAGGTCGGTAGTGCAACCCACGCGTGCCACTACCAAACACTGAGGAAAGGGGGAGTGGTGCCTGCCTGAAGGGCACCCCCTGCAGCAAGGCACAGCGAGCCGAGAAGCCAGTGCACGTCGGAGCCCAGCAGCCACCAAGAGGCGACCAGCTAGCCGACTGAAGCCACCCGCGACGGCCGCCACCAACAGGGGCCGCGAGGAATGAGCGGACCGCCCAGAGCCCACCTGAGACGGCCGCAGGGCAATAACCCCACCAGAGGGTGCACGGACCGGGCGGAGTCCACCCGCCACGACCGCGACGCAGCATCTGGCCTGCCGGCCGAAGGTGAGCCCCTGGGGGCGAATGCCCAACAGTAACTGTGCCAGCAATAAGCAGGACCAGCGGAGCCTACCCGCGGCCTGCCCGAGTCATCCCTTGCCCCCGCCGCGTGTGTAAAGGAAGCGGCGGGGCCCAGAGTAAGCCACGGCACGAAGGGAAGGCGGCCGGACCCGAAAGCCAACTAAACCAACGAGGGGGAGGGAGCGGAGTAGCTAACCGCCTCCCGACCCCCCTCGCGACGTGGTCCAGGCCAGCGGAGCCCACCCGCGTCCGGCCGGCGGCACCTCCACCGAGGGAAGACACAGCAGCGCCAGCGGAGCCCACCCGCGCCCCCCGCAGGCGGCACCCCCAGCGAAGAAGAGACGAAGCAGCGCCAGCGGAGCCCACCCGTGGCCCGCCGGTAGCGCCTAGCGGGGGACAGTGACTGCAGAGCCAGCGGAGCCCACCCGTGACCTGCGAGAAGCAAGGCAGGTCTCCGCCGCGCAGCGTGTGCGTGAGAAGCTGCAGCGGCGGGAGACCGGCGAAAGTGAGGCCAGCGGAACAACACAAGTAAAAGACAGAGCCGGCGGAGCCCAACCGCGGCCTGCCTCGAGCGTCCCTCGCCAGGGAGGAGTGACCGGAGTGACGAGATCCCCCACCGGAGAAAGCAACTCTCCCCCGCCCGCGTGAGCACTGCCGAGGCGGCTGCGGACGGGGAGAGAGCGAGGGAAAAGCAAGCAGCTGCAGGCGGCCAGCGCCGCCAAGATCTGAAGGCGCCCCTCCCCCTCCTCGTGTGCTCCGTGTGTGGAGCAGAGTGCAGGGAAGCGGGGGTGAAGTGACCGTCTGCACGCGGCCAGCGCCGCCGTCAGAAAAAAGGTGCTCCCCTCCCTGTGTGCTCCGGGTGAGGAGCACAGTGCCAGCAAAGCGGTCAACACCGCCAAAACCTCACGCAAGTCCCACCGGGACACTATCACAAGAGGAACCACCTGTGCACCAATAAAGACTGTGGAATTGGCCCTCAGCATCCAAGCTGTACAACACCACAGGGACATAAACAGTGCTCTTACAATCTATGCCAGACGTCAGCACATTTTCAATTTGGTACATTTTCTGCAACACTAAAAGCAAGGAAAAATCTACTCACCCATATCAGCAGCAGCTCCAACCCCCTGTGCACAAAAGCAGTAGAGTGCACACCAGGGAAGGACAAGTCAGGCTGCTCGAAAGATCCAGAACACTGCCACCCTGTGGCCAAAAGTATTACTGCACCAACATCTTCCAGCACAAAAACAAGCACTGCTCAACGCAAAAGAAGTTAGCACCATCTAGCGGCAACAGGCGGAGTAGTGCCCCAAGGGAAAGCATCTCAACGCCGCAATCCAGAAAGCGCGCTCCGCGCAGAAGACAAGGAAGAGAAGACAACAACACGCACCAGCAAGGAGTCGGCAGATGCCACTTCCAGAGTGACGTGGGAAAAGGCACCAACGCCTCACCAAGCATCCAAGCAAGGACAAAACGTCTGGAGAAAACGACTGCCAAGCACTGGAGGAACGATCAGGGAATAAGACTGCCGAGATCAGAAGACGGAGAGAGCAGTGACTTCTAGTGGCCACAGGAGATCACCGCAGCATCAACTACTCCCGCCAACGGTCCGAAGCAGCAAACTTCTGACGCCATCCAAAGCAGCAAGTACCCGACGGTCCAAAGCAGCAAAGTACTGGACGCCAGCCAAAGCTGCAAGTACCGACGACACGCAACAAGTGTCCGAGAGCCTTGACAAGAACGGGCGCAGATAACGCGCCACGTGGCAAGGCACAGCCCCCACGAGATGGAAGAAGGGCACAGGTAACGCCACAGTGCAGAACAGTTACCGAAGAAGACCACTAAGCGTGGCACCCCCAGAAGCCGATCCACAGAAAGATCGCGTACCAAGTATGACCCGCGATGGGTTCTCTAAGCCTACATCAGAAAGTCCGATGGACGACCAAAGAAACCTGCCAAAACATCAGCAGGAGCGGACCGCCAAATGGTCCAGGACGTTTGACCTAGCCAAGGTCTCCAGACACCATCCCACGAACGTCACATACAAGAATCTAGTGAAGAGGGTTCGCGACGCCAACTCAGGAAGCTGAGGAAGAAGGAGGAAGTGTTCCAGTCGGGGACAAACCAGGATCACACATGCAGCGGGCGCGCCCTGCATGGAGGAGCCAGGTCAGGAGAGAAGATGCAAGATCGGACCGAGTGATGTCGCGAAACAGGAAGGGAGAAATGGAGAGATCTGCGTGGCACGTCTGCCACTGCGAAAAGAATGGAAGAAGAGGAGAGATCTGCGTGGCACGTCTGCCACTGCGAAAAGAATGGAAGAAGAGGAGAGATCTGCGTGGCACGTCTGCCACTGCGAAAAGAATGGAAGAAGAGGAGAGATCTGCATGGCACGTCTGCCACTGCGAAAAGAATGGAAGAAGAGGAGAGATCTGCGTGGCACGTCTGCCACTGCGAAAAGAATGGAAGAAGAGGAGAGATCTGCGTGGCACGTCTGCCACTGCGAAAAGAAAGGAAGAAGAGGAGAGATCTGTGTGGCACGTCCGCCACTGCGAAAAGAAAGGAAGAAGAGGAGAGATCTGTGTGGCACGGCTGCCACTGCTAAAAGAAAGGAAGAAGAGGAGAGAGCTGTGTGGCGCGTCTGCCACCATTAACAGAAAGGAAGAAAAGGAGAGATCGTGGCCGTTGCCACAGTCAAGAACAGAAAGAAGTATATCCCCGTGGCCGTTGCCACAGTTAATAATAGAAGGAAGTAATCCACGTGGCCGTTGCCACAGTTAAGCAAGGAAGGAATAAATCCACTTGGCTGTTACTACAGTTAAGAGTGAAGAAGAAGTCAGTGCGCAGTGGGTCCCCACAGTGAGCCCAAGGCCAACCATCATTCCACGGCGAACCACAAGAACTCTACCGCACCCGTCACCGCGGAGGTCAGCAACAGAAAGATTGTGAGTACAACGGGGCTACCCAAGGGCTTGCAGACTGTTTCCATCAGCACTACCAACCAAGCCAAAGCGGACAGTTGTTCCCCTAAACAAACTGAACTCCATCTGCCTAATTCCAAGCAGCGGCAGATTGAAAAGCTTGGCGGAACTGAACACTTCACTGCATCCTGAGATATATTATTTTCTACAAATGTAAACTCTGAAGTTGAGTCTTTTCATAGATTAAAAGGGGGAGTGATGTGGTGTCTTAGCGTGGACACGTTCTAGTGTTTCTATGCAATGTAATACACTCTACACCCACCCACCACAGACGTCATGGTGTCACATGACGCTGCCAATAAAAGAGGCTGAGCGCACGTGCTCAGGACCTTTCCTACCACTCATTCCTGGTGTCCGTGCCGTCCTTGCTGCGCCTAACATGAGGGCCCAGGGCCCATACTTTCAAACATTACAAAATATACTCTGAAATCCCTACAGCAATGAGAAACTCCAGGGGCGAGTAGGTTGCAAGGGGTTTATTACACACAGCTTAACCCTGTCAGCTCGGCTTCACCAACCGCTGGAGCCCCGGAGCAGACTGAATTCTAAAGTTATCTTGACCTAAAAAATATCATTTCAGATTTTGGAAATTGGTATGTGCGTTGCAGCATACAAGAACTGAGTAAGAAAGGGGCCCTTTAGCTATTTTGCAAAAACTCCGAAACACTAAAATGTGTAAACTGACAGGGAGTAAGAAATTGCAAATAGAACATATTTAATTCAAGCCTACGAGGCTGTGCATGCTGCCTGGATACAAAATATCAATTGTGGGCTAACCAAGAACCTACAATGAGCTTAAAGCCTGCCCATTGCTTACCATTGGCTGCATTATTGTCACTCACATGCTTGACTTGTATTGCCTTTCCATCTTGTGTTTTCCCCTCCCCTGGAGCATAGCCTATTACTTGTACCTTTCCACTGCTCACTTTTACAGAATCACTTTTTTCTTTTTGCTTAATCACCCTAGGAGAGTGCCTGTATTTATCCTGTGTGATTCTCTCTCCCTCTCTATGTTGTTATCACTCGGCCGGGTGCTTCTGTGCCCGCACACTCCGTGTTGCCTTCTCCCTTGTGTGCTTCCCCCATGTCCTCCATGTTGCTTCTCTCTCATGTGTTGTTTCTACCCTGCCCCATTCACATCACATTGCTTCCATGTTGCTCCCTCTCCAGCCCACCTACTCAGCCCTACTTTTAAAACAAAAATCGGAGGACCAGGCAGCAAATTGTTGCCGAGCCCTCTGCCTTAAGAAGCAGTTTTGTGCTACTTCGATTTCAATTTTTTTCCCACCAATCCATCTTGGAACACGAAATAAAAAAATTGGTTCTCGTTCAATTTCATAGACGCACAAATGCGTGGAGAAAAATATAGGGACCTGGCACGTGAATGCGCTTTTTTTTTTTTTTTACTTTTGCCACCTTTTTGATGCTATACAGCTTTTCCAAAATGTAATGGAAAAGCCAGAAGGTCCCAAAAGTCTGAAAAGTGTGACCTGTTTGTTGTGGTGGTGGGGGAATATTATCACAATGCATTTGATCATTTAAGAGGCGCACAAAGAGTATGTTTTTCTAGTTTTACAAGTAATTCTTTTAGGTTTTTTAAATGGATTCCTTTTTAACACCAGGACTAGGAAGTCACCATGTGAACTACATGAAAACCAGTAGACGATCCCGAACTGTTCTTGTAGGGCTTCTTCACTTAGGACTGTAGCAGGACCTAGTAGGACTGGAGGCTTACAGAGTCCAAGAAAATAAGCAGGCGTATGGGCAAAAAAAGGTTGTTCATGGGACCAAGCAATCAACTTCAACAGAGACAGACTCACAGATGCATAAATGTCTCATGCTCCAAGCCCCCGTCTGATGCACCAGCAAAGCAAGCCAAAGGTTCAAATACATCACATCCCAAGAGAAGGTCCAAGTGCATGCACCTGATGGCTACCGGACCTCATGGTCAGCTTCAGCACCAAGAAATCCTTAGGGGATGCAGAACATGTCGTGATCTGTAATACCTGATGTGTTTCAGGTCTCTTTACACAGCTCTCTGTCCCGGCTGTGTGTGGTGGTCTGGCGGGACCGAAGCACGCTTATGAAGGAGGCTGGAACAAGACTATTTTGGATGTACAGAGTCAGCACTCCGGCCTGGGGAGGAATAGAAAGTGGGACCTCCTCCTGAATACCGTCATCTCGTATTCCAAGATGGCGGTGCTGGATCAATATGGTGCCTGAAGAGAGCCTAGATGTGCTAGGGTGTATGTTGTCTACTCTGGTCTCAGCAGTAAACTGTGAGGACTGTGTCTGTGGGATCCCGCAGCTTTAACTGCATTCCACAGTGCTGCCAGAGCTCCGAGAAGGAGTGTCACTGCCTGCTTTTGTGTGTGTGTACCATAGACAAGTATAAACAGAAAGGTTGGTGCCATCTTCTATAGATATATATAACTTTATTGTGTCAAGTTATTTAAAACCATCACAATATATATATATATATGTCGCCAGTAGGTATATATAGTTAGGACCTAGTTACCATAGGAAATCCCCAACATTCTATTGAGAATAACTTTGGCGCCGATTGAAGAATCTGCGTGTAATTTTCCTTACATTTGCTCATCTATGCTCCGCTCCTTCCCTGAAAGTTTCGGGGGGATTCGTCAAGCGGGGTCCTAAAACGTGTTTTCCCCATGGTAATTTCCATAGGGACCTTTAGACACGGCTACAACCCGAACGGCTGAATGGAATTACACCAAACTTGGCAAAATGGTAGGGCCTGGTATGCTGATGTGCCGTTGCTATGTTTGGTGAAAATCCCTCCAGTAGTTCTTGAGAAAATAGAATTTGAAATTTTTCAAATGAAATTTTCTATGGGACCTTTAGACACGACTACAGCCCGAACGGCTAAACGGAATTACACCAAACTTGGTAAAATGATAGGGACAGGTATGCAGTAGTGCCTTTTCTTTATTTGGTGAAAATCCCTCCAATAGTTGTTGAGAAAATTGGATTTGAGCACATTATATATCTATATGTGCTCAACATTCTATTGGGAATAACTTTGGTGCCGATTGTGGAATCTGCGTGTAATTTTCCAGAATTTTGGCCAGCTCCGCTCCGCTCCGCTCCGCTCCTTACCTGAAGGTTTTGGGGGAATTCATCAAGCGGGGGCCGAAAGGGGGGGTCCCAAAACGTTTTTTTCCCATGTTAATTTCCATAGGGACCTTTAGACACGGCTGCAGCCCGAACGGCTGAATGGAATTACACCAAACTTGGCAAAATGATAGAGCCTGGTATGCAGAAGTGCCTTTGCTATATTTGATGAAAATCCCTCCAGTAGTTCTTGAGAAAATTGAATTTGAAATTTTTCAAATGGCATTTTCTATGGGACCTTTAGACACGGCTACAGCCCGAACGGCTAAACGGAACTACACCAAACTTGGCAAAATGGTAGGGACAGGTATGCAGTAGTGCCTTTTCTTTATTTGGTGAAAATCCCTCCAGTAGTTGTTGAGAAAATTGAATTTGAGCAAATTATATATCTATATGCGCTCAACATTCTATTGGGAATAACTTTTGCGCCGATTGAGGAATCTGCGTGTAATTTTCCAGAATTTTAGCCAGCTCCGCTCCGCTCCTTCCCTGAAAGTTACGGGGGGATTTGTCAAGCGGGGGCCGAAAGGGGGTCCCAAAACGTTTTTTTCCCATGTTAATTTCCATGGGGACCTTTACACACGGCTACAGCCCGATTCGGCTGAATGGAATTACATCAAACTTGGCAAAATGGTAGGGCCTGGTATGAACATGTGCCTTTGCTATGTTTGGTGAAAATCCCTCCAGTAGTTCTTGAGAAAATTGAATTTGAAATTTTTCAAATGGCATTTTCTATGGGACCTTTAGTCATGGCTACAGCCCGAACAGCTGAACGGAATTACACCAAACTTGGCAAAATGGTAGGGACAGGTATGCTGTAGTGCCTTTTCTATATTTGGTGAAAATCCCTCCAGTAGTTGTTGAGAAAATTGAATTTGAGCAAATTATATATCTATACGCGCTCACCGTACTCGCACCGTATACGTACGGTACGCATACGTGCGCGTACCCTTACGTGCGCGAGCGAGTTTCTGATTGGCTGGCAGTCGACTGTCAACATTCCAAACTGTCCAAACCAGGAAGTGTTGGCCACCATCTTGTTTTTCAGGAGAACTGAGGCACAAGAGAGCCCAAAACAAGAGTGGAAAACACGAAAAGGGGGTAGGGTAGAGACCCCCCAACTCTCTAGCCCTTCTCAGGGGGTCCCAGAAGTGACTTAGGCCTAGATGTAGGTAATTCTATTTTAGCACTTCTTAAATACCGAATTTGCATGCACACCTATGCCATGTGACAGACAGACATGCCCTTAGGGCATGTCTGTGTGCCACATGGCACACATGCCTGTATTTGGGTTGCTAGAGGGTGTCAAAGTGACACCCCCTGCACCCTTGCTGGAATCGGTATTTACCGAATCAGTAAATACCGATTCGGTAATGCCCATTGATTCCTATGGGCTTCAATGCCCATAGGAATCAATGGGCATTACCGAATCCGTATTTACAGAATCGGTAAATACCGAATCTCAACGATTCGGTATTTACCGATTCTGTAATACCTACATCCCCCCTCCCCTCTATTTTACCACTTCTTAAATACTGAATCTGTAAAATTCGGTATTTAAGAAGTGGTAAAATAGAATTACCTACATCTAGGCCTAAGTCACTAACCCATGCATTTAGTAAGACACATTTAATCACTCACTCATACAGTCAGTCACGCACCTACTAAATCCTTCATCCAGACACTTATACATCCACCCATTCTTCAATATGTAAAACATATTTAAACTTTACAGCAACACACAGTCACTGGATGATGTCATCATTATATATATATATATATATATATATATACAACAGGTTTCCCCAGTCCTGGGGAGGATTTGGAGTCTCAGAAAAAACGGAATCAATCGCTTACTTAGGTTAAAGTCTTGTGTTTATTTCATAAATCCATTGGGGGATCAAAAGCAAAAACAACAAAGGGTTGTTTTTGCTTTTGATCCCCCAATGGATTTATGAAATAAACACAAGACTTTAACGAAAGTAAGCGATTGATTCCGTTTTTTCTGCGACTCCAAATCCTCCCCAGGACTGGGGAAACCTGTTGTAATTGTCAGCGGTTGGCTCAACCGCAGGAGTAACGCGACCAAGGAAAAAGCAGCGCCTAACGGGAGAGGAAGGGAGCCAAGTGGTAGATATATATATATATATATATATATATATATATATATATATATATATATATATATATATATATATATATATATATATATATATATATAAAAAAACAGCAATCTAGCTAAAACGAATGAAACTGTATAACAGACAAATCATGGCATTATCCGTAGATATATGTAGCAGCACTCAACCCTGTAGGGAGCCAGCTCCACTAGAGTGTAAGATGCAATAACGGCCACATAAGAATAAAGCACAAATAACAACCTACTCCATACACAGAAGGTTTATGGACTACAACTAGAACAAATAAAGAGAAAATGTTTACTGATAAATTATTGTAATTAAATTGCATCAAACAACCCCTCGAACAGCGTATCCGCAGCTTGTCCAATGGTAGGAAACTAGATTCTGTCATTATTTAGATGGAATGCCACAGTGGCCTACTAAAACAAGCCTATTGATGAATCAGAAGCCAGCATTTAGGACATACAATGACACAAGCAAATGGCAAACATGGGCGGAGAGTGGGCGGGGTTTGTATTTGCTACTCATCTACAATAAGTCTCGCAAAGCAGCGCATGCGCGCTGGCTCAGGCTCGACCTGAAAATGTGAATGTAATGTGATTGGCAGGCAACTATATTTAGTGACTACATTATGTGGGCTTTGCTTGGAATATCAGGATTAAAGTTAAGGATTTAGTGGACTCCTGATTAACATTTTACTCTATCTTCAAAGAGTGACTATCCCAGAGCGATCTGGCTTGGCTCTTATTGTCAGTGCCAGTGTGATCAGAGTCTGTTGTCAGCAAGTTAACCGGTACCTAGGACTCAGAACACAGCAACTTAACTTAGCTCATAGCAGGAAAGGGATAGATCCCAAGGAGTTTTCTAAAGATTTATTTTACCTACGCAAAACTACCAAACGTTTTCTAAGTTTTGGGAAGACTCCAAACAGGAAAAATCCTTCATACAGAAGCAACACTGACTTGCAAATGGCACATGTTTTAGGGAACTATGGGCCTTGCCAAAGTTCAGGAAACCTATTAATCTGGGTCTACACTGGACTCCAAGGTACTGCTGTGCAGTATGGGGCAAACTAGTTATTTTGTGTCTACACAAGACAAAATACAGGTCAAGTGGATTAAGGGAACTTTCTGACTAGAAGGCGTTAATGTGGGAGATATTGATCTGGAGAACTTTCCCTTCAACCACGTTTTCCAGTTCCCAGACATCTAGTTCCAAAAAATCTACCCTATGTTTATATACTTTCTGCAATCTTGCAGATATCCACACAAACAAAATTATGTGACACCGATAGCAAAGAAATCAATATTTGAACCATTGAGTCTCAAAAGAACTATTCAAGGGCAACCTTGAACTCAAGGCTCTAGTCACCCGCTCAGCATGTATGCTCATTCCAGGCCAATGACAATGTTTCCCTTATTGGCATCCTTCCTGTAAACAGAAGATCAACACATGATCTACTCTTTGTTGGTCCTTCACTGTGCGGGAGACCTACAGCTTTTCAGCTTCAAAGGTATGACTTTCGTATGTAAATTAGGCAAGTGGAGACTTGCTCCGTTGTGGCCAACCTGGCTAGTAGTAGCACGTTTTCAAGATTGTGACCTCTTTCTTCTTCAGCATGTAACTTCATAGTTATGTTATGGTTCTTTTTAGATAACAGCCCCACTATAAAGACAGCTATGTGAATCCTCAACCTCAGTATAAAATAACTATAACATGCTATTGTTTTTTCTTAATATCCAGGAAACAGGGGCACGGGCAAGGCAACTGCATAGCCAAAGCAGCAGCAACTAGGATCCAAACATGTAATAAATTTCAATAGCCTGTGGGGGTTACATATCAGTTCAACAAATGGAAACATTCAATCTGGGAGGCCCAAAAAAATCTAATAGTAATCACATTTCAGGATCTGACTATATTACTAGAAACGATGATGCAGCGGTTCGGCCAAACCTGCAGTAAAAGTGAAAAGCTTGTCCATGGGAAAAAACTAGCCCAACTATCTGTGTGTTTAAACTTTTACTGTAGAGGATTCCAATTTGGTGTAATTCTTTTTATATAATTCTCAGATCCTAATGTGGCTCTTAATTGTTCAAAGTAAGAGCACAAGTTATCCCTCAGTCTAATTAGTAATTAGTTTATTAACCAAAAAGGATGAAAAGCTGAAAAGACTTGGGTGATAATGTCTTGTAGAGGCAGACTAAAAAGCTTCTTAGATCTTACCCTTAGAGTAAGATCTAAGAACCTTTTTAGTAGAAGCACACGGGCGAGTGATAACAACATAGAGAGGGAGAGAGAATCACACACGGTAAATGCAGGCACTCTCCTAGGGTGATTAAGCAAAAAGAAAAAAAGTAATTCTGTAAAGTGAGCAGTGGAAATTTACAAGTAAAAGGCTATGCTCCAGGGGAGGGGAAAACACAAGATGGGAAAGGCAATACAAGTCAAGCATGTGAGTGACAATCATGCAGCCAATGGTAAGCAATGGGTAGGCTTTAAGCTCATTGTAGGTTCTTGGTTAGCCCACGATTGATATTTTGTATCCAGGCAGCATGCACAGCCTCGTAGGCTTGAATTAAAAATGTTCTATTTGCAATGTCTTGTTCACTGTCAGTTTACACATTTTAGTGTTTCAGAGTTTTTGCAAAATAGCCAAAGGCTCCGTTTCTTACACAGTTCTTGTATGCCGCAAAGCACATACCAATTTCCAAAATCTGAAATCATATTTTTTAGGTCAAGATAACTTTAGAATTCAGTCTGCTCCGGGGCTCCAGCGGTTGGTGAAGCCGAGCTGACAGGGTTAAGCTGTGTGTAATAAACCCCTTGCAACCTACTCGCCCCTGGAGTTTCTCATTGCTGTAGGGATTTCAGAGTATATTTGAAACTGAACGTATTTACCACAATAAAGAAAAGTGTGTTCAGCCTTTTATGACTTTCCAGCACTGGATCAGGCTGTGGGAATGGCTAGATAAATGCAATGCTTTCTTGATTCGTTTTTAGGTCTGAAATCTTGTTTTTAATTTTGAACTCGCCAACCTTTTGTCTCCAGTTCAACTAACAGAAACAGTGAGGCCTATTCACAAAGGCATTAAGAAGGATGTAAAGCAGCAACAGCTCCTCTGCTATGGTGGAGGAGGGTCACCTCCTCCCCGCCCCCTCCCCTCCCCCAACAGCCGCCTCAAAAAGGCAGGAAAGGAAAAATAAACGAGAATAAACACATTTTATCGTTTTATTTTTCCTTTCCTGCTGAGCCTTTGGGGCGGGCCATGGGGATGACCGGCTGTAGGAGGAGTGGTAAGTGCACTGTGATCAGTGCACATTTATCTATTAAAGAGTTTTATATAGCGCTGGCCGGCCCGAAGGTATCGGAGCACTTTACAACATTCGTAACAAGGAAATCACACAATAAAGCAGTAATATACATAATGGCTCATGGCATTTCGGAGGTCTCAGCGGGCTGTACAGCATTAAGGCAAGGAAGTCATGTAGAATTCTAGTAGTGTGCATGTTGACTCAAGCCGTACCTCCTTCAGGGAGGGGGGGGGGGTAGAGGGAGGAGTTGGGGAGGTGGAGGAGGTAGAAGTGCTCAATTACTTACCTGTAATCTTCATTACTCCGGGTCCCTTTGTCCTCGTCCCATTCATTAACATATTGGAGATAACCATGCCCCGACAGAAAAAAAGAGCAGAGGCATGCTGGGACCCTAATTCTGCCCCTCCCAACGGGAGAACATAAGCAGTACTTACCCAGCATCCCGTCTGTACAACCAAGCCCAGACAGGAAGGCCGGCCGCCATTCGTATGAATGGAACGAGGACAACGGAACCGGGAGTAATGAAGATTACCGGTAAGTGATAGAGCATTACCCCCAGATCCCTTATGTCCACGTCCCATTCATTAACATACTGGAGAATACCAAAGCAGAAAACCGGCCTTCCCAAACCACAAGCACACCCAGGAAACCACACCAAATGCAGCAACCCAAGGGAGCACTGAGAAGGAGGGAAGGGAAGACCGCAGGAAGCAACCGGCCAGCAACCCGGAACAGGACAACAGGGCCTAAAACAAAGACCGGAGACAACCAAGAAAACAACAGAAGGCCAGGACCACAAAAAGGAGTCCGCTGACCAGAGAAGCAAACCCAGACCGGCCTGGGATAGGCCAAAGAAAGAAACCCAGTCCAGGCAACAGGGCGCAGCCCCAAGCAAGCATGGGAGCAGAACAGGACCCCAACGAGCCCGAAAAGGACAGGGAGGGAGACAGAGACCCGAAACCCCAGGAGGCCAAAAAAAAAACACAGAGAAGAAAAACCACCTGGGGGTGTTTGGGGGAGCCAGCGGCGCTGTTCCTGGCGGACATGGACAGGGCCTTTGATTCCCTGAGCTGGACATATCTATTTGCCTTATTGCAACGTCTTAACCTTGGCCCACGCTTTCTGGCGTATGTCCAGTTGCTGTATACGGACCTCACGGCCTCGGTGCGCGTCGGGGGTCCAGTCTCTCGCTCGTTTCCAGTCCAACGCGGGACGTGGCAGGGCTGTTCCCTTTCCCCGTATTTATTCGCGCTCGCTATGGAGCCTCTTGCTGCGAGGGTGCGTATAGACGCCCAACTTAAAGGGTTTCGGTGGTCGGCGGGCCTCACTGATAAAATTGCGTTATACGCGGACAATGTTTTATTTTTTCTTACTGACCTGGACCGCTCTGGGCCGCGGCTATTGCGCATTCTACAAATTTTTGGTGAAACCTCTGGCCTATATATGAACCCAGGCAAATCCACGCTTTGGACGCTAGGCGGTCACCACAGCATAGGAGAATGGGCATCGGGCCTTCAGTTGGCAACAGACGGGGTGAAATATTTCCGAGTCTTTTTATCTGAGGATGCGGCTGTCTCTCGTGATCGCAACCTTAACCTGGTCTGGGATCGCACATGCGAAGACATGAAGGTATGGACTAGGATGCCGCTGTCTATACTCGGCAGGTCTGCTATTTTTAAGATGGTTCAGAAAAGGGGGTGGTGATGAACAGAGTGTCTGAATTAAGCAGACCACTCTTACCCAGTCCAAGGATCAGGGCTTGATCCATCACCGTTTTTTAGCTCACTGCACCATCCCAGCTCAGAACTTGGCTATATGCAAATTAGTCTGACCCTGGCCCAGTGCATCATGGGAACAGGGCAGACCAAACTACCAAGCCAATTCTTATACTGGGAAGGAAACAAGCTACCGGGGACCGGTTTCTGGCATTTCAGCCGTCTTCGGCCCGGCTTGCTTGAATCCTGATGGTGCAATGAGCTAGGGACTCACATCTGAGTATACCCTTCCACGCTTATGGTGGACAAAAATGATTCAGAAAAGGGGGTGGTGATGAACAGAGTGTATAAATAACGGTGATGGATCAAGCCCTGATCTTTGGACTGGGTAAGAGTGGTCTGCTTAATTCAGACACTCTGTTCATCACCACCCCCTTTTCTGAATCATTTTTAAGATGGTGGCACTCCCATGCCTGGTGTACCAACTGCAGAATCACCCGCATGCGATTTCGCCCCGCTGGTTCCAGCAACTTAATTCGGCGTTGAGTGGGTTCCTGTGGGAGGGGGGCATTGCGCGGGTGGCATTGCCGACGTGCTTTCTATCGACATACACGGGGGGCTAGCCACGTCGGATGTGCTTTCGTACTATCAAGCGGCGCACCTGTTGGTGCTGAATGACTGGTGGTATGGCGATAGGGGGGATCCGGCCTATGCTGTTGAGAGGTTCCTGATGGGCACGGCGTCCTTGCATACGCTGTTGTATTCGGCGCCGCTTCGGAGAGCCCTGCCCCCGGCCACGCAGGGAGTCTTTATTGTGTGGAGGCAGGCGCTGCGTAGAATGGGCTGGTAGAATGTGCTCACCCAGGAAACCCCCCTGTGGCGCAACGGTCGATTGCCCCAGAAGGATACGTTGATGGGCTTTCGGGGATGGGATGCGATTGGCATCTCTACCCTCGGCGACGTTGTGTCAGGATGCGCCCTCAAATCTTTTGAAGATCTACGGGAGGAATTCGGGATGCCCGGCACCCAGTTCTTCAAGTATCTCGAGTTTCACCATGCTTTGACACCCTCTTAGGCGGGTCTAGAGCAGCTCCCCGAGTTCAGCCCTCTGGAAGCCAAACTCTTCATGGGGGAACTGCCCGACAAGAAGCTATCGCGTATCTACCAGACACTTGTACGCCATTGCTCCTCTGACCTGCTTAAACTTACGGCTGCATGGGAACAGAACGTGGGAGACCTGGATGAGGAAGACTGGGTAGAGGCCCTAGAGAGTCCCAGGGGGGCGGCAATCTCCACTCGCCTGCGACTGATTCAGTTCCGCTACTTACACCGCACATACTTCACCCGACAGCGCTTGTGGAGGGCGGGCATGGTGGCGTCCCCCGAATGCCTCCGATGCGGGTTGGATGTCGGTACACTGCTGCACACAATATGGGAGTGCTCAGCACTGCGTAGATTCTGGGATGGGGTGCATCGATGCCTGGATGAGGTTCTGTCTGGGAGCTCCAGAGGGACCCTAAGTTAGCTTTATTGCATGTTATGGCTGGAGTAGGGGGCAACAGGTCAAGCGCCACTTACTGTTACTAGGCTTTACTTTGGCGAAACGCTATATAGCCAAAGCGTGGAAGGCGCCCCAGGCCCCTTCATTAGCCGCCTGGAAAAATGAGATGGACTTCTGTATGGGACTGGAACAGCCCCTATTTACAGCGAGGGGATGTCCTCGAAAGCATTATAAAATCTGGAAGAGGTGGGCAGACTTTAGGGGCCCGGAACTGGACCCGCCACCCGAGGAGGCTATCCTCTCGACTCTCTGATATGCTGGACTACCTGATACCATGGATGGTGCTTTGGTGGACATGGCAAATTCTGGATATGGACACTAGGTTGTTAATGGAACAAGCAGTGGTGCAAGGGGGGGTGGGACTTTTTGAGGGGGCTGGGGGGTTGTGTTTTTCTTTTTTTTCATTCTATTGTCTCTTTCTTTCCTAAAATTGCTGAAGCTATGACTGATTTATTGATGATGGCAGTAGACTCTGGATGGCAGAGCATTGCATAACCTGTGTGTTCAGACAATAAAATCTGTTTAAAAAAAAAAAGAAACCAACACACGCAGAGGCAGCAACCAGAAGGAGAGCCACAGCCCCGCAGGCACAAACCCCTGCAGCAGTAGAAGGATGCTGACACCCATCAGCCGGGCAGAAGGTGGAGCAAGGAGCCACGGACCCCAACACCCCCGAAGCAGGCCAGCAGCGCTGGACTAAGAAACAGCATAAGGAGCAGTAAATGGTGCAAGCCTTCGTCACTGAGGTCCCAACCATGAAATGAATGGACGTCGCGAAGAGTGAACCACCTTCACAGCTCCAGCGTACGGGAAAGCCGTGAGCGCTCCGGATGGGATGTAGCTCAGTTGAAGAGCGCATGCTTCATAAGTAGGAGGTCCCGGGTTCAAACTCTGGCATGCCCAGGAGCCGCCGCAGCCAAACCAGGATAGACCAGAAGGCCAACCCGTCAGCCCCTGGAAAAGAAACAGACAGGAAGGAGCAGCACAGAGCCACAACGCACCAAAGTGTAAAGGCTAAGTCGGTCCTGCATGGATGGGAACTGGAGACACTGCAGACCAACACACATAGCTGGTGTCATAAAAATCCTCTCCGGAGTCTGGAGGATTGTCAAACACCACCAGCCATATAGCATGAGAAGCTATGAATACAGCGCCTTTGAACAGTAGCGCAGCAAGGGTGCCCTGTGCCCTACTGCGTCCAGTGAAAGCACCCCCATAGCTGTCGGGTGGGCAGCAGCTGCGAGGGGAGAGCAAATATGTAAAAAAATGCTATGCGGGATTCACCAGGGGCAGGGACTGGACACCACCAGCAGCAAGGCCCCCACGCCACTCAGGAAAAGCGGCACGTCTCCCAACACGCCCAGCTGCAGGAGATGCGCCCGCTACCCGGAAGCACCTTTCTGGGAGGCACACCAGCCCAAAGAGCCCGCAGGCCAAGCAGCACACCGGCCAACATCGTCATGACCCCCAGCAAGCCCGGCAGGCCAGGGGACAGACCAGGAAACCCCCAGCCCGCACAGCCAAACAGCCGGGTGGGGGGGGGGGGAAGAAAGGAACACCACTCCAGCCCAGCAGGAGCAGCAGAACAGCAAACCACGTCCATTCTGTCGACAGACAGAAAGAAAGAATAGACAGGATGCTGGGTAAGTACTGCTTATGCTCTCCCGGTGGGAGGGGCAGTATTAGGGTCCCGGCATGCCTCTGCTCTTTTTTTCTGTCCGGAGATGGTTATCTCCAATATGTTAATGAATGGGATGAGGACATAAGGGACCTGGGGGTAATACCCACTTCTACCTTTCCGCCATTAATTCTATGGCAGAGTGGTAATGCTGCCTAGTCATTACCTACTGTTATGGATGCTCAACAAAACCACTAATTCAATTGCGCTTTTCTTGACTCTCCATTTCCGTTCTCCTCCAATTAAACGCATAATTCCATCCTTGCATTTTTACGTTGTAGTCACATAGCTAAAGAGGATCTGTCTCCTTGCTTTATTCAGAAATATTCTCAGCTTCCTGCAGAACTCTTCTGTTCCACATAACACTGTGTTCATCCACCGAAGAGAGCTTTTTACTTTTTCATTAACTGCCCAAGCAAACATGTTTGAATCATATATAATGCAGCACTCCCTTTTGTTTGCCCCCTAAACCGAGCTCCCAATCCCCGAATGCCCGTGTCTCATTGACACCCTTATCTATGTAATGCCTGGTCATTTTTCTGACCCCTAATAGTCTTCTTACAGCCTTCTCTAACTTTTCCTCACTTACTTTAAGGTTTATAGGGATTCCGGGTAGGGAACCGTTGGGATATCTACGCAAGCCATACCTTACTGGACTCCTCAGGGTGTCTAGTTTTCAGAAATGTATGGGTTAGGTAGGTTTCCTAGGATGGCCGCTGAGCCCGGGGCCAAAAACCCAGGTGACCCCCCTTGCAAAACCAGGTTGTTTCGTGATAGGTAATTTTGATATCCCCTCAATACTTTTTGGGCCCTTGCCTGTCACGGGTACTTGACCCACCCACACGAGTGAGGTACCATTTTTATCAGGAGAACTGGGGGAACTCCGGGTGGTGGGAAATATATGGATCCATGCAGATTCCTGAACTTTCCCACACAGAAGTTTGAGAAAAATGTGATTTTTTTCAGCTAAATTTGTTGTTTGCAGGGGATTCTGGGTGAGAAAACTTTGGGAGGCCCAAGCAAGCCATACCACGTTGGACTCCCCGCGTATCTCGTTTTCAGAAATGTATGGGTTTGGTAGGTTTCCCAAGATGGCCGCCAAGCCCGGGGCCAAAAACCCAGGTGACCCACCTTGCAAAACCAGGTTGTTTTGGGATAGGTCATTTTGAAGTCTCCTCAATATGTTTTGGGACCTTGCCTGTCAAGGATACTTGACCCACCCACGCGAGTGGGGTACCAGTTTTATTGGGAGACCCTGGGGAAACGCTGGGTGGTAGGAAATTTGTGGATCCAAGGACATTCCAGAACTTTCCAGAACAGAAATGTGAGGAAAATGTGGTTTTGTTTGCAACATTTGAGGTTTGCAAGGGATTCTGGGTAACAGAACCTGGTGAGAGCCAGAAACAACCCCATCCTGGATTCCCCTGGCTGTCTAGTTTTCAAAAATGTATAGGTTTCTTAGATTTCCGTAGGTGCTGGTAGACCTAGGATTAAAAATCTACAGCTAGGCACTTTGCAAAAAAAACAGTCTTTGCAAAAAAAACGGTCAGTTTTCATTGTAAAAAAGTGGAGTCCATGTTGCATTTTGGTCCGTTTCCTGTTGCGGGCACTAGGCGTACCCACATAAGTGATGTACCATTTTTTATTGGAAGACTTTGGGGAATGCAGGGTAAGTGGAATTCTGTGGATCCACGCAGATCCCGGAACTTTCCATTACAGAAATGTGAGGATTTTTTTTTTTTTTTTACAAACAGGTTTGCAAGGGATTCTGGGTAACATAACCTGGTAAGAGCCAGACAAGTCACCCCATCCTGGATTCTCCTGGGTGTCTAGTTTTCAAAAATGTATAGGTTTCCTAGGTGCCCACAGAGCTAGGGTTCAAAATCTACAGCTAGGCAATTTACAAAAAAAGGTTCAGTTTTCACTGTAAAAATGTGGTGTCCACGTTGCATTTTGGGCTGTTTCCTGTTGCGGACACTTGGCCTACCCACACAAGTCGGGTACCATTTTTATCTGAAGACTTTGGGAAATGCAGGGTGGGTGGAATTTTGTTGATCCACGCAGATACCAGAACTTTCAATCACAGAAATGTGAGGAAAATGTGGGTTTTTTTACAAACTTTGAGGTTTGCAAGGGATTCTGGGTAGCAGAACCTGGTGACAGCCAGACAAATCAACCATCCTGGATTCCCCTGGTTGTCTAGTTTTCAAAAAATGTATAGGTTTGCTAGGTTTCCCTAGGTGCCGGCAGTGTTCGGGTTCAAAATCTACAGCTAGGCACTTTAAAAAAAAGGGGTCCGTTTTACTGTAAAAAATTGGTGTGTCCACGTTGTGTTTTGGGCTGTTTCCTGTCGCGGGCACGAGGCATAACTACACATGTGAGGTACCATTTTTATCAAAAGACTTTGGGGAATGCGCGGTGGTTGGAATTTTGTGGATCCACACAGATCCCAGAACTTTCCATAATAGAAAGGTGAGGAAAATGTGCTTTTTTAAAAGTAAGTTTGAGGTTTACAAGGTATTCTGGGTAACAGAACGTGGAGAGAGGTACACAAGTCACCCCGTCCTGGATTCTCCTTGGTGTCTAGTTTTTAAAAATTTACAGGTTTGCTAGGTTTCCATATGTGCCGGCCAGGGCCCAAAATCCACAGGTAGGCACATTGCTAAATACAAGTATTTGTCTAGTGGGCTTTCTGCTGCCCTGGGGAGGTAGTGAGGAGGGGGGTTTGCAAGGATATGTGTTTTTGTTTGAGGAGTGGGGGCATTGGTATGCCCATTCTGGGCAGCCCCCACAGATAAAAAAAGCCTGCATAATCGCTGGCGCCTAGTGGGCTCTCTGAAGCGCCCTAGGGGCCAGATCAGGGGTTACTGCCCCCATCTGTCTCCTGAGGAGGAAAAAAGACTGTGGCATTTGATGGGGCATGGTGGGGGCATTGGCATGCCCATTCTGGGCAGCATATACCCCTGAATTAAAAAAAGTAAATATTCCCTGATGCCTATTGGGCTTTTCTGTCCCATGGGGAGGCAGATAAGGGGCTTTTGCCCCTATCCGCCTCGTAGGGGGGCCGAAAGAATGTGGCAATTTTTGTTTGGTGTGGGGCATTGTCATGCCCATTTTGGGCAGCCTCCACTACCTACGTATATTTAAAAAAAAGCCCTGGTGCCTTGTTGGCTTTCTGCCCCACTGGGAGGCAGATCAGGGGCTACTTCCCCTATCTGCTTCCTGGGGGGAGGGGCAGAAATACAGTGGCATTTATTTTGGAGGGTGGGGGCATTGGCCACATGAACCTTGGAAATAGAAAAATCCCTGGTGCCTAGTGGGTTTTCTGCCCCCGGGGGGCCAAATAAGGGGCTATTGCCCCATCTGCTTCCCGGGGGGAGAAATACTGTACCATTTTCTTTTTGGGTGGGGGCATTGACATGCCCATTCTGGGCAGCCTTCACCACTACGTATAAAAAATGTTTTTAAATCCCTGGTGCCCAGTGGCTTTTTGCCCCCCCTGAGGCCAGATGAGGGGCTTTTGCCCCTGTATGCCTCCTGGTGGGCAGAAAGTATTTTGCCTTCTTTGCTGGGTAGGGTGGGGGCATTGGGATGCCCAATCTGGGCAGCCTCCACCCCGAACCTTGGAAAAAGAAAAATCCCTGGTGCCTATTGGGTTTTCTGCCCCCCCCGGGTGGGCAGATAAGGGGCTATTGCCCCATCTGCCTCCCAAGGGGGGCAGAAAGATTGTACTTTTTTTTTGGCCAGCCCCAACCCCTAGGTATAAAAATAAACAAAAAATCCATGGTGCCTAGTGGTGCCTAGTGGGCTTTCTGCCTCCCCCCCCCCCCCCCGGGGCGGGGGGCAATCACGGTCTATTGCCCCCATCTGCCTCCTGGGGAGGGGCCAAAAGTATTTTGCCTCCTTTGCGGGGGTAGTGTGGAGGCATTGGAATTCCAATTCTAGGCAGCCCCTGTAGAAAGGTGGATATCTGACTATGGTTGCCCCCAACTTTTTGCCTAGTGTTTTACTGGTTTTCGACATAGTTGGCCTGGGATCCTGCTATTCAGGACCCCGGGCTTCCTGCTCTCTCTGTTAAAATGGACTCCATGTACCTTAGGTACATACCAATTGGTATTGGGTCACTCTTGTAAGTCCTTGTACAGTGTACCATAGGTACCCAGGGCATAAGTGCACCCTAGGCCTACCAGGGGCTGCAGCATGTATTATGCCACCCCTGGCTGGCCATCCAAATCTGACACAACTGGCTGATCAATCAGCTGGGGCAAGGTGGTGTAATCACCCTTTGCTTTAGATATAGTATCTCTATATCTAACCCTAAAATGGACACGTATACTCCTATAAGTCACTCCTATGGTAGGCCTTAACAATCCTGGAGGCACAGTGCTTGGAATTATGTGAGAAAGTGCTCTGGCATGAGCTGAGCCTGTCTACAGCTTTTGGAACCAAGTCCTTTAGCTGTTTCCGTGATAACGCTATACCATATACTCTTAAGTGCATTATAATCCTCGCGGTTATTGCTAACTTTGGCATAGCATTATCAAAACATGTCGAGTAAGGTGTCATACGAATTGGAATACTACCCCCTCGCCAATTCTGGCGACGGGGGTAGCATTCCACCCTTTTAGAGGGACACGACATGTATGTAACTGTGAACCCCGGTTAAAGTTAAACTCGAGCCTCAGCATCACAAAATGGATGCTGCCACCAGACACAAGTCTGACCTCCTGCTGCTGGGAGTCCTTCCAGCGAGGGAGGCCTGGACAAAGGGTTTCCTGCCTTGGGAGGTGCTAGCACCACCCCAGACAGGATTTTGTGTATTAGGTAGGACAGGCCTGAAAGGAATGAGACATGCCTGGGGCACACAAGGTGCCTCTGTGCAAACACTGGTTCAAACCAGTTGCTGGGGCACTCCAGCCCCAGCTCTGGCGCGAAACCGGACAAAGGATAGGGGGTGTAACCACCCCCTTCCTGGTCACACCCATAGGAGGGACCTAGTGATAGTACAGCCCCCTTTAGCAGGATAAAGGTAGGAGCTGGTCCCATTCCAAATCAGATTATCCTGAATTGAAACTCTACAAGAAGAAACTCTGGACTTTGACATTCTGCTACAGAAGACTGAAGAAATCTCCCTTGTGGCCAAGGAGTGACCACCCTGCACAAGCAGACACCCTCAAGCGTCCAGCGGCTTCACTTTGTCGTCTTCCCTCGAAGATCCAGACTTCAGAGCCCGACGAGACCCGGATTCTCACACCTCTCCGACCTCTACCTACATCTGCAGCACAGCTGAGATCCGTGGGTGCGACGAGACACGTGGGACCGGCCATCTTGGAGAAACTGCACTTCGCTTCCAGCACGATTTCAGAGGCTTCCTCGACAAAGTGCTTTGGGGATTGAGAAGCCCCAGCCCCGAGCAGCTTCTGCACAGAAGATCAGCCCTCCAGTATCCACGAGATCTGCGTGGGGCCCTTTTGCTTGATTGCTGCTCGACGGGTTGTCTGGTCACTTGCCGGCTGGCTAGTGGCCCCCTAGACGACGATCCATGACATCAAAACTGCTGGTCTGGTTGCTCCAGACTGGCCCTTGCTTCCCTGCAAAGGAGAAGCACCCCGGACCATCATGGTCTGCACCAGACAACTTTTCCACTCACCGCGTGGGTTGCCTTTGCCAAGGCCTGTTGACTTCGAATCCGGATCCGACACCGCCGACTGTGAGAGCCTGCGTGGAATAGCTTGTGCCTCCATCCTGGTTGTTGAAGACACCTCCTGGTCTATGTGGCTGCAGAGTCAAGCGTCCACTCTTCACCTGATCGCGACAACAGGTTCCTTCCTGGTTCCACTCCAGTCACCGGCTAGTGACTTTGAACATTGTCCCCTCTGCTTTCAGATCTTCAGCTTCCTTGATCCACCCTTGGATCACACCGGACATCTTCCTCCTGGTCGCCTGCAGCATCTTTTCTTTCAGGCTCCATAGACATCAACGCGGAAACGCGACACAACTTCACACCTATGCACCCGCAGCCCGTGGGTGAGGTAACAAGAGCATTTCGGTGCTCAAGGGTAGATTGACTCTCCTAGTGTCCAGATTTTCAGTCGTTTTAGTCCTAACTAGTCAGGATTGTCCATACTCACCTTTTTCGTAAACTGTACTGCCCATTGACTTTGTTACGCATCTCGCGTGTGAGTTCACACTCTGCACACGCGTTCCGTGGGCCTCCTATTACTTACCTAAAGTTAGGTTAGTGTAGTCCCAGCGATCCTACAGCCTCTGGACAGCTCCATTCCTTCTATCGACTTCCTTATACCACTTGTTTAGTATATGGTTTGTTGCGCCCCTAGGGCAACATTGTAACTCATGCAACTTAACGTATTTTTCCTAAGAGTCTTGTCATGTGCTTAGCCCTCTGACCTCATAAAGAGTTCAGAGGTGTTTGTTACATAATAAATATATTGTTTATTTTCATAACTACCTGTGTGGTGTCCTTTCATTTGGTTTTCAAGGGGTTATATGTGGTAAAACAGCAGGCTTCACATGCCAAAAGAGTTTAGCCTAAGACTGCTTTGTCCATGCTACCATTAGTATAGCTGGTCTATAAGGTTGACTTACAACCAATCACCATAAGGGTTGTTTGGACTGATACAAGGTGATCACTAGAACTAGTGAGCATCATATATCAGGCCAACTTCTCACAGCCCCACCCCTGGACAATAAAAAAATAATCCCTGGCATCTAGGGTGCTTTCTGCCCCCCAGGAGGGGCATGTTGGGTGCAGGGATTGTTGGGGGCTACTGCCTCCATCTGCCCTCCAGGGGAGCAGAAAGACTGTCTCTGGCAAAAGTCTATGGGGGAGAAAAAGGCCCTTGCCCAAGGGGCCGCTCCCCCCTCCCTTGTGCTAGTGGATGGATTGCTGCTTGGGATCGCCCTCCTGGGTTATCCCCAAGCAGGGATCCACTAGGGAAAGGAGAATCTCCCCTTTCCAATGATACCCCTCACATGTGTTTCGGTGCTCAGGGGGCTGAGATAGCCCCACAAGCACTGAAACTGTGCGCGATCGTCATTGCAATGAAAACCCCTAACAGGCCTCTGGAGGTTTGGGAAGCTCTTCCCCACATTCCAAGGCAAAAAAAAGGAAAATCCCTCTGCTGCAGACAGCAGAGGGATTTTCCTTGCTTGTGCTCATGGCGAAATGGTTCCGTAATGAGCACACTTGAACTTGTGCTCATGATGGAATGATTCCATCATGAGCATGGAAGGGGCTAAACAAAGAGCCCTTCTCAGTTACATTATACATCATAATCGGGTGATTTGTTCTAGCGCTTTAGGAATGGAACAATGGTCGCAAGCAAAGATGTTGACTTGCTAAAGGATGACTTTGAACTTGCTTCACAGTTTTTCTTTCTTTTCTTTTAGAAAAGATCGTTTTTCAAAACTAAATGGCACAAATTTCAATAACAGAATATTCGATATTCAGCGACTCTCTACACCGACTGTCTTCCTTAAATGTCACAGCAATCTAATACTTACATTTTGAACATGCTGGCGATCGTGTTTCTACTGCTCATCCTTCTGCTTTGTAGTAGAATTTGCTAGACAATGTGTTCGCTGAGCTACATTGGTTTCTGAAGCAGATATTCACTTTCCATAAACAAAATAGTGCTCACTCCCTAGATAAAGCAGACGTGTACAGCGCCAAGTAAAAGATCCAGTCGTCATGGGCGGTCACAAATGAAGACAGGGAGGTTCCAAGGAGTAACAAACAAGCCTCAAAATGAATCAGAGGCCAGTGTTTACCAAGGACAATGACACCAGCCAATTAAAAATATGGGCGGGGAGAAGGCGAGGCTTACATAGCATACTTGACTACTGCATGCCTCACAGAACGAGCAGTGCATACGCACTGCCGCTAGGCTTGACCTAAAAACGGCATTCTTGCTTGGGTCTACTAATCTACTTCAGTGCAGGGCAAGCAGTGGCTTCTCCAGCCAATTAAACCTTGTTTCAGAACAACGGTGATGTGCTCTTGTGAGTAGTACTATGGCCGGTCTAATGCGGTCATAAAAAGTGTCTGTAATACAAATTCAACTTCCTACAAGAATCTCTCTTGCCTGCAATATGGACAGCTGTTTGAAAAATAAAGCGAACGTACAGGAACCATGTGTAGTCTGACTAAAAACGGTTGATCTTCGATGGGGAAGGTAGTTCAAAACTTTCTGGCGGTAACTTCACTAGCTTTTGAGCTTATTTGAGGAATTTCACACATCTAGCTGATAGCTGCGGGTTGGTTCACACCGCTCAGACATGCGAAGATAGCTATATTACATTGTCTTATGCCAAGTTTAAAGAAAAGAGGTTTCAACCAGAAACATCTTAGATTTTTGGTTATTGAAGGTTATTGAAGGTCATTGAGGGCCACCCACCCCCTCCTATTACTGCCAGTAGGGCCCACGCAGCTGGATTGCTGAGAGGTGGTCAGAGGCCATGCCTCCTTTCTCCACCTGACTGCAAACAGGCCTCCTGGTGCACTGCTGCTTGCGGGAAGAAGTCCACTTTAGTCCTGAGTCCCCCAGGAAGCAAGGGGATATCATCCCCCACCAGTAGCGGCCTGAGAGGTGCGTTTACAGAGTGGTGGAGAAAGGGGGCTTGTCCTTTGACCACCTCACAGCAATCCCACTGTGTGGGTTTTCCGGAGGTAACAGGTGGGCTGGTAGGCTCCTAAGGACCCTTGTCACACCCTCCTTTCGGAGTTCTGCGATCTCCTGCCAGCCAAAATCTTAGAAACCAGCTTGGCTCCGCAGAAACCATCTTTTCACTATCCACAGGGCCTACTATTCGCCTCAGAGGCTTTCCAAATTTTCCTCAGGGGGTTCGGTCGCATGTGCGCGGTGCGGTCTAGTGGCAGCCTCTGATACACATATGTTTTTTGATTGCCCCCAACTTAGGTCTTTTTGGGATCAAATCAGCAACAAACTTACATCTTCCATCGGTTCCACAGTGTCCATCGATCTTCCGTTAGTAATCTTCAGAGTAGTAGATCAGAAGCGAAGTGCAACCAAAAATCTTTTATTTTTTTCCATCCTGGTGGCCCGCAGAGAAATCTGCAAGCGATGGAAAGAGGTATCTCCCCCTTCCATACACGACTGGCGCACTTCAATGCTACAAATATCTAAATTAGATATCGCCAGAGCTGGGAAACCAGAAAAAAGAGCTTTTTGGCACTTACTTGATTAATCTAGCTAGAGGTGTGTTTTTTTTTTTCCCACGTCCGATGATTACGAAGTCATGATATACTTACTCTGCTGTGCAACCTCGCCTTCTTTATTGGGTATAAAGGTTGATTTAAGCAATAAGGAAACTGGCTGATAGTTGAGCATCCGTCCAATAAGTTGCTGGGGCTAGAATGTGCAGAGTGACTGACACAGCTTCTGGGTTTTGGCAAATCCACAAATCGGTCGTACCCCTACCAGTTCATACTGAGTTTGCGTGTCACATTCACTGCCTGTCTTTCTTTCTTCCCAGTCCAGAGATTCGACAGATTACAACCATGGTGGAGATGAGGACAAAAAAAAAAAAAGGAACCATGTGTAGTCTGACTAAAAATGGTTGATCTTCGATGGGGAAGGTAGTTCAAAACTTTCTGGTGGTAAATTCACTAGCTTTTGAGCTTATTTGAGGAATTTCACACATCTAGCTGATAGCTGCGGGTTGGTTCACACCGCTCCGACATGCGAAGATAGCTATATTACATTGTCTTATGCCAAGTTTTAAGAAAAGAGGTTTCAACCAGAAACATCTTAGATTTTTGGTTATTGAAGGTCATTTAGGGCCACCCACTCCCTCCTATTACTGCCAGTAGGGCCCACGCAGCTGGATTGCTGAGAGGTGGTCAGAGGCCATGCCTCCTTTCTCCACCTGACTGCAAACAGGCCTCCTGGTGCACTGCTGCTTGTGGGAAGAAGTCCACTTTAGTCCTTAGTCCCCCAGGAAGCAAGGGGATATCATCCCCCACCAGTAGCGGCCAGGGAGGTGCATTTACAGAGTGTTGAGTAAGGGGGCTTGTCCTTTGACCACCTCACAGCAATCCCGCTGAGTGGGCTTTCTGGAGGTAACAGGTGGGCTGGTAGGCTCCTAAGGACCCTTGTCACACCCTCCTTTCTGAGTTCTGGGATCTCCTGCCAGCCAAAATCTTAGATTTTTCAAAACTGGGCAAACGCATATTATGTGGGAGAGACTTTCCTTCTTATAGGTGCATATGTGGCAAACAGGTGACTAAAACTCCACTTATTGAATATAACCACCTTTGGCTGAAGGACCATTCGGTAAGCTGATTGGGTACCTTAGTGTTGAAGTACTCAGCTAGATTCGTGATTTTCCGAATTTTAAAACTAGACATATGTTTTTTCCCCTTTTTTCACAGAGCTTACTGGCCCTGATGAGAATCCTGCCAACTGTGAGGATTCGAAACGCGTAGGCCTTTTCCGGTCTGCTGTCTAAGTCTAGGTGTTAAATGGAATTAGTGCATCTTGACTTTTGTTGTACACTCCAACTTTATTGATTGAAATGTAAACTGCATTAACAAAAAATTCATATTGAAGTGAATTGTTGTGAATTATATGAAAAAACACTTATAACCACAGCAGACCCAATACGCATCCCGCTGGTTTCCATTATTCCTTCCAGTGGGCGTTGGGTATATTGTTTTTTGATTGCTTGAATGAGAGAGGTATGACTGTGAGATGTCTGAAAATTATGAATGATGGTTTGTAAGAGGTGTTTTATTCCACTTTAGTGTCCTTCTTTTGATTGTTTCTCTCTATATTTTGTTGTCTTTTTAAACCCCATGACTAATTCAAAAGTGTGTTCAAACAAAACTTTTTCAAAATAAATTGCTATTTAGTAGCTTTCATATGTATTGAACTGTGGTCTTTACATTTGGAATTCATTTGGTTGGAATCAACTATCAGTATTGGCATTTCCCTTTTGTTACATAAAAATAAATAAATAGCACTTGCCGCCACCGGGTTCCGCGTCTCCGTTCCTGCTCGCCTGTGTCCGACTCCAGGACAGAACAGGAAGAAGGTAATCAGGCTCCCACCCCTAAGCCAATCACAACTCTGCAATGCAGCGTTGTGATTTATCGGAGCGCTGTGACAAGGTACTCAGCCAGGGGCTGGAGGGGTGGGCATGTTCTCCAAGCTGGCTGTAATGCAGCCTGAATAGAGAACAAGGAAGTATGCATGACTGTTTTGGGCGGCCCAAGCGGGATCGACCAAACAGTCATTGCACACAGAGTGTCATACCACTCCTCCCTGCTGCTCTGCAGCCGTGCACGCCACTCATGCATGCTGCCGCAGCAGGGGGGCAAAATAAAATGATGACAGCATTCCATTATTATCATGTTATTTTTCCTTTCTTTTGCTGCTTCTTGGCAGTGGGGCAACACTCCTCCGCCTTAGCGGAGGAGCCGCAACTGCTGGAGTTTATCCACAGTTTCTGATCTGGACCAGTGCTGTATAAATCTCCCACCCCTCCACCTGAGTGCATGATGTGGTATTTTCTTTTCAGCTTGGCCTTTCCGGTGTTTGCCTCAATAGTAAATGCTCAAATGGGATTTCGAAAATAAATATTTAAGAACAAGAATTAATGCAGAGCTTTGTGTTGATATAAAACTCAATAAGGATGTAAATTAACAAAATATCACCTTAGGCCAAAGTAAAAAAAAAAAAAAAGCTAATACAAATAAAATGCCCTCTGAAGGGCTCAAAAGTATCTTTCAAATGCGCGTTGTACTATTATGACCTACATGTCTATATAAGCCCAGTATTCAAATTGCAAACAACCTTACAGGGATATTAATACTTTTTCGTCCTTTATGGGGTGTACAATACAGTATAAGAACATAATATAACGCTGAATAACAGATGTTTCTTGTTCTCATTTATTGACCTCAGAAGGATGAAAGGCTGAGTGAACCCGCTGGGATTTGAACCTGTGCCTATGAAGTCAAACACAGGTCCCTGCAGTGGCTGCTTTAGTCCACTGAACCACCAGACTCAACTAAGAAAAGCAAACACGCCTTCATTAAGCAGTGCAGTTCCAACTTGCATCAGGCCAGTTAGAAGTAAACAAGCAAAGAACAGGTGTACATCTAATCAGGCGCGCTACACCCATTGAACTCACTGGGCTTCATCCCCACCCGTCGTGTGTGGCAGCCCAGGCTGAGACAGATCCTGGGCACACACAGAGCCGCACCCGAACGTTTCACAGGTCTTTAAAAGACCATTTGAATGTTAATTAGGCCTTGCTGCTGTTTCACACCTTGTTGGAGCCCCCCCCCCCCCCCCCGCGAAATTTTTTCTTAGCCTCCCACCACCCCCCACCCCCACCAAACCGAAATGTGGTTCTAGTTGCGCCTCTGCATCTAATTCACTTACGCTAAGAGGTTCCAAAGTTTACAAGTGACCGTGTAAAACATACCTCACTTCAGTCACTTTCCCCGCTCTAACGCCTTGTCACGAGCTCAGTTTTTTGAACGAGCAGTGTGTAAAGGTTTATTGTCGGCGGACGAATTTATAAGCTGTGATGGCCGTCATACTTTTTTCCCACCTCAGTGGTTTAGTAAATTACGTTTCAGGTGGGAGCGTATTCTTTCACCCACTGGTAAATCGAGCAATCTCTCAAGAGCATCTTAAGGTACCGTACAGACGAGAAGCAAGTAACAGGCTGGTGCTGCCCTCTAGCGAAAGTTACAGATACTGCAACTCAATTAGAAGCGCTTGTCCTGTTTCCTGAAACAAGTGTAGTAAACAGCTTCCTTCGCCAGCGCCGGCCCTGCCGAATGCTTATATATGACGGGCTTCTGCAAATACGGCTGAGGAACTAATAAATGTAGTTTTTGCTTTTATCAGTGCATATGGGGTGCCACAGGTTTGATATTGTCCGAGGTTTGGAATGTTTGCCCTCTGTTTCTCCTTTTCCCCACCGTATAACCCCGACGTTGCTTCAGTATTAGCCCTCCAGGATCCCAGTGATTTATCATTTAACACTGTGGTAGTCACTATCCGTGGAGCCAACTTAAAATGTGTTGAGAGAGGGGGTAGGTGGCGGGACTGAGCTGGAAGGCACCACTTATGACTTCCTTCCATCCCCAGAAGATGCGTTTCTCGAAGAGGCGAATCAGCCTGCTTTTCCTGCAAGTTCCACATTTTCTAAACCTTTGTGTGTCAGCTTCAACTTAATTTGAGCTCCTCAACCCACCTGTAGCGCGGCGGGGCCACGTGGTTGAAGGCCACAGCAGCACTCGAAATGAGGTACGACACACACACTATTTCTATGCAGGGCACAAGTCCTAAATAAAGAAGTGGGGGGATGCTCACAGACAGGAAGTGACGTCACGACCGGAAGTGACGTCACGAAAGACAAAAACCTAGAAGTGGGGGGACGCTCAAATATGTGAAGTGACGTCACGAAAAGGAAAAAACTGTTAAAATAGGTATGTGTTTAATAGTTGGTGTAGCGCTTTTATAATTTAAAATCAACAACCTATGGGTGTTGGACAAGGCAATCATACACAGGAACTGGGCAAACAGTGTATGTGTAGGGAACTTGGGGCGAGTTATTTAAAGGTCTGGGTAGAAAGTTAGTGGCAAAGATGCTACACAGAGTCTGTTGTGCAGGGATCCAGGAACACAGCATGTTGGGCAAGTGCAGCGCTTACAGTGCAAGGAAAGGTGACCAGTGTTTGGAAAGTACGGGCTGGGGAAGATGTGTGATGGTCAGTTAGTGGTAGGAGAAGCGTGTGAAGGATATTTAAGGGAGTGTGGGTCGGAAGGAGCGTTGTGCTAGGTTGCAGGGGAAGTAAGCGGAGGCAGGGGCATGGAATGTGTAAGCAGAGAAAAATCCGAACATGGGGCAAGGTGTTCAGGGCAGTGTTTGCATGGGGGCGACTAAAAGTAGGAGGACCCTGCAGTTTAGTGGCAGAAAGCACTCTAAGGACGCCGGAAGTTTGAAGAAGGCAGAGATGTGCACGCGGGGTTAGGTCCCGAAGGGCTGTTAAACAGACGTTGGTGGGAGCTGACTGGGGTAGTGTACAAGGCTCATTTCCGGCTGCACATCCTTTCCCCGACCCAACCCCCACCTCCCGACCCAGCCCCCAGCCCCCACCTCCCGACCCAGCCCCAAAGCTGGTAGGTGAAGGGGCGTGGTGACCGGCGTGGTGTCCTGCGGCAGTCCGAGAAAACTTCCGATTTCAGAATGGTGGACGGCGTTTTGAATGTGCAGGGTGGACGGCGTCCACCCTGGAAAACCCTCGAAAATAAGTGGGGGGATGCCGTCCACCCGCGTGGTACCCCGACTCGTGCCCTGTTTCTATGCTGGCTGGAAGACCACGAGCCGTCTCCGGCCGCTTATTGATCCCCTCGGGTCGAGCCCGCCCGAGGGGTGTATGGTTGCATGTGGTGTGCTACAATGTAGAGAAGAGCCCAGGTGGCTTTCTACATCCCTCCTTTCGTTTAGTGATAGACCCTTAGGTACTTCAGGCTCAGGGAGAGGTACATACAAAGTATTTCAGTCTTTGACTGGGTGCAGGGTTCGGCCGTAGACCATACCTCTGGCTCCGGGAGCTGGAACTATCCACTGCATCTGCTGAGGTGCTCGGGGTTGACCCTGTCGTCACATCTTAACGGAGTCGATCAGGCCCAGGGCCAGCCTCTTCCCGGTCTACTTGCGAACTCCTCGGTGACGAACTCAGTAACCCTGGCGGGGTGAGACTTGGGGTGTCTTCGGGACATTCGGACTCTTCTTGGCCAGGACTTTGATCATAGATCTTCTTGAAATTAGACATGTTCCTCGTGACTGACTGCTAGCCACGCCAGGCAGTGACCATGGTTCCTTGAACACTGACCACGGTCCACTCTTCCGGCTCATAGGGTGTCCTCAACTTTCAGCCAGGGTGCCTGTCCTTGACCACTACACGACCCCCCCACTCTCAGCTGTGGTTCTCAAGCCCCACGGGCTTCGCTCGCCTTTTGGTTAGTCATGGCTCTTCTCGCTTGGACGGAATCGTTGTCCCGTTCCGGGGGCACATACGAGGGATCCATCGGGATGCCATCGTGAGGTGGCCGCTTGAAGGGCAGATGCAAAGGAGCACACTTGATCGTGCTGTGTGGTGTCTGACAGTAGGCATCAAGGAACTGATCTAGCGCAACTCTGTATCTTCTGCTTGGTCTACTACGATGCGCAGGGCTTGATTGATTGTTCGCATGAGACGCTCCACCTCCCCATTGGCTTGAGGCCATAACGGGGTGATCTTCCGGTGATGGATTGCTTTTCGGTCTAGGTATCTTGGAATTCCCAGCCTTGGAATGGTGGCCCATTGTCTGTCCAAACCTCTTCTTGTAGGCCCATGAGTGCAAATGTTTGTTTAGGACTCTTTTGACATGTGTGAATGCCATTGATGCCACTATTTCTACTATAGGGAACTTTCAGAATGAGTCAACCATTACCAACATGGTGCGCCGATTTAGGAAGCTTCCAAAGTCGAGACTGACCTTAGTCCAAGGCAGGGGTGTCACTGGGTTCTTCGGTGATCACCGGCGCCGGCACTGGTTCTTCCCCTGTGATGGTGCAGGCATGGCACTGTCTCACCATTTTCTCCACCATGGAATCCATTGCTGGAAACCAGACTTTGTTCCTCAGCCTGGCTTTTGTCTTGGCCATCCACTGGTGTCCATCATGCGCCAACAGGAGTATGCGTCTCTGCAGCCTTTCCGGAATTACGATCACGTCCTCGCAGGATGACTCCCTGCTTTCCTACGCTGAGTTCATGGCGCACTCGCCAGATTTGTTGTCTTGCGTGGCTAACTTCTGCCCTGAGAATTCGGGCTCCATCCATGAAATGCGCCCAGCCGTTGCCCACCAGCGCCGTCTTCACTCGGGAGAGTGTTTCATCTTTAGTGGTGGCACGGGCGATTTCCTCAAGTGTCATGGCCGTGGGGCACGCTCCTTGTGAGACCATCTTCACCAATGCCAGCAAAGCAGTTGTAAAAATGAAAAAAACATAAATAAGACTGAGGGCTGCCTTTCATCCTAGAGAAATTCATGCTTAATAAACAGTGGCGGCTCCTCTGCTAAGGCGGAGGAGCATCGGGCCACTGCTGCAAAGCAATGAAAGAAAGAACAACTACAATGATAATAACTCAAGGGTATTATTTTTTTTTGTAAACAAATTTGATTGTTTCAGAAAAGTTGTATGAGGGTATTTTGCCACAACTCTATTGTTCAGTAACATAACAATCAGCCAATGCGGGATACATTTAAGGCAGCAATTGTCATACAATATAATGGCATATCAGTATACTCAACTCAGTACTCTCTCACATTTCTACGCACTCTCAGGTATGCAGTCCCATGTGTAGAACTCCCTTCCCACAACTACCCCCACCTTTCCCACCCTTCCCCCCCCCCAGGCGTGTCAATTGCATTCAGGTTGTTAATGTACAGTAGACCAGTGCCCCAGTCTGTGCGTCCACATTGAGTAGATGATCCACACTGGGGATGACAACCATACCAAGCAACAAAATGTCGTTCCTGGCGGCGATTCTCTAGGCTCCAAGATACCTTCAGTTGTCTGCAGTCTAGTCTAATACTTCCGGGTGATCGCCCACATCGTCCTCTTCCTCAGCGTCCTCTGGAGATTTAAGCTCTACCACTAACGCTTCCCAAGCTCTTGCCGCCTCTAGCGCCCTCTCACTTCCTGTCCTTTTAGCTATCTGCAGCCTAATCACACCTTTGCATTCTGCCCATTTAACCCCTTCGACGCGGATGACAAAGCCAGCTCGTCATGGGCGTTACCTGCGCTGCGCGGATGACGAGCTGGCTTTGTCACGTTACGCGGGATTTTTAAAAATGCCGCGCACAGCGGGAAAAGCCGCCGCGGCGAAGCGGTTAAGGAGTTCTGCTTTCCACCTTGCTACACTTGGGCCCTGCTTCGCCTTCCAGTGCATGGTGATAGCTCTCTTGGCCAGCAGAAGCCCCATATCTAGGAACTTACTTGTGATTTTATTCTTGGACTTGGGAGGGAACCAATGTAAAATGCAGTATTTCTGAGTCGGTTCTACTTCTCTGTCAATACTGCTGTTACTTCTCCCCCAAAACTGTCCAGGAACAGGCAGACCCAGAACATATGTTTAAAATCAGCACCTTCCTTAGTGCAACTCGGGCAAGCAGCCGTTGGGCTTGGGAAATACTTACTGGAACCTGGCATTCCGGTGACTCTTCCAAGCTCTTTCTACTAATTCCCCCCAGGTCTTCTCTGGGATGTCCTCCTCAAGGTCAGCCTCCCACTTGAGCCTCAGTTCTGATAATGGGTGTAACGTTTTTCACGTTATGCGCTTGTACAAGCACTTTACCGCCTTGAATGTACCTGCTGCCATAACCGCGTATTGGCAGCTCAGTGGCGTTTGTGGTTCGGTGAGTCCCCCTCCCCCATGTTTCCGCATGGTAGTAGTAAGGGCTGTATGCAGCAGAAAGTCCCCACTAGGCATGTCATAGTGGGTTTGTAGCTCATTGAACAGGATAATGGCTCCCTCCTCATACAGGTCTTCTATGCAAGTTAACCTTTGTTCTGTTCTGTTCAGTTCACCAGCCTCTGCCAGTTACCGCCATGGGGCAAGGCCGTACACATAAGTAACAGGATTTCTGGTGAGTAAGGGCGTTTAATTTTGGCCCTCCGCAGGTATCTATTCCAGCACCTTCGTGCCATGCCTAGTTCCATGGTGAGGGTTGTGACACTAACCGGAAGCCGCAAAATGTTGCGGGTTAGCAGTTTTAAAGGCATAAAGACTTCCCTCTGCTCTTCTTCTCCCCTGATACTATTCGCTACCCATTGCGTAAGCCATTGAAAGTCAGGCACCACTAGTCCACCTTCCGCTCTTGGTCTCATAAGGACAGATAGCGCCACTCTATGTCTTCCAGTGCCCCATATGAACCCTGTAATCAGAGTACAGAGCTGGACAAAGTACTTAGTTGGGATCCAGACCGGTAAGGTCCTGAAGTAGTATAATAGCCTGGGAGAGTGACCAGTTTAACAGGCCTACGCGGCCAGCCACGGACGGGGGCAAGGAGCCCCAGAAGTCAAAATTACTTTTTGCTCCCCTGATGGCCTTCACTATATTACCCTCTAGGATATCTTCCGGAGCGTGGTATATTTGTGTGCCCAGGTATGGCAGGCACCTATCTTCCCAGGTCACCCCCTCCGTCACCTGCGGGCCTGTTCTGCCCCCTTTTGCAGGGAACAGGCAAGACTTTGCCCAATTCACTTTTAGCCCTGCGACTGTTGAGTTCTTGTCGTAAGTTTTTCGCTCCCGTAAGTGTCTCCGTCAGATCGGCCAGAAATAGCAAAAGGACATTAGCGTACAGCGCGATGTGATGAATCTGTCCGTGCACGTTGAGTCCTTGGTAGTACTTGGCAGTACTGCCCTGACCTGGCCCGCGCTGCCAGAGGCTCTACCGCCAGGGCAAATAGCAGAGGGGAAAGGGGACATCCCGGTCACGTCCCTCTTCTCACACTGCTTGCGTCTGATATTATCACCCCAGTTCTAACCCTGGCAGTGGAGTCGGAGTACAAGAGCACCTTCCAGCCCACAAAATCATCCCCTAGCTCAAACTTCTGCATCACATGGAACAGATAAGGCCATTCCAGGCTATCGAAAGCTTTCTCTATATCAACGGCGAAGATCGTCACAGTGTCTGCTCTATAGGAATTTGCTTCTAGGGCCAGCAGAATCCACCGAATATTAAGCACTGTGTTTCTGGTGGGGATACATCAGGACTGGTCCTTATGTATCAGGGTGGTCATGTGGGGGAGCAAGCGCGTAGCCAAAATCCTACTTACTATTTTGTAGTCTAAGTTGAGCATAGATAGCGGGCGGGATGCAGTTTTATCCCCTGGCTGCTTCCCAGGCTGGAGCAGCGGTATGATGATCGCTTCTCTAGTAGACACGGGAAGGTGGCCAACACTTTTAGCATCATTGTATAACTGCACCAGCCTAGGGGCCAGCAAGTCAAGATAAGCTAGGTAGAATTCAATTGGCAGGCCATCTGTTCCTGGTGTTTTATTCCGAGCCATGGCCTTAATAGCCCCCCTCACTTCTCCAAGCTTGACATCCCACACCAGTGTATCTGCACTGTCCCCATCCTGTGTGAACTCGAGCAAACCCTCCTCAATCAATCAATCAATCAATCACGGCATTTGTAAAGCGTGCTACTCACCCGGGAGGGTCTCAAGGCGCTGGGGGAGAGGGGTACGTTACTGCTCGAACAGCCAGGTCTTGAGCTGCTTCCTGAAGGAGAGATGGTCTTGGGTTCGCCGAAGGTGGGTGGGGAGGGAGTTCCAAGTCTTGGCTGACAGTTAGGAGAAGGATCTTCCTCCTGCGGTTGCTCTGCGGATGCGTGGTATGGTGGCGAGGGCGTGGCTGGTCGATCGTAGCTGGCGGGTGGGCGTGTAGAAGGTCATGCGGTCGTTGAGGTACTTGGGGCCCAGGTCGTGGAGAGCCTTGTGTGCGTGGGTGAGGAGTCTGAACGTGATTCTCTTGCTGACGGGGAGCCAGTGCAGGTCTCTCAGGTGTCCGGTGATGTGGCTTTGTCGGGGGATGTCCAGGATGAGTCGTGCGGAGGCGTTCTGGATGCGTTGGAGTCTTTTTTGAAGTTTGGCTGTGGTTCCGGCGTAGAGGGTGTTCCCGTAGTCCAGTCGGCTGGTGACGAGTGCCTGGGTAACGGTCTTCCTGGTTTCTGTGGGGATCCATCTGAAGATCTTGCGGAGCATGCGCAGGGTGTTGAAGCATGATGAGGAAACGGCGTTGACTTGTCTAGTCATCGAGAGGGAGGAGTCCAGGATGAAGCCCAGGTTGCGTGCGTGGTCCGTTGGCTTGGGAGCGGTGCCCAGGGCAGGAGGCCACCAGGAGTGTCGTCCCAGGCGGCGGGTGATGATCCCAGGATGAGGACTTCCGTCTTTTCTGAGTTCAGTTTCAGGCGGCTGTTCTTCATCCAGTCGGCGACGTCTTTCATCCCTTTGTGTAGCCTGGCTCTGGCGGTGGCGGGGTCGTTGGTGATGGAGAGGATCAGTTAGGTGTCCTCCTTTGGAATCAGGTTGCTCTGGTAAAGGTCTGCGTAATAGGGTAAAAACAGATCATTGATGCCCTGCTGGTCATACCTCACTACCCCTTCCTGGTCTCTAAGTTCCAAAATCACTGAGCCCCTCCTGGCAGGGTTTGCTAACCAAGCCAGAAGAGCTCCTGACTTGTCACTTTCAGAGTGAGCTCTGGCAATGTATTTTTCTATAATCAAAACAACAAAGGTGTTCTACTTACACTGCCACTGACTCCATAGCCTCTAAGAGCTCCCTCTGCTTTTCTGGTTTCTCTGCTTTTCTGGTTTCGGAAGGTGCTCTTTCGGGACGTCTCTCTCTATGTCCCGAAAGAGCACCTTCTGTACTTCCATCTCTGATATGCATTGTCCTCTAATAATTGTTTTGCAGGCGTCCCATTCCACCAGGGTGGACTTTGCAGTGTTCTCGTTGTCCTGAAAATAGTTGGCAATAGCTGTGCCTATCAGTTCGTGAAATCGGGGATCCTCTAAAGCCTTGGGTCGCAAGCGCCAGGTGGGGATCTTGGGGAACGCTCGGGACCAATAAAGATCTACTAGCTCAGGTTTGTGGTCAGACAACGTCCTTGTGAGGTGTTCACTGTTGCAAATCCCCTCATGGACATCAGGGGAGCACAATATGGCATCTATTCTGACATGCAGTTCATGTAAGGCTGAGAAAAAGGAATAATCTCGGTTCGCAGGGTACTGTGCCCTCCAGGTATCTATCAAGCCTCACCTCTGTTGCCAGCTGCCTCTGCCAGTTTGTGTGCGAGTGCTTCAAGGAGTGGAGGGTGGGAACAATCAAGACTGACATCTAGTGTGCAGTTAAAGTCACCGCCCAGTAACACGGACACCGTGAGGACAGCCGTCAGTTTCCGGGACAGATGCAAAAAATAGGCTGGTTGGTTCGAATTAGGCGCGTATATACTACTCAGTACTAGATTTTTGCCATCCAGTCTCCCTGAAACTACCACATACCTGCCTTCTGGATCAACAATCTTTTTCGTGCACTGAAAGGGAATGCCCGCCCTTACCCTTACAAGGACTCCACATGCAAATGCGGAGTAAGCAGTGTAATATGCTTGACTCCTCCACTTTCGCTGCAGTGCCGCCCCTTCTTTCGCTAAGATGTGGGTTTCTTGGAGGAGTGCGATCTGAATACCTCTACGGACCAAATATCAGTGTATTTTATGCCGTCGTACCATTGAGTGCATCTCCCGCACATTCCAGGAAATACATTTTAACCTTAGTGGGGGTCCCATTGTCGTAGGAATTTCTGGTACACATTCAAAATAACCTCCATGTGACACCCCTGGCCCCCTTGAACATCGCCCAACCTAAAAAAAAAAAAACAACTCCCCCTCCACAGGACAGGCACAGAAAAACTAGCTCACATCCAATTATGGTTGCAGGGGCGATCAACACACAGTCGTGGACCCAAATTACCCCACTGCCGCCTCCCTGGTGAATGAACCAGACATCACCACCCGAACCAGCTAGAGGCGGCCCTTATAACAGTGTGAAATACAATCGGTTGAATGAGTTTATATCTGGGCACGGGTATCATCTGTGTCACTTGTTGCTTCATGTGCATCACTGGAGGCCATCTGCAGTTTGGGGTGTGACCTTCGTACAATTCATTTCTGAGTTGTCACTGTTAGCTGGCGACGTTTCTAACCACCCTGTGTGCGGTCCATTCCTGCTTGATGTATGTTATGTTATGTTATGTTATGTTATATGGGACTTTTATAGCGCAACGGCTACCCCAAAGGAGTGTCCCGGCGTTTTGTGCTCCAGACCTAAGAAAGACTGGAAAACATAACAGTAAAAAAAGACAGAAGCCAAAAAAGGAGAAGCGCACTAACCAGAGAACAGCCAAGTCTTTAGACCCTTCCTAAAGGCAAGCAGATTAGATGTGGCCCGCAAGGACAGCGGTAGGGAGTTCCATAGCTGGGGGGCAAGGAATCTAAAGGACCGACCGCCCAGTCGGGCCCTTTTTATACGTGGCACCACCGCCAGAGCCAATGACTCCGATCTTAAAGATCGTGCAGGCCGGTAAAAGTCCAGCCTCTTCTGGAGGTATTTTGCACCATTGGCATGCAGGGCTTTATGGGCTAAGGTCATAGCCTTAAACATTATCCTCTTCCGTATAGGAAGCCAATGGAGGGATAGAAGTAGGTTTGAGGCACTAGTACGGCGATGCAGGCCAAAAATCGCTCGTGCTGCAGCGTTCTGGGTCACCTGCATGCGCTGTAAGAGATATTCTGGCAGACCCAGATACAGAGCATTTGCATAATCCAATCTGGATCCTATAAGTGCCTGGACAGTTATCATCCGATGTTCCTCGGAAAGCAGAGGAAAGAACTTTCGAAGCATCCTGAGGATCCCGAAACACGTTCCAGTAAGAGTAGCCACCTGGGATTTGAGCGAGAGCTCATTGTCAATTTTGACTCCCAGGTTCTTAGCCCATTTAGATGACTGAGCTGGGGGGAACATGTCAGCGGGCCACCAGCCATGCCAATCCGGTTCCGATGGGCATCCGAAAAAAAGTATCTCGGATTTGTCCGAGTTGCACTTGAGGCTGTTAAGTTGGAACCAATTAAAAACAGCCCCAAGGCACTCCCGGATACTTTCTCCATCGAAATCTTTGCTCTTGCAGCAGGTGAACAGAAGCTGGGTGTCGTCAGCATAAGAGACGATCTGGGCCCCATAGGACTCCGCCAATGTCGCCAGAGGGGTCATGAGGATGTTAAATAGAGTAGGGCTCAATACTGAGCCCTGAGGGACTCCAACTCCCAATGGCGGCATTTCGGCAGATCCAGATGGGACCCAGACCGTCTGTCGGCGGTTGGCTAAGAAGGAACGAAACCAGTTGAGCACCGTCCCCCCTAGACCGATGTCATGTAGCCTAATGAGGAGATCCTCATGGGGGACGGTGTCGAACGCCGCCGACAGGTCTAACATAACTAACATCACCCTGCCTCCGGTGTCCAGCACCTCCTTCACAATCTCAGAGACTTCCAGGAGCGCCGTCTCGGTGCTTAGGTTCGAACGAAAGCCCGATTGGGACTCATGGAGTAGCTCGTTCGACTCCAGGAAGTTAGAGAGCACGCTATGAACGTGTTTCTCCAAGATTTTGGTAAGTGCTGGAAGGAGCGAGATCGGCCTGTAATTGGATGGCACTTCTGGGTCCAAGTTGGGCTTCTTAATGAGAGGAATAACCATAGCCTGTTTCCAAGATTGAGGCAAAGCTCCCTGACTCAGGGAGAGGTTAAGAATGGGATTGGCTAAGGAGTTGACAACATCTGCCATTCTCGCTAGAAATTTTGCTGGACAAGGATCGCGAGGTGAGCCCGATTTAAGGTTCCTCATCAGAGCTAAGGATGCGGATACCGTAAGGGGCGGAAAGTCTAGCAGGACTGGGCCCGAAGTTGACAAAGGAACTGTCTCGATCGGCGGAGCCAAGGGGTCATCTATTGGTTTAGGAGGAAAAGAGCCCTGTATTTGCCTAATTTTGGTGGTGAAAAAATTAGCAATGGTGTTGGCCCAGGTCTCCGCCGGGGCGTCCTGAGCTGAGGATGAACGCGGGGTGATAAATTCTTGAACAATTGAGAAAATCTCCTTGCAGGAGTTAGCCGCTTCCTCAATTCTTTTAGCAAAGTAGCATTTATTGCCCTGAAGAATTAAATCATGATAGGATTTCATCATGGATTTATAGATCTGTTTAACCTCAGTATCATAATGGGCTCTCCATGCCCGTTCAGCGACTTTACATTGTCTACGGGAATGGGCCAATTCCTCCGTAAACCAAGGGGCCGAGATCCGTTGGGTAGCAGATCTAGGTGGCTGTAATGGAGCAAGCTCATTTAATCTAGCTAGGAGCCAGGATTGCAGACTCTCTAGGTCATTATCCAGATCACCCGTGTAGGACAGAGGATGGTCCACCTGAGCCTGAGCTAACAGATCTGGTATATGCAATACAGGAACCCAATGTGAAGGGTCCAGAGACCTGGTTGGTATTGTGTGGTTACTGCTTACTAAGTCAGTGTGTACCAAATTATGTAAGAAAGAAAAATTTCTTTCTAGAGTCCCCTCACTCACCGGGGTTGCCCCACGGTGACATGCTTCATCATTGGGGCCATCCCAGTTCTCTACGAAAAGGGGCGTGCTGCGACAAGGCGACTACGCTGGAGCACTGGTTTTGTGAGATGACTATGTGTGGTGTAAGTGTGGTGATGGTGGAGTGGGTGTGAAATTAAAAATACCGTGCTAGTGGGCCTCAACAATTTATTTTGCTCCTAGTGTGGTATAAAAATTAAAAAGGGGTAACACTGTATTCTAACTTTAATTGAGCTAGATCAGTGTTATGGTCAACATGTTTCAAGCTCCCCCAAGCATTTCATCAGGACCATACAGGGTCCAGCCCTGTATTGCCACTCCTGTATTCAAATGAAAAGTGTTGTAAAAATAAATACTAATTATTTATATTATACGCTGTTAATAATAAAACATGCGTGTTTTTGTACATACGGTTTGTAATTTACTTGAAATGATAAACGAGTGTTTGATTACACCCCATGGTCTTAGGCAAGGGCAGGAACGCCTTGTGGAAACATTGTTCCTATCGGCAAACCCACTCAGTACTACCTGATGGCTCCTCACCCGACCGCATACTGCCAGTACAGTACAGTATAGTACAGTACAGTACTGGCAGTATGCGGTCGGGTGAGGAGCCATCAGGTAGTACTGAGCGGGTTTGCCGATAGGAACAATGTTTCCACGAGGCGTTCCTGCCCTTGCCTAAGACCATGGGGTGTAATCAAACACTCGTTTATCATTTCAAGTAAATTACAAACCGTATGTACAAAAACACGCATGTTTTATTATTAACAGCGTATAATATAAATAATTAGTATTTATTTTTACAACACTTTTCATTTGAATACAGGAGTGGCAATACAGGGCTGGACCCTGTATGGTCCTGATGAAATGCTTGGGGGAGCTTGAAACATGTTGACCATAACACTGATCTAGCTCAATTAAAGTTAGAATACAGTGTTACCCCTTTTTAATTTTTATACCACACTAGGAGCAAAATAAATTGTTGAGGCCCACTAGCACGGTATTTTTAATTTCACACCCACTCCACCATCACCACACTTACACCACACATAGTCATCTCACAAAACCAGTGCTCCAGCGTAGTCGCCTTGTCGCAGCACGCCCCTTTTTGTAGAGAACTGGGATGGCCCCAATGATGAAGCATGTCACCGTGGGGCAACCTCGGTGAGTGAGGGGACTCTAGAAAGAAATTTTTCTTTCTTACATAATTTGGTACACACTGACTTAGTAAGCAGTAACCACACAATACCAACCAGGTCTCTGGACCTTTCACATTGGGTTCCTGTATTGCATATACTGACGGGAGGCCGGCCTGGTTTGGTCTAACCTCCTTCTCCCTCCATTTTTTGTTGATGCTAACAGATCTGGTGTCACCCGATGGAACGCCCTGTGGCTACTGCCCTGTAGTCTCGTGGCACTGACCGTTGGTTTCACAGTGGCTGATATTTCGAAATGAACGAGACAATGGTCAGACCATAATACCGGCAGGAGTGTGACAGCCATAATAGGTGAAGTGGAAAAGACCTGGTCAAGCGTATGACCTTTGTCATGGGTCGGGCCGAAAAGATAGGGGGAAAGGCCCAGGGTGGATGTAATATCCAACAACTTGATAGCATCTTGGTCTTGATGATCATCCATGTGGAAGTTAAAGTCTCCAGCCAATAGACACTGCTCAGATCTTAAAACAAGAGCAGACAGAGCCTGCTGGAGATCATCAAAGAACGATCCCACAGGGCCCGGGGGTCTGTAGACGACAAGACCCTTCACCGCTTGCTGGGGCGATAGGGAGAGGGTAAAGGCGAGAGAGTCGGCCCCTGCGATGGTGTCTGTGTGCGTAACCGTGCACGAGAAAGATTTTTTCACAACTAGGGCGACTCCTCCCCCTCTTCCCTTGTCTCTATCTTGTCGATGGATGATATAGTCAGAGGGAATGGCTGCCATTATGTCCGGATGGGAGGACTCGTTGAGCCAAGTCTCAGTGAGCATCAGACAAGTTGGACTGGTCGTAGAGAGGAGATCAAAGATCTCCTGAGTATGTCTATGCAGCGACCTCGTATTAAGGAGTAGGCAGAGATGTTTAATGCTACAGTCCTTAATAGGGCGGGTGGAATGGAGGTTGCAGGTAGGATGCCATTTACAAACAGGGCACTTATGTTTACCCCTATATCGGCCAGGAAATACTGAGTGACAGGCCGCATCCCCGGCACGCAGGGAGTAGAGCTCCTGAGCGGAGTAGGAAAGCATAATGGCCAGAAGTACCTGCCACGCCGAACGCCTCCGGGACGCTGATGGGCGCAGACGGGCAGGACTCTGGCGCAGATCCGGCGAGGCCGCAGTACGCGTCCGCTGCGCGGAGGGAGGGAGGAGCTTTTTATAGCGCTACTAGAGCGCGAGGGCGGAGAGTCCTACCCCCAAGATGGCGGGCAAAATGCGATCCCAGCCCTCGGCATCAACACTCAGCCGAGGGCGGTCTAAAACCCCAAACAAGGGTGAGGGAGCAGGCGAAGCGCTTACAAGCGCTGGGAAGTCTAAGGCAGGGCAGCGGCACGCTTTAGAGCACAAGCGCGATCCTAGGCTGCAGAATAATAAAATATATTTGACAAGCACGAAAGTCAAACACACACGCTAAAAATGTCAAAGAATAGAGAGAAGACCTCCCGGCTTCCGCCTCAGGAGGGAAAAGGTAAGGTAGCAGTTGTTAATCACCTGTAAAGTGTCAGTATTCCCTTTTATAGCGCTACTAGAGCGCGAGGGCGGAGAGTCCTACCCCCAAGATGGCGGGCGAAATGCGATCCCAGCCCTCGGCGTCAACACTCAGCCGAGGGCGGTCTAAAACCCCAAACAAGGGTGAGGGAGCAGGCGAAGCGCTTACAAGCGCTGGGAAGTCTAAGGCAGGACAGCGGCACGCTTTAGACCACAAGCGCGATCCTAGGCTGCAGAATAATTAAATATATTTGACAAGCACGAAAGTCAAACACACACGCTAAAAATGTCAAAGAATAGAGAGAAGACCTCCCGGCTTCCGCCTCAGGAGGGAAAAGGTAAGGTAGCAGTTGTTAATCTGGAACTTTGGGGCTGGAACTTTGTTGGCTACGTGTCGCCACTGCCTGCAATGCTCTATGGCGTTCTGGACTGAGTTCTCTGGGCAACGGGGCTTTAGATCCAGGCTTATTGCTGTGAGGCTCTGCAGCGGTGAGTTCGGAACGGAGACGCGATGAGCCAGTGGTCCCCGTGAGTCGAGCCAGTCCCAGGCCTCTTGTGGTGGTGTTAGGAAGAAGTGAGGTCCCACCCGGTCTGCCACACGGAGCCGAGCGGTGAACAACATTGTATAAGGGACTTGGAGCTGGTGTAGTTTCTTTTTGACAGCCAGAAAGGATGTTCTGTTCCGTTAGACCTCTCTTGTGAAGCCCGGGTAAATCATTATGTCACTGTTGTCAATTTGCAATCCTTGATTTTGGCGGGCTCTTTGTAAGATGTAATCTTGGTCTCTAAAATGCAACAGGCGCACCACTAAGGGGTGTGGAGGGACACCTGGGTTTGGAGGTTTTGCTGGAACCCTGTGTGCTCGTTCCAGAGCGTAGAAGGAGGACAGCCCCTCTGAAGCTACTTCTGTTCGGATCCAATCCTCTAAGAAGCCTCCTCCTCATCCTCTGTGTTTTTGCAAGCCTCGTCTCCATTTGCCCACCGTTGCGTTGTCAGGCCATTGCACTGGGCGGTAATCAGGCTGTCCAGGGGGGATTATCAGCTGCCTTGTACAGCCCCGGAGTGCCCAGTATCTGCTCAGGGGGCAGAGCAGACATCTCTGGTAGGGACCGTCTCGCAGCTTGTGGGCGGAGCTGGCAAAACTGATCCCTCTCCTCCTCAAGTGCACATCTACTTGCTCGTCTAGGCGCCACCTGATTTTATACGCTTCCCGTCGCGGCGGCGCTCCCCTGTCCCATACCTCTACTCACAGTTCTCTAAGCTCTGCCAAGTGAAATGGTGTGTTCCGCTGCTGGGGGTCATCTAATTGCCACGGGCTTCACTCTAAGTCGACTGGGACGCGGGCGCAATTATGCTGCCGTACTAGCCAGATCAAATGCATCTACTCATCTGTTTGTTCTTCCAGGTGCCTCCCAAGTGCAGATACTACGCAGTCACCGCAGTTCACCCCAGCGCCTCACCGTTACTCACTGTTCTCCAGGGCCACTTAAAGGATCAGGTGTGTTCTGCTGCTGTCGGTCACCCACCCGCTGTGGCAACCTCTTCAGGTCGTCTGCGGTGTGGGTGCCATTTTGTTGATGCACCCGCTAACTCAAGGGCAGTTCACCGCAGCCAGGTAGTTCTATTTTCCCTGTGCCCTCATCTCCTCTGCGGTGCTATATAATTCCCTGTCGGTCAGAGTGGGTTTCTCCGCTGGGTCCTGTGTGTCCGTCGGCAGTTTACAGTGGGAGCTTTAGTGGCATTCACAGGATGGTCGCCATCTTGTTGGCGACCTCGTCAGGCCTTCAAATTCCACTTTCACCCCTGATTGCAACGTTGCAGGCAATTCAGAGGTCGCTTCCATGCGCAGGGATTACCGGGTGTCCCGCAGTCTTAAACTCAGCTTCCCCTGCCATGTCCGGGGGTCAGGATAGTTGATCACGGGGAAGCGGCGGTCAGAGCTCCTCAGCTCGCATCCGTTCTCATCGGCTGCAGGCCATGCCCCCCCATAACTCAAGTGTATTATCATTGTATTTGTTCATGCTGCTGCGCAGCTTTGGGAGGTGGGCAGGCTGCTCTGCTCTCAGAGCAGGGGAGAAGTTGTTTGCCCACTCCAACTGTGCAATGACTGGATTGCCAGCCCTCTGGGGCCGTCCAAAACAGTAATGTGCACTTTGCATGTTCTCCATGCAGGCTGCGTAACAGCTTGCGTGGAGAACATGCCCAGGACCCCATTCCTTGGCTGAGCACCAATCCATGTTTAGACAAATCACAACACTGCATTGCAGTGTTGTGATTGGCTTAGGGAAAGGAGCCTAGCTGCCTCCTGTTCCGGCCCTGGAGAGGAGATACAGACAACGGCGGGAGAGCGGCGAGAAGGTAATGTTTTTTACTTTTTTGGGAGGTTTTACATCACCCCCCTCCCGCCAGCCCCGCCACTCCAGATCCGTGCGGGCCGCTACTGTTAGTTAACATATTGTACATTGTATTTATATAGTGCTTACTACCAATGACCATGATTTCAAGTGCTTTGCTATGAGTAGCAATCTACTACGGAATGCAGGAACCCAAGATCAGAGGTTAATAGTATATTAGTAATCCTTTTTCTTTGTGCATTAGTTACACATATTTGCTGTTGTACTGTACAGCGCTGATATCTGCTTATCCAGACCTATACCAACCACATCAAAGATGTGCACATCAAGACCGGAGACACCGCTGTACCGTCCTGCAAAATCTCCACTTACAAAGGGTGCTTCTGGGTGCTACAATACACTCTGATATTGTTGGGGTGCAGAAGTGCCATCCAGGTGCACCCCATGAGAGCACCATTCTGGGCTGCAGTGCTGTCTGTATTAATAGCATGAAGGGATAGGTACTAGGGCAGCAGTAGTGTTTTGTACCTGTGCCATTTCATCCACATGGGAAGGATAAAAATGTTAGCGGACTTCAGGTTCCAACGTCCGCAATGTGCGTTTAACCCACTAAGTAATCATCTGAAGCGAGAAGGTGAAGGAGGTGAACTAGTGGAACAAAAAGTAAATAATCTGCAAATAATAAAATGAATTTCCATGTAGTGCGAAGCACTTTTTATAAGGTTGAGCAGCTGTTGGCAAATGTGGCCCACAGAATGTGCTTCAGATTTGGTGCTACAGCATGTGTCTTACACATGGGAGGTATGTGAAGACTTGTGAGGGATTGTTACTTAGATGGAATATTTAAACAAACATCACCAGTTGTCTGCAGGTCACTTGAACCATGACTCTGAGAACAGAGGGTATTTTTTGATTCTTCTGAATTCTGTGTGGAATTTGATACATATTCTCTTTGGAAAAGTGAAAAGGTTCACTTTGCAGGTTTGCATGTGTTTCTCTATGATCATAACGTATTACTTATATCTTTCACTCAGTATCTACCTACCTATTCCTCTTTGTATAGTTATGGGCCTTTCTTCTGGCTACCAGATCTTTCTGTATTTACCTTATGTCTCTCTCCATCACATCTCTCACAACCTGATTTCTAGTTATACTTCACCTATCTCAATATACTGTCTCTTTACCTCTCTGTTCACCTCCTCTTTTCCCCCAGTTGATACTGCCCAGCAGAACTGGGGATCACTGTCTAACTAGAGTAGTGCACACAAAGAAAGAGGGGAGGTAGGACAAGGCAGCAAAGGGTACTTACGTTCAGGTAAAAGTGCAAAATATGTGAGTGAGCTAGATTTGATTTCTTTTGAATGTTTTGCTAAATGTTTTATGGCTAATATGCAAAATGTATTTCTTTACTGTTTGTCATTAGAGGTTCCATTCTCCAAGGAAGTGGTTCAGGGCTGCTGTCTTCTTACTTTTGTTATTACATGTTCTATTCCCAGAGATTTTGCTCTTACTCTTTCCCCTTGACTTTGTACTAGATTTCTGATGTATGTGATGATCGGAGTCAAGGACATAGCTTGTTGGGTAAGAGTATCTGACTACATTGTGCAGGGCGTTAAGACTGCAAGTAAATATTCAGTTTTCAGAACTTCAGTGCTCCTAGGGCCAGATGTAGGTAAAAGTCATTTACCGATTTTTAAATACCGAATTTTACCGATTCGGTATTCAAAAATTGGTAAATGAGATGCAGGTAAAAAATCGGTATTTTTTACCGATTCGGTAAAAGTCGGTATCTGACTTTCGGAATTTACCGAATCGGTATTTCCCATTCATCCCTATGGGCTGAAAGGCCCATAGGAATGCATTGGAAATACCGAATCGGGAAATACCGAATCGGGAAATACCGAATCGGTAAATTCCGAAACGGGAAGCAAGCAAAAGTGAAACTAATGAAAACAGCCAATCAGGTGCCACCACCCTCCCCCTCCCACTAGGAAGTGGCTACCCAGGCAGCTGCAACTAATTAGAATGTTCTGGAGAGGCAGTCAGAACACAGCACAGACACAGAGCTGCAGGGAGTGATTACTTGTACTTTACCTCAGTGAAAATGGCCAGCAGCAGTGAGAGCCAGAAGGCAGAAAGGAAAAGGAAATCAAAGTTCAGTAGCATGGAGCTGCAAGTACTAGTGGAGGAGGTGGTGAGAAACCACAAACAACTGTTTGGCAGGCACTCCCTCACTGTAGCTGAGTCAGCAAAACGCAAGCTGTGGCTTGATATTATTGAAAGGGTGAATGCTGTGGGAGTGACAAGCAGGAGCACAGATGACCTCAAGAAACGCTTCTACGACATCAGGAGTCTCACCAAGAGAAAGATGGCAGAGCTACATAAGCAGGCTGGTGTCACCGGTGGAGGCAGGAACCCAGCCCCCCCTGACTGACCTGGAGGAGTTGGTGGCGTCTACCATCGAGCCAGACAGTGTTGTGGGACTGGGAGATGTGGACAGCACAGCCAGAGCTGGAAAAAAAAAAGGTAAGACGCATGCGCAGCATGACACCCCATACCAACTTGCCTCCCTTAACCCTTTGTGCATAGGCCAACCCCAGTCCAGTACTGCTAGCACCATACAGGAGCAATGCATTATGGGAAATGTAGTCAGCTAACATAAGACCATGTGTAACTGCACAGACATCAGCAAGGCAGTGAAAGTAATGCAGAATAATGACAGTAAAATGTGTAATGCATTTATTTTAGTGACTGTGACACAGTAGCACTCAGTTGACATACGCTTATTTATACTTAGGGGCAACATCAGCCAGTCAAGCTACAGCTACAGCAGGGACTGCACCAGCGAGGGAGCAGAGTGACGTGCCAGGGCCAAGCCAAGTCCATGCCTCGCTGGAGGAAGAACACACAACTGTCACCTCCCAGGAAGAGGACACAGTCCACACACCCGAGTTTCCCCACTCCCCACACCTCTCACAATCGCCTTCATTGCTTTTCTCTCCTGAGACCTCCCCAACACTGTCACACCCTGCACCTACAACCTCACCAGCCAGTAGGCGAGTCGTGGCCACACTGCCAGTGATGGAGGCAGCTGATGGAGAGGCCCAAGCCACTGCACCTGAGAGTCCTGCTGCACTGCAGCCCACCACAGAGTTTTTCACCTTGCGCAGACGGCAAGGCAGGCCCAGCAGTGCAGGTGTGCCTGGCGAAGGCACTGTGTTCCGTGGTCTGGAGGGGAGTATGGTGCGAATCCAACGCATGCAGGGGAAAGCAATACAGGCCTGCCACCGCCAATTTCGTGTCCTAAACGAAAAAATTGAAGAAATGGGGATGGGCATCAGAGACATGGTGGAAAGCAACAGGGAGATATCAAAAACCAATGCTGACCTAGCTGCAGGAATGCAGCAAATGGGCACTTCAATCAACCAGCTGTGCTCAAAACTGGACAGCCTGGAGCACACACGGCGCAGGGACGCCCGTGTAAACAATAGGGCCATGAATCGCCTAGCCAATGCCACATCACAGCTATGCCGTAGAGGCATTAACATGCAGGAAAGCCCAACTCAGAACACGGCTGAGGTCACCAGGGGCATGGCCAGGATCACCACTGCCCTCAAGACAATGATCATATCAAACACTGCACTGGATCCAGCCCTGGATGTGGCTGAGGGGGACGATAGCAATAGCCGCAGCAGCATGTCAAGCGCTGTGGTTCACCCACGTAGGAGCAGCAGGCGCCCAGCTGAGCCTGCACCCATGACGGAAGCAGTGAGCAACACCCCAGTGGCTCTGGGAAGCACGGGCGCAAATGACTTTGCCGGTGTGGGTGATGTAACCCAGGACATGTAGTCCCCACCTTTCTTTACTTTGATTTGCTGCACTTATGTGGATTAACGTTGTGGCAACATAAACATACGTTGGTCCCATACACTACCTGTCTGTGTCTCATTACTTACTCAGAAATAGTTGCTTGTTATTTCCTCACGTCTGTATCTGCCATCACTTGGTGTTGTCACTCCAGCAGGTTGTCTTTCAGGCACAGCATAGTCATCGTCATGATCCTCGTAGTCAGACAACTCCACCTCAGTACTCTTCCTCACAGCCAAGTTGTGCAACATGGCACAGGCAGCAATTATCTTGCAGCAGGTGATGGGGGTATACTGCCTTGTACCTCCACTCTTGTGAAGGCATCTAAATCTGCTCTTCCTGATGCCAAAGGTCCATTCTACCACATTCCGTGTACTTTTGTGGGCCTGGTTATACCTCCTTTGGCTGGGTGTGGAGGGGTTGAAAGAGGGAGTGAGGATAAATGAACGTAGGGCATATGCACTGTCTCCTAAAAGGGAAATGGGAATACATTACTCACATGCATACTTGTAATTCTTACTGCAATAGGCGTTGATGGGGTCACACACTGTGTCTTACCTAAGAGGAATCCTTCGCCAAATTTCCCTGCAGACAGCCGTGCATAGATGCCGCTGTTCTGGAAAATATAGGAGTCGTGGCTACTCCCAGAGAATTTTGCAACAAGATCAGTGATGACAAACTTTGCATTGTAGATCACCTGCACATTGATGGTGTGTGTGGACTTCCTATTCCTGTAGATGTTTTCCGTGGCAGCAGGGGGACAAATGGGGATGTGCGTGCCATCAATGCAGCCGATGATATGGGGAAATTTAGCCATCTGGTAGAATTCAGATTTGGTTTGAACCTGTTCAGCATGGGTGGCAGGAAAAGAAATGTAATGCTCCATCCTCTGCAACATGGCGTCAAGGAATTTGTGAAAAAACCTTGAGAGGCTGCTCTGGGTCACCCCACCCACCACAGCAACCACGCTCTGGTAGCTCCCAGACGCGAGCAGGTGGAGGCTGCACAGCACCTGTACATGGGGTGGAATTGCATGTGCCCTTGGGGTAGTGTGCTGCAACAGTGGTTGGAGGTCCCTGATTAGTTCCAATATGGTGTCTGGATCCAACCTGTACCTCTGCAGTATCTCTGCCTCTGTGAGCATGAACAGGGTCACCCTCTGCCTGTAGACCTGCTCCTGTCTCAGCCATTCCCTCTCTCCTTCCTCCTGTAGCCGTAGCCATCTTGCGATGACATAAAATGCCACCATTGTGCAAACAGCATTGCATTTTGGGTCCATTTTTATAGGCTGCACCTGGTTACCACCTGATTTGAATCCATGGTAAATACTGACTCTGAAATACCGAATTTGGAGCAAATTCGGTATTTCAGAGCTTACCGACATCTCATTCTTCAATTTTTCCTATTTTTCTTTACCGAATCGGTAAAGTACTGATTCGGTAAGTTTACCGAATGGGTACATTTTCCGATTCGGTAAATATTCCGATTTGGTATATTACCGATTCGGTATATTTTCCGATTCGGTAAATATTCCGATTCGGTATTTTACCGATTCGGTAAATTTTCCAATTCGGTAAATTTACTGTTTTCGCCCAATTTCTATCACCTACATACCGATCGCTCAATACCGGTCGGTAACGGCCGAAAATACCGATTTTCGGCCGTTACCGACCTGCCCCTAGTCTTTACCAAGGTTACTGGCTCTATAAGCTTTTAAAATGCCTAATTTACCAAACATTTCTGTACAAATGAGACCTCCGACAGTAACCAAATGGTGTTTCATGAAAGTGCATGCCCCGTGAAAGTGGGCCACTTTTTTGGCAGTGCCCGGGCCAAATTGTGATTCCATTCCGACCCTGTAAGTCACTCATGTGCCCTATGTTCCACCTCTATATCCTCTATGTGTCACTCTCCAGTGCTCCATTCCGTGTTATTCTTATACTATTGTCTGGATTGTCCTCCCTTTGGATTCCCTACTCTTATGAACGTCTCACTCTATTTTTTTTTCCAGTCTCTTCTCGGTCCTTTTCCTTTATCACTCTCTGACCTCTTTACTGTGTCTGTCCCATATTACTTTCTCCACTCTGCAGTATTTCACAGTGAGGTGATCACATCACTAGAGAGGTTCAGACTTGCTTGGCAAAACCAGAAATTGTGTTGTTTCACAGAGAAAATATATTGGAAAATACACAGGCTGCCCATTATTCAAACAACGTTAGTTTCCCTGATCGCTAAAGAACAGGGGCCTCATTTGTGAAGGCCTTGCGCCACTAGTACGTCACTTTTTCCCATTTTAAAAGTGATGCACTGGGGGGCGTGGCTAGCAGCCAATGATGGCGGCCGCAGCTTAGAGAGGCTCCTGTGATGAGGCGGCTTCCCACTGAAATCCGTCATATTTATCCTGATTTTCAAGGTGCTTGAAGGGGTAGATCGGACCCAGAGCCCGTGCAGCACCCGGCAGACCAGTTTCGAGGCAGCGAAGACCCTGGAACAGCGCAACATTGCTTGGCAGAGATCGGCGAGAGGTAGGGCCTACCGTTCTCCTGGAGGCAGCAGAGTTGCGTAAACTTGGGACCCGGCCGGAAATAAACTTTTGGCGACGGTGGTTGGCCGGAAGTACCGGTGTCCGGGACGCACCACCAAGACAACCTGTGAGCACCCTCCGGCGGCCCGGTGACACAAGCGAAGCCCCGAGCCGGCCAGTGACGGTGGGCATTCATGGGGCCACGCCCGGAGGTGCCGAGGACAACGCCGAAGCTCGAACAACCAGACCCGCCATCTTGGGCGTTGGCTACACGTAGTGCCCCGGGCTCTTCCAACAGCCGCCCCCGCGGGGCCACCCGCCCGGGCGGGAATATAGAGACCCGTGGTCTTGGAGGCCTCACAGGTGACTTCTACTGAAACGATCAATTAACGCGACCATCCACGGACGATGGCAGGATAGCGAAGCGCCGGCCCTCCCTGGTTCGGCCACGGACTTTTCACGCTGGTCCGAGACGACCGCGAGACCAAAGCCATGTCCAACAGAGGCCCCAGAAATAGCACCACTTAGGCAAAACTGGACAAATTTGCTTACGAGAAGCAAACTCCTCCCCAAGATCAGCGCAAAAATGCGGGGAAACCGTCCGAAACCGAGGGGGCGAAGAAGGCCACACTAGAGGACGTTCTGGCGGCACTGGCTCAGGTGCAGGCAACGGTGGGAGCGACAGCCACGGAAGTCACCTTGATACGAGCGGACCTCCAGAAAATGATTGAAAGAGTGAAACAGGTGGAGGTTGTCACGAAATCCTTAGTTGAAGACGTGTCTGAGTTACAAACGGCGATGGAACGTCTACAAACTGATAATAAACTGCTCAGAGAAAAGTTGGACGACCAAGAAGGACGCTCCCGTCGCAATAACGTTCGAATTTTAGGGGTGCCGGAATCTGAAGACAAGGGTGCAATGGACCTCTACGTGGAGGAAATAATCAAAACCAGACTCCAGCCCTAGGGCCTCTCGAACTTTTTTTCAGTGGAGCGGGCCCACAGAGTGCCGGGGGGCAAACCAAAGACAGGTGGGCCGCCCAGACCAATACTGGCAAGGCTTTTCAATTTCAGAGACCGCGACGCCATCTTGCAGGCCGCAAGGGTGGCGCCACCGATCCAAATTCAAAACTCGAGAATTGCCTTCTTCCCAAATTACACGGCGGAAGTCTCTAGGAAGCGAAGAACATTTCTGGAAGTGAAGAGAACTTTGAGGGAAAAGGAACTGCCGTACTCGATGCTTTTTCCAGCCCGGTTGCGAGTGGTGGCGGACAAAAAAGTGTGGTTTTTCGATTCGCCGGAAGCGGCCCGGGACTGGCTTGAGGGGTGGCATACTGTGGACCGGCAGGGGAGGCGACACAGGTCTAACCAGGATCGCAGAGGAGACAGCAAGGCTGGCTCACAGACGTCAGGGCAAGGAGGAACGGAGGGCTCTCCGTCCCGTGGTTTTGCGGGGGCTGGAGGTGAAGAATGAACCCCGTACTCAGATTTTAATGAACAATCGCTGACCACTCATACACTGTTTAGCAGCTGCAATTGGACACTGGCATGAACACCCCAACGGCACGCAGGGATGCCGCCTGCTCGGGGAGACGCTCTCCCCCCTACACGTAAGTACTCTGGTTGCGGGATGGGTCAAGCACTCTGCTCAGTTGGGGGGGCGGGCAGTTGAAAGCCCGTTAGGCAGGGTAGCAGGGAGAGGGTTGGGGGGGGGTTGTACTGTTACAGGTAGGAATGTATGTATACGGTCGACAACAATGTTTGAATTTTTCTATGAGTCAATGCAAGATGGGTGGGATGGACATCGACCATATGCCCCCGTGAGATCCCTCAGCCATTCGCTATGCATTCGCACAGCCACTATACACGATCCACTTCTTGGCAAATATACCATGGATCCCATAATAGCTAATGGCTGACGAGCCTGTCTCGATAGCGGGTGTCATAGACCCTGAGTCACAAGGCCCTTCTCTGCATTTAATGTTTTGGAATGTAAGAGGGCTTGGAGACAAGGTCAAACGAGGGTTGGTGCTGACTGCAATTAAAAGACAAAAACCCACTGTAGCGCTACTGCAGGAAACTCATCTGATAGGGGCGGCTACCAAGGCCTTGGATAGACGAGGCTATAAAATATTGGTCCACTCTGAGTTCACGTCCGGTTCCAGGGGGACCGGTATCCTACTGCAGAAAAACGCACGTTTCATCCCCCTACAGACTAAGACTAATGACCAGGGTTGCTTTGCGGCCCTGCAGGGGCAATGGGAGGGGAAACTTTTCAATTTAGTTTCCGTATATATCCCACCGGCATTGCACTCGGTTCACCTCCCAAAATTAGGAGACTTCCTTCTGACTCTCCCCGAGGGTTAGATCATCCTAGGGGGGGAATTCAATGCAGTTTTGGATACGCAACTTGATAGATACCCTACACCGACTCATAAAGGGTGGGGTCCCCCACCTCCAGCGGTTTGTAACGGCCATGGGACTGACCGACATCTGGAGACATCTACACCCAGGTACGAAACAATACACTTTCCACTCCGCTGTGCATGGCAGTCTTTCTCGCCATTGACCACTTCCTGACACTGGGAGAAGGTCTCCATCATGTAGACACAATGGCAATTCACCCTCGAGGGATTTCGGACCATTCGCCACTCACACTAACACTCTCCTCTCAGGCACGAGCACGCAAACGCATTTACCCCATTCACGCTACCTACTTTAAGGTTCCCCAGGTTCGCAAGGCCCTTAAGAAAACAACGACGCAGTACTTTCAAGAAAACATACACTCAGTGCGCTCCCCGGAGACACTCTGGGAAGCTTATAAAACGGTCTTGAGGGGACAAGCCATTAACTCCATCACGGGTCATAAAAGACAGCTGTCCCAGGAGCTAGCTAATCTGGAGGTGGCTTTACAGGAACAGACCACAGCTCATGAACAACACCCATCTCCATCAACCCTACACGCACTTACCATTCAACAACAACTATACAACGATCACCTGCGCATCCAAGTAAAAGGGCACATAACCGACACTCAAAATAGACTCTACGAGGTGGGTGAAAAGGCTGGGAGGATGTTGGCATGGCTTGACAAACGAGAGGGTGGTTCCAGGGGGATCCAACGCTTGAAGGACGACCAAGGGGCGGTACACACAGACCCAGGACATATCACTGAACTACTCGCGACCTACTTTGAACGGGTGTACGCCCCGGAGCGTGTGATCACACCTGAGATGACCAGAGACATCCTAGCCCCGATCGAGGTCCAAACATTATCACCAGAAGCATCGAATGAGCTGGAAGCGGACATCACAGCCGATGAGATCCAGCTGGCGATTCAGGCACTAAACCCGGGTAAAGCGATGGGACCCAATGGTATACCCATCGATTGGTATCAGGCAGTGCCCGGAACCCTCAGTGAACATCTACTGGGAATGTTTAAAGAATGTCTAGAGAAAGATTCCCTTCCACCGGACCAACAAGTGGCGACCATAGTAACTATTCCTAAACCAGGCAAACTGCCTGATGAGTGTTCTTCTTATCGCCCCATATCCTTGCTGAATGCCGAAGTTAAAATTTTGGCGAAACTCCAAGCAACCAGAATCCTGCCCCATCTACCGTTAAATATACACCCGGATCAGTCCGGATTTATGCCACACAGAAATACAGTGTTGAACCTGCGAAGGCTGCACGGCGTGCTGGCTAGAGCAGACTCTATCGACACGCAAGCGATGATATTAGCACTTGACGCTAAGATGGCATTTGACCTAGTTGAATGGGCGTATCTTTTTGAGGCACTGAAGCGCTTGGGATTCGGACCCCGCTTTATTATGTGGGTTAAACTATTATACACTGACCCGGTGGCACACGTGGTAGCTAACGGACATATCTCGCGCACGTTCCCGCTGGGGAGGAACCCCTCGCAACTTGCATACGGACCTCGCCTCTCCTCAAGGGCATATACTGTCTCTGTAGGCAGACGATATGTTGATTTATCTGACAAACCCCGAAAGCGGGGTTCCGGCTTTATTACACATCTGCGACACGCACGGCAGCATTTCCGGCTATACGTTGAACTGGAATAAGTCGGAGCTGTATATCTTGCAGGGCCAGACCCCGAACCTTAGTGCGGCGTGCCCGCTAGCGATAGCAGGCTTGTCGTTTAAATATCTAGGCATTCAGGTCACTAGGGATCCAACGGAGTTTATGGATAAGAACCTGAAGCCTCACCTGGATAGACTTAAACAAGATGTTACGTTCTGGTCGGGTCTTCCATTAACACTCCTGGGGAGAGCTGCACTTTACAATATGATGGCGTTGCCACGTTTTCTATATTCCTCGAAAATACACCCTACCCGGTGGCCCCCAGGTTTCTCCAGAAAGTGGCAGCGCTGGTTTCTAACCTTTTATGGGGAAACCTCCCTGCACGCATAGCGCAATCCAAGCTGCACAGAGGCTGGTACGATGGTGGTATCGCTTTACCTAACTTGCGGTTGTACTATTGGGCAGCACACCTTAAGCCCATCAACCAATGGATTCATGCACCGCAAACCGACCCAGCAATCCAGTCCGACAGGGCGCAACTGGGCACAAACAACCTGCTGGGTCCATTATATGACCACCGTAAAGTTCGTGCCTTGCTGGGGCCCACTAGACTGACGGCACAGGTGTGGAATACGGCAACAGCAGCGCTGGGTTGGAAGGGGAGGATCACCAAGATGACCCCACTATGGGACTCTCGAATGTTGGGCAATATGAGAAACAGTAAGGGTTTCACACACTGGGACACTATAGGGATTTCCACGGTGGGCGATCTTTGGGAGAGAAACGGGGTGATGCCCTTTGACCGACTAAAAGAATTATATGACCTTGGTGACAGGGAACTTTATAGGTACATCCAGATACAACATGCACTGCTCGCGGCCCTACCCCCAGACACAGACTTGTCTGAGTCCTCGCCGTTAGAAGACCGCCTCCTTACCGATTTTATGATGGAACGGGCAACATCACTCATATACCGGAAACTGCTCAATAACTTCCCACATCCGACACTCTTATTAAAGGCGAAATGGGAGGGTGACACTAGTGAAATGGACGAACATGAATGGAATGAGGCACTTGGAATGAAATGGAATGTGTACAGGAGGGATATTTGTGACCCCTTGCCGGAGGATGACCAAGATGATTCCGACGAGGAAGAGGAAGTGAGATGATGCTATGTTAGAATTGTTGTGAGAGGGAAAACCGAGGTTAATGTATGGGATTTCTTATTTGAATTGCCAAAGTGCGGAGGCAGGGGAGAGATGGCGTGGTAAGATTGGTTGGGAGAGGGCGCATACATGGGGGTGGAACTAGAGTAGGCCTCTCGCAAGAGGTACTTGTAACTCAGACTGTATTGATTCACGCATGCTCGTAATACTATTCCTAACGTTTGAAGTTGGAGTGTTGTTGTTTTAAAAAAAAAAGTAAAATCAAAAACCTCGACCAGTGACGATACAAAAATATGTGATGCACCTTACTTTCGCAGCGGACTTTTCTTGATTTATACAGAGACTGATTGTTCAATGAAGATTTTTAACTGCTGCGTTTCGAATCACAAACTGTGTTAGCGGCCGGCCCACAGGGTTGTAGGCATTCCGCTGTGTATTATAAAGGTGCAATAAAGGTTTTTAAAAAAAAAAAAAAATGATGCACCGGCGGCGCAAGACCTTCATAAATAAGGCCCAGGGTGTGGGGGGTGAGGTAGGGTAAGGTGAGCATGCTTGCCCGCCATGGCCATTTTTCTTACTTGCATTTTGAAGTATGAATTTGTACCTCACCACTTTGAGAGTTCACCAGCTGCCACTGCTTGACAGGATACTAGAGTTTTGGTCCCTACCTTTGAGGGGTTATCTAATAAAACATCAACAGAAAGGAGTATAGTGGTTGAAAAGCCCTGTTCAATGGCCTGCATTTTCTTTTCAAAGAAAGAGGAGATCTGGTCACATAGAGTTTGGGAAGGGGCAATGTCCCTAGCAGTGCCTTCGGTTGTAAGAAAGATTTAGATATATTTCAAAGTATTTTTGCACCAAACTGGGCTTTTTAAATCAGAGTAGTGAAGTGAGCTTTTTAGTTGCCTTCATCGGGGCTTTTTGAGCAATTTTAAAATGAATCAGGTCCTCAGGGTTGTAGGATTGCCGCCATTTACGTTCTGATTGTTTGCAGAGCAGCCATTGCTCTGCGACAATTGGAGAGAACCACGGAGCTGAGGGGTGGGATCTGTGCTTCTTAGCAGGTATTGCAGGGGCTAAGTCAATGGCTGTATTCATAATCCAATTATTTAATGAAGTGAGGTATTCAGCTAAGTTCCTCGTGGGCGTTAGAGCAGAGGTGGAAAGACGTGAGGTTAAGTTAGGGTCAGACATCATCTTGTCCCATTTGCATAGCGTGTGTGGGCACGTGATCATGGCGGACAGTGGGGAATTATCTGGGTTAATTAAAATTTTAAGGGGTATAAGGTAGTGATTGAACCAGGACTGATGAATAGGGCTTCTACTAGCAGGGACACTCTTTTTGAGTAGCCGAGCGCTATACAAAAGAATAAATAACATAACATAACATAACAGGTTGGGGTGAAATTAAGGGCAATGTCTGAGTTGCACCATTCTTTAAGCCAGTATTCTGTAACAAAAAGAAAGTCTAAAAGGAGGTCCTCGATCAAGTTGTGGGTTTCTTGTGCATGTTTACTGAGGGAGAGGGCATCAAAAAGCCCACCTAATAAGGACTTATTTGGTTACTGTGGGCCTGGACGGCTGTACTGAAAGACCAAACTCGCCTTTGCACATATGAAGGATAATAGGCCCTCGATACAAGATGGGTCCCAACCGTGGCAACAGTGAGAAGAGTGTGTGCAACATTTCAAGGAACCTGAGGAGAGAGGGTCACCTGGGGTGACACGGACAGGAGGGCTGATGCTGGCCGCAGTCAAGACCAATCAGCAGGCACCATAGTGCATCGGTTACAACGATACAGCAGGGTTTTAGAGAAAAAAGTGGTAGTACGAAGTTAAGTGCCTTAAAATGTTTTACTGCCGAAAGATTTGCAGCAACCACAGATAGGCGTGTATTTTAAAAACCTTAAAAGTCAGTGCGAGTTTCAGAACGCACAGCAGTGCCCATTTATGGACTACAAGCTCTAACAGGCTCCACCCACCTTAATGCTGATTGGAGTTTTCCGACCAATCAGCATACGCCGTAGCCAATCAGTTGCAACGATACGGCAGATTATTAGACAACAAAGTGATGGGAAAATCACTTGCAATGACTAGCATTTGATGTCTTGGTTGGTATATTTATATATGCATACCTTTAAAAGTTAATGTATGTAGAAAACACTTTAAATAGTTTTTTCAGTTGCCCTGATTAATAACGTAAGTAAAGAAATACAGAAAAACAATATTAAAATGAATACAGAATATTTCATATATATTGGATGGTGGTTTATTAGTAGGTGCAGGTTGGTATCTTCACTTTGTAACGACACCACAATCACAAATAAGGTCCATTCAAGTTCTCAATAAATGAATCCTTGCACAAATCCGGGTAGACAGACTTAACTTAGGAGACAGGTGTGTAGAGCATTTAAAAACACCAATATAGTAAATAAGTAAGACACAACACAATAAAAATCCAACACCAATTTAGAAAAATAGCAAATATTTTTATGATTAAAATGACATCCAAATGACAAAGATTTAATATAGGGAACAAGAAATATGAACTTTTAAAGATTAAAAGTAAAATTAGTACTCAGAAGCAAATAGCGCTTAAAGGGATAAAAAAGGTTGTGCTGGACTGGGACAAAGTCAAGAGTTCAGGCTGCCTACGATGCAACACTTTTACACTTACTTCCAGAAGTGTTTCTTGATGTAGGAAAGTGGTCCAGAAACTCTGGTTTGCCTTTTGTGGTCTAGATTACAGCTCCCACAATGCACCTGGTGAATCCAAGTAAAATCTAGGTAAAGCTGGTCAGCTAGAGTTGTCCTTGTTGGTGATGTTGCAAGTAGCCCTTCCATCATTATTCAACATGTCGCTGAGCACTCCTTATCCTTTAAGAAAAACAAGTCCTTTTGTTGTGATGCCTTGAAAGTGCAACAGATTCTGGCCCTATGAGTGCAGTCCAAAGGTCCAGTAGAGCAGTCCTTCTCCAGATGATATATGTGGGTCTTTGAGGGTCCACAACACCAGCCAAGGGTCAAGAAGCTCCGATTTGCTTCTGGGAGGTTTGGGACAACAATTCCCGCATTGCACCTGGTCAAATCCTCTAATGTCCAGGTGAAGCTGGGCTTGTCTTGATGGAGCTGATGCAGGTGACTTCTTGAAGCTCTTTTGTACTTGTTGCGTTCAGGGAGTCCACTCCTTACTCCTTTTGAAGCCAAGCAAAGCCCTCAATTGTGAAGCCCAAAGTGTGCAGCAGGAGCAGTCCATTTGTGGTGCAGACCAGGGATTAAGCAGGGCAGTACTTCTCTTGATATTTCCAGACAGGGATCGGAGTTGCTGGGCAGCTCTCTCATTTTTATCCTGGTTTCTGGGCTGGCAAGAAGGAGGGTACCCCTGACCAATGGGATACAGGGTACCATCCTCTGTGATGACAATTTCCTTAGAAGTGTGGCATATTTTTGTCCCAGAAAGCACTGTTCCGCAAAAATCAAAATGGAGAAAATCTCGGCTAACCCAACTCACTCTTCCTGTTCCCAATTGGAGGTTAAAACTTATTAAATGTAAAAAGGTGACTCCAATGTTCTCTTATAGGAGAAGCAGGCCCAGCAGTAGTGAAAAACAAAAATGAATCTTCACTACAAGGACATGTAAAACTTACAATTACATGTCCTACTTTTCAAATACATTGCATCCTACCCAGTGGGCGGTTTAGGGCCTACCCTAGGGGTGACATGTGTATTAAAAAGGCATGTTTGAACCTGGCAAAACAAATGAAATGGCACTTTAAACTGCACTCACAGGCTGCAATGGCAGGCTGAGACAGGTTTGCAAGTCTACTTAAGTGGGTGGCACAACAAGTGCTGCAGGCACACTAGCAAAACCAAAGGGGATGATGGACGGAGTGTTGAACATTGCAAGCCCTCGCCCCTAGTCAACTGATCTGGGTTTAATTCATCACCATTCTTCAGCTCACTCCGCCACCCCAGTTCATTCCTTCAGTTGTTCTTTTTGCATTTGTCACCCCGAGTGGGACAGGTATGCTCAGACGTGAGTCCCGTGCTCTCCATGCCACTGGAGTCAAGCTATCCTGGCTGATGAGGGCTGAAAGCCCGAAACCGGTCTTAGGATGCCTGTTTCCAGTCCAGGGTGGACCTGGCCTGGCAGTTCAGGCTGGACTGTTCCCATTGGGTGCAGGGTCAAGACTGATTTGCATATGGCTAGGTCCAAACTGGAATGACATGGTGAGCAAATAAACGAGGGACTTAGGCCCAGATCTCTGTACTGGGGTGATTGTATGACATTGTTCTTCATTCTGTCAATCAATTGTTCTTTTTGCAGCAGGCACACTAGCAGCATTCAATTTACTGGCCCTGAGTACATGTACCACTTTACTAGACACTTACAAGTAAATTAAATGTTCCAGTTGACTGTAAGCCAATTCTTCCATTTTTAGAAAAGAGAGCAAAAGCACTTTAGCATTGGTTAGGAGTGATTAAGTGCCCAGAGTCCTAAGGCCAACAAAAACTGTATCACAAAAATAAAGGAGAAAGGCAATCAAGTTTGTGGGTGACTCTATGGAGGGGGCCAGGCCCAACACCAGTGCTTCTGCCGGAGTTCAAGAAAGTAGCCTCTAGGTTTTGCACACCCTCTTCCTTATAGGCCAGAGAAAGTAGAAGCCTGAGCCTACACTTCAATAGTCCTCAAGGTCTGTATGTATCCAACTTGAAAAGTGGCAGAGAGGGGGAGTTTAGGTCACTGTTTGTTGCCACACTGGCCTATAAAAATGTGACGTTACATAATCTCCCTTGCAGTTATCTTCATGTGGTTTGAATTTGAATTTATTCAACAAGTGCTTTCGGCATCAAGAGCTGTTTTTCACAGAGAATTCAAATATATAAATATCATGCAAAAAGAAGATAATAAAACAAATAAAAACAAGAGATAGTAGCATTCACGGTCACATGTATTAGCTTGGCCTTTCTGAGGCATACAGATATGCATGTTGCTACTATAGAAACATTTTCTACCAGGGCATTTGTTTTCAAACATTTTTCTCTTTGGTCCCAAGTTTTCGCGAGAAGTCTTCTTGTTCGCTTAGTTTTTGCTTCTTATAGATCACTCAACAGGAAGAATATGTGTTTCTTGTCATCTTTACAATTGTTCTTGGTTTAGTGGTCTTTAAAAGGTTTATCCTTAGTGTAGGATGGACAGTTCAACAAGAAGTGGATCAGATCTTTAAATTTCCTCACAGGGGCAGATGGAGATCACTTATTTCATTTTCTTGAGTGGTAACATGTCACTTCTTGCTAATGCAAAACATCTACTGTCACTGTAATTTGTTAGGTTTGTTAAATATGGCATGACAACCTGAAAGGGTTCAAAGTGTACTCCTTGGCCTATTGGTCGACAGTTTTTTTTTTTTTTGTAAAATGGTCGACAGTTTTTAAGCAGTTTCAGTGTCCTTAGATAATAATTCTCTCTCCTTATGAATTGTATCTTCTCCTCCCTACTGTTTTTAACTTGCTAAAAGTTCAGAAATGTAATTTAATGAATTTTTATTGTGTAATGTATTTTTATGATGGTTTTTAATCGTCGAAATAAAGATTTACTGAACTGAATTGAACAGTGTCCTTTCAGTTTCTGATCTGGTGAACTTTGTGGTAATTATCTTATTTATCAGTTTTGTTAACATTATTTTTAGAAGTATTTTTCCATGTTATGTAACATCCTAACCTCTTGGTTTCTTTGACCTAGCAAGTACCAACGTTTGATTTGTGTCTAGGTTTGAAGTGTTCAGTTCAGCCGTTATCACCTTGATTTTCACCTGGCGCTTTAGTCTCCTCATGCCAAACTTTACTGTCGCAATTTCGCAACTTCTCTTTATTGAGGCAAAACTGACTTGATTCCAGGGTCGCGGGAGCGATAACCTAGGTAACACCAATAAAGACGTCAGAACTTTCTTTCATGAGTCCCTATTTTTGATTTTAGTTTATCAAGCTTCCAAAGTTTGCCATCGTGGGCTATCTAGCTTCCTGCCTGTGCATGGACAACACGATCAACATTATGTGAGATGTAATTTCCATGGTTCATAACATTTTGCGAACGGCATTACGAAAAGACTGCTTTTTCTAGAATTGTCTGAAAGTGTATGTTCCATTTGAAGATGTTGCAAATTGACATTCCCAGGTATGTAAACATTTTTTCTTTTTTCCAATCATTTGTTGTTGATTGTGAAGACATTGCAAGATTTTCTGTGTTTTCTGATGGCCATTGTTTAGGTTCTCTCTGTGTTTATTCTTAGCCCATTTTCCTGGCAGTACTTCACTACTGCCAACAGCTGCTCTTGAAGGCCCTTCGATGTTCTTGCTCTTAGAATCAAATCATCAGTATGCAGAAGAGATGGAACGTGGAAGCCTTCAAATGCCAGCACATCTATATTTGCCTTCTAAACGTCACTGTACAGATCATTTCAGGGGTCACCAACCTGTTCTGTACTGAGAGCTATTTATGTTCAATGAAACACATTGCGAGCTGCTAATATTAGTGTTGTATATTTTAAAAATTGTTATATGTAAAATAAATCAACCAAGCTAAAGCTTTCTAATTTAATAAGAAACCTTGTCCAGAGGATTGCTGGAGAACTGTGCAGAGGCTCCTACCTCCTGTTGCTGACTGCCGCCGTTGGATCCTTGTGGGACCGAGTGACACCGCAACGCCTTGCCGGACCCGCTGCGCGGGTCCCGCTACGTCTTCAGACTCTGTGGGGCCTTCTGGAAAGGGAGCCGAATATTCCTGTGCCTCTTTGCACCGGCAGGGCTGCGAGCAGCTTAGCAGGGACTCAATTGCCCAGGAGTCCCTGCGTGTCACACCTGCGGCCGCTCTCCCTGCCGGTCACGCCCCCCGCCTTGAATAAAGCTGTGTGGCTAGTAACGGACTGCGGGAAACCTTGTCCAGAGGATTGCTGGAGAACTGTGCGGAGGCTCCTACCTCCTGTTGCTGACTGCCGCCGTTGGATCCTTGTGGGACCGAGTGACACCGCAACGCCTTGCCGGACCCGCTGCGTCTTCAGACTCTGTAGGGCTTTCTGGAAAGGGAGCCGAATATTCCTGTGCCTCTTTGCACCGGCAGGGCTGCAAGCAGCTTAGCAGGGACTCAATTGCCCAGGAGTCCCTGCGTGTCACACCTGCGGCCGCTCTCCCTGCCGGTCACGCCCCCCGCCTTGAATAAAGCTGTGTGGCTAGTAACAGACTGCGGGAAACCTTGTCCAGAGGATTGCTGGAGAACTGTGCGGAGGCTCCTACCTCCTGTTGCTGACTGCCGCCGTTGGATCCTTGTGGGACCGAATGACACCGCAATGCCTTGCCTGACCCGCTGAGCGGGTCCCGCTGCTTCTTCAGACTCTGTGGGGCCTTCTGGAAAGGGAGCCGAATATTCCTGTGCCTCTTTGCACCGGCAGGGCTGCAAGCAGCTTAGCAGGGACTCAATTGCCCAGGAGTCCCTGCGTGTCACACCTGCGGCCGCTCTCCCTGCCGGTCACGCCCCCCGCCTTGAATAAAGCTGTGTGGCTAGTAACAGACTGCGGGAAACCTTGTCCAGAGGATTGCTGGAGAACTGTGCGGAGGCTCCTACCTCCTGTTGCTGACTGCCGCCGTTGGATCCTTGTGGGACCGAATGACACCGCAATGCCTTGCCTGACCCGCTGAGCGGGTCCCGCTGCGTCTTCAGACTCTGTGGGGCTTTCTGGAAAGGGAGCCGAATATTCCTGTGCCTCTTTGCACCGGCAGGGCTGCGAGCAGCTTAGCAGGGACTCAATTGCCCAGGAGTCCCTGCGTGTCACACCTGCGGCCGCTCTCCCTGCCGGTCACGCCCCCTGCCCTAGTCCTATTTTAACAGTTGGGGAAACCGTTGCGCGGGAGCGCCCGGGGCGAAGACCGGGCAAAGAGCAGGCCGTTTGAGGCCGTTCGAGGTCTGAAGAGTCTGGGCTGGGCCCCACCCCTTTCGCCCTCTCCTGTGCCTCTGGTACCATTTTTTCTGCTTTTATATTGTTGCAATTGTTCTGTATACCCTTGTAGGATATGTGCACACAGGTAAGCCGCAGTAGTGCTCCTAAGGGGAGGTTGAAGCAAAATGGGACCCTCGACGATTTTATCATGAGAACGAACATTGCTATAGACAAGGAAATCACTAAAATGCAAAATCGTGTTTCCCTAGATTTGGAGGCTGCCAGAAGATTGTCTCAGGACATTGCTAAGTCCAAAAAATCATCCCTGGGCCACATAGCGTCAGCAATAACCCCGGAGCGATTGCCCAACCCGCGGTATATTACAACGCAGGTTGACGTCCATCACACTCTAGCAACGTCCCCTGTGCTAATACCAACCCCTTGCTCCATCCATCAGCACGCCAGACAGATCTCACCCGGGGTCATTCCAGAACCAGACCATGGTCAACTGAATGCCAATACATTACAGATCACGGAGATCCACGAAAATTCCCCATGCACTAACACTAAGGGTACAGCACACAAAAGAAAACGCAACACAAGGTCTGCCTACTCACGTAAGAAGGCTAAAGTCGCTAGGGCCCATTATCTTAATGTTAGCAATTTCCCTGTGCATAGTGCTGAAGGTGGGACTGTTCTCCCTGTGCAGATGCCTCCTGGAGCAGATGAGGATGGCGTAACCTTGGATATTTCCAAGGAGAATGCAGCAATAGAGGACATCGGGTCACAATTAGAGGAGCAGGAAGGAAAGGATGTGGACTTTATAAAAATAGTCTGGGAAACCCTAAAAAAGCTGCTATCTCCCATGGACCTAAGACTTTCAAGTATTGAAAACCATCTCTTAGAGGTGGAAAAGAGTATCCTAGCCCTAGCAACTCTTAGTCTGCGAGGTCATGAAAACAATAGCGTTCTAGATGGCAACCTAGCTCCACCAATATCCAACACTACCCCTCCAGCACCACCCTTAACCAGGCCAGTACCCAAACCACCCACAAAGGGCTACGATCACAAAGCCCCCAAACCCCTACCAAAGTCACTGAAGCACCCAACCCCACAACCTACTACACACCACAAAGCAGGAGCTGCCCCAAGGCTGATTGACAACAAGGCTGATTGCTCTACTCCCCAGGGTTCACAAAATAGAAGTAATTTCCGCGGGGGTTATATAGATCTCCCCCCAGATGCAAAGCCATATGTGCTGGTACTGACTAGGCATGAGCGGATTTTGCGGATTGGCAATCCGCGAATTTGCGGATTTGCGAACTCGCAATCCGCAAAATCCGCGAATTCCCGCGAATTTGCGGATTTTTTTTTTTTTTTGTGTTCGCCCGTGTTTCTGCCAGTTCGCGAGGGTTTTTACAATTTCGCAATTTGCGAACTTACCTGTCGGGTCGCAAGTTTTGCGAACTTGTTGTTTCTACGTGTCCAACCTGTTTGGGACACTCTTCTTCATCACTGCCACTCTCTGTCACCACTGCCACTCTCTGACTACTCATGCCACCCTCTGGCCCACCCATGCCACCCTCTGTTTCATCACCACACCCTCTGGTTGTCCAGTGTACATTATTTTCGGCAAAGCAAAGCACACCTTCCCTGCCTCAAGTGACCTGAATTAATTTGGGGCTGATTAATGTGTCACAGAATATTTTTTTAGCTGGCACCTGCTTCCTTAGTGCGCCCTGATTAGTGATCTTTTGCACTTGCTAAGTGCTTTCATTGTTGCAAAATTAGTTACAACACCTGCCCTGCCCCAACTGACAATAATGAATTAGGGGCTGATTAATGGATTTTAACTTCCAGCCTGGCTCCTGCTTGTCTCCCTTAGCTGTAATTCATGACCTTTGTGGCATATGTGTAACTATTCTGAGGTTCAGAGCAGGGTCACATAATAGTTTCAACTGGCAACTGAACTCTGGAGGGGCCCCTCAGGAAGCACTACAGGAAATGGCTACTAATGATGTGCCTGAACTTTTGAACCTGGTAAGTAGTTACTTTCAGTTTTGCTTAGAACGTATTTCTGCAATTTCGCACTTATTCGCGGGGCGCGAACTCACGCGAACAGTGCGAGCAGTGCGAGCAAAATCCGCTGCTCGCGGATTTGCGGATTTTGCAGGAAATTCGCAAATCTCGCGGATTGCGGATTTCCCGAAAATCCGCAAAATCCGCGAGCGGAACGGATTTTCCGCCCATGCCTAGTACTGACAGGTGTACCGGAAATTGAGAGTGACCATCAAGAAAACCACTGGTCCCTGAAGAATAAGGTTATCCACTGGCTGAATGTGAATAGACCGATCCCTAACCATACGAGAAGTAGAATCCTAGTGGTGCGCAGAGTTCCTTGGGTAGGTCCTTCTCGTAAATCCACTCCAGGTGACTGTATCGTTGTGTCTTTTGAGGACCCACATAGGGCTCACCACATATGCTCGTGGTCTACTTATGGGGAAAACTCATCCATTGTAGCCAGGCCTTTAACATTCTTTTACGCACTAACTCAAACTATGGGGGGGAATGGTCTTCAGTGCGTTACCAGGCCCGTGGTGGGGCAAGAGACAAATGGCAAGTCCCAAATAGAAGGTGGTTTGGGGCACCAACATCCAATAGGTTTGGTTGCCTTGAAGAGGTAGATTGACTTCCCAAGCCTCTTGGTTCTTCACCTCATGCCAAGGTCTTCTTGTCTCCTGCGAAAGCGAACCGAATATGCCTGTGCCTCTTTGCACCGGCAGGGCTGCGAGCAGCTTAGCAGGGACTCAATTGCCCAGGAGTCCCTGAGTGTCACACCTGCGGCCGCTCTCCCTGCCGGTCACGCCCACCGCCTTGAATAAAGCTGTGTGGCTAGTAACGGACTGCGGGAAACCTTGTCCAGAGGATTGCTGGAGAACTGTGCGGAGGCTCCTACCTCCTGTTGCTGACTGCCGCCGTTGGTTCCTTCTACCCCTGGCAATCAAACCTATTGGAAGCAACTCCTATCTTCCTGGCCAATCAACTGTGCATGCTTCGGAAGAACGGGGGGTGTTGAACACTTCTAGCACCAAACCAGCTTATGAGACAGTCACTCTTCCACAGACCCCCCTAACACCACAGCCACTGGTCCCACTTTCCAGCAAAAGTATCAATATTGTTAGCACCCATGACACTCTGACAACTGTCCCTATAAGGGGGGAGGACACCCAACCCTTATTGGGGGCTGATGTTGAGGCTATAGTGTTGCCACACGGGTCAAGTAGGCCTAGCTCTGTTTCCGTCCCCCCTATATCTGCCCCCATACTGGGGCTGAGGGCCGCAGGAAATCCACCGTTGAGGCTCCTTAGTTGGAACGTAGCAGGACTCGCACGTAACACTGACATTCCCGATTGGAACTCCCTTGTGGAATCCTTTGGGATCTGTCTTTTGCAAGAAACCTGGTGCCTGTAACCCTGACACAGGGTGGGTTACACAACCTATTTTGTGCCTGCATCCCAAGCATCTGGTAGTAAAGGTCGCCCCTCGGGCGGCCTTCTGATCTGGGTTAGTATTACCTTAGGGCTAACTATAAGGCATATACCCACAAAATCACCTGATTTGCAGAAACTATCAATCAAATGTCACGGGGGGGAAAAGCTAGAAGTGTTTAACCTCTACCTAAGGGGGGCAAGGGGTGGTGTCTCTATGTTATCTCTAACAGGAATTGAGGAGGAGCTCGGATCCTGTAATATAGACTCACTTGTTCTACTGGCTGGAGACCTTAATTGTTGTTTCGAACCACTAGCCAGTGAGGATATATTAGACATCTGGGAAGACGATGTTTTGAGAGGTATCCCCTTGCTCTCTCTAGACTCGATTAAAAAATGGACCCAGAGTGCCATAGACATTAATGCCCTCTGTATGGAATATGACCGTAGAGCAACTAATGGCAGATCCAAGTCTGATACCCGGGGAGTACACACTTACAATAGGGTGGGGCACACTTCACGAATCGACTATATATTGTTGAATCATAAGCTTTGGGTATATCTTCAAGATATGTCGGTCCTATCAACTTCTGATAGTGACCACAACCCACTAGCCCTGACCCTCACTCCCCCATGGCAAGGCATGATCCCAACCCCGCCACCACATATATGGAAATCATCTCACGAATTAGGTCCCTCGAATTGTGGCAGGCGGTTAAAATGGAACAAAGTTGCCGCGGATGAGGGAAGGATGGCCCAAGCAAAATCCATAATGTCAACTGTGAAGTTGCGGCTAGACTCACCGGAATTTAGTAATTCTGATGTCTCCAATGTGTTTATAGAAACAACCTTAGCATTAAGTGAGTTGTTCACTGTCCCGCAGGGGAGAGCAAGGGCCACGAAAAGAGGTACGTCTAAGAGCAGTGCAAAATGGTATTCTCCTACCTGTTGCGCTGCAAAACGTGAATTTATCTTAGCAGTGAAATCCAAGGCTCCTGGTCATATCAGTCTTGCTAGGAAAGGCTATAAAAAAGCCTTAGCCACGGCTAGGGGTGCCTACGAAACTAAATTTTGGAACGATCTAATGGCGGCTAGCTCCAAGAAAGATTTGAAGGCCTTTTGGGGACTGCTGAGAGCTAGGGATAAACCCGCCGATTCTCTACTGACATGTAACATCACTGGGGAGGCGTGGTTTGCCCACTTTTCCAAGCTTTACTCCCTTCCTGGGGGTTCTTCAGATACTACGACGGATCTGCTACACCGAGTGTCCGTTGATTTCCCAAATGAGGACCACCTTTTTGTCGCCAAAGAAGTTGAAGGGGCAATTAAGTGCCTGGTCGCTAATAAGGCTGCAGGACCTGATGGCATCCCAGGTGACTTAATACGGGCCAACCCAGAGGTGTGGAGTAAACTTATTGCCCTACTTCTGAATGCAGCCCTGATGGGTGGATGTCTGCCAGATTCCTGGAGGGGCGCGGAGGTCGTCCGGATCTTCAAAAAAGGATGTCGGGACGACCCCGCTAACTACCGCCCAATTAGCTTGTTAGATTCCACCCAGAAGGTAGCTGGCAAGGTAGTCTTAGGCAGGGTCCTACAGTGGGTTGAAGAAAATCAAGTACTGTCAGACTTCCAGGCGGGCTTTAGATCCGGAACGGGGACTATTGAACAGACATTCCGTTTATTAATGTTATACTGGAAAGTGGTTGTACTGGGCAAGGGCAGTCTGTACCTCGCATTTATAGACTTACGGACTGCCTTTGACCTGGTCCCACGTGCCCAGCTGTGGAGTGTCCTTGAGGCCTTGGGAATTCCCTCTTACCTACTTAGCATGCTTATCAAACTACACGAGAGTAATTTTGCACAGATCAGGTGGGGTGATCAGGGTCAAAAAACATCACGTATCCCTGTAAATAGGGGTGTCCGCCAGGGTTGTGTGCTAGCCGCCCACTCTGTTTTCGCTATATGTTAATGGAGTGGTGGAGCATCTGCTTAAACATCCAGCAGATGCACCTTTCCTGGCTGGCAGAAAAATCCCTACCCTCCTATTTGCAGACGACACCCTCCTGATCTTAAAAACTCCAACAGGCCTCCAATCTTTACTCTCCAGCTTCAAGAAGTTCTGCGATTCTAGGGGTCTTGCTATTAATGTAGGTAAAACTAAATTCCTGGTCCTAAACCCCCCAAGGAAAACTGTCACCCCCCCCACCTTGGATTCAGCCCCACTTGAAAGGGTAAAAGAGTTTGATTATTTAGGCATCCGCCTCTGTGACTCCATGAACTGGAAAGCCCACCACTAAAAGATTTTTCTGACGCACAAGAAGGTGACAGGGGCCTTGCTAAAGGAACAACGTGCTTCGTCCCTCAAACCAATTGGTGCTGTACTAGACATTTACAGGGCAGGGGTGGTGAGCGCGGCTCTGTATGGGTCTGAATTGTGGGGTGTACAGAAAGTGGACTTCCTGATGCACTTAGAAAATAAATTCCACAAAGACCTCATAAGCTTACCGCATAGTACCCCTTCTCTTCCACTTCTCCTAGATGCGGGCACACGCCCAATAAGTGAGCAGGCAAGGTTACGTCCCCTTCTCTTATGGGCACGAATATGGAGGGTATCAGAACTGTCCAGCTACGCTGAAGGCCTAAGGGAACTCCTCTTAACACCTGGCTGGCACAAGGTCCGTTGGCTTAAAGAAGTTAAGCAGCTTCTTTATGACCTGGGCCTTGAAGACGCCTGGGTTAACAGAACTGCCCCGCCCAAACAGACCTTAAAGAAGCTATATTGGTCTTGGGTGGTAGATGGGAGAAACAGCAATTCTAAACTATGTAGATCCACCACAGAATTCCTGATGGTCAAGGAGTTGCCTTTTAGAGAACCATACTTAGATATGATCCACAAATCATGGGACAGGGCATTATATTTTAAATTTAGGGTGGGTTTATTGCCATTAGGGCAGCTGACAGCAAGTTGGAAGCCACCGTTGCAAACCACACCATATTGCTCTTTTTGTGACAATAGGCAAGAGTCAGTTGCCCACCTAATGTTTGAGTGCCCAGCTTATGCAGCCCCGCGACGCACTTGGCTGAAACCACTATGCAGGAATCTTGGCACTAGATCTCACCTGGAGGCCTTACGCATCTTAAGATCTGATTCCCGTCCTCTGTTTGCCTGCTGCCTTGCAAATTCTTGGGTTGGGCATGGCGGGTCAGGCAACGGAGCCTCCCTTAATATGAGTTGTATTTGTTCTATTGTTAATTCCCATGCTGTTATTAGATTCTTTTGGCAAGTGAGTTTCCCCTAAATTATATTGTGCTTGTCTTATTGCTAATCTATATGTTTTTAAAAAAATGGTTAATTTGTATGTTTTAACTGAGGAACAAAATGCTAAAATGTATTGTATTTTTAATACTTTTTCTGTATTGTAATGCTTTTTAAGATATGTTTAATATATCGAAATAAAGCTGTGTTTCCAAAAAAAAAAAAAAAAAAAAATGTAATAAGCTGGGCTGTACACAGGTGAGCTACTCAGGAGTAGCTGGAGAGCTACAGTAGCTCACGAGCTACTGGTCGGAGTCCCCTGGATAATTTATATATAGTGAAAATAGTAGGGGTGCAAGAAGCTATCTCTGTTTCACTCCACATTTGGTGGCAAAGCGTTTGCTGAGTTGGTCGTTTTGGTTTAGCCGGATATGCTGGATGTGTCCAAGTACAACAGTACTATCAAAGATAGTAGGACAGGATCTAAACCTAAGTAGTGCAGCTTTGTCATAACCAATCATGTTGATTGAATTGCACACCATATTCCTCTGCAATGTGAGCTTTGACGCAATCCAGCATCCTACCAGACAAGGTTTCCTGATAACTAAATATACAGTACTGTAGCTGCAAAGTCACCCTTGTTTTGTAAGTTGATAATGGCATACTTTTGCTGGGATCAAAAACGAGCTTGGGAGAGACATCTGCTTACAATTGCTATTAAATGCTGCTAGAAAGCACTGCAGTAAATTATTATGGCTAGTTAACTTCCAGTATATGCCCTCTTAATTATTGGGTTGGTATTTTTTTCTGATCAAGTTCTGTATTTTATCCATAATCTTATAGTTGGTAGATTTTTATGTCAACGTATTGAAATTCAACAATCTCTCACATATCTGAGAGGTATACTAGAGTTGATATGACTGCACCTCCTAACCAATGTATAATAATATACATGGTCGAATCCACACAGAAAGACCCTTATAATAAGTGCCGCAGAGTGACAATGCTATTGATTGCACCTGCTAAAATCTGACTCCCCATGATTTGGAGTTTATCAGGTACAATAAATTGCACCCGCCCCAAAATCCAATTGTTGGGGTAAATTCCATTTTTGTTCCCATGTTCAATTCTGGAATGTGTGCACTTCATCGCCCTGGTATTTTTACTGGGTGTGGTAGGCAACCTTCACACAACTCTGAATTGCAACCCGGAGTTTGCACAGAGGTCAGAAGACTCCGACCTACTCATTATCAGGGCCATAGTTTCATTCACACTCAGCAGTCTGCTTGAAGGAAAGCAGAAGCAAGCGGGTAACAGACATCTTGCCAGCCTGTGTAGTGTTGGGGGTACAAAAGGGGGTGGTGATGGACGCAGAATCTGAACCAATCGAACACTCACACCCAGTCATCAGATCTGGGTTTAATCCATTTCAGCAGTCTTCAGCCTAGCTGAAGACTGCTGAAATGCCAGAAACCGGTCCTAGGAAGCTTGAATCCGGTCCAGGGAAGGCATGGCTTGGCAGTTTGGGCTGGACTGTTCCCATGTGGCACAAGGTCAGACTGATTTGCATATGGCCATGCTTGAACTGGGGTGGCAGAGTGGGCTAAAGAACGGTGATGGATTAAACCCAGATCTGTTGACTGGGTGTGAGTGTTTGTTTTGTTCAGATTCTCCGTCCATCACCACCCCTTTTGTACCGCTTTGTTCGCCATAAGTTGCCAGGGTATGCTCAGATGTGAGTCCCTTGCTCACTTTGCCACTGGATTCAAGCAAGCCTGGCTGAAGACGGTTGAAATGCCAGAAACCGGTCCTGGGAAGCTTGAATCCGGTTCAGGGAAGGCATGGCTTGGCAGTTCGGGCTGGACTGTTCCCATGAGGCACAGGGTCAGACTGATTTGCATATGGCCATGCTTGAACTGGGGTGGCAGAGTGGGCTAAAGAACGGTGATGGATTAAACCCAGATCTGTTGACTGGGTGTGAGTGTTTGGTTGATTGAGATGCTCCGTCCAGCACCACCCCCTTTTGTATAGTGTTTGGGGGGCAGTCTTCTCTACATGAAGGGGCCCCCTCAGCAGGTCTGTGGAGCATGTCGCTTTAAAGCAGCTGCAGTGTGCGGTATACTCTGAGATGACACTGTGCAGACCCAGGACTGAACAGAAACAACTTAACATATTTGTTTCTCTTCAGTCCTAGCCTGACAGGCACCTTACATGAGTAGGTGGGTCATCTTGAAGGAGAGCATCCTTGACAGAGCACTGCATCTCTTAGAGGGGAAGAGGCAGCACAGAAATGACTAGAGCAGTGGTAGGGTTGCCACCTTTACCAGAGAAAAATGCCAACACTCTCCCATGTTTTTACAAAGGGCTGCACATGATTCTTAAGTAGATCTTTATTTGGTGAGAAATAGGGCTTTTTGCAGTGACCCTCCACCCATGTTGCCTCAATTTCGACTACTAGATGCTGGTTTACTGACTTTGATTTGCCCTGGGCTCTGCTGATCAGGCCCAGTGCTCTTTGTAAAAGGTATATGATAATTGGGTGTAATTAATGGGAGCAGCACCAACACCCACCGACCAAGCACGCAACCTAGGATTCATCCTCGACTCCTCCCTCTCCATGTCGAAGCAGGTCAACGTCGTCTCCCCCTCCTGCTGCAACACCCTCCGCATGCTCCGCATGATCTACAAGTGGATCCCCACCAAAACAAGAAGAGCGGTGACACAGGCCCGCGTCAGCAGCAGACTGGACTACGGCAACGCACTCTACGCAGGAATCCCAGCTAAACACCTACGACAACTACAACGCATCCAAAACGCCTCCGCCTGACTGATCGTCAACGTCCCCTGCCACAGCCACATCACCCCCCACCTGAGAGACCTACACTGGCTCCCCGTTGACAAGAAGATCACCTTCAAGCTCCTCACCCACGCACACAAAGCACTCCACAACGCCAGACCAGCCTTCCTGAACAGCAGATTCAGCTTCCACACTCCACCCGCCAGTTCCGCTCCGCCAGCCTCGCCCCCGTCGCTGTCCCCCGCATCCAACGAATGCCCTCCGGCGGCAGATCCTTCTCTTACCTCGCCGCCAAGACCTGGACCATGGACCTTATCCATATACGGCAGACCCAAGACCTACTCGCCTTCAGAAGGCTCCTCAAGACCTGGCTCTTCGAGCAGTAGCAGCACCCCCCCGCCCCCCTTCCCTCAGCGCCTTGGGACCCTCACTGGTAAGTAGCGCACTTTACAAGTAGATTGATTGATTGATTACAATTGGTACTGTCAACCTACCTATGATTCCCTACCATTTGATAGGGCATGTAGGTTTAGAGGCCCAGTGGATTTCATCTATGCAAGTGTGGTGCCTGCTGTCATTTTAAAGCCAGCCATTCCTATGCAGACAGCATTCAAAATAAGACTAAGTCCAAATTCGAGTTTGGAATTAAAAGTACTTCCAAAGTCTTGAACTTCCTTATTTTCACACGTCACACCTAATGGTCTGCCCTAGGTGCCCCCGGGGTATGGTGAATGGTTAAAATAAGCAAGGACATTATAAAAGATTCCCTAGGTAGGGGAGAACTGCCAATTTTGGTTTTCTCCATTGTAGATTTCTAGCTCAATAGGCTAACATGGGAAGGCTTCATTAATCCTTAGTAGAGAGTAACTTTTGACAGAGATATGCCAAAATGATCTTTCAAAGTATGAAAATAATAGTCACAATAAATCCAATAAATTGCAAAAGTTGGATTTAGTAGAACTATTGCAGGAAAGTAGCTTTAGAACTGCTTTCCTAAACTTACATAACATCAGCCCTGTAGCAGCGTCTTCTGATTTGCCAACCTTTGGCAGGCTGAGCCAAGCTGCTCTACTGAGGTGTGAAGTGGCCTGGGCGAGACAAAGGAACCATCTGGTGGGAGGAGAGCTACAGAGGACATCAGGAAGGGGGCTGAGAATTGAAATAAAAAAATCTTTTTATGGGGGGGCATAGCTTGGCCGCAATCAGGAATGGCCGCGCCATAACCGAGCTCCAGCACAGTCAGAGCATAACCCCATAATCTGCTACATAATCCACAGGTGAAGCATTGAAAGAAGCAACGGACCCTCCTGTGTCGGTCTCGAGGAGCCTACTGACCTGTGAGACGCAGAATAAAGAGCGTGATCAAAGCAGACTGCTGTGGGGCCTGTGAATGAACCGGCCAGCACCATTCCCATGATAGAGGTGAGGGAGGCGAGCCACCGGAAAACCTGCTCCGCCAATCCCCATAAGTCAGAGCTGAGGAGGACGGAGACCGACTGATTCGCCGAGACAGTGAGGGGGCATCCTTCTTGCAAGGTGGGGGGCCCTTCTGCCCCGACAGCCACAGTAGGTGCACAGTACTTTGCTGGGGATGGGAACGGCTACGGCAGAGGCACCAGGCCATGATTTTGGAGCTCGTGAGGCATCTGGCCTATAGGTGGGAGAGGCGGTTCTCCCGAGACCGCTTGGATCGCAGCGACACTGCACAGAGGAGGCCCCGGGTCAAGATAGACATCCAACATCAGGAGTCCGGTACAGGAGCTGCCGCATTCTGAGCAAGGTCAGCAGGACTAGGCCTGAGTAGGAGTCTGGACTGGCACAACACATGTGGAGCCCCCCGGGCGGTAGTTATATCCTGTGTGGGGTGGGGAGATAAACTAGAGGAATAAAGGGGCCCCAGGGGGGCGACTAACAGGCTGCTGGTACATAAAACAGTAGTGAAAGGGAGGCCGTGATTTACAGGGATCTCTGAATACCATCATGAGAGACATACAGAGGCAAATTTGATCTGAGGTACAAACTAGGGTGCAGCCCTGCTGAGCTCCCGGGGTGGTGAAGAACAGGCATACTGCCCCATAGCTGATAGCTCCAGTAGAAAATTACATCACCCAGGGACTGGGGGCCACTGGCCTGAATGACCCCAGCGCCCATTCTGAACCCTACAATCCGCAGTAGCAAGTATGGTGAAGCCTAAGTGCCCTACAACCCATCAGTCTGATGAAATAGACAGCTACACCATACCAATACCCTCTTGGGCTGAGGGGGGAGAGGAGGTGGAAGAGCCATCACTGGGTACCATCATGGAAGCTATCAGAGATCTAAAAGGCATGTTGTAACTGAAAATAGATACGGTGACTGTGGTAGTTAACCTAATCAGAACAGATATGTCAAAACTATGAGAAAAAGTCACCTAAACCCACATCTCAGAACTTTAGGCCACTACCAAACAGCTAGAATTGCAGGTACAAACCCTTACGCAGCGAACCAGGACCATGGTGGCCAAGTTCGAGGACCAAGAAAGGAGAGCAAGAAGAAACAATATAAGAGTGGTGGGGGTTCCGGAGGGGCAAAGGGCCCTAGTGGGTCCCTGTTCCTCGAGGACCTGATCCTAAACACACTGAAACCCAGCAGACTATCCACCTTCTCCATTGAGCGGGCCCATAGGGGGCCGATCCATCTACACAAACCTGGAGCTCTGCCAAGAACGATTATTGTGAGAATTTTTGACTACTCTGATGGGGATGTTATACTACAAACAGCTAGAGCGAAAGGCGATGTACAATATCAGAATGCACAGATTCGCTTCGTTCTTGATTTCACCCTGCTTGTGCAATGACAAAGAGAAATTTTGAAGTGGTTAAAATAAGAACTTCGAGATTGCACCCGTAAGTATATGATGTTAATCCCGGAAAAAGTTAGGATTATGGCAGAAGGCAAATCATGGCATTTCACCTCCCCAGATGATGTGTGGAATTGGCTGGATGGATGGAGAAAAAGAGCGGAAATGGGGAAAGAACACAGGCTCGACACAAGGGCCTCCAAAGAGTAACAAAAAAAATTGAGGCTGATTGGACAAAGAACAATCTAGTGTGCTAGCAGCAACAGACCGGGAGGAAGACAACCACAAAACACTTAGAGCCATGAGTTCCAATGGTCCAGGACTATAGAACCATGGATGGTAACAAGATTGGGTAGCGTATGCAACTGAGGCTTGAGAGGACGAAAATCAGTGAAACAGGTCTTCGTAACTTCTTCACCAAAATGATGATTGATGTGGGGTTGGGTATAAGTGTGGGGCGTAAGTGTCGCCTGGGTGTAACCAAACAACCACCACCAGAAGTTGAAATAGTTTATCAAGGGGCGACAGGCACTCTGCAAGTAGACCAGCTGGGGTATGTTTTGCCTATTTAGCAGGGTAAAGGGAGGGGCAAAGGGGATTTAATTGGGGGGGGGCATGATTAAGATGTTATAAAGTTTTTAGTCATCAGATTCTCAGGGGTGGATCACAGAACAGAAATGTCATACAAGCACTAGGATGTCGAAAACGGGCAGGAACATGGGGGGACCCAGGAGAAAATGGGAGATGGGGGGACACAATAGATATAATGGGGGACCCTAAGGACACCCAAAAATTGATAAAATATGGTCATGGAACATCAATGGCCTCAACAATGGTTTAAAGCGAGCCACAGAATTACAATTCCTTAGGCTTAAGTCCCCTGATATTGTTCTGTTACAAGAGACTCACTTGATGGGGAACCAGTGTAAAGACCTGAACAGACAGGGATACACCCTGCTATCACACTCTGGTTACACATCAGGGTCCAGGGGCTCAAGAATACTAGGCAAGAACTCCATGCCCTTCATCCAAGATGGATCCTGGACTGATCCGTTGGTGAGGTTTACATCGATACGTGGGTCGTGGGAGGGTAGAAGGCTAAATCTGTGCTTTCTGGGGGCGTGGCCATAGCGACGAACGAAATGGCCGCACTGCAGTGAGGCTCCTCCGGGCGGGATCCCAGCGACAGCGAAAAAGATGTAACTAACGCCTGATTTCTCCCCCAGCGACACGGAGCTGGCCCCTGATGCCCTCTACAACACCTGGGCAAAGTTTCGGTGCCGCGGGAGCAACCAGACGCTGAACACACGGCGGAGGGGAGCGGAGGCCTCCGGATCCCGGCGCCATCTTCCCTTCTGCGCTGGTGCGCCGGGTGAGTGCTGCTCGGCCTTGGCGGTCGCGCTTCATTTTCCTGCTGTTTCCCCTGTTGGGCTCACGTGGGCAGCACCCCTCCTGCGCGGTTTCTGTTCTTTCTGGGCCGCTTGGTTCCCGGCGCGAGGCAGAGGCCTTGGGCCCGGGTGAGCTCCAGGACCGGGACCTAGATTTCAGGCTTGTGCGGGCTTGCGGGTGGTGGCTGTGGGGCCTGGTCGGGGGCGGTGGGGGTGGAGCGCGCGGCTGCTGGGGGGCCCGGCGGTGGTCTCCGGTGACACACAGCGGCCCCGCCGTGTAACTGCCGACACGGGGTCTGTGCCTCTCTGCTCTCCTGCAGCGCTGACTCCATGGGAGGGTTGCTCCCTGGCCCATATAGACAAGAGTGGCGAGGGCCCATAAACGTAAAAGGCTCGCTTTGGGATCACTGTGCTGACTGTGCCTGGCCGCTACTTACCTGACTTTGCTCATCAGGATTGGGTCCTGCTTACGGTGCTCGCTCACTGCCGGGCCTGCACACGCTCTGGTGGCTTCGGAGGTGGATTTCCCGTCTTGTTAATTGATTCCTGTCCCACGCTATTGTCACTGCTTCTGCGACTTCTCCAAGCGACCTTGACGATGGGAAAAAGGGATCCTTCTCAGAGGAAGCTAAGCTTCGACAAAACATCTCTCCTCTCCGCTGACCCTCCGCCTGGTGCGCCCTTGGGCGCGTCTGGGATACCGGACGGTGGCGATGCAGCATCCATGATGGCCGCCATGATGGGGGAAATGCGTGCTGGCTTCAAGGCGCTTGACACGCGCTTCGACAGCCTGGAGAAGAAGCTGTCTGACATTGGTTCCACGGTACAGGCCCACGACCGACGCCTCAACGTAGCGGAGTCCAGAATATCAGATGTGGAGGACGAGTCCTCAAAGGCGCTCAAGCGGCTGGAACGCGTCGAGAAAATTCTTAAAGACGTGGCCATTAAGAATGAGGACTTGGAAGCGCGTAGCCGGAGAAATAACATTTGTATCCTTGGTGTTGCGGAGACAACTGCCACTGGCCGGTTTGATACTTTTGTAGAGCGTCTCCTCGTTGAACTGTTCGGAAAAGACACCTTCACGGCCGGCTTTGTAGTGGAGCGGGCGCACAGGTCACTGGGGCCTAAACTGCGCACTGGGCAACTGCCTCGGCCCATTATTGCCAGGATTATGAACTTTCGGGACCGTGACGCTGCGCTCCGGGCTGCACGTGAGATGAGAGAAGTGCAGTGGCAGGGTAGCAAGTATCCTTCTTTCCGGACTATACTCTTATAGTGCAAGAGGCACGACGGAAATTCACTAGTGTCAAAGCTGCCCTTCGCAATCTTGGCTTAAAATACAGTATGCTTTACCCTGCGCGACTGAAGGTGGACGTGAATGGCCGATTCCGCATCTTTGACTCTCCGGCCGAGGCCCAAGACTTCTGTCATGCCTACAAAAAGGGTCCGGGCTCGGCGTCCGGCTCCAGACCTAACTCTCCACCTCAATCCGCCTCACAGGCTAGTGCTGACTTTTTCGCTGCAACGGGGCTAGGCTGAACATCCGGTGATACTCGGGGCATGGCTCCTTATCTATGCTGGGTGAAGGTCCGACTCTGCTGGACTACATTACATACCAATATCTTGTATGTCGCACAGCTCGGTTGCCCGCCTGGGGGTAGCGTTGCTTATTGTTTATTTTGTTCTTCGTGGGGTTTGTTATTGTTAAGTTTGCAGATATGTTCTACTATTATGTATAATTGGCTATTGGTGTTCTGCACTACTGTTCAGAGACTGTCTGGGTTCTGCCTCTCATTGGAGTTCTGGACTTTTTTGGTTCCGTCCAGAGGTGTCAGGGAACAACACCCAAAGACCCCGGAGTTCCACCTGCCTTGGTGCACAAATGAACAGAAACACGGGCTTCTCGATGGTGGCGTCAAAGACCAAAGGTTTATTACTGCAGGGACACAGAAGTCACAGATACTACACACAGGCAGAATCTAGGAGCCTGTTCAAATTGTACAAAGCGGGTTGCTCCTTATATACTAGTTTTTGGCCTTCAGGCGAATTCTTCACATGTTGGTACATTCCCAAAACCTTTGTGTCATAAACAATAAATATTTGGCGTGCACAGGAACCGTTGATAAAATCTGATACGAAACATCTACGAAGAGGGGTTCCCACTAGTTCATCACAATTCCCTGTCAATATTGCATTCAGGACCCGGACCGCCTCATCGTAAAGTTCGTTACCTCCCCCTAATAAAGTTTCAGAAAGAAAGGAACGGAGCCAGGTGTGGAAGATAGGAAAGCGGGATAAGAGATGCTTGTGGGTTGTAAATGGGCACGGCTACCGGCTTCGGCCGCCTAATCATGATCAGGACAATGGACACGAAGACCAGTTTGGCAGGGCTGGCCTCGGGCAGAGGAGGCAGTCTTTGTCGAGTCATGCAGCTACAGCGTGATCTGGTTTAAGGTGCACGTATCATGAAAGAGGTGAATCTCCGGCTAAGGCTACGTGTCCTTAATTGAAATGAAGTGATCAGAGGTTATTGCGTATGTGAGGGCAAGAAACACAAAATGGCTGCCATGATCTAAGATGGATGCCGTGGGTAGATTAGAAATGTGTTAATAAAAGGAGTGCTCTTGCTTGTAGCGTAGCGAAAACACCAGGGTATGCTAAATGGATCATTTGCGGTTCACTGATACCAATATTATGTATTTCTGACAAACTTGAAAACACGGGTTCAAATCGTCACGGAACCGTCACGGAACCTCAGACCCTCCTTTTGCCCTTACATAGGCAATTACTCAGTCTATGTCAGAATCTAGTTCTATGCTCATCAGGTCAGTGACATGCTGTTGTATCATCATCCTTTCTCGTGCCTTTTCTCCAAACGCAGGTGGTTTTCTGAGACAAGTTGCAGCACAAAGACTACACAGAGCAGGACCACACTGGATAATCAGGCAGCATGAGAATAGGAATACTAAGATGACACCAATGACCATTAGAACCTTCCATCCCCACGCTGATATCAGAGTCCAAAACCACTCCATGAAGGACCAGTTTCCCTTATCTACATGTATAGAGTCGGAAATCTTGTGTAGCTTAGAGATCGCCTCATAGACTGTTGGAGCATTATTAGGAATAAAGACACAGCAGCTCGATTGGATCATTCTGCATACCCCACCTCGATCTGCAAGTATAACGTCTAGAACCATACGGTTCTGCAACGTCATGAGTCTATCCGCCTGAAGCTCAGCTGTTAAGTTGCTAAGGGCACCAGCAGTTTCGGTAATAGTAGATTCAACTACCCGTGTTAGCTGACGTATGTTTCTACTATTGGCCATAGGCCCCCAGAACGGAAGGAAGCCTTTGAAGAAGTCTCCAGCTTCCTGACCAGCGGTATCTTCCTTGCTGAAGACACCTCTCGCTACTCTGGTTCTGTGGTAATCAGACGAAGCAGTGTATGTCGGAGGCAACAATCGAGCAATATAACATGATCCTGAAAAGTCGGCAGGCAACCATGTATAAGCTCTGTCTCGACAAATGAAGTAGGTACCCCTAGCAGTGAGAAAGGCAGGGGAAGAGTTAGCCGGAAACACATAAGTCTCTACGCACTCACTCCTCCCTAGCTGAGCTCTCGGATTTCTCCCATTACCTTGCAAGCAGACCTGACCTCGGTGAGGTACGACCCAGATTGGAGTTGAGCTTTTACGCTTGCTTTCTCCTAAACTAAGGCGATACTCGGAAGTATTCCAACTTAAATATACTCGCAATTCGTCTCTAGGGTAGGATGGAGTATTATTGACGTCCTTGACCATGTCAATAATTCCCTGGACTAAGGCTTTGTTGGCAGAGTTATATTTAGTGGAACGCGGTGGACGTGGAGGATAGGTTTCAAGGGCATAAGCAAAGATGGTTTGGAGGGCCTGAAATGATCCATTGTAGCTGTAAAGCAAAACCAGATAGGGAATCCCTTTATCCATAGTGTGGGGTATCAAGCCACACACCCAGCAGTCTGTAGTGTTAACCACCAGTTGGTGTTGGTGCAAGAGCTGTACAAAAGTGTTGTTGGTGAATTCTGAGCGTCGGGCTTGCTCATGTTCCGGAAACGAGTGAAAAGAGTGTAAAGAAGAAACAGTAGAAATGGCAGGATCAAGGGGAGGTACTGTAGTAACTGGCACAAAAATCAAATTTATACTAAAGACGATTCCACCCACCAATGTTGCTAAAATAATCAAGAATGTAATGGCACATTGCATCAAAAAGCATTTGCTATGAAGAATTCTATGAAGTCTGTTTCTGCGAACATAAATCACATTTTTTCGTTGCAGCGCAGGAAGCTCCATCTTCTACAATCCGCTCGCGACCACTGATGATGTGTACGTAGATGAAAATGCCTCTATCAGCCCTGGGAGTTCCCAGAACCAACAGAAGGATCGACCTTGTGTCAGACCCCTGCAGATTCAACTAGGCACACAGCCACGACCCTACGGCTACCCAGACGGCAAGGCAATTTTAAAAACAATAAACAATAGCAAACTTCCTGGCTGAAGGCAAAAGTTCAATATATCAAAATCACAATATGCAGTTGCCTGCTTTATTTGTCCATTTTACGGCTTCTTAAGTTATATCTCTGTTTCGCTGGTACTGTCTGATCGGAAAAAAGTGTATCACTAGCAGCTGTTGCAGTGTTTAAGTTCGCAGATGGCAAAGTTTCTTCTGATGCTGGAGACAAATGTTCAGTGTTCAAAGGAGTCTTTTCAGGAGGAGAGTCAGATTTTGGAGTGTCAGTAATCAATTCGGCATCGCTGAAAGAGATGAACTTCGGTGTGCTTTCAGATTCGGAGGCACCAATTCCCTTCTTCACCCAGTCGTCGTAAGGGAGCGGCAAAGGGACACGCTTAACGTGGGATGCGTGTACCCAGTGCTTGCGGCCAGCTACACGAACTGCTGTCCTCGTTGCAAGTAGGATTTGGAAGGGCCCCACAAATCTCGGTTGAAGGTTCTTCGTCCTCGCGAAGTTTTTGATGACGACGAAGTCTCCCGGTTTCAGCTGATGCCCTGGACTCTCCGGAGGTTTTGGCAAAGCATCGAAAACCTGTTGATGAATAAGACTCAATTTAGCAGTCAAGTCGTAAAGGTAGTCTATCAACATAGGATATTCTATGGAACAAAATTCTTTAGGCCTTGGCACACCCCAGATATTTGCCGGGCGACCAAAGACTATTTCATAAGGACTAAGCCCTATTCTAGAATGTACCGTTGCTCTCGTTGATAACAAGGCCAAAGGAAGTGCGTCTGGCCAGGCTAAACCTGTGGATGCTTGTATTTTAGCTATTTTCAGCTTGAGGGTGCCATTGTAACCCTCCACTAAACCAGCAGACTGGGGATGGTTTGCACTGTGGAATTTCTGTTTCAGTCCTAGGCCGGCACACACACTCTGCATAACTTTCCCTATAAACTCACTTCCGTTATCTGACCATACAATCCGTGGCATTCCATATCTAGGGAAAAATTCTTTGAGAAGAATTTTGGCAGTTGATAGGGCAGTGTTGTCCTTTAGTGGGTATGCTTCTATCCACCTGGAAAAAGCACAGACCACCACTAGGACATATTTTAAATTATTACAGCGGTCCATGTGAATAAAATCTAACTGAATCACTTCAAAAGGGCAGGAAGGAGGAGCGAAATGACCAGCTGGAGTTGGAGTTCCCTTGCCAGGATTATGCATCAAGCACACCATACAATTTTTCACCACTCTCTCTGCACACTTACTGATTCCCTCATTCTTCCAGACCGGAGCCAACATCTTACAGATCCCTTTAGAACTTATATGCGCTACTCCATGCGCCATCGTCACTACTGCAAGCACATACGCATCGGGCAACATCCAACGCTGCTGTTCTGTCAAATCAATCCAACATCCATTCGAGTCCAACTTGCCCGTACTTTCTCTCCATACACGTTTCTCTTCCTCAGTTGCTTCTTTCTGAATCTCTTTCACACTTTCCATAGTATCCTCGCACATTCCAGACTCAGCAATCCATCTTGCAGACGTAGCAACATACATTCTGCTCATCGTGTCTCTAGCTGTCTGTTTAGCAATTTCATCAGCAAAAGCATTCCCACGACCAACATCATCCGTGATTGCTTTATGAGCACTGCACTTCACAATCGCAACTTCAGTCGGCAAGGTTAGAGATTCCAACAAGTCATTCACTAGCTGACCATGTTGGATCTTAGTCCCATGGGACGTAATGAAACCTCTTTCTCTCCACAACCGGCCAAAACTATGGGCCACGCCAAATGCGTACTGACTATCTGTAAACACATTCACTCTCTTTCCCTCCGCTAAAACACATGCTCTCGTTAGAGCTATTAATTCTGCAGCTTGGGCAGAATTCTGACTCACTCTTGCAGTCTCCACAATCGTCTTCAAAGTCGTTACTGCGTAAGCAGCAGTCACATCACCATTCTCCAATTTAAAACATGACCCGTCCACATACAGCGTACCATCCGGATCGGATAATGGAGTATCCTTCAAATCAATGCGTCCTTTTGTCTCTTCCTCCGTTTTAAAACAGCAATCATGTGGCTCGGAATCACTCGACTCTTGATCAGTCGGCAACAGGGTTGCTGGATTCAATACATTACATCTTTTGATCTGAATATGACTCGCTAGTAATGTCAGCTCGTAACCAGATAATCTCGCACTAGTAAGGTGTTGTGTCTTCGTTCGGTTCATGAGTGTATCCACTGCATGAGGAACCATGACCACTAGCATGTTGTTCATCACCAAACCAGCAGATTGTCGAATGGAAGCCGCAGCTGCCGCTGTAGCTCTCAAACAACTAGGTAACGCTCTGGCTACCGGATCTAATGTTGATGAGAAATACGCACAAGGGCGTTGTTTATCACCAAACTTCTGTGTCAGAACACTCAATGCGCAACCTTCTCTCTCGTGAACGTAGAGCGTGAACGGCTTACTTTAATCAGGTGTACCCAATACAGGAGCTGAACACAATGCTTTTCGTAATTCAGTAAAACTCTCTTGACATTCATCAGACCATGGCACTGGACTCGGAACATTTTTCCCAGTCAAGGCTACCAATGGTTTCGCTAAAAGAGAAAAATTTGGGATCCATTGCCTACAGTAAGAGGTAATACCTAGAAAGGCACGTATTTCTCTCTGTGTGCGTGGAACACTCATCTGTGTAATTGCTTTTATTCTTTCTGGGGTCAACTTCCTTCCCTCCTTTGACAAGAGATGACCTAGGTAGGTCACTTCTTGGCAGCAGTATTGCATTTTGGAAGGAGACACCTTGTGATTCAAATTAGACAAATGATGCAATAAGGAAATTGTAGCTGCTTTGCAAGTTTCCTTGTCATCGGCAGCCACTAGAAGATCATCTACGTACTGTACTAGAGCAGAACCTGGAGGAAGGACAAAAGAATCTAACTGGCTTTTTAATGCTTGACTATAAATAGATGGACTTTCACAATAGCCTTGTGGAGCTCGTTTAAATCTGAAGCTTCGTCCTCCTAAACAGAAGCCGAAAATATCTCTACTTTCTTCGGCTATCGGAATGCTGAAAAAGGCATTCTTTAAGTCAATAACTGAGAACCATGTGGCTGTAGCAGGAATCAATGTTAGCAAGGCAGTAATATCCGGAACCACAGGAAACTGCGGAACCACAATCTTATTAACTTCTCTAAGGTCTATGACAAACCTGTACACTGGAGGTTTTGTAGGATCAGTTCGTTTCAAAATCGGTAGTACAGGGCTATTACAGACATTTCCCCTAGTTTCTTCAATCACATCTTTCTTAATTAAATCTTGCACAATCAATAAAAGTGCACGCTCTCCTTCACTAGATATTTTATATTGGGGAATTCTTGGAAATTTTACATTTGTTTTCAAGGTTACCACATACGGTGGAATTTCTAAGAGACCTACATCATTAGGACCAGTCGCCCAAAGAGAATCAGGGAGTGAGCGTAGCTCTGACGGGAGTGCGTCCATTGACAAATACATCGGAGAGGTGATATTTTTACCCAACGTGAGTTGTACTCCTTCCGGTGAACAGTACAATGTCGCATATAGTCGTTTTAACAAATCTAAACCAAGCAGATTTTCATTACAACCTGTCGTCAAAATCAGGGGTGCTTTCAATTGGCACGGTCCAACAGAAATAGATGCGGCACCAGTATCCAACAGAAACGGTTCGACTACACCTGATGTTGCTACTGCGACATAAGGCCCACTCTGATCCACTGGAACTGATACTACTCCCTCTCTCTGTCCATGGCTGTCCTAGTACCGATTTTGCTGAAAACCCTCATCTACTTCACAATAGTCCTCAACAAGATATTGTTGAGATCTATTTTGCTGAGTAGATTGTCCATTTCGTTGATCAAAGTGATTGGAAGGACGATCATTCGTTTGTGGAGGCATAGCACCTCGTCCTCGACCTCTAGAATTCTGCACAAAACCACCACGACCTCTCTGAGCTGCTGCTGCATTATTTTGCGCTAAGATCGGACATTCATTTTTATAGTGACCCTCTTTCTTACAGTACGCACACTGATTCCACTGATATTGAGGTCTTGATGAACTATAATCTGTCCTTTGGTACGAACCTTGCTGCGTATTAGATTGATTCATGCGAGGCGGATACGCCTGCTGCAAAAGAACTTTAGTTTTTAAATCTTTCGTTTTCTTTTCTGATTTCTCCTTTTCCTCTTTATCCCTATTTTCGTAGTACTGTGCAGTCGCAAGTATTTGCGCTGTTGTGGATACAGCCCACGCACTTTCTGAGTCTTTTAATTTATTACATAATTCAGGTAACAAATTATGCACAAATTTATCGACAAACAGTCTTTGTCCTCCTTCTGTACTCATGTCCTGACCACTATGATCTACAAAAGTCTCTTCAAACCTTGTGAAGAAGTCGGAGACACTTTCGTCTTTCTTCTGCCTGCATGCTGACAGCTTGTCCCAATTTACACGCAATGCTGGCATCAGAGTCTTCATTAGATCAATTATTCTACCTGGTAGATTAGCAATTAGGGGTTCGGGTTTCGCACCACCTATTTGTTGACCATCTGCTGCAGTGATAGCTGCCCAATCACCACCTAAGGCAGCTTGATGATCCTCTCTACGAATTTTAGCCCACACTGGTTGCGGAACTACATTGCCAAATAACATATCGATGTCGGCTAAGTTCATTATACAAGCCTCAACTGTCTGTGTTAATTCCTTGTAATATCCAGCAGGATTCTTACGTGGATCTGGCAAGGCCTGCTTCACCGCTAGCACTTCAGCTCGCTTCCATGGAATGTGTATCCACACTCTTTGGAACTGCGCTGGAGCACCTGCAATACCAGCATTATCATCACGTGCCACTGCTTCGCGGCAGATTGGAGGAACTTCCCTCATAGGATATTGGCGACTTAGCTTCATTTTTCCTCTTTCTAAATCTCTCGGCGAACGAAGAGATGGATCATTCCTAAAACTTAAAATAAGTTCCATCGCTTCTTTTATGTTATCACCCACTATCATTCCAGCAGCAAACTCTTTTTGAACTTTAATTAAATCTTCCAAATCTGATTCTACATCATCTTCTTCTATTTCTTCACGTAACAACGAGCACATCTCATCAAAGACATACCGTTGTGTTGGTTCCTTCCACTGCATAAATGTGTCTAACACATCTCTCGTACTATATCTTCTACTCTTCGAAATCCATCTGAGAGCCGTGGAATCTAAAATTCCCCGTTCCTCAGTACTTGGAAGCTGACTACGTCTCTGAACTGAGTCAGGAGTAGGAGTCTTAATTAAAGTTTTATATAAAGGAGACAGCATATTAGTAACAGAATCAGTGATTCTTCGACGAACAGAAAGTGGAGTTAGCACACTCGCAGACGTAGAGAACGCAGTAGAGGTAGGAATAGATAACGGAACAGTAGGAGTATCGAGAAAAATAGTTTGTGGAATAGTAGGTACAGAAGCTGACAGTTCAGGAAGAGAAGGAGCTGTAGGAACATTCACATTCATCACAGGAGGTACGGGAACTTGATTCTGGGGGACAGGAGCAGGAACACCAGGTTGTCCAGCAACCGGCAATTGAACATTCGGGACAAGTGGAGCCGCAGCACCTTGTGCATACGGTGGAGGTGACCGTAACAGATAAGATAACAGAGGATCGTTTTCGGAATCCTCCAGTATCTTAGCCATTTTCGATGGCAAGGCAGGATAGCACTTGTCAATCGCTAAGTTATGCTCTCTAATGGCTACATCTATGGCCTTCTCACACTCGTTAGCCTGTAACTGCTTAGCCGCTTGCTCTAGAGTCAACTCTTCTTGTTCTTTCTGTTCTTTCTTCAACCTTTTAATTTCTCTCTGTTTGGATTCTTTTCGCCAATAACGGAAAGAATCAAACATTGCCGGCCGGGCTTTCTTCCTAAACAATTTCGCTTCTAAGTTGTCGAGAATCTCGGGTTCAAAACTACCATGCAGTGGCCAACTAAGGACACCATCCTTCGCAGTGTAACGGACCCATACCTCATTATAAGATATAGGACCCACACCATGTTTACAATATAAATCATATAGGGGAGTCCCAATCGGAGGAACCAGACAAGAGTCCTCCAATCGTGAGTCACGGTTGCAACCAAAGCAAGACAACATTTTCCGACTTACCATTTTTCAGTCCGGAACACAAAACAAACAAAACACAAAACAGATATGTGCACTTGAACCAAGAATTTAGGCCTACCAAAACGAACTGTTGTATCGATACCCAAACTAAACCAAATAGATTATCTTAACCAGAACAACCTGTGATAATCCTACCAAGAACCAAAACCAAACCAAGAACCAATCAAGGATTTTAACAATCCTCACAAAGTAACCAGCTAGCTATCACTAAATACTTAACTGAGTCACTGAAGACGTCACCAAGGAGAAACCCGTCACGTTTCGCCGTACTAAGGACTGCACCTCGGGTCCAAGACAGGGCGACGGTCAAGGCAACGGCCCACTGCAGCCGTCCTGAACGGGAAACCCTCGTGGAAGAGAACTTCGGGCCACTTTTGCGATATGCCGGGATCGATGAAGTGGGGCGCCTCCCTCAGGAATCTTCACACGAAGCTTCTCGAACTCTTCAGGCTTTTGGACCGGTACCGAATGACGTCGCCCGACGTTGGGCGCCAATTGGAGTTCTGGACTTTTTTGGTTCCGTCCAGAGGTGTCAGGGAACAACACCCAAAGACCCCGGAGTTCCACCTGCCTTGGTGCACAAATGAACAGAAACACGGGCTTCTCGATGGTGGCGTCAAAGACCAAAGGTTTATTACTGCAGGGACACAGAAGTCACAGATACTACACACGGGCAGAATCTAGGAGCCTGTTCAAATTGTACAAAGCGGGTTGCTCCTTATATACTAGTTTTTGGCCTTCAGGCGAATTCTTCACATGTTGGTACATTCCCAAAACCTTTGTGTCATAAACAATAAATATTTGGCGTGCACAGGAACCGTTGATAAAATCTGATACGAAACATCTACGAAGAGGGGTTCCCACTAGTTCATCACAATTCCCTGTCAATATTGCATTCAGGACCCGGACCGCCTCATCGTAAAGTTCGTTACCTCCCCCTAATAAAGTTTCAGAAAGAAAGGAACGGAGCCAGGTGTGGAAGATAGGAAAGCGGGATAAGAGATGCTTGTGGGTTGTAAATGGGCACGGCTACCGGCTTCGGCCGCCTAATCATGATCAGGACAATGGACACGAAGACCAGTTTGGCAGGGCTGGCCTCGGGCAGAGGAGGCAGTCTTTGTCGAGTCATGCAGCTACAGCGTGATCTGGTTTAAGGTGCACGTATCATGAAAGAGGTGAATCTCCGGCTAAGGCTACGTGTCCTTAATTGAAATGAAGTGATCAGAGGTTATTGCGTATATGAGGGCAAGAAACACAAAATGGCTGCCATGATCTAAGATGGATGCCGTGGGTAGATTAGAAATGTGTTAATAAAAGGAGTGCTCTTGCTTGTAGCGTAGCGAAAACACCAGGGTATGCTAAATGGATCATTTGCGGTTCACTGATACCAATATTATGTATTTCTGACAAACTTGAAAACACGGGTTCAAATCGTCACGGAACCGTCACGGAACCTCATCATGGGGTGCTGGGAGGCTGGGCGGTGGGTGGGGGAGGGGTTGTGCGTTTTTCTTTTTGTGGCTTTTTTTCTTTTTTTTGTTTGCTTGCAAGACTTATGGTATCGGCTTGTTTGATGACCACTCATTGCTTACGTTCTTTGATCTGACATTATGGCCGGATTAGGTCTGCAGTCTAGGCCTTCCAGGCTAACGTTGATGTCATGGAATGTTCCTGGCTTGAACACCACTCGTAAACGTAAACAGGTTTTGCAATATGCTGACCGGCATAAAGTAGATGTCCTCTTCCTGCAGGAATCACACTTGGTGCGGGCTGACACAGCTTCCTTAGCGAGGGGTTGGGGTACCCATAGAGTGTTTTCAACCTACAGTAGGTACACGCGCTGGGTTGCGATGCTGATACATAAACGGATACCCTTTGTGTTCGCTGATAGTAAGGTGGATGTCGATGGCAGATATGCGATACTCTCTGGTGTGCTGTATCGTTACAAAATTGCCTTCGTGGGGGTCTATGGTCCTAATACTGACTCCCCGGCCTCTTTCCACGACCTGTACCTATCACTGCTCCACTCAAACATAGAGCTGCTGGCGTTGGGAGGGGATTTCAATGTATTGATGGACCCTTGCAGGGATAGCACGTCTCCTTCCCCGGATCCCAAGCCACTTGCCCGTGCGGCTCTTGCGGCTATATGTTCACACTTTTCATTGCTTGACATCGAGGCCAGACTGCACGCTAATTTATTTATTTATTTTTGGCAATTTTTAAAGCGCTCCAAATACCCATGGGTGTCTCGGCGCTAACAGCTAAAAGACACTAACCAGATAGTAAACAGAGAAACAGTGACTAAAGTGATCCACAAGAGTGTCATTGAGAAAACAGCCATGTCTTTAGCTGCCTTCTAAAGACAATCAAAGATGGACTGGTCTTTATATTGAGCGGAAGAGAGTTCCACAATTTCGCCGCTGCTATGGTGAAACATCTGTCTCCCCAGGTCACTTTCCTTGTTCTGGGAATCTGAAGCATGTGAGCCGTGTTGGAGCGCAACGTTCTAGGGGTTGGCAGAGGTTTAAAAGAACTTCTCAGAAATCTAGGTCCCATGTTATTTATTGCCTTGTAGACAATACAAAGGGTCTTGAACTTCGTGCGACTTCTGGCTGGAAGCCAGTGCAGTTGGTCGAGATGTCTAGAGACAGAGCTGTGTTTGGGAATACCTAGTAAGACTCTAGCAGAGGCGTTTTGTATTAGTTGCAATTTGGAGATAACCTTTTTTTGAGCATTGAGGAAAAGGGAGTTGCAGTAATCGATGCGAGAAAACACCAGTGTGGATATGAGTGTTTTCCCCATAGCTGTGGGAAGATACGGTAGTAGTTTCTTTATCTTCCTTAGGATGTTAAAGGAGGATGACACTACCGAATTCGCATGATGATGGAAAAGGAGCTTGTTGTCGAATATCACTCCCAGATTTCTAACTTTACTGACAGGTTGTGGTGGGGATCCTAATTCCTCTGGCCACCACGAAGGGGACCACTCAGGTTGAATGTTTCCAAAGAGCATAACTTCTGTCTTAGCAGAGTTAAGTTTTAAGCAGTTGGAGGCCATCCAACTGCTAATGGCCCTCATACCATTCTTGAAGTTTGCTGCGACCGTAGGTCCATCTTTGTGAATAGACAGCACCAGCTGAGTATCATCAGCGTAAGTTGTCAAGTTGATGTTATGCTCCTTTATAACCCTCGCTAAGTCCGAGACATAGATATTAAAAAGGGTCGGACTTAGCGAGGAACCCTGAGGGACTCCACAGGGAAGGCTGAATGTGGGTGATGTGAAAGTGCCCAGCTTGACCGCTTGGCTACGATCCGCCAAGAATGATGCAATGAGGTCCCTAGCTTTATGTTTAATGCCGATGGCCTCGACACGGCCGACCAAAGTTACGTGATCGACCGTGTCGAAAGCCGCCGACAGGTCCAACAGTATCAGGACAGCTTGTCCACCCTTATCCATTGTGGCCCTGATTTCGTCTGCCGCCTTGATCAGGGCAGTCTCTGTTCCGTGACCTTGCCGGAAACCAAACTGGGTTTCATCTAGCAAGTCGTTGGTATGAATGTAGTCAGAAAGTTGTTTGTTCATGACCGATTCAAAAATCTTGGCAGGAAACGGCAGAGATGCAATGGGACGATAACTGGAGGGTAGTGTAGGATCTAGGGAAGGTTTTTTAAGAAGCGGCCTAATAATGGTGTTTTTCCAAATGGTAGGGTAAGAACCAGTGGCAAACATACTGTTACAGATTCGTGCCAATGGCATTGAAATAATGTCTGGGATTTTATTGAGTATGGATGGGTGACAGGGATCCAAAGGGGAACCAGATTTGATTGACTGAGTTAATTTGTAAATGTCATGTGGGTTCGTGCTGGTGAATTCAGTAAATTCAGTGGAAGCTGTCAAAGTCTCATGTAGCTCGGGGTCAGAGGTATCAGAGGTTAACACTCTGGGGCTGAAGTCCCTAAATATAGATGTGACCTTTTCAGAGAAGAAGTCAGCCAGTGTGTTACAGAGATTTTGGGACGTTTCCGTCCGAGGATTAGAAGGTTCAGCAAGATGGTTGACAACTTCAAACAGTTTCTTCATGTTGCATTGGGCTTGGTTTATTTGGGCAGTATAATAGATGTTTTTCTCAGATATTATATTCTGCTTATAGCTGAGAAGTGCAGCTTTATAGGCACTCTTATCTGCTGAGTTGTAGTTTTTACGCCAATGTCGTTCCTTGTTACGGCAGTATTGTCGTTGGAGTCTGAGGTTTTCGGTAAACCATGGGGCCGAAGGGGTCTTCCTGTTACATTTTCGTGTTTTGAGGGGAGCCAAAGTGAGAAAAGCTTTTTCCAGAATAGAGGTGTAAGTAACTGCTACATTATTTGGGTCATGTATAGTGTCTATACTAGCAAAGTCGTCAGTGAGGATCTGAGCAAGTTGATTAAAATCAAGGTTTTTCCAATCTCTGTAGGTGAAGTCAGATTTTAGAGACGTAGTGTAAGGAGCTGTAGTTTTTATTCGTATATCAAATAAAATAGCAAAGTGGTCTGACCAAGTTAAAGGAAATATAGCGTTTTTGATAATATGAGGGTCATTAGTGAATATACCGTCAAGTGTATGGCCAGCTTCGTGGGTTGGCTCTGTGATCACTTGTTCAAGACCTACAGCAAGCAGATCGTTAATAAGCTGGTCAGTATCTTTGTCTGCCCGAGAATCAAGATGAAAATTAAAATCTCCCAGGAGAGTGAAGTGTTTGTGATCTGCAGATAGCTCGCTCAGTTGATTAAGTTGAGAGAGAAAGATAGAGCGGGAGCCTGGAGGTCGGTAAAGAAGGCTAATGCCCCAGCTTTTACTCACCACTCCAGCTACCACAACACGAGCACCAGACTTGACTACTGGCTAATCTCTCCGGGCTTAGCGGGTTGGGTGACTGATCTTAGCACACTTCCGCGTTCTCTTTCGGACCACTCCCCTGTGGTATTGACACTATCGATCCCTAGACTGGACGGATATGAGCGACAATGGCGTTTCCCAGGGAGAGCCTTAGCAGACCCGGTCTTTACGGAGGAGGTCCGTACTGCAATTGAGGACTATTTTGACATTAACACTGGCTCTGTGACCTCTTGGGCCACGTTGTGGGAGGGGTTTAAAGCCACCATACGGGGGGTTTGCATCACCAAACATGTTGGGGCACTGCGTGAGATCCGTGCTTCTCTGAACCACCTCGGGCCGAGCTCTTAACGGTTGAAAATGAAATCCTCGCTGACCCTTCGCCGAGACGCGAGGCTCGACGTCTCGAGCTGCTACTGGAGTTCAGGGACGCCGCGGACAGAGAGATGCGGTTTAAGGGCAAATACCACACAGCGCGCCGTTATGGTGAAGGAGATCGGCCGGGCAGGCTACTGGCTCAGCTGCTACGCCCGCCACGGCAGGCCGCATATATCACTGACATTACTGACGCACAAAACAAGCATCATTTTTTCACTCCCGCCATTTGTAACACCTTTTTGACCTACTACCGCCATCTATACACGTCTGCCCTTCCGGAGGACTGCCGCGACCCGGGGTCGTATATTAACGAAATTGCCATGGTGTACTTGGAGAAGTATATGCAGGACTTTCTGGCGCATCCCATCACACCGGAATTCATCGCTGAGGACATTGACTCCTTGAGGGGTTCCTCGGCGCCGGGTCTTGATGGCTTCACGGCCGATTTTTACCAGGAATACAGAGAGGAGCTGGTGCCCAGGCTTGTTGAAGTGTATGCGGAGGCTCTGGAGTCTGGTGTCCTTCCCCCCACGCTCCGGGAAGCGGTCATCGTTTTGCTGGCCAAGCCGGGGCGCGACCCCGCGGTCTGTAGCTCCTACCACCCGCTGTCGCTCCTTAATCTCGATTACAAGATTTTGGACAAAGTCCTGGCGATGCGGCTAGCACTGCTGGTGGATTCCATTGTTTCACTGGCACAGTCTGGCTTTATCCCTCAGAGATCAAGCTCCCTGAATCTCCGTACACTTTTCTCGGTAATACATAGGATCGAATTCTCCACTCCGGCGGCAGCGGTTTTTTTAGATGCCAAAAAGGCATTTGACACTTTAGAGTGGCCTTTTTTTTTGGAGGTGATGCGGAGGATGGGCATGCCCGCAATGTTTGTAGCGACGGTGGAGCTGCTGTATACTGCACCCACGGCTCGCATTTGCCTAAATGGCACCATCACTGATAGCTTCACCCTCTCCAGAGGCACCCGACAGGGATGCCCCTTATCCCCGCTCCTTTTCATCCTGACGATGGACCCCCTGGTTCGGCACTTCCAGGAGATACATCTCCACAGGGGGCTCCAATTCCGCACCGGCCCTCTATTGGTCTCGCTCTATGCGGATGATATGGTCCTGTATGTCCGCACCCCGGAGGCCAACCTGCAACCCTTATTGTCTGAGATTACCCGATTTCGTGAATACTCGGGCCTCAAGGTTAATTGGCACAAATCACAACTATTTCCGCTCACCCCCGCCACCACACGGTGGCCTTGCTCCCTCCCATTGGAGTGGTGCGAGGACTCTATCAAATACCTCGGGATCCATGTACATCTCGACACTGTGTCCATCATTCGTCTGAACTATGGACAAGCCCTGGATTTTCTGGAGGATAACAGGGACAAATGGCTCCGACTCCCTCTGTCTATGGCTGGCCAGATCGCCATTGTTAAGATGGTAATTCTTCTCCGCTTTCTGTACCTTTTCAACAACATCCCAATCCCTCTAACCAAGGTTTTTTTTACACAACTACGCACTGCCCTGTTGTGATTGGTGTGGGGGGGGTAAACATCCACGCGTAGCCTGGCGAACACTGACACTGCCATATGAGAGGGGTGGCTTTGGGGTCCTGGACTTTTATCTCCACTACTTGGTAGCCCAATGTTCGTACACCCACCCTTGGTACCATCCGGATGCCAGAATTCCACATTTGAAACCGGAGGCTGATGCGGCACTCCCGATGTCCCTTAATGCGGTCCTCCCCAAGGGTCTCCCTCGAGACCCACACGACATACACCCACTCACCACGACGGCCTGGGCTTGGGACAAGATCAGGCGCTTATTACAAATAGACACACTGTACTCCCCTGCACTTCCTTTGCCCAACCCGCACTGGCTCCCCATAACGGGCGAATCTGTGGTCCGTCGCACGCTGTCTAAATTCCAGCTACTCAAGATAGGTGACTTGTTCCCCGACGGTCATGCTTTCTCAATGACAGAAGACCCCTGCTTCAGCGACCGAACATTTATGGATGCTTTCATTCTCACAAGACTGCCTGCAATGTTGCGGGCTGCATTCCCCACATTCCCCCTTCCACCTGATGACAATCCGGCACTTACATTCATTATACAAAACGCCTCAGGGGCTCACGTGGTGTCCAAACTCTACAAGTTGTGCTTGTCCTCTCTTCCATCGTCAAACGGGGTGGTGCGCGCTGCATGGGAGCATGATCTGGGCATGCAGATTTCGGACGACCAATGGGAGGCATGTTGTGCTGTGACCAGGGAGGTCTCCATGAATAGCAGACACAAACTCATTCACTTTAAATTCCTACGAAGGATGTATCACACACCGGCGCTCGCTCACAGAATCGATGCAAATAGGCCCCATGTCTGCCCGAAATGTACCGCCCCACAGGCGGACTTCGCACACCTGTCCTGGACTTGCCCGAGACTCCACACTTACTGGGTAGAGGTACACAAGACTTTGGGTGACATATTGGGTTTGCCGTTAACTGTCACACACGAAATTGCACTGTTGGGCTATGTGGCTAATTTCCCCCGCAAACTTCGTAAACTGGCATCCATTTGCTTCCTCCTGGCCAAGAGGGAGGTGGCACTGCTCTGGTGTTCACGTCGCGCTCCGACGTTCACCTTGTGGCTTGGGAGTGTGGCGTACTGCAATGTAAATAGTGTGGAATACTCGGAACAACTCCCAACCTCTTCCCGCCCACAGGACATCTGGGGTCCGTACCGCCAATACATTACGAGAGTGACCCAGGAAACACAGTCACAGTCACTTCATCCTAACACACCAACAGGGGTGGGTTAGCGCAATGGGGGCTCAATCGCCACACCCTGGATACGTACAGACACCAGCGCGACTCCCATGTGCCCTTTGACATACATGGCCAGGTTCTGGTCGTCCGGTGACACGTTGCCCTTCGTGGCTCCTGGGGTGCCTTGCCTGATCTTCATGGAGACTGTATTGTGCTTGTTCGGTCCTCCGGCCCTTCTTGTCCCCCGCCCATGTTGGCTGCACTATGCTGCCTGGGGTCGGGTTGTGAGGTGCAGGATGAGGTTTGCTGTGTATGGGCTGGGGACATTGTCCGATGAGGTGGTTGACGCAGCACGAGCTGACTTGCTGTATTGGTCTTGCAATCTCGTAGATATGATTTTTGTTCCTTTTATCTTGCTTTCATCTTTTGCGTTATCCATTATGTTCTTTGTGAATTTCTGTTGCCTTATCAGAAAATACACACCTTGTTTCATTCTCTATGTTCAAACACGCAATCCAACTGAATTCGCAATGTTTTTCTTGCAATATTCTGTATGGTACCTGATGTCCTTTTATACTTGATATGTAATTGGTCTTTACAAATGTGGATTGCCTCAGTTGCTTTAATAAAGTGTTTTAAAAAAAAAAATCTGTGCTTCCTGTATGCCCCCACGGAGCTGCAACCAGCGGCACTAGATGCAGTGGGCCCTCTAATGATGGAACTATCGGAGGGACGATGGGTAATTGGGGGGCGACATGAACGATGTCGTATCGCTACACCTGGATGTCCTGGGGGGTTTCACCAGGGGGAATACTATTAGGACCGTTGAGGGAATTCCTCCTTACCATAGGCCTTGGAAACATATGGAGACAACAACACCCAGATACCAAGCAATTCACACATAGGGCCACCTCGCGCAAAAGTTTCACCAGACTGAACTTCTTACTAACTCAGACACACAAATTAGGGGAGTTCCAAAAAGCAACACACATAGCAAGAGGGATGTCGGACCACTCCCCAGTGGAGGTGCTGCTGATGGGCCCATGCCGGGAGTACATGCTGCCCCTGAAAATTGATCCCTGGCATCTTAAAGACCTGAAAATTAAATTGGCCATGAAAATGGGACCGAAGAGTTCTTAGAATATAACAGAGGCTCTGTGGCATCAACGGTAACACTCTGGTAATCCTAGAAGGCACTAATTAGAGACCAGACTCAAGCGGCAATAGGGGCGGTGAAAAAGGAGAAAAAAACTACAGTGCCTCGCACTTGAAGAGGTCATCCCCAAAATTGAAACTCAGGTGGTGGAAAAGAAGGGTTGGGCGTAGAGCTCTGACACCAGCTAGGACTGCAACAGAGGGAACCAGCAACTTAGAAGAAGATAAGGCTAGGTTGAATGCGAGAGCCACACAACATAGAGTTTATGAGGTTGGTGGGTACCACGTAAAGTAAAGTAAAGTAAAGTATGAAGTCTTATATAGCGCACGACTTACCCTGGGGCATCTCGGCGCTTGCTTAGGGAACCCGTCCTGGTATTCCCCTGTGAGATAGCCCTGGCAGGGTATCCACAAGGTGAAAGCCAGGCATCCCACCGCGAGGGGCCGTTGTGGAGATTAAGCAAGCTATTGCCCAGAGTCGCAGAGTGTGAACCCGTGAGCTGAGAAGGCACCGGAGCGAGAATTAACGAGTCCGCGGAATTTTGAGCCCAAGACCCGCCGAGGCGGGGAATTGAACCCTGGTCCCGGACCGAACTCAAGCTCCAGGTCTGCCGCCTCTAACCCCTGAGCCACACTTCTCCACATATACACGTATAGCAGATAAAGAGGGCCAGAGACATGCAACAGGCAGTGAGATAGCGGAAGCATTCACTTGAAACTACGACTCCCTCCACTTGCTTCGGACTGGAAGTCGGAGGAGAACTGCAGTAAGTTTCTCTGAGATATCCAATTGCCAAGGCTAACCGCAGAAGACTGTGCAATGCTTGAGGAGGACTTCTCGATTGAGGAAATTAAAAAGGCGACCCTTCAGTTGCAGTCAGGCAAAGCGGTGGGGCCCAACGGCCTACTAGTAGAACTATTTAAATGCACGGTTGATCATATGGTGGAACAACTTCACAACACGTTTCTGGAAGCAAGAGAGGGAGGGGCGCTCCCACAGCTCAACGAACAGCAGTGATCGTAGTCATACCTAAAGAAGGAAATCCCCCATCCATCTGTGGATCATATTGACCCATATCTCTGCTAAATTATGATTTATGAGGCCAAAGAATCAGCTAAGGTACTCTCGAATCAGCTTTGAAAAGTCATAAACTCCCTCATTCACCCAGACCAGGCAGGATTTATGCCCCATAGAAGTACGAGGCTTAACTTGTGGTGACTGTTTGGGGTCCTACAAATAGCAGAGCGGGCGTCAAAACCGGCAGCTCTGTTGTCGTTAGATGCCAGAATGGCTTTTGACAGTGTAAAATGGGAGTATTTTTTCGGAGTCTTAAGCCGGTTCGGTCTCGGACCTAGCTCTGTGAGCTGAGTGAGGCTCCTCTATCACAAACCACTGGCGTGGGTACAAGTTAACTCCATAACTTCCTGAGAATTTGAGCTACAGAGGGGGACTCGACAGGGCAGCCCACTGTGCCCGCTTCTGTGTACCCTGGCTCTGGAGCCACTAGCGGCGTGAATGCGACAGGACCCCCTGATCTTGGCATCCCCATCGGAGATGACTGGAAGGAACACAACTCACTCTATTGCAACGATAAACTATTATATGTTGAAAGACCCAGGCAATCAGTGGACAGAGCACTGCAAATATTCCGTATATACAGAGACTATTCTGGATACCGCATCGTTTGGGACAAGTTGTTGCTGTTTCCACTGGTGGGGGTGCCCAGGACCTGACCTCCAGGTGTAAAATACCTGTAGCAACGTCCCGCTTTAAATATATGGGAAATACACATCACCCGAGAAAAAGGGGTTAATATCTTGCGCAATAAATGTCCAAAGTATTGAGAACAGTCCACAATTGTAGTAGTCACAGAATTATTCTTCTGTTCTTTATTTTCATTGATGCTTTTCAACAAAGATGTGGATTCTAGCCAATACGTGTTTTTCATCTAGTTGGAGTGTTCCCTTCTTTTCACGCTAATGGGCCATGCTGGGCTCTTCAAGATGATGACTCTTCCACGGCTGCTGTATACAATATAGAACACATCATATGAGATACCCAAGTTATTTTTCCAGAAAATTGACACTGAAGTGAGGACCTTGCACAGACCTACATAAACTACAAAAAGGAGTCTATGAGGGGGACTAGCCATACCAGGAGTCAGGGGCTACTACTGGGCCTCCCAGATGGACTGTATTAACAACTGAATATTCACTGATAGGTCAGGCATGGTGGACAGGACAGCGATGGGACCTAGAGGTTACCACTCTCTCCTATACAACAGTCCGAAACTAAAAGGCCTGCCGCCCCACAATAGAACAATGTTATGAGTGTGGCAGCTAGCTACCAAATATCTGGGGTGGAAAGGGAGGCTAACTGGGGATGACCCCACTTTGGCAGAAGTGGGCCAACTCGAAGATTTTGAGAAGTGGAGATTACTGGGTCAGGACAAATTAGAGGATGTTTGGCGAGGATAAGCGTTTATCGCATGCAAAACGCTGCAAGAGGAATTTGATATGGGGCAGATACCTCCAATTGGGACATGCCCTGTGGCTCTACATACGTTAAGGGTGTGGCACTAGTGGAGGCCTCTCCATTAGAAGAAAGGTTGCTCACGGACCCGTTGAGTGAAAACTCAATCTCACTAATATAGCAAAAAATCCTTAACAACTCCCTTGACCCACTAACAGCATTAAGGACCTCCTGGGAGAGCGACATAGGGAATATAGAGGATTAGGAATGGATTGATGCACTTCAATGCCCCCCGAGAAGCAGCAATCCATACCAGATTCAGTCTGATCCAACTAAAGGTGCTTCATCAGGTTTACTACCCCAGGCAATTACTTCAAAGACTGGGCCAAGCAGAGTGGCCTCTGCCAAAGGGGCTGTGGACAAAAGGGGATCTTCCTACATATACTGTGGGAATGCCCGAAAATACAAAGTTATTGGACCAAAATCAGGGATCCCATGGCCTGGGTGGCGGGAGTGGAGATCCCTCCAGGACCCAAGTGGTTTTAGGTCTCGCCTGAGCTAGCGCATGCGCTGATTTGGCGAGATATTTAGTATTGGGTTTTCAAAGTGCTACCCAGAGGCTTTTGCCGGCCACCAGCGTACTATCACGCGTATAAGCGCGCGCGCGACGTGCACAGCTTCCAAAGAGCGCGTCCTCGTGATCGCGATCACTTTCACCGCGATCGCTTTCGCAGCCGCGCGGCCAATACTTTTATGGCAGCGCAGCCAATGCTTTATTATTACTTTAAGCGTGCCTTTATTTGTTTTTGAACTGCGCCACTTGCATAACTAAGCACCGCGCTTCAACACACGCGCCTTTATTTCTGCACTGCGCCGTGCAACTCTTCATCTATTGTTGATTGCTTCCTGTTCCCAAGTTTGCGTGGCGCTGCTTTGACTGAATTTAACTCCACGTCTCTGCTTCCAATTCAAATTTAAGGAGTGGCAGAGGTGAGCATCGTGCTTTAACAGACAGCATGGGCGTGAGCCTTTATTTATAAACAGTGCCGCTTTCACTTTAAGCTTGACTTTATTTGTTCATGAACAGCGCCGCTTTCAGAGCTGAGCATCGTTCTTTAACACAGGTGCCTTTATTTCTGCACGGTGCCATGCAACTCCTCCCCTGTTGTTGGTTGCTTCCAGATTCTGAGTTTGCTAGCAGGTTACAGGAGAGCTCCGTATCTCTCCATGTTGGATGCTTGCAGAGGGGTATGTGGTAAGAGACTGGTCGGGAATCGACAGTGGTTTTGGAAGAGCAGGGTTGCTAAATTACACCTACCAACCCTCCGAGGTTGCAGCTCTTTTTTATTTTGTTTAATTTACATTAAATTACGATTAGTTTCCAGTGCAGTCATTTAATCTCCTGGCGCCATATTCTACCACCCACTCGCCCCTCCCACAACACTGCAGGTACGCCCCACCACCCCTCTGCGATCGCTCCTTTTAAATTCCCTTCTGCCAGATAGTCTACTGCATGTTCTAATTATCACTGGAAACGTTCAGACTCCCTTGCATGTCTCCTTCCCCTCTCTGTGCTCACCCTCCCTTTCTTTTAGCCCGTACATTCCTGCTGAAAGGCATCCACACCACCCTCACCCCTCACCCTTTTCATGTCTCCTCCCACTGTGTGCTTGTTCGGACAGCAGGAAAGCAGTGCTTGCTTACCGCTGGGGGCCCAAGGGAGCTATACTTTTAAAGCCACATTCCGAAATAGCAACAGTACTCTTACCTTCCCCCACCTGCTAACCATTAACTCTAAAGTAGCTGATGTTCACTTTTAGCAAAGCATAAACAAACATATAGTTCACTGACAATCCAGTAGCCCTGATACATTACTTAAGGGCACTTGAAAGGTGCTCAAAAAGAAATTTGTAGTAAGCAATTGCATTATAAAGCCAATAGCTCTAACTCAAAGAAAAGAGAGTCCTATTGCATTGGAAATGCTTGTTAAAAATGTGTTATCAAGCTCTCAATTCGAGGGCATCTGCAAACCATCTTCTTTCCTACCTGGTGTGTTAACCCGCCATCTTCTCTTCTCCCAGGCGTGTTAATCCACCAACCCGCCGTTGTTTTTAAGCCATTGCATTTAACCCACCATGTCCTACTCCCTGCTGCTTTACTCCCCCATCCCCCGCTTCAGCCACCTCCCGCACCTTCACTCATGTCCCACAAGGTATTGGAGTGCTTTACATGAGCACCATGTATATTACACAAAGACACTTTCATTTTTTTTGCTTTTACTATCACACACGCTTTGATTTGAATATCGAGGAAGATACAACTATCAGTAGTGGTCTCAAGGCTCGCTCCAAATACATCCCTACAAATACACATAAAAACATTGATCTGTTCAAAGAAAGAGTCTCACAGGACTTTTGCAAACTGATTGACTCTCCTAATAAATATACACAAAAACAACAAAATATGACACAAAAAGAAAGGCTGGCACTTGATGGACTGGCTAAAGACAACAGCATTACAATAAAGGAAGCGGATAAGGGGGGAAATGTAGTTGTTATGAACACTGTCGATTACGACAATGAGATCATCAGACAACTAAGTGACACTACTTGTTACAAAAAACTAGAAGACAGCCCCATTCCCTCCCTTGTTACTCACATCAACAGTCGGATACAAGATTGGGGTGAAGTGGGTCTTCTTTCCGAAGAAGAATGTCGGTACCTCAAGGTAATATATCCCATGGCACCATGTATTTATCTACTCCCCAAAATACATAAGGGAGGTTCCTTCCCACCTGGACGCCCCATCATATCGGGGATTAATTCCCCGACAGAACGTCTTTCCCAATATGTAGACAGGTTTTTACAACCTTTGGTGGTCAATCTACCGTCTTACATACAAGATTCAGGTGACATTCTGAAAAAATTTGACGGTCTTGAATGGTCTACGGATCTTATGTTTGTCACACTAGACGTGACCGGATTATACACCTGTATACCGCAACATTTTGGTATCAGAGCACTTTCCTCATTTCTATCACTGAGAACAGCAGATCATATTGACCACAATGAAATGCTCATTGAAATGACTGAATTGATACTTTCAAGGAATTTTTTTCCACACAAAGACACCTGGTACCACCAAATAAGGGGTACCGCGATGGGAAGCAAATTTGCTCCCTCATACGCGGGGCTTTTTATGGGGTGGTGGGAACGCGAACATGCCTGGGGTAAATATGCCTCCCCCTGGATAGATATGATTATCTTCTGGGGGAGGTATATTGATGACATCATTATGTTGTGGAAAGGAAGTGAAGCACAACTACTAGATTATTTCAACTATCTGAATGACAACCCCTATAATGTACAGTTGACAGTTAAATCAAGCCAAACTCAGATAGAATTTTTAGATATACTCTTCTATGTGGAAAATAACACAATACAGAGTAATCTATACCGTAAGAGTACATCGTGTAACAGTCTACTGCACGCATCAAGTGCGCACCCCAGTTCCACTATCAATAATATACCCTACGGTGAAATGGTGCGCATTAGACGAAACTGTAGCAACGAACAAAACTTTATAGATGCTATACGGGACAGTAAAATCAGATTTACCAACAGAGGGTATAACACAAGAGCCTTGGATAAGGCTGAAAAGCGAATTCTGACTGTTACCCGTAGTAGTACCCTAATCAAGAAAGCAAAGAACAACAAAAAGACCCAGAAATCCAACATGTCCTTTATCACCCAATACACTCAAAATAGCACTGAAGTATTCAAAGTTCTGAGAAGACATTGGAGGCTATTGAGTGAAGTCCCTAACCTGAAAGATGACATTAGTGACACACCTAGAATCACTTTTAGGAGAGGCAAAACCTTACGTAATTCCTTGTGTCCTAGTTATCCTATTACCAAGAAGACCGGAACATGGATACCTACAAAACCCAAAGGTTTCTATACCTGTGGAGGTTGTAACATCTGTCCTCTTGGTAAGAACAAATCTAAAAGGTTCAAATACAATACTGAACGTGAATATGAGATAAGGCACTATATAAACTGCAATACAAGCTATGTGATCTACGTTATTGGTTGTGGGTGTGAAAAGATATACGTTGGAAGTACTGTGCGACCATTAAAACTAAGGATTCAAGAACATATATGCGTTATGAAAAATTATGACTTAAAGTACCCCATGACATACCACATGCAAGAACACCACAGAGATAACAAGACAATATGGTTTCAGGGCATTGATCATGTACCCCCACATCCGAGGGGGGAAACCGTGAACTTACCCTAAGGAAAAGTGAAGCAGCATGGATATGCCATCTGAGATGTGTAGAAAGGGGACATAACACAGAGGATGAACTGCACTACTATTTGCAATAAATTGGTGTGTCAGTATCAATATCCGTGTGACATGTTGTGTACCATTGACATAGTACCTATTGCCTTGTAACTAACACCAGGGGATCTGTATCCCACCCCGCAGTACTGTTGGTTAAACTCCCTTTGCTTTCTGACTGACCTCTGTAATTTGTCTTGTGGCTAATAGTCAGACAAAATACATAAAATACATAGATTGACAAATGTTCAAGAATTGTGTATATTTGCGATTGTTTGGTTAGACATAATGTTTAGGATCTTTGCACTGCTTGTGTTATAATTTTTTGAAAAAGTGTTGAAGATATTATTGGGTGATTCTATCGTGTTTCGGTATCCCAGGTTGTCACATTACCAGTCCGAGACTACATGAAATTAAACTAAGACCCCTCTCTTGCATTCGGCGTGCACCCCTTATAGTCAATATCGACAAATACACCTTCTCGATTGATAGTATATATACACAATATCTAAATTACTATAAGAATAGTTCTAGTATTATATCTATATAATTAAGAATCACAATGCGCCTTTGGATACATCGCCGTTATGTTTGCAGCAATTAATATTTTAGGTAAATCCAAATAGGAATTCAAATTTGGCTCTAAATACAAGCGAACAGATCGGCTTAGGATTTGTTTACACAAATAGTTATTTTTTCGTGATATATTGCGTAATCTTCAAATATATACTTGTTATATATTCCAACCCGAATAAGGAAATATAGCCATAGGGAGCTTTGATTGACTAGGTCAAAATGGCGGTTACATTAGACCGATATGTAGTGGTAATGGGCTTGTGATTTAACATCCGCCCAATGAGGATTAGGAGTGGCTACATTTAAACTCCCTGAAGGGCGGGTCCCTCCTTCGACTTGCCAAAAGAACTTGGCGTGTGGATTTGGAGACGCCAGCTGGGGGTTTCACGACCGACCCTGACAGGTAGGATATATAGGGAACTTCCTTGATGGAAAATAGAGTAATGTAATAACCCACCGTCGATTTTATTCAGCTAACTATGTCCCTTATATCGATGTATGTGCTACATGCACGTTTTTCATAAATGCGGGTGGTCTCACAACGAGTTGTTGATATGCCCATTTTATAAATGAAAACGGCGGTTTGTAAAAACACCGCGTTTCAACTTGTGCTTGCAATCATATATACAATATAGCTTAAAAGCGTTTACATATCATTTTTAGGTGATTACCCCAAAGCGACTTTCATATTGTGTTCCAAACGAAGAACTAAAAGTGGGACCATTAGACGGTGCAAAACGTGCACGTCACATTATTGAGGTATGTTTAATTATAGCTTATGCATAATGTCAGAACCGTTAAATAATTAGGTTAGAAACGTAGATTACAATCATCCTTAAATTGGATATTTGTTAACAACAATGGTTTTCACAGCGTGCCTTACACGGACACATGAGATAGAAGTTGAGATTGACCGATGGGGGTAGGTCGCTTTTGAGTTGATTACGTTTTAGGTCACTCTCTAAGTTACATGGCGGTTATTTACTTCTCCGCATTTTGTGATGTACATAGGTATTGATAAGGAGTATATATACAATTTCTTGGTAAATTGGTTAAACCAAATATATCGTTTCAGGTAACTACCTCAAAGAGATTCTAACAGTACGCCTGAAGCTAAGTTCAAGAAGTAGGTGGTTTGGACCGTGAGAAATGCGCCTGTCTAGATATTAAGGTATGCAAGTCCTATGCTTTTATATCACGCAGGAATTACATATACAGGCTTGTAAGGCCATTTATATGTAAGATTTGGGGACTAAAAATCTCCCTCATACTTTATTTCCTGTATTCTTAGGCGAACTATATACTTTATACTCTTCAAAAAATCGATATAATTGAAAAATAATTTCTTGAACTTGGATTCACCTCATTTTGACCACCCGCATAGAGGGAATGGATGTACTTTGACTTGACGTTTTGCTTTGGACAATAAGCACGCGTGGTGACCCCTATTGCGGTAGGATTATATATACATACATATTATTTGCAATATTTTTTGCACTATTTTGACTTTACTGATAAAATTTTAATCCTTATGTTTATAACGCCATGGAGAGTGTAGTATCAATTTCATGTATATTCGACTGGTTTTCATGACAATTGGGGGGACGAATGAATCTAGATTATGCACCCATATACTAATAAGTCTTTCAATTAAGCTTTTTGGCACATTGTTTCACGAGGACAATTTGGAATTTGAGTTCATTGTCTCGGTGTAGTTTCATGTTGTGTATTGACAACTCGTATAAATAGAATCCCCTCTCTTCAACACTCTTGTAACAACATTGTCTCGGGGTTATATAAGTGCCTGTGACCTCATACCATGTGATATGAATCATTAAGTATGGAATATGTTTGGTGCGGAATGATTACCAGAGCTTAATGCTTAGATGTTAATAACAATGATGACACTGATTCTTGTGATTGCATTTTGAATCTAATTATGTAGTAAGACTTATCCTCAGTAAAGAGGTAAATAGCCAAATGGCGTCTCACCTAACAACATTATCTTACTCGTGGGCTGGGACCCGGGGCATACAATCTGATGTATAAAAATAAACCAAATACACAGCATTATAATCAGAGAAATGGTTCAATACTGTATGTGATCAAATATTGCAACTTCTAGATAGGAGTTTTTTAATGTGGGCACTTTTTGGTGTAATTATTTATTTATTTATGTATGTACAGATGTTGTTTCAATGTAACTTACACTGGCTTTTTGTATGTTTGTCTCCTTTCCTTATGACTTACAGCCCTGAAGAAGTTCCGCTTGACGGAATGAAACGCGTTGGCTGGTTTCTTAAATGGACTATTAAAAGAACCTTGAACTTTTTTGCAATTATGATTCAGCGTCTTTTCATTTGGGACATTCTTTGATTGCGTATCCTATCATCCATATTCGGTGGAGATTTAAACTTTGAAGCGGTGCTTTTTCAAGTTGGATAAAAAATATTGACGTTTTTCCTAAGGTTTTGGGATATACTCTCAGGACAGGGAGTATTTGAAAATTGCACGCAACTCTATTGAAAATTATATATACTCATTGGTGATATGTGGGTTGGTGCTTTGATATCTTAAGAGTGGTCCACTGTCCAAATTGTGTTGTACAAAATCACACACAGGAGGATTAAGTGGTTTGCCCAGGATCACAAGATGTTGAGCCGACGCCAAGACGCTATTCCGCTTCCCCAGTTCCAAGGAGGAGGCACGAATGAGAGAACCACCCAAAAACTAAAGGGTCAGCTTTTTAAAAAACAAAAAAACTTTTCCATGTGTATAATGTCTGTTCCTGTCCCACATGCATAACGCATACTCCACTTGCAAACACACTATTCCACCCATTATTCATGTTTACTTGTCGCTCCGGCCTGCAATAAAGCTTCCACTTTTAGTTAGGCTCACCGCACTTCTATTTCAACTTTAAAGTACTTGTTCTGTACGGGGGGGATATCACTGGAAGACTGTCGATCTTGACACAGCTTCCTGCCATCATCCATGAAGTTAAGTAGCAGTGTCCACACGTGGATTTTGCAATGGCGGACACTTTTTGGGGATTTACATTTGCATTTGCTGCGTGCTTGGCGATCAACTGCTAGGCTTAGTCTCCATTAAAGTTCTTGTTAGGTTTGTGTGTTTCCCTTGTGGGGAACAGCTTGCAAATTGGTTCTTTCTACCTGCAAACTTGTACCGTTGTGGCTGTTCACTCTGTTGGCATGGACACTCTCCCTCCTTAAAATCACATTTTTAGCCCCAGACATTTCCAAATACAACAACACTGCCAGGCTGCCATCCTCTCCGCCACATACAAAAGCAAAATTTCAGCATTTCCCATTTTGTTAATCGGGGTTACATTTTGTTTCTCTAAATGCCTGTTTTGTGCACCTAACTTCTAATAAATTGCCCCAAAACAGTTGATAATCTGGCCCTTTGCCTTTAGCCTAACGGTGGCCCTGAAAACAACAATGATCTAACAGGTGCCTGCTAATATTTCTATATTTGGCACATTGGCAAATACCACTATGTAAAAATACCGACCCCCTTAAACGCACCATGGGTAGCCTTTGATCGCTACAGCACAACCCAGTGTTTGCTCCACGTTTGCCCTTAGCATACATCTTTGTGTAATATACATTGGCGTAATATCATAAAAGGTGTGAAGTGTGTTTTCTCTTTTTTGCACCTGTGCACAGTTTTCCCAATATGACACCCCTTTATGTCTCTGTGTTATCATTTTGATTCGTTCTATCTTGGTTATTCATCCCAGCCTGGAATGGAGGGCAATTTCAAATAAAAGTGCAATTGAAATAAAATCCTATAACATGTCCTTGCTTTTTATGTGTTTGCGATGTTCATGTTTGGTTTGCAATTGCTGTAATGAGGTACAAGTCTGAGCATTCAATGTATGAACCTGTCACATGGGAAATGGATTGCAGTAGTCCAAGTTTCTGGACATTTAGTACAAGAGGGAATACTTCTTGTGCTTGCTCTTCACGACAAAACGCAAATGAGGACTGCGTTTGAAACTGCAGGATGGGTTGTTTGCAGACTGCTAACAGGATGTGTTTGAGGAACCACAAACCACATGCCTGATTCTAATGTCAACTTCAGAGACTTAGGAAGTAGCTTTGACAATTGCCACTCTCGCTGGATTTAGATGTACTAGCGATATATGATGGCCTACAGGGGAGTCACCAACACTACAGGGTGGCTAAATGTCTCTTCTCTAAATAATTGGGAGAGAAATCACTTTGTACAACATGAGGGAACATTATCACTTTACGCTATTCTAGTCTATCACACATATGTAGACAGTAGCAACATCCTATGTGTGGGAGCGGACGAATGGGCAACCCCATCCCTTGGTGTGCTTGTAGTTTTAAATCACCTTTCTACTGGTAATAGTGGTAAAAGCAAAGTTTAGTTTGCCTTTAATTATTTTAGCACAACCATCTATTAAAAAAAATCCTTTAATGAGAAGCACATGTAATTTTCATTCAGAACCTCCACACACATTCAGACTTGTAGCTAGGCTCAGAGTTGCATGGGTATGTAGTATTTTTAGGCAACAAATTTAATTTTGCAATCTTGTGGTAGCATCTCTGCAACAATTATATTTCTTTTAAGTCTGCCTCTGTGACTTCGGCTTCGCTTAGCCATCTAGCTATCTTGTGCTTTTAATTACAGTTCAATTATATCTCGGCGAAGAATGACTGTAGCCAACACATTCAACATTTAAATGCAGTGTGTTCATTGGTGGGGTAGAGAAAAATATCTTTATTGGTGGTCTAATTCTTATTAAACCCAAAAAGCAGATCTTGATTGTAATATCTACTAGTTGTCTAGTCTTGTCAAGAGTAAATAACAAGCATTTGCAATGCAATAGGTCTCACATTTGCAATAGTTTGAGCTATTGGCATTGTAAATGACAATGCCGGGGAGGAGCTACGCGGGCATCCAAGATGGTCGCGTGAGCAGAGAGCTCCCGAGACCCGCGCCGCCCGTCTTTATCTATCCTTCACCTATCCTGGTCATTTTGACGGGCTTTTGCAGCGATATCTCCACTGATACTAACGATCCTTTTTTGGTCGAAAACAGACCCTGGGGACCATTTTTCTGACATCTGCAACTTTTTGGCCTGCCCACGGGCGCGACCGGGGACTCGGCTACCTATTGTGGCCGACCCGTAATTGAACAACAACGGCTGCCTGGCATCTGGCCCACCGGAGGTGTACTGCTTTCACTTTCGGTTTCCAGCCTCTTTGTTCTCGTCGCCTCCGACTCTGCCTTCGCCTGCTGCCCTCACAGCCCACGCTTTCCTCCGTAGGACTGGCACGGAGGCCGCGATACTCCCACTTCACTGGCGTCGGAGTTTCGGGATTTTTCCTCCTTCTCACCGTTTCTCCTGGTTACTTGGCCAACATTGACCGCGAGATGGCAACGAAAGCGGAGGCCGAAAAACGCCGGAAGGCTGCAACCCGGGGGGGATCGATCCAGTCTAACATGATCGAACGCTACACCCAGCCGAGAGGCTCCCCCGGGGTCACGAGTGTGGGTGCTGAAGGACTTCAAACGGACATGCCGTCCTCTTCGGAAGTATCGCTCCAAGATCTTTTGGCTGCCATCACTGGACTTAGGGCCGATATGAGTCAGCAATTCAAAGCCGTAGTGACCAAAATAGACACGGTGGCGGTGGATGTAACTCTTATTCGTGCCGACTTAGCCAAAACAAATGAGCGGGTGAAGGCTCTGGATCTTAAAACGTCGAGTCTGGTGACGGACATGGCTGAGGCGCAGTCTGAGATTGGTAATCTGCGTGCCTCGCACGATTTGCTGCTCAAGCGGATGGAGGACTATGACAACAGGGCCAGGCGGAACAACATACGCCTAGTCGGAGTGCCGGAATGTGATGGTGCTGTATCGACCGACCTGTTGGTCGAGGAACTTATTGTCGCTCAACTCGCTCCGGCAGGGCTCAGCAAGTTCTTTGCCGTAGAGCGCGCCTATCGTTTTCCAGGAGGACAAGTGAAGCCAGGAAACCCACCGAGGCCTATCATTGCGAGACTTTTTCACTACCGGGACAGAGACGCTATCCTCCAGGCCGCCCGTAAGCACGGCCCTTTGAAATACGACAATAACTCTGTCTCCATCTATCCTGATTTCACTCCCCAAGTGCAGCGACAAAGATCAGGTTTCCTTGGAGTGAAGCGTCGTTTGAGAGATCGGGGCTTGAAATACGCCATGCTGTTTCCGGCCCGACTACGGATCGAATTTCGAGAACGTGCCTACTTTTTTGATCAGCCTGAACGTGCTGCCGACTGGTTGGACTCGTTGCCGGCAGATGACTCTGGAAGTGGAGGCCCTGGTGGTGCTGAAGGTGGTGCAACGGCCCAGGAGTGATATGGGGCTCCAGAGGTTCTGATTGAGACTATGCATTGTACTGTGTAAATTAACTTAGTGCTTTATGGTACTGCCCGTGGCGGTGCGGGAACGGGTGATTTCTCCCTTCCTCCTCGGGGGGTTCTTTGTGTAGATAACATGGGGCGACAGGCACACTGCAGTTGGGGGTGGCTTTTTAGTCAGCAGGGGTGCAGGGAGGGGGGTGTTGTAACGGGTTTCGGTTTTGGGGTTGGTTTCTGGGGACTGGGTTGTGTTTCGTTTAGTTCGTTTTGTCTTGGTTTTCATGGTATTTCACATTTTGCAATGACTTTGATCTGTGGGTTCTGCTGGGGGGTGGGGGTGGAATGTCTTTGTCGCAATGGGGGGGGGGTGAAATGCGGGTTCTTTCTTGGAACGTAAACGGACTTGGTGATAGGATCAAGCGGGGCATTGTACTACAATTCCTGAGGCGCCACACCCCAGATGTTGTATTCCTTCAGGAGACCCACTTGATTGGAAATGCTTGCAAGGCTTTAGACCGCCGGGGTTATCGCCTGGTTGCACATGCTGGTTTCACTTCAGGTTCCCGGGGTGTGGGTATCATGATAAAGTCTTCCCTTGCTCTTGCCATTGACGAGGTTATCCTTGATGACCGTGGGCTGTATGCTGCTGTTTCTGGGAGGTGGGAGGGTAAACAGATCGTGTTTGTTGTTGTCTATATCCCCCCGGGACTACAGGCTACTACTTTTGCCGATCTTGGCAGGGCTCTCCTTGGGCTTCCGGACGGATTGTTGATCCTGGGCGGAGACTTCAACTCTGTAATGTCCGGTGAATGTGACCGACTTCCCCCTAGGGTATTGTTGCAGTCCCAGATGTGGCTCAGTGAGATGGCTGATACTTTTGGCTTGGTAGATGTCTGGCGCTCACTACACCCCACACTCCAGCAATACACTTTTCACTCTGGTGCACATGGTAGTCTCTCCCGTATCGATTATTTTTTTATGTTGGCCTCCACACTGTCCACTGTTCGGGAGATGCGTCATCTTCCCCGGGGTATCTCGGACCACTCCCCCTTGCTGATTACGATTTCTGTGGGCGGTCTACTTGGCAACAGGGTCCCCCCGATTCCTTCCTGGCATTTCCGAAACCCCCGGCTCCGCTCAGATTTGATAAAGGCAATAGATTGCTACTTCGCTGAGAATGTGGGCTCGGTCACTTCCCCCACTGTTCTTTGGGAGGCCTTCAAGACGGTTATTAGGGGTTCCGCCCTATCATTTATTGCCGCAGAGCGTAGGGTGAAGAGGGAGGCTGTTGTGGCTCTTGAAACCGAAATTACTGCGCTTGAAAGTGAGCTGGGTGGGAATGACACGCCTGCACTGCTGCACACTCTGGAATTGAAGCAAGCAGACTATAAAGCCTGTGTCACGGATGCTGCTAAATTGTTGCGAGCGAATCAACTTGGCCGACTGTATGATGTGGGTGACAAGGCTAGCAAGCTCCTTGCGTGGCTGGATAAGACTGAACGTGCGAGTCGAGTTGTACCGGCCATTGTTCGTGAATCTGGTGAGAGTGTCTCTGATCCGGGTGAAATTGTTGATTGCTTTGTGGACCACTTCCGGACGGTTTACACGCCTGTTAGTGATCGAGATGAGGCTGATTCCAGGCTACTGTTGCGTGACATTGCCCTACCCACTGTGTTGGATGAGGACTGTCTTGCCCTGGAGGCCCCTTTTACGGTTGATGAGATTGCCCTCGCTATCCGATCCTTGCGCTCGGGAAAGGCGATGGGCCCCAATGGACTCCCCATTGAACTTTACAAACTTTGTCCCGACAAAATGGCCGCCCACCTGCGTCACATGTTTCTCGAGGCGGTTGAGACTGGGTGCCTCCCCCTTGAGCAGCGCCTCGCTACCATAGTCGTCATTTATAAGGACGGCAAACCTCGTGACCGCTGCGCCTCGTACCGCCCTATTTCCCTCCTTAACGCGGAACCCAAAATCCTTGCGAAGGTACTGGCCAATCGGTTGCTTAAGGTTATTTGCGACCTGATCCACCCGGATCAATCCGGTTTCATCCCCCATAGGAACACGGCCCTCAATCTGCGTAGACTCCACAGCGTTCTCGCGAGAGCTCCAATCCTCGCCGAGCCGGCAGTGGTCGCTTCTCTGGACGCCACAATGGCTTTTGACACTATCGAATGGCCCTACCTATGGGCGGCCCTCGCTAAATTTGGCTTTGGCCCTAAATTCATCGCATGGGTCAAGCTCCTCTATGAACGGCCACTTGCTCAGGTCGCGGTAAATGGTAGATGCTCGGACCCCTTTCCCTTAGGCCGTGGCACACGTCAGGGCTGTCCGCTCTCCCCGCTTCTATTTGCATTGGCGCTCGAACCCCTTGCTGCATGGCTCCGGTGGGAACCCTCTATTAAAGGGATCCGATGGTCCCCAGACCTTGAGGATCGTGTCTCCTTGTATGCGGATGATATCCTTCTTTATCTCACTTCCCCTCAGAAGTCGCTTAACGTTCTTTTCGACGTTCTCACGTCCTTCGGTAAGAACTCGGGACTCATCATTAACTGGACCAAGTCCTGTGTTTACGTTATAGCAGGTACTCTACCGCCTCTACCCCGCAAGTTTCCCATTCTGGTAGCGGCCCAAGGCTTTAAGTATTTGGGGATCTATGTATCCATGACCTCATCGGTCCGCTATGAGTGAAATTTGTATGCTCCGCTCCGTAGACTTAAGCAAGACGTTCGACGTTGGCGCGATTTGCCTCTATCTCCATTGGGCCGGGCGGCTCTCTTTAAAATGATGTCGCTCCCCCGATTTCTTTACGCACGACAAAATTTCTTCGACCCTGTTCCAGCTCGCTACTTCCGTGAAGTCGAGAGTTTACAGCGGCAACTGATTTGGGATGGCCGTGCCCGCATTGCTTTGTCCAAGCTCACGCTCTCCTGGTATGATGGGGGTATTGCGTTGCCGGATATTAGACGGTACTACTGGGCCTCGCACCTGAGCGCTATCAACCATGCGACCTATGCTCCGGAGCCCGCTCCCGCCTTTGCCCTGGATAAGCTATCGTTGCCCGGTGGCAATTTTAATAGGGCTCTGTATTCAAAGGCACCCTTTCGACTCCTTTCGGGCCCGACGAAATGTGCAGTGCGGGTATGGAGGGACGCTACTGTGGCCACGGGCTGGGGTGGTAGGCTGACACGTAAGACGCCTCTGTATGATTCGGAACGGTTGGGCAACCTGTGGAAGACAAAAGGGTTTGAGAAATGGGACATGATTGGGATCAGCACGGTGGAGGACCTGTGGGCGCGGGGCGCGGTTAAGTCCTTTGAGTCGTTGAAACTGGAATACCGGCTTGATGATAGAGAGCACTTTCGGTACATGCAAGTGAGGCACGCCTTGTCTTCCGTCTTTTCACCTGGCACCGACATTCCGCAGTCCTCCCCCTTGGAGGACCGAGTTCTAGACGGCCACGTCCCAGATAGTACCATCTCCTTAATCTACAAAAAGCTTATTAACAACAGAGTTGACCAACTCGAGAAGCTCCGGGCTGCCTGGACGGCTGACGGACTTGAATTAGACGACGAGGACTGGCAGTCAGCTGTGTCCTCCCCTAAGGAGGTGGCTATTCCGGCACGGCTTCGCTTTGTCCAGTTGAAGGTCCTCCACCGTGTGTATCTGACTGGAGTGCGTCTGGTGCGAATGTGTTTGGTTTCGGATGGACGATGCAGGCGCGGGTGTGGGATGGATGGTACCTTTCTTCACGTTCTGTGGGAATGCCCGATGATTGCAGAATATTGGTCCAGGGTGCATGATGTTATGAGTCGTGTCACTGGGATCCCACTGCTTCCCGAAGCACGACGTTGTCTGTTGAATGTGTGGGAACCGTCTGATTGTAATGCTGCCCAGACACTTTGGGTTACCCTGGGCAATATGGTCGCAAAGAGGGACATCGCGCAGCTCTGGGGCTCCCCTAGATTACCATTGCTCAGTGCCTGGAAGGAGAACATGGACTGGTCCATGTTCCGAGAGAAGACTGTGTATGAGGCTCGGGGGCGTCCAGGGAAGTGGTCCAGAGTTTGGGCCCCGTGGAATACTTATCGCGGTGATATCTGCTCCCCTCCGCTTGACTATGAGGTCCCTCTCCCCTCCTCTCCATGATTTACGTTCCTTCCCCAATTTCACCACATGTTTTGTTTTCCCGCTCGGGCTCACCCCCCCCTTGCCAGAGTCCTTTTTACTGCGTCACTTTCCCCCCCCCACCCCCAGCGACCCTTGCCACTATGATACCATGTGTTTGTGTGTTGTTGTTCTTCTCGACAAAAACATAAAATTAAACCTTTTTTATCCTACCTGTGTGATTCTATGCTCTAACCGATAATGTGGACTTGAAGGATTGCTTCAGCAACGTGCTGTCTCATAATCTACTTTTCACTCAGCCTGTTTATGTCATAGCTGCCGGCCCTGCGGGGTTGTAGGCAGACGCTGTGTATTGTGCATTCGTAAATAAAGGTTTAAAAAAAAAAAGTAAATGACAATGCCTTTTATGTATTTTGAAAACCTTTTGAACTTATAGTCCATGCTTAACACAAGCAAAGCTGGCAGTAAAAGAGTTGCAGTTACTGCCAGAATTGTTTCTCATAAGCAACGACTATAAGTACATAGTGTGTGTTTACGCACCATTTGCAAGTTTTCAAAACATAAATAAAAGGCATTGTCATTTACAATGCCAATAGCACAAACTCTTGCAAATGCGAGACCTATTGCATTGCAAAAGCTTGTTGCTAATGGTTTCAGGAGTGAAGACTGGCCCAGATATACAAGAATATGGTTGACCCTGGCCACAGTGGTTGCGAAGCGTAATATAGTAAAACATTGGGGAGAAGTACAGGCCCCCAAACTGTCAGAGAGGAAAACTGACCTGGACTGGTGCCAACAGGCAGAACAAACTATATACAAAGCCAGGGGATGTTCACTGAAATGGGGAAAAGTGTGGGGTCCATGGCGGGTGTATTGTGGTCTGTAGGCTGAGAGGGGGAGAAGCTTTACCATATGTATAATAATTATTATGTTGTTATGAACCTTGTCCGTTTATCCTCCTGTAACCGAAGGAAAAACTCACACATTTATTTACGGAACACAAGTAATAAAAATATATATTTTTTAATCCTTTTATGGTGAAGTCAGATATTGAATTACAATTTAGAAAATGCCACTTTTAGAAAGTTGGCATTTTCCTGTCCTAGCCAATTATTGCTTGTAGCCCGTCTATGGGTTACATGACGGTGTAGTTGGCAGTTGGTCTTTTTGTAATCCCCTAGACAGCCACACACAATAGAGAGCTTAGGTCGCCGTTAAGATTGAGGCCTACACCAGCTTTGGAGTCGGGGCCTCGAGTAGTGGAGCAGCCGGCTACTAGTTGAATAACATCGGCCATGAGAGTCCGGGAGGCACCGGTCAGCCAGTATGGAAGTTTAAGATTGCCCGATTTCAACGGTGGACCTCAAATCTGAACAGCAGCAAAAAGTGGAGCAATATAATAAAGTGGCGGCAGCAGGCGGAGTGCCCTGAATGACGGAGCCCGGAGTGTGAACGACCAGGGCGTTAACAGTAGTTCGGCCCGATGGATGTGGACGTAACCTGGAGGCAACCCTGGAGGGTCCCCGCAAATCGATGGGATCATATGCGGGCCGATAATTTGCATCAGAGCGGGGACTTCACCTACAGATGTGGGGTACAGATTGCGAACGAGGTGAACGAAATGGTGCCTAATACCGACCTATGTTCAACTCAGGCCTACTTCTCCAGAGGGACTGGGAAAGACCACACAGACAAATTGGGACGATATGTCCTGTCTAAGGGGTCTCCGGAAGAGGCGAATGTTGTCCCTATCGAGGAAGAAGAGACTGGGCTGTCCAGGGTTGAACCGACGCTTGGAGCCGTCATGGCGGCTATCAGTGGAATTCATTATTTCCTGGGCCGGAGAGTGCAAGCCCTAGATAATAAACTGGTTGCCGTTACGAATGAGCTGTGGCTCATGAGAATAGATTTCATTTGATTGAATGACGAAACGAGAGCCATGGCACCCACAACGGCCAAACTAATGGATGGCGTAAACCCCATGAAACGGTAGGTGCGGGAGCTTTTGGACAGTAGGTCAGCTAATGTCCGAATACTGGGAGTCCCAGACGGGTCGGTGTGCTGAACATTGGCTCTGACTGTGGAAGAATTGATCTGTGCTATCCTCCTGACGACTCATGCTGGGACTCAATCGCGGTTCGAAAGTGCGGCTCTGACCTCCTTCCCGGATTCTATTCATTGGGGTCGTAAACAACACCAGGGGTTCTTGCCGGTGAAGAGGGAACCCAGAGACAATGGGATTAACTATGATCTGTCCATTCCGGCTCGCCTCTGGGTGCACCTTGATGAAAACCTTTGGTTCTTTGACTCTCCTGAGGTGACGGCTGCGCGGCTGGGAAGTATTCATATCCCTGATCGGACGGGCCAAGGTTGAGAATGGTTGACCGTTTGATGACTTTGGTGGACTTGGTGGCTGTGTGGGACTCACTTTATATTATTAGTAGCGGGAGGCGAGGCAGGCGAACAATGATTCCCCCTGATTTGATCATGTTTAATATTTAACTAAGTGAATCCGTATACAATGGGGAGGCCCAGCTCTTGCGGGGGGCCGGGGGGCTGAACCAAGGTCCTCCTCCACTTACTGCTTTTAGTTATTGTAGATTAGATGGGGCGACAGGCACACTGCTAGTTGGGGACGAGCGTAAGCTACATGCAGGGGTGCAGGGTGGGGGGAGGGGTTTGAGCGTTTAGCATTGTTTTTATTTTTATTTTATTTTTATTTTTTGGGGTTTAGTTTAAACAAATATCTGTGGTTGATCCTGCTTATGTTCTAGTATCCAAGTATCCTTCATCTATTCTGATTATATTTTACTATCTGGGGCTATACTCACTTGAAAATCCTGATTCTATGGGTGAACGAGTTCTGAGGGCCGAAGCGCTTAGGATGTGTCGTAAATTGTATTGATTCGTATCCTATTGAATGATCATTAGCATCGGTTTCCTGACCCCAAAGAACACCCCTCAGGCCTGCACCCTTGGTGTGACCTAGGTTGAGCTCCCCTGAAGGTTTTGGGCTCTTCCAAATAGGGCAGTTCACTGCAAGACCTCGCTGTCTGTGCTTCCCACCAATGAGAAGCTCAAGTGAACCAGACTCTTTGCGTTGCAGCGACTGGCAACAACGCCCAGCAGAGCAAGAAATGCACTTCGCACCACATTATCGGCAGCTCGTGGGGACCACCATTGTGAAGTCCAAGCAATGACCGTTGTGACACTGACTGTAACTTTGCGATACAGCAACAACAGTCCACAATGCCCGGCCTGCCCTTCGCGCTACATAAATGACCATCCGCGTCGCTCTCCCTGCTCCATGCGGCTGTTACAATGTGAACGGAACTCTATCGCTGGACTTTGAAGGTATATCTTTCAACGCGACTAACTTGGTACCTGTTTTCGACCTGAGTTCCACTGTGGTCGATCTGAGTTCCACTGTGGTCGACCTGAGTTCCATTGTGGTCAACCTGAAATTGTGATTTTCTCTGGTCTTGCATGACCTGATAGCCACGAGTGGCGCTTTGTGCTTTTAGGCGCATTACTTACCTGACATCTTTAAAACTGCAAATCTTCAGTTCTTGTTGTGTTTTCACTTTAGCTGAAGTGTTACCTAAATACATTACACATTGTCTCAAATTTATGTCTGAATGCTCTGCGCCAAGCTACAACCCCAACATGGATTGGGATTGCTGCTTGAGAAGGGTTTCACCCCAGCCCCCAAACATGTAACCCAATTTCTTTCAGCTGGAAAGCAGGACATCCTGTGTGCACTGTAGGGGACTCCCAGCAATGCTAGGGCAGAGGCAGGGATCAGGAGAAACCAAAGGCTACAGTGACAGGCTTGGTCTCTGAATCTGCAGACAATGCTAGGTTACAAGTGTGAAGCTCCGCTTGTAAATGAGACATCAATACTTGCAGCATGTGGTGCGTGGCCACAGAAGACCATTTTGATTCCTAAAAACTGTTGCTCAGGCTTGCCCTGTCCATCTGCTCCTCTTGCTTTCTTTAGGTTGCCCATGTAGAGTCTGCAGACAAGTCCAATGAGGAAAACAATACATGGTCACCACACCGGTTTTTTTTCTCTCCTGACTTTGGCATGGAGAAGAAAGATAATTGGGGTGCCTCATGCCACAAATTTATTGCATGGGCCTGGCAGGATTTTTTTTCTTTCTAAGACTGGAGTCCGGACTCTGGCAGGAAACCGTAAACATTTTGGGGAGCAAGGGGGGTATAGATGCTTCCCTTTCCCCCACCAAAGAGCATCATTGATGTAGAGTGGGGCCTACCAAGACAGGCCTGAGACCCATGTGCTCCTTTACAGAGGCCAAAACTCTAGAGGTCCAGAACAATTGCTTACAACCTAAAAATATCAGGTCACTTCCACATTTGTAGACAATGCCAGTTCTGATGCAGGATGAGGACAAAAAAAGGAAGTTATTTAGCACGACCTAGACCTACCTGTTCCTGTAATTTAGGCAATTCTAATAAAATAATGTTGAATCTTATGTTGACTCGCGTGTATTTGATTCTCCATCCGAAAAGGAAATTGAATTTGCTATTAAGAACATGCGCTCCTCTGGTGCGATGGGACCAGATGAAGTTCCCATCTCTGTATTAAAACAACAGAGTGAACTATGGAGCAAAATCCTTTTTCCGGTGTTTAAATTCTGCTTTTCTAGCGGAATAGTCCCCCCTTCCTGGAAAGGGAGTATCCTTGTTCCTTTATATAAAAAAGGGGCAAGAGACCTTCCTCAAAATTATCGTCAAATTGCTTTGCTTGATGCTATTGGTAAGGTTTTCGCAAAATGTATTCTCACTCTAATTAATAAATGGGTAACTGAGTTCAAAATTCTGCCTCTTGAACAAACGGGTTTCAGGCAAAAGCACGGAACTTTAGACAACTTGACGGCACTGCAGGTTATCACGGAAAAATATGTGAAAGTTCGAGGTGGGCATGTATATGATGCTTTTATTGACTTCTCCACCGCATTTGATAAAGTGGATAGAACATTGCTGTGGAGAAAGCTATTTGATTTAGGGATGCCTCCTTTTCTTATTAAGTTAATCCGTGCCCTTTACTCAGATACCTGGTGCAGAGTTCTGCTGGGAGGTGAAAGAGGTTTATCTAAAATAATTCCCACATCCAACGGGTTAAAGCAAGGTTGCCTTTTGGCTCCTTTGCTTTTTTCTCTTTATACAGTTGATCTACCTCTAGCGCTCTCAGCTTGCTCCGGTATTGCCCCGACGTTGGGGGGGCGTTCCGATTGCATGCCTTATGTATGCAGATGATATTTTGATTCTCGATCTTACCCCAAAGGGCCTGAATAACCGCCTGCAAGCTCTTTGTGAATACGCTGAAAACCATTATCTGTTGATAAACACCGCAAAAAGTAAAGTGATGTGTATGGCTGGAAGGAAGAAACCTAAATTTCCTAACTTTCCATGGGTAGTAGGGGGTCAAAAATTGGAAATTGTGAAGTCCTATACCTTCCTTGGTAAAATTGTCACAAGTAATCTAAGTGACAAAGCGCATATGGATAATAACTCCCGGAAGGCTATCTCACAGGGAAAGAGTTTGGTATCCTTGTATAAAGCCACAGGTAGAAGGCATTTTTCTATTTTACTGGATGTTTTCAGAGCTAAAGTACCTGCCTCCTCGGAAGGAAGGAAAAAATTTGCGTAGTTTACTATCTGTTAGCACAGCAAATTCTACTGCTTCCCTGAGACAGGAACTCGGCTTACGCAGCAGCTGGGTTCAAGGTTTGGCCAGCATTATACGCTGGGTTGTAAGTATTGCAAAAAGTGAGTCTAATACCTTAAGACATCTTATAAAAAATGAATTGCTGGGAAACTTTAATGACTATTCTTCGATTGTAAAAAATTTCAGATGTGCAGTGGGCCTATTGCAATTAGATAAAGAGGTTCTATTTTCTTTATCCTCCTATCAATTAAAAACCATCTTGAAGTCCTCCACGTGGGAACTTGGGTTTAGACAGGATAGAGATTTCCGGTTGTTGAAAAAAGGTCGTACCCCTGTTATTGAGTCCTGTATCTTGAGGAAAGCTCAACTCTACACTCACTGGAACATTCCTCATCGCGTTAGACGCTTAGTGTTTTTAATAAGACAGGACCTGCTTCCGTTGAAATCTCTTTATGCCAGATGGTATGGCCACTCAGCACTCTGCGATTTTTGTCAGATGTATGACCAGGATTTGGTTCATGTCATTTTCGTTTGTCCTGCCCTGATGTCTTTTAGGCGAAGATGGTTAAGACCAATTTGCCTACAACTCAACATTTTATCAGCCTCTGCTTTTCAGGCGGCCCTGATTAATCCACCAAATGAAATGTTTTGTTTTAAACTGTACAATTTCTTCAAATGTTTTTTGGACCTGTATTAAGATGGTAATTTTTAATTGTTGTTTATCTGATACTATTGCATAATCGACATTTTATGTTTAATGCCTTTTGTATGTAAATTTTGTCTTTTATGTGGACCTCGTAAAGAGTTCCGTTATCATAATAAATAAAACTTGAAACTTAATAAAATACTTCAAAACATTAAAGAATGCATCTTTCAGTTATGTTGTCTCGCAGAAGCTACAGGCTTGTAAAGGCAGGATCATGAATACAACTGCATCAGAAACCTAAAGTGTGACAACTGATGAAGTAGAGGCACTTTAAGTCCAGTCATTAACCAATGTGAGATCTTTTGCTTAGCTGAGTGACCTTGAAGCCAGCGCCAGTCACTACTTTAATCATCACTGCTGTGGATGGAGGAAGGCAGAGGTACAGCCACCCTGATGTTGCTATTCTTATTTATTATAATACAGCTTCCAGTGAAATCAGAGTTCGAAGGAAGGGCGAGAAATGAAGGGCTGAACGCCGCCTGCTCTATCCATGACGTGTTTACCCAGAAGACACCCACTCTTCTGTGATTGCAGAGCAGCGACCAATCAGTATTGTGTAGTGAGGAAGTCCACAACCAGCTCAATAAAGTTAAAGAAAGGAGGGAGGAAGGAAGGAAGGAATTTTATCTCAGTCTTAAAAGGCCCCTTAAATATTATCAAACCTCTTCTGATGCGCGCAGATCTGATTTTAACCCAATCACTTACTCTCAGATTATCACTTACATCTGCCCTTGTCCTTTTTGTTTCAACATCATCATTCAACATTCACTTCTTCAACCATGCTGGGACCAGATTTGTTCTCAGGAGTGACGTACAAATGGAGATTTCAGAGTAACATCATTACTTGTAGTAGGTTAGGTCCACACCCTCTCTGAAAATATTTTGTCCATATCATGGCCATCCGCAAATGCCATTTGTATATTTCCGTTAGCCAATTTATTGTCCGTCCCGCAATTCCATTGGCTTGTAAACTTAAGTAGGATTGTGTTTAACACCATAAAATGAAATAAACCTTTGTATTTCACTGGATGTGAGTTGGGTCTTATTATCAGTTATAATTATTCACTGAATCCTTTCTTCTGCAAATATTAATTTAAGGTTACAAATGGTCGCCATAGTAGTAACCGCTTTCAAAAATCTCACAATCATTCATTTAGAATAAGTATCAAATACCACTAAGACAACCCTAAAATTATTCATAGGTCCAATGAAATCCAAACACTGTGTTCCACAGTTTCCCTGGATCAGCAATTGGACCAATATCTGACTGCACTCCAACATTCAATTGTTTCTCACCTTCTTTGCAATCTTCCTACCTTTCCACATATGATGTTACTTGATCCTCTAAGCCAGGCCACCAAAGTTCAGATGTATGCCTTTTCTTTGTCAAAGTTTGCCCTAGATGCCCTTCATGTGCTAGATGAATTGATCTTAGACATAGGCAAACTGGGGGCACAAGCCCCTCATCAATAATTCGTCAGTACAAACCGTTAGTTCCTCTAAAATTTTAGCATATTGCCTCCCAGGAGGCGAAACAGTGCTCTCGCTCCTACTTCCCAATAAGACCAAACATACAACATAGCATCAGAATCCATTTCATTCACACAGTCATCAATATTAAACACTACAGCAACCCAACTTGCTGCATTCTATACAGAGGCCACAGCACCCTCACTTTCAATAGCAGTAACTGACAGTCCATTCACTACCTTCCAATTGATTGACATATGGGCAAGACAATCAGCCTGGGTATTCCTCCACCCCCTGAATATATTCTAGGATATAGCAAAAAATCTTGCAACTGAGAGACCAGGCAGTCACTCTGACCCCCTCCAGGCTCCCCCTAGTAGCAAACGTTTGACCAATGGTTTATGGCCCATATGCAGCAACAATTGTCTTCCCCCATAAGTAAGTTTGAAAACATTCCTCCCCACAACCTGCTCCTCCCATTCAATACCAGAATAGTTCCTTTCAGAACTTGTCGAAGACCTTGATGCGAATGGAACAGTTCTTTCTATTTTACCATATAATTTGCTCAGAACTGTGCCTAAACCAGTGGCACTAGCATCATCGGCAAGAACAGATTTAAGTTTGGTGCCAAACGTAACTAAATTACCTGCATTACATATCATTTTTTATTTATTCAAAACATTTATGTTCATCAACCTACCCACATGTCCTTAGACATTCCATCTCTAAACTTTAATGTAAATGATATTCAATGAGACACATGAATGATCTCAACTAATCTTTGTCTGTTGTGGAAGGAGCCAGCTTGATTGCACTTAACAAAATTTCCTTAGGTTTCACTCCTTCAGCTGATCTGGTGTAACCGAGATAATCAAACTGTTCCACTAGAAATTAGCATTTGTCCTGACGGAAAGTAAGAGCTGCCTCCGAAAACCTATGCAATACTTGGTTTAGTACCAAATTATGTTGTTCAATAATATCACCAAAAACTAAAATATCATCCTGGAAATAGACAATATTCTGCATCCCTTTAAAATATCGGCCATCATCCCTTTAAACATATTGGCCGCTGAAGGTGAAGAGCATGAACCCGAATGTTCCTTCCATAGTAATAAAAGCAGCAAGTAGAGTAGAATAATCGTGTAGTCTAATCTGCTGATAATCATAATTTAAGTCCAATTTTGAAAATATTTACTATCTTTTAAAGACAAAACAAGTTCGTTGATTGGTTAAAATATCTGAGGTCTTCACAGATTCTTAATCAACCATCAGAGTTCTCTGTAAGGACTACAAGTAAAACCCAAACTACGTGCCTTTACGTTTTCAATTATGTCTTCCCTAAGCATCTCTTACAACATTTTCTACACCGTATCACATGCTACAATAGGTACCCTTCTCACTTTGTGCTATTTGGGACAATGCTATGCACATACCCTTTCAAGTATCCCAATTTCCTAGCGAAAACATTTCTTGCCCCATTTATGTCGCACATTTCTATGTTTTCAACAACTATTAGTTGATTATGCACTCTTGAATGCATGACAATGTGTAGGTGCATCTACCCAAGGATTGGAGGACCATCTTTTGCCAAATACACCTTTGCTTGAATGTCCCTCTCCTCAATTATCATGGTAGCAGATATGTACCTTAAAACATAAATCCTCTCTCCTTGGGAACCACCTGGGCTGATGTCCTTGGGTAACAAAGTGATATTGGGCCATTGCCTACTGAATAATTTCTCTGGTAGGATCCCATACACAGACTCAGGGTACCATAAGCTTAACCTCCATAGTAATTATCAAACATTTTGCTTTTGGCCTGCACATCTTTCCTTTGTCAACATGTTCATTGCACACACTCAATATTACTAACTAATAACTGGCTCACTGGCACGATCTTTGCCCATAGCACCGATTCTACTCTTAATGACTCACTGACATATGCATGAAAATCCTTGATTATAGATATACAATTCCTAGACTCTGACCCATGGTAAGTGCTGCCACATCTATTGCATCAAGTGCTTCATTGCTTAAGTGGAGTACTACTTCTTGAAGGTTGGTTGCTTGACTTCAGAATAGCATTATCATCAAAATTAACATGAATCTTTGTCCCAACAGCTGTTATATCGTTGTTCGATATCTTTTTTCCCTCACTTCCTTCAAATAATATTCAGATTTCCCCACCACCTAGGCAATGTCATTGATATCCTTAAGAGTGTTTTTTCACTGGCCACAGCAGCTCGTGCAACAGTTTGCTCTTCCACAGTGTAAAGAGCTAATCACGAATGAGTTAATCAGTCAAAGCTACAAAATGACTTTTCAGACTTTAAAGAGTAGAGTCAAACTCATCAACCGACTCATTCTCATTTGGAGAGTGGGTATAAAATATAGATCTTATCCTATAGGCCTTCTGCCAACCATGTTATCGATACCACTTGGGGATAGGTTCGAATGTGATTTATTGGCGAGGTATGGACACCTAGATATGGAAAATGTGATAGCAAGTCATAACTCTCTGCCTTTTGTAGGTTACCACTCCACTCCCAAGATACCTTGATATAAATGGACCTCTCTGAGCCTGTCCTTGCTACTGTGTGGACTCACCGATTGACTTCATCCTCCACGCCTCGCAGTACCCGCTGCGCGGGTCCCGCATCGCTGAGGGGCGTTTGCTTTAGCCGGGAGCTGCTGGTGTGAATTCGGGGCTGAGGGCTGCGAGCAGAAGGGTTGGGACTCACTCTCCCAGGAGTCTCAGGACATCCCGCGCCGTTCCACCTGGGCCGCTCTCCATCGCCCCGCCCCCAACAGTTCTTCCACCCACTCCAAGGCCATAAGTGAGAGCGAGAACCCCGCTGCGCGGGAGCGCGCGGGAGTGCGCCGGGAGAAGCCCGGGACAAGGGCGGGACCGTCTGTGGCCGTCCGGGGCTAAAGGAGGCTGGGCTGGGCCCACTTTCTTTCGCCCGCACTTACTTGATACTAGCTGAACCAAGGAACGGATCACGGACATGCCCTCACCAGCACCATGTGAAACTCCATCAAGGGCGGGGGGAAGCAACACAGGGACTCTGGACAACTATTTCAAATCCGCTAAGGGAGAAGGGGGAAAAGAAAGCTCCTTAGAGAAGCGCAGGGCAGAGCGCCGCCGCTCCATTGAATTCATGAAAAGCAGACCCCGTAGCGAGATAATTCCCTATCCCATCTCCCAAGAGGAAGGCACCCTCAATGATGGCCAGGATCCATCAACCCAAGATGGCGTCCCCCTTTTGTTACGGGATAGCATTACCATCTCCGGTACATTGTCCGAAAAGAGTAGGGAGGTCATCCCACCCTCAACCCCTACCAATATGGCTGTTGACTTGGTCACCCAAACTCCCCCACTAAACAAAATCAAGAAATGGACATTTTTTCATAACTTTTATCATTTGTTTTTTATTAAAAATTACAATTACAGTAAATGTGATTAAATGAATTGATAATTATAAAAGTAATAATAATTATATGAAGTACACCAAGTAAAATGTATAAATGTTTTTTTAAAAAAATTCCAGAGCTGGTGGTGAACCACTGTGCAGCTTCATGAAGACTGAAACAAGCACATCCTGTCTCTCTGATCCCCACTGTTCAATTCATTTGTGGTCAAATGTCCAAAAGTTTGAAACCCTCATAACGCGCAGAGGAATACAGGGAATAGACGAATCAATCAAGAAGCATATTAGATGAAAATTAGACACAGGGTCGGGTGACAGCCTCCACATGTTCCCAGAAAACCAAGGGAAATGATTGGCCCAACCGGATAGCTTCATGCTACAAGACGTTGCAAGAGAAAACCAGAGTTTGAAAAGAGAATTACCAGTTTTAAAGGTTAAGGTAACAGCCATGAACAAGATCATTGATCAAACATCATCGCACAGAAGAACAAGGATTAAAACAAACTTGACATCAACACCAGGGCCATATCATCCTTCAGACATTGATAAATATTCCTTTACAATGCCTGATTATCTAAAACATTTCCTATTAGGACGTCTCACAGGAGATTCAGCAAACACAATCTTGAGAATACAACACTGTTCGCTAAGTGTGAAGATAAATGCTACAAAATCCATATGAAGATAGCCATTAAGTCTCAATCTCAACAGTACACATGAAAACGCCTATGGAACACACTGCTAATGAGGGTTATGAGGCAGTAATGATAAGCTCAGATGACACTGGTGTGTTTATTATGTGTTTGGGATTCCATGACAGAATCATGGCTAAATTGGCTCTGAAATGTGGTACTAAAATACGCTTGTGAGTCCTTGGCATTGGGGAAAATAGCTTCAGCTCTTGGTGAAAATGTTTGTCGAGCTATGATAGGACTCCATACATTTATCGGAGGAGACACAGTAAGCACATTTGCAGAAAAAGTTATTCAGTGCATTCAAAATCCTGTCTGCCAACAGAAAAATTAGGAAAAAATGTTGCAGCTCAGGGAAGGATGGGATTTCTCTGAAGAACTAATGGACAAATTGGAGCAATTCTCGTGCTTGCCGTATGCACCAAAGTCTTCGGTTAATCACGTGAATGACTTGAGATATTACCTAATCTGCGCAAAGAAGGGTGTGAGAGACAGTCAACTATCACTTTGCAGGTGCTGTCTGAAGAAACATGCCGAACTTGCGAATTATCAATAGGTGTTTTCTGAATGATCCACAGACACCAAGTCCAATTGGGAGTGGATGGAAGTTGGAAAAACACAAGGGAGCATAGTAACTGATAGTGGATGAAGGGGAGCCAGCATGTCAGGCGGTGTTAGATGTACTAGAATGCAACTGCATTAGGAATTGCAAACTGCCAACATGTGTCTGTCTAAATGACCCTAAGTGCACTGACGTGTGGACTTCCCACCTGCAAAAATGAAACCGATGCAGAGAATGAGGACATCTATTCAGAAGATGATGACGACTGTGTGATAAAATTGTGATCATGTTCATGCATGACCTACTTTGCCTTTGTGAGATGTAACAACTATAATTTGAAATTGTAAGTGAGAATCATGCATATACTCTATTCTATATATGAGGAATACAATGGTGTTGTATTATTGTTTTAAGGACGAAATTGTTATTACAATTAATAATCATATGTTCTAAATCATATTGAGTTTAACCAATCTTGTGAAAGTAGAAATATTTTTCCACATATAATGATGAATTTTTATGCTATGTATCAAAACTATGAACACCATTATTTTATTTTGGCCACAGTTGCTAATCCAATAACATCAGACAAATGGCAAAGAGTGATGACTTGCTACCATATGTTTTCCACCTCTAGGCATCCATACCTTGCAGAAAATCATGTTAGAAACCATTCCCCCCACCCTGGAGTGGTACCACTGGCCTAAATGTTGGGTGCCCCTAATGGTCTAATAACCAAATTGACTTCTTTAGAAAACCTGATCTCAAGTTTCTTTTTTGCCTCTTTGAACTGAATGTTAAACAGTTGGCCATTCAATTCTAGAGCCACTAGCAAATACTTAAGTACTTGTTGCCCTTCCTTGCCAAGAACACTTAATAGCACATTTTTCTTTGCAGGACAGTAATTTTGACTCTCCACTACTTCAATCTAATTCTCAAACATTCCTACGCAGTATTCCCATTCTACCGGTGGAGAACCGGTTTGAGCCGAAAATAGTGGTGGAGCAATTATATAGCTATCTGAATCACTCATAAATGGTTGATATTTGCCTGGAAGTGAACAGTCCTTAACAAAGGTTGAAAAATAGACGTGTTCTCCCCTTTAGACTTATTTTACTTTGTCACTACCATAATATGAAGCGCAAACACAGAAAATTACAAACAGTTATAAAAATCTCTAGATTAGACAGGTGAATTCAATTGTTGGTACGTATAGGCAAAGGGAAATTCACAAACAATAGGTGTGCACATCACCATGTAAGCTTGACAACTGTAGACAAGACAAGAGAACATAACGAGGAGGTGCTGGAGGCTAGACGCACTATGACCCAGGCGCTGGTGACCTCCCGTATGGATTACGGGAATGTCTTGTTCCTGGGTGCTACAGAACATAGTCTAAAGCGCCTACAGGTCCTCCAAAATACAGCAGCTCATCTTGTATTACGACTCCCCAGAAGAGCAGCATCAAAACCAGCATTAGAGGCTCTACACTGGCCATCGATCAAAAAACGAGTGATGTTCAAAGCCCTCTTAATGTGCCACAGGATACTCCAACATAAAGCCCCTCCCTATTTGCTAGATCTAGTACTTAGGTATGAGCCAACCAGAGCCTTTACGATCAGAGGGGATGGGTTTGTTGACGATCCCCCGTGTAAAAAGAGCAAAACTAGGTGGTCGCTCTTTTAGATATGTAGTGGCAAAAAACTGGAATGCTCTCCCCACATCCCTAAGGCTGGAAGAATCTGAAACTAAATTTAGAACAATGCTAAAAACATACTTATATAAACTATAAGCAGCTGAAAAGGCGGTGGGTGCTGGGATGTCTGTATGTCTCTGATAACTTGCTCTCCACAGCGCGGGAACACGCCGGGATGGCGTCACCAGGCGCTTTATAAACTACCTTATTATTATAACTCAGCTCTGACACTTTTCCACGAATGGTGCATTCATATTGTCCCACAAGACGCATTAAACATGAAACTCAGCAGTCGCACATATACAGGAGTGCAGTTCACTGGCCGATCCATGATGGCTAGGGTGACCAACCATCTGTAAATTTTACGGACCGTCCGTAAACTGGACCTCACGTCCGTTGTCCGCGAGGGTCCCTTTTACGGACGCCTTTTGTCCGTAATTATGGCCTTGCAGGGAACAGCACTGCTCCCCTTCGAGAAACCTCAGCCCCCTGATGGGGTCGCCTCGCACTCCTAGAGCACAAGAGCAGCCCCACCCCACCCATTGTCATTCTACATGGGGCTGATGATTGCCACATACAGAATGACAATGGGGCAGTCTTGGCTGTTGTGGTGGCCTCCTCAGTGTACAGCAGGGCATGCTGTAAGATAGATAAAAGGTAACACGCCCATACTGCAACGTGAGAATACAGTTAATTTAAAAGCCTGTTAAACAAGTAAAAATCAATATTATATTCAACAAAGCCAGGGTTGCTGCTTTTTTATGTTAAGCAACTAACAACCATTGACAAAGCCAATAGTCCTGGCTTGTTGCTGTAATAATACTTGCTGTATTACATATGTGGATGCAATGACTAAAACAGCATAATCCAATCTGGTGGAACACTATGCTAAGCACAGATTTTGAGCCTAGGTGTTTTAAGCCACACCCTTAATTACATCGAACACCCCCTTTGAAGAGCCCCTCCAGTTTGTTTTACCCCACTTAAAGTTCTGGAAACACCACCATGTCACAGTCACCTCACGTCCTGGCAGTTTGCATCATGCATGACTCATGACTTCTAAGTTTTCAGGTTTGGCAGGGGCATAGTAAAACCTCAACCACTGCACCCCTTGCTTTCTGAACTATAGCAAGAGTGAAGTTCTTGATGGGCCTCTTCTCTCTGCAACTCTGCAGACAAAGGTTCAGCTCATAATGTGAAAAGGTGGGTGAGTAAATAAGTGATGGAATGGGTGAATGGCTTGATTGATTAGTGAAAGGATGAATGAAAGGGTGAATGGATAATGAAAAAGGATGGATGAGTGAGTGGAAGGATGGATGAGAGAAAAGGTAAACAAATGGATGTATGGGTGGATGAGAGTGAAAGGATGGTTGGATGAGTGAAAGTGTGGATAGGTGAGTGAATGGGTGGATGGATGAGTGAAAGGGTGGATGGATTGATGGGTGAGTGAAAGAATGGATGGGTTGATTAATTGATAAGTGAAAGGGTGAATGGATGAGTGAAAGAGTGGATGTAAGGATTGATAAGTGAGTGAAAGGGGTAGACAGACAAAAGGATGGATAGATAAGTGAAGAAGTGAAAGGGTGGGTGGATCAATGAGAGAACGGATGGATGAAAGAACAGATGGATGGATGAGTAATAGGGTCAATGGATGGATTCATGAACAGATAAGTAGATGGGTGGGTGGAAGGATGGATAAGTGAAAGGGGGATGGAGAGAGAAAGGGAGGATGAATGACTGAAAGGTTGAATAGGTGGAAGGACAAGTGACTGGGTGGATGGAGGAGTAAGTGAAAGAATAACTGGATGGGTGAAAAGGTAAATGGTTGGATGGATGAGTGAATAGATGGGTGAGTGGAAGAGTGGATGGATGAGTGTACAGATGGATGGAGTGAAAGGGTGGATGGAGGGATACATGGTGGATAGGTTTTCAAATAGTTGAATATGTTTGGATATAGATGGTCACACAGATGGAAGGACAGAATGAATGGTGAAAGACTGAATGATAGATGAAAGAATTACACCTTGTAGCACCCATTATCTTAAGTAACATTTTCTATACATTGACCATCACATTTATGTGAGTCATTGTCTCTACATAATGTGTGTGTGTGATGTATCGCACTCAAACACCCTGCTCTACATACTTGGGATGAGTAACACTATGAAAGAAATTAAATGCACATGAGAGACGGTCTATGTGAAGACGAGGTGCACCATTGGAGGGTGGTGGCAAGGCCGGACTGGCCGGATCGGGGATTCAGTGTTTCCCTTGTAGGCTGGAACGGGGGTGAGGCAGTTTAATTACTGGGGGCTGGCACTGCAAAGTTCCTTGTATATCCAGAAGTTTTCAATCAACAATAAAAGCGGCCTCACTTATATTCAGGTGCGGTTCACCATTGTCTGATGACTGATGTACCTGCTGGAGCGAGATGAGAGTTTTGAATCGTCTAAGGTAGCAAGCTGCGCGCATACTAAAAGCCCATGAAGTGCACGATTGTCTCAACCTAATATAAACTTATTTTGACTTGTACTTAAGTGGTTGTCTATTTACTTACTTCTATACTATTGTGCGAACTCCTCTGACGTGTTTTTAAAACTTACCTTTTGTCCCAAAGTTTTGTCCTGAATTTTGACCTCCTGTCCTGAATTTTGACCTCCTGTCCTGAATTTTGACCCTTTGTCCCGAATTTTAACACTCACCGTCCTGAATTTGCAACCATGCCAGTTAGTCACCTTAATGATGGCACCTGTGAGTGTATGTTCAGTTTGGAAAGGGCATTCTACACCTCGCAAGTAACACAGAAAGTACTGAGAATCGTTGATCTTGTTCTAGGTATAACACAAAAATATCCAGAAATTGACTCGCCAGTAATTCTAGGAGCCACGTCACATCCCCTAAAAAGAGCTCTCTGCCAAAAAGTCACATAAAATTAACTAAAATGTCGGTAATGAGTGTAGAGAAGTTTTGAATGTCACCACAACAGCAAAGAACATAATAAATACAAACATTCTAAATAACATATTAACACTGTATAGCGTAATGCATTTACATGTGTTAATTTTAAGTAGTATAAGAGTCCCAGCTGGGAATGTGTGGACTGTCAGCAGCCATAGCAACTGCTTGTTTTTACTTAGATTTTGCAGGGCACCCTCGCCTGGCCAAGACATTCTGCTAACTCCTGTCGCACAGAATCAGAAGACAGAAACTAAAATCTTTGAGAAAGAGACAGCAAAAGATTTTCCATAAAAAGGTGAATGAAATAGAAGTGCAATATTAGAAAAACACAAGTATCTTAATGGTGGGGGTTTATTTTCAATAGTGCTCCAAAGCCATTGTGGAATGTGAAGCTCTGTACACCTGTAATGATAAAAATACTAGCCATTTACGTTCCTGCTCCATCTACTTTAATATTAGAAAGATATAGTAACTATACAATAAATAAAAAAAGAAAACTATAAAAAAATTATTATGAAGGAAAGGTAACTTCAGGTAGATACACTCAGGTCATAAGAATAAAGATGATATGCATGTGTATTTGACTGTATGTACCTCCAAGACAACTCAGGGTATTAATGCACCTGCTGATGACGTGTGTGTTGGTGCATGGGTTCTAAGGTCACAATTCGAATCCCGGGGAGGCAGGCTTGATCTTTCATTCTTCAGAGGTCGATAAATCGACGACCACAGAGTTGGACAATAGTAAAACCTATTATTTGAAATGTTATGCAACAGAAGTGTGTGATGGGAAGGGAGGCATATGCAAATCTACACACTAAAATGACAATGGCTTTTTAACTGCCAGGGTACCTTGGTATCCCTTTGCCAGAACTATTTTTAATTTTGGCATGAGGTCGCCCAAACTTTGGGATCACATCAGGCAAGCTAACCTTTATGCAAAGGTGCTTATATTTGCATTATATGCTCCAAATACTTATCAAGCTAAAAACATAGTGTTTCTGTAATTCCGATGTTGATGTAAAGAAATGGTTGTATATCTTGCCCTGCAAACAAACCTTTACCCGAGTATGCAATGAGGCTTGCGGTGGGAAGAAGGAAACAGAAAGAAATTCAGAAAGGGAGGAGCAAACAAATAGGACATGGAAAGCAAGACAAAGGGGATAAAGAGTCCTACAATATTGCAAAACCCAATAGCCATATATCGGAGCACTACCCTTGCAGAGTGTCAGGAAATTTATGGAACCTTTTCAAAAACGTCACAGCAGTTAGTGAGCTTAACCATAGCAAACTTTTTTTGATTTAATGAGCGATCACTCTCGTGTGTTTAACCTTTGTATAATTTTCCTAGGGCTTTTAATAGTCACTACATTAGGTTATCACAGAGTTACATTCATACCAAATAAACCTTTCTTGTAGGCTTGTTCGTAAAGCGACATCGGTTTTATCCAAGAGAGTATGTTCCCAAACCTAGGCCCAAGTAGCACAGGGATCCTTAACCTACATTCGTCCTACCTTGCTCTGCATAATGGTTATAGTGAGGAACTTTTACCAAGTTATGTGCTGAATAAATTTCGATTGGCTTCCTTGAAACTACCCCAATTTATAGTGCATAAGGATTCTTAGTATCATATCTTAATCCTCCGCACATGACGTACATACCAGGGTTAACAGACTCTGTACAAAAGTCATCGCTATCTTCATCTTCGAGTGACAGGACTACGTTGCATAGTTACAATGATTGATTTAGGTTAATTTACATAATCATACTCACAACATATCGATTGTGGTAGAACCCCAAGGCTACCTTTTTGGTATAAAAGAACCTCACCGTCACAAGGTAAGGGGAGGAGACTCTTCTATGCGGACACTGAGGTCCTGCATGCTGAAGCTTCAACATGCAGCGGTCTGACATCCCTTGCAGAGTGTCTAACCTGTGACCAAGACGGTCCTTCATTCTTTCCCAGCACGTAATGGGGTTGGCACTTTCCATGGAGATTTTCAGCTTCACACCCACATACATGCTAGGTACACTTAAGTAGGGTCCGCATCATAGGAGTACGCTCAAGTACTGTTATGTTTTTATGCCTGCATATATTAACTGTCTTACAACCATGGTTGAACTGTATCTACTATTAACTCTATTGGTGCTTGTAATCTTTTCTATTTGCTTCTGTCTATTCATTGACACAGCAAACATGTTTTATACTAGATTGATGCTGGCTCCATAAATACTTATTGAAAATGTCCCCAATGTTTATTCTGAGTGTCTCTGGGAGACTGAGTAAGCACGAATGACTGAGCGAAAAGTACTGTACTGTTTCCACGATCACTGAAGAGTCAAGGGTTGCCATGTTCAGTGGTTGCCAGGAACTATTCACTCCTTATTAGAGGTTTGGGAGCTGATAGTGGCACTGTGAGCTAGCTAGTGTATAGAGTAACATATCCTGTGGGGAAATCCGGAATGAGTCTAGGCACCAATCCCTTAGTTTACGTTATCCAAAAAACACACATATCCTATATATTTTTAGGAACTACACAACATGGCGCCCAAGGTAGTTTTGGTTCTTATTCAACGGGCAAATCTGAGTAGTTCAGTCGTGCTTTGTCAGAGACCCTACTCACATTTAACACCAGAGATGTCTGGAGTGGGAAGGAAAATCCGCTGCAGCTGAGTAGGTATATCCTATGTAATGGCTGTAGGTTTTCCAAGCTTGAAGGATTATAGTTCCCCAAACTGTGCAAAACTTTATCTCTTATCCTTACTACTTACTTACACAATGTCAGTCACTGGAGACGGCGTTGCAGGTACAAGGGAAGACGAGCAGGGAGGTGCTCTTAACATTACAGACAATTTCAGACATGCAGTTAATATAGATTATTACAATATGGACTCCTGGCAATGGGTGGTAGTGTTACCTTCATGATAGAGGCACACAATGCTTTCCGGACAGAGGTATTCTATTCTTGGGTTAGATTCCCCACCTGCAGATGCGCACACACAGCTGTTTCATACTTACAAAGATGACACACCTGAAGAATACTCTCCATATGTGGACGTAGAAGTCCTGTTAACTTACCAAGAATATATTAATTGGTTTAAAGGTGCTCTCGCCCACACCACAACAAATGTGAGACTTGGTCTGCTCAGCAGAGGAGCGACCTGGCCGGTCCTAGCTGCTTACACACCGCACCACAAATTAATGCACAGAAACCTCACACAGTTCATAATACGAACACTTATGATCCAACCTGCAAGGATTGCTCAAGCTGGTCAACCTCAAGTAAATACCACAAATATCAGCACAAAAACGCTAACCACGATTATGGGAAGGATGCCCACTAAACGTAAGAAAATACTGTTCTGGATAGCACAAAAATAGCACAGCTTAAAGCAATATTTCCCCATAAAGGCCCGCAGGAAAAACACAAAATACTAACAATTTGCTTGACAATGGGGATAGCTCCCCAGATAAAGGACTGTACCACTTGGGGTACGGTCTTCACTGCTGTTTATATCAGAACTTATGGTACCCCCCCCCCCCCCCCCCCCAATAGCAGTTCTACCAGATGTATTGAAACAACTACAGAATGAGTACGGGGCAGAACCTGCCCTGGACTTGGGGATGAAACTGATGGGTTATTTTGCCCAAATATCAGCAATTATGTTAGGTAACATAAAATGGGAGGCAGCAGCAGTGGCTATAAGCCAACACCTGAGTGAAGTCACTCCTGCACAACAGGAGCGAGAATTACCCAAGATTATCGAAGACACCTATGCTTCGGTGGGGAGAGATAACTTGGGAGCTACATCTGGTGAACCACAAATAACGAGTAATTCTGAAAACGGTAACTCAAAGCTAGCACTCGATTCTTCTAAAAGGAAATAGGATAAAAAAGTACCCCCTACGCCTCTGTAGGTGTCGTCTGCGGCTATGTGTCCGCCGTCAGCGCCGTTGGCGCCAGGATGACGTTGTCGGAGTACTTAGACGCCGCCCTCGCGCGCTGACGTCAGTTCTTCTACACAGCTTTTCCGCACCAGAAACGCAGAGCCATGATAAAAACCGACACTGGTGCCATGAAACTGGGGCCCTCAAAGGGAAGAACCTTATCCCTAGATATCGGTTTGCAGAACGAGGAGGATGGGTGAGGCGGTAAGGAATCTAAAACTAACTACTGTTTCTTACAGATATATCGTTACCGAAGTTAAATAACTTGTGAATCTGAAAGAAACAGGTTAGTGTTAGATTCCTTACGTTAGAATAGATACCCCAGCAATACCAACCCCGTTGGTGGGTCTGTGAACCAATGATCACACCAGAAAATCCTGGAGAACAGAACGGCCGAAAAAGCCATCTCTCCGGACTTGGCTGTCCAGTCAATAGTGCCTAGCGAACGTGTGCAGCAAGGCCCACGTAGCTGCCTGACAGATGTCCTGCAAGGGGACTTCGCAACCCAGGGGAGTAGGAGCCGCTGTGGCAAGAGTGGAATGGGCACGCAGCCCCACAGGAGGCTCCTTTTTATCCAGTGAATAACAAGCCTTTATGCACAAAACAACCCACCTAGAAATGGTTAGTTTGTGCACCGCCCATTACTTCTTAGCGCCTACGTAACCAACAAAGAGCTGGTCGTCCACCCGGAACTGGCGTGTGCAGTCCAGATAAAATGAGAGCGCATGTCTTGGGTCCAGATGGTGGAGCCGCTCTTCCTCTTTCGAGGGATGTGAGGCGGGAAGAAGGTGGGCAAAGTGATGGACTGCCCAATGTGGAAGGCTGTGACTACTTTGGGAAGGAAAGAGGGACGCGTTCTCAAGACAACTTTGTCCGGATGGACAGAGAGGAAAGGAGGATGAGAAGATAGAGCCTGGAGCTCACTCACTCTCCTGGCTGAGGTGATGGCAACCAGGAATGCAGTCTTAAGTGTTAGAAGACGAAGAGGGCAATTGTGAAGTGGCTCGAAAGGAGCGCACATCAAATAAGTCAGAACAAGGTTCAAGTCCCACTGAGGCATCACAAAAGGAACAGGAGGAAACATGTGAGTGATGCCCTTCAAGAATCTATTTACAACAGGGGACTTGAAAAGAGAAGGCTGATCAGGAAGCCTCAAGAAGGCTGAAATGACAGAGAGGTAGCCTTTGATAGTGCCCAGAGCAGGGCATTGCTGGGCAAGAGAAAGAAGAAAGAGGAGAACCTCTGAAAGGGGGGCAGAAAGGGGATCCACAGCCTTTGCTGTGCACCATGCCACAAATTCGTTCCACCTGCAGGCATATACCGATTTTGTGGAGGGACGCCTGGCTGCCAGAATCACATCACAGACTTCAGGAGGCAAATCAAATGGCCTCAACTGTCACCGCTCAATCTCCACGCATGGAGGTGGAGACTGGACAGGTTCGGGTGGAGGACCGTCCCCTGCTGCTGCGACAGAAGGTTCTCCTGAAGAAGGCAGACGAATGAGGGGGTTGGGGGTCAACTGACATGCTGAGTACCTTGGGATACCAGTATCTTCGTGCCCAGTCCGGAGCCACAAGGATGACTTGGGCCTGGTCGCACCTGATCTTCTTCAGCACTCTGGATAGAAGTGGTATAGGCGGAAAGGCGTTCAATAGACCGCAGCTCCACTCGCGACGAAAAGCATCTCCAAGCAAGTGCCGCCTTGGAAATTCCAACGGGCAGAAATTATGACATTGCGCCATCTCTTCTGTGGTGACTAGATCTAACTAAGGCTCTCCCTACTGCTGAAAGAGACCTTGTGCCACGTGCAAGTTCAGACACCATTCGTGGTCCATCATGCACCGACGGCTGAGTTCGTCCGCCCTGGCGTTCAGGGAACCTGCCAGGTGTTGAACCACCAGGGTGACACCCTGGTGTTTCAGCCATTGCCAGAGGCGCAGAGCCTCCTGACAAAGGGCCCACAACTCCACCCCGCACTGTTTGTTGCAGTACCATATGGTGGTGGTGTTGTCCATGAACATCTGCACCACACTTCCCCGGACAGAGGGGAGGAAGGCTTTAAGTGCAAGCCGGATCGCCCGCAGCTCCAGAAGGTTGATGTGGAGCTGGGACTCCGCCCGAGACCAGAGGCCTCTGATCTCCACCTCTCCCATGTGGCCCCCCCAACCCAGGTGGGATGCATCCGTCACAACTACGTGCTCCGGGTGGGGTAGGGATCTGCCGCTGACCCAATCGCGGTCCGTGAGCCACCACTGCAACTATCTTGCAGTGCCCTCCGAGATCAGACATGGTCGGACAGGTTGCCCTGATGCTGGGCCCACTGAAACTTCAGGTCCCACTGCAGTGCCCGCATCCGCCATTCGGCGTGATGCACCAGAAGGTTGCAGGAGGCCATCAGCCCCAGAAGCTGCAGCGTCAACCTGACCGAGACTCTGGATGAAGGCTGAAAGATCAGAATCAGAGTCTAAATATCCCGAACCCGCTGTTCAGGAGGATAAACCCAAAATTGTGCCGAATCCAGAACCGCTCCGATGAAGAGGAGCTTCTGAGAGGGACACAGGTGTGACTTCGGCACATTGATGGAGAACCCCAGCAGGTGCAGGAGGTAAGCCATAGTCTGGAGGTGGCTGACGACTGTCTGGGGCGAGCCCGCCTTCAAGTCGTCGAGTTAGGGGAAGACCGACACCCCTAATCTGCGCAGATGAGCTAAGACCTGAGCCAAAGTCAGCATCTTGAACTTCTCCTTCCGGAGGAAGCCGTTGACGTTCTGCAGGTCCAAGATAGGATGTAGGCCCCCTTTGCCTTTCTTGGCAACCAGAAAGTAGTAGGAGTAACAACCACACCCTACTTCTGGCCCAGGATCGCGCTCGACGCCCCCCTTGGCCAAGAGGGCCGTAACTTCCTCTTGCAGAAGTTGCAAGTGATCCCCGACACGTTGTGGTACTGCGGTGGCATGGCTAGAGGGTTCACCTCAAAAAGGGAAGGAGTAGCCCCTTCGGATGATTTGCAGCACCCACCTGTCTGATGTGGTGGTGCGCCAGTTGAGGAGGTGATGGCGAAACCTGCCCCCCACTGGGGTCAAATGGGCCTGAAAGCTCGGACTAGGAAGGCTTTGAGGCGGATGCTGTGTGGTGGATGTGGACTGGCCTCGCCCCTGTCCCCTGGCACCGCCACGGTGGTTACCACGTCTACCGCCGCGCTGAATGTTAGTCTGCGGCCCGTGGCTGGCAGGAAGTGAGGGGGCGCCCCTTCCTTGGCCACGAAAGGAGTGAAAGGCAGAAGTTTGCTGGCGTTGGCCTGACAGGCCCAAGGACTTGCCCGTAGCCCTGGAGTCATTGAAACGCTCAAGCACATTGTCTGCCTTGTCGCCAAAGAGGCGATGGCCATCAAACAGCATGTCTATGAGTGTGTTCTGGACATCAGCCGAAAAGTTGGCAGACCTCAACCAGGCATGGCGGTGAACCGCCACAGTCGTGAAAATTGCCCTGCCTAGCGAGTCCATGGTATCCAGCCCACATCTAATAGAGTACCGTGCTGCATCTTGCCCTTCCGCAAGGGCTTAAGCGAGTTTTGCCCGGGCCTCCTCCATGTAGTCTGGCAGCACGTCCGCAACCGTGTCCCACAGAGAGTGGGTATAACGGCCCAAAAGGCAAGTGGTGTTGACCGACCGCAACCCCAAACTAAGTGAGGAGAACAGCTTCTTACCGGACTGGTCATACCTTTTGGATTCCCGATCAGGAGGGGCAGTCGGGAATGCGAGCTGGGAGTTAGAGGCCTGGATAACCAGGCTCTCGGGGGTGTGGTGGGAGGAAGCTAGGTCGCCTGGGGCCGGGTGGTGGCATCTGGCCACGTTCCGATCTACAGGGGGGCCTGTAGCAGGCTCGGACCAGGTGCCCAACAGAACGTCAGTAAGGGCCTCATCAAATGGCAGTAGAGGCTCGGAAGAGCATGCCTGCGGTTTGGGGACCTCGGTGAGGAGGTTAGTCCTCACGGCCGCGACGGGTACCTCAAGAGCCAAGGCCTTGGCAGCACTTGTCAACACCACGCTGTAAGCAGCCCCGCCTCCATAGCCACAGTAGGAGGGGAGACAAAACCAGTGTCGGGTGAAGTGTCCAGACCACTGGCCTCACCTAGCTCAACTGCCCAGTCCTGATATGACTTGTTCCCAATCCTCCTCGCCTTCCATCTCCTGATAGTCAGTTGCAAAGGATGGGGCCGGATCATAGAAGAATTGCTCTTCTCTCTGCGTCAAATGCGATCCAGACCAAGGGAGAGACCGGGGACGACGTTGTCGAGGGCGACACCTGGGGGGTCAGCGCCGGCGTAGGGGTCATATGGTCGACCAGCGGTGAGCTGGATCCCGACCCGGATCCAGTGGGTCCCTGCGGCATCAGGACCGAAGTTGACGATGGCGCCGGGGCCGAAGCAACAGACGGCGCCGGGGCCAAAGTCCCCAGCCCGCTTGGGCTCCCAGACGGGGCCGCGGGGCCAGATGGCGCCACAGTGGGACCAGACGGGGAGAGAGCGACCTCATGGCCATGAGGAAGGCATCGATCTCCTCCAGCGCCGCATTCAGCCCAGGGACCGGCGGGTATGGAGCTGGCAGCAGCGCCTCTGGCTCTGGCGAAGCCGCGTGGGCGGTGTCACCCAAACCCCCGGCCGCATCACACGAGCGTCGGGGGAGGTCGGAAGAGCGATATCATCTCTTCGACTACTTGTGCCTCTTACCTGACGACTTGGAGCCCGACGAAGGGTGTCGACTCGCTGAGCTGCGATGACTGTGGCCCTGCGACCGGTCCTTCGACCTCCTCCTGGACCAGGACCGTGAACGGCAGTCGGGGCACGACTTGTCGTCGTGGTCGGCCCCAAGGCAATAGAGGCACCGACGGTGGGGGTCGGTAACCGACATCAGGAGGTTACAATCGGCACAGGGTTTGAACCCGGGCCTCCCTAGCGGCACCAAGAGTCGTATCGACTCGAAAATAGGATCCAAAAAAGATTGAAAAGGTTAGTCAAAAAGTGACTAAGAAGTACTGCTTATTCTGGATCTGCGCTTGCTGACGCGGAAAAAAGAAGAACTGACGTCAGCGCGTGAGGGCGGTGTCTAAGTACTCCGACGACGTCATCCTGGCGCCGACGACGGACACGGAGCTGCAGACGACACCTACCGACACGCAGGGTTACTGCTACACAAAACTTTCCGGATCCAGTCTGACGCCTGGGGATATTCTAAGGTAAGGAATCTAACACTAACCTGTTTCTTTCAGATAAGAGACACATCACACTTCGGACTATATTATCAAACAAGAAGATAAACCCAAAACTAAACCACAATTTAAAAAGAAGACGGTAGCTGGCCTTAAAATAAGAAATGCCCAGACTACTGAGGACTCTGCTTCTGAAGGGGGAATGGGCTTGGACGATGCTAGACAGTGCAGCAGAAATAACAATAGTTCACAAAAAGCTGATGGAATTTCTGGTGAGAGCAACGTTGAATGAACATATCACGATGGAGACACCTGATACAAGGGTAAGTGTCCCTCATTGCTCATACAAAATTACACTCCAAATGAGGGGGACATGCACAGAAAAGTCAAAGGTCTCTTTGGGGATAACTTGACATATGGTTACAATATTCTCTTGGCTGAAAGAGATTGACCACCTGAGGTTGCTATGGAGTGCCAAAAGGGAGAGATGTAATTTTACCAGCTTTTTCAGACCTCCTTCCAGAGTCATTTAAAAATTCATACGTGCAGGAGTGGGCGTTAGCTCTAGCCCCGGCACTTTACCGCAATCATGTGGGGGGGATGCTGAGTCACCTCATCATGAAATCCCATTAAAAACTACTTCTACTCCGCAGAGGCAGTACCCAATATAACATAACGCAAAGAAACAAGTCCGTGAGATCTTAGACCAACTTGAGCACCAAGGTGTGATTGAAAATTGCACCTCTTCCATGAATAATCCTTTGTTTCCCATAATGAAACTCGACAATTCATACCATCTAGTTTTAGACTACAGGCATTTGAACACATGCACACAAACATTTGCAGTTCAAAATGCATACAGAGCCACATTAATGATTGTGCAGAAAAAATACAAAACAACATTGGATATCTGGATGTTTCTTCTGTCAAAATATAGCACCTGGAAGAGGATACTTGACAGCATTCTCGTTTTCAAACTAGATGATATTTATCTGACAGACGATGAGTTATTGAAACACTTGAACAGGGTGAAAAACATAATTCTGGGGTTCTCAAATGTGGGATACCAATTTAACATTAATAAAATTAAAAATTGCCCACCTCAATGCCCTATTTTTGGGATATGACCTATCAAGTGACGGCAAAAAAGCCTGGCAGCTAATTTTTTAGGGAAGTGTGCGCTGCTCCAACCTCAAAAGAAAGTTTTACAATCCATTTTAGGTTTCCTAAATGTTGGTAGAACATACATTTTGGATTACGTTTAAAGGGTTAAACCTTTCTACGACCTAATCAGACCTGATTTTTCAGTCCAACATTGGACACAGGAACACACAAAATTCTCTCTTACATACAAGCTGACATGATAGCTTCCAAACACTTACACACATGTGTAAATACCACTAATTTGGTGATCCGTGTATACTTACATCACCTTCAATGAAGGTGAAACGGTACCCATAGCATACAAAAAGCATTTGTACACAAACGCTGAAATGCATTTTGCATCCACGGAAAAGATACTGACAGCAGTACAAACTGCTGTAGTGAGAGAAAGAGCATTAGTACAGGGGAAACATATAATAGTTGTGACTCCAGTACCAACCTTAGAGGCTGTTACCAAAGCAAGTGTTCCAGATGCAAAAGCACGGCATCCACGATGGATACAATGAGATAATTCTCACTGCAACAGATGTAGATTACAGATGGGATTCTACACTGAAAACACAAGCATTTCTGCAGTACAAGCAAGAATAGCCTCTCCCGAAAGAAATCCTGCCTCTCGATCAGTATCAATGGATCATTAAAACTGATGGATCTGCTGGGCCCACTATAGGATCTAAACAGCAAAACTCAGCGGCTTGCACAATCGTTAAAGGGCGCATTCATGATAGAAATTTCAGACGTGGTAAAACGCACATGCAATCCCTAGGGGACTGCACAGCGCAGCTGGCAGAACTAAAAGCCCTAATACTGGCACTACAAAGTACGGGTCCGAAATTTCCAACTCCCATTGTGTGTGATTTGTTGTCATACAATGAAAATCTTCACTATTGGGACCAGAACGGGTTTAGAGATACCAAAGGTTGCACAATAAATCACACGCTGCTTTAGGAACAGGTTGTAAAGCTGATAGAATGCTTGTCACAGGCTCATATAATTCACACATTGAGTTATCAGCGTGTTGGTGTGCATGTTGAAGGGAATTCATTGGCCGATAAAGCCACCAAGGCGACCGTGCGAACTGCTGCCGTTGCTGCAATCACTCATTCTAGCACGAGGACAGACTGACAAATAAGACATCTGTAAATACCATGCGCAACAGCATAGCATTGCCAAAAGATTTTCCACTCAAGTACTCCTACAAGTTAGATGCGCAAAACATTCCATTTACTCAAAATCCAGGAGTGGGGGATAGAGTAATACCAAACATGGATTGCAGATTAGGATTCGTTCTAGCTGCGCACAAGGGTCTGGGTTCAGCACACGCAGGTATCTCTGCAACGGTTTAATTATAAAGCAGCGTTATTGGTGGCCAGGTCTTACTATACAGACAAAGGGTTTTGTCCTCAAGTGTGACATCTGTCTGCAGATTAAAGGTTCCACTGTAGCATGTCCACCACAAACACCACTACTGATATCAGACAGACGTCTTGCATGTGTCTAATTTAGACCCTTGCAATTTGGCGAGACTTACAAGTACATCTTGGTGGCAGTGGATTCATGCGCTAAATTCCTGTAGGGTTGGCCTCAGCTCTCGGCTGACGACAAAACTGTACTAAAGAATTTGAGAGTCTTCAAAGGGACATAAGCAATTGGCACATTACATTCCAACTGTGGCCCTGCATTTTGCTCATGGGCTTAAAAAGAAGCCATGGGAAGTTTGGGTGTAGCATTGCAGTACTCCTCAGCGTACCATCCCAAGGGAAATTCGATCGTGGAGAGGAAGAACCAGGACTTAAAACCAATTCATAACAGCAAGGGTATTAGGCTCCGGTGGCAGTTGGGTCAATCACCTATATGGGGACCAGTGGGTACTTAACATGCCAAGAAAATCCCTTGGGGGCCGTACTCCATATGAAGTCCTGTTCAGGATAAGAATGTGGGTACCTGACCTCGATTGTGGCAGCACAGTGGCGGATGAAAAACCATTTAACATCAATGATAGTCTGGCTGTTTTACAGAAGCTCAATGAATTCCGGGCATTACAAAGCAAAGTCCAAGTAAAACGCACCACCACTGGAGAAGTGAAAGCTGTTCCGACAAGACCTGCCTGGGTTCCAAATGTAGGGGACCTGGTCAAAGAAAAGATTGTGAACAAAAAAGATTTGGGGCCATCCTGCCTGTACCTGTCCTGGCTGTTGAAGGATCAAGTACAGTACTCTGCCTCTTGCCAGCTGTAAAGACAAGAGATTTGTCTCAATTGATCTGATCAAACCACACTAGGCTTCGTGGGCTTTTGGGTAGCCACTGATCTCCTCTCACTACCATATAGGAACTTCAGATGGAAAGATGAATAACTTTTGAAGGCTTCACTCTGAAAAGTGAAGGAGTTAACAACAATAGAATGTTATGTTATGTTATCGATATTTGTTGTGCGCACAGCTGCTCCAGCGAAGGAGCGTCCTGGCGCAACTTGTACCTGTTTAAATTGAACATCATCAAAGTACAAATGACACACAGATCTCCAATATGGCCAAATACTGACGTCTATGTGAATATGTCTTGAACATAGGCATTTGCCAGTTCCAACGAAACCTGCTGAGCTACCAAAGATAGATCGAACTGCATTTGGCTTCTTCACCGATTTTAACGATTTCTCATCGGATCCAAGTGAACCCAAGTTAACGCCACCACCAGTGTCTGTTCCACACAAAAAACAAATATGTGATTTCTACCTTAGGCTGAAAAATACTTACTTTATTTCTCCCTAGCTACAGCTCTGGATTGCAATTGGTCTACTGTTCCTAGTCCTTTGGATTGGTATAGGGACTGTCTTTTTCCTGCTCCTGAATTGACATTATTTCCCAGAACGCTCTGCACTACAACGTGAACTTGGTTCTAAAACTGCGTGCATCAGCACACCGTGAACAGAGAGGCTTCTCCTTAGTGAACATTACAGCAGTTTTAGTTCATGAAGGAATAGTTTGGGACAGAGTTTCTTATGATGTTTATGATCCTACTGAACTTTTAATAATTCCAAATCAATTCAAAATTTATCTTAATGAGATCACCTCTAGTACCAATTCTGAGGATTGGGATATTAAAACTGTGCATACTATGCTATCTGATTTAGAACAGTCTGCTGCACTTTCAAATGATGAAGTGTAGGAGGATACTTCTAATCTTGGCAACATGTTCTGCTACCAACACTATGGTCACCATTTTTTACACAAAGCAAATATCCCACATAATGTTTTCACTTACTATCAATGGGAACATTGCCCAACATCACCAATAGGTAGTTCAACAACATTTGCACAGAGGTTTGCTTATTTTTCTGGGTTTAACAGTTCAGACCCGGCCTTTTATCACTATTGGCTTACACCCACATCTGCAACAGAAAATATGCTTTCTAATACTAAGCTGATATACTCTTCTTCCTTTATTTCTCAACTGTCTTTACAGGTTTTCGACTTCTGGAGTGACACTATAGAGACATCATCTAAGGGGGATTAAAGATTGGCAAGCTGAGGGAACTGAGGCCCTGGTTGGAGCATGCCTCATACTACATTAAATTATTTTCCTGTAGAAGACCATGCAACAGACTTCCTGTCTTGGGCTAGCCAAGATTAAGGATTTGAACACACGTCAGATTCCCTCACACACTTTGAGGGATGGCAAAACTATACACGACATATTGAGAATACATTAGATGCCATGGTGCACAATGGTTCTTACACTTTATCAGACCCCCAATTGGAAGGGATTGTTGTTAATCTTGACTGACACAAATAGGTGTCAGTCAAGATTTAAGGGTACCACCGAAGGATGTAGTATCTATATGCCTGATCAGTGCTATGTACAATTGGGAACACTCGGGGTGGTGATATCTTTCAATGTTGGGAATTTATGCCTGAGTGGCTAAAGGCCTCGACACTGTCCCAAGTGAAGCAGCACGCATCTCTTCTCTCAGATGACATGGATCTTAGGGATTTTTGTTAGGTCCCCAGAAGCCACGCCAAAAGCACTTCTTGCATGCGATTTACAATGAGCTATGGAAAATCTCTTAACAGGAGGCTGCTGAGAGACTACGTGAAATAGGTAAGGTTAACCTTGAAAAGGCTATGGCCGACAATGGTATGACCACACTGTTTTCTAAAAGTGTGAATCTTAAAGGGTTTACTGAATAAAGAATTGAGATTTTATTAAAGACAAGGAGGCTAGCAGTAAGCATTATACTTTTATTCGCCACCTCTGAGCAGCAAGCATTAAAAGCTCAATAGAACTCAAAAACAACTCAATAACCAAAAGAATGTTGAGTTCCATGAATAGCATGTGAACTTCATCTTCCTCCTCTTTTCGTTTGCTCTTCTTCCTTTTTGTATCCAATCTTTATTCCTGGCCATCCTCTTAATTCTCTACAAAATCATACATGTAATTTGTCCCCATATTTGTCCTAATTCTTTATTCTTAAAACACTCAACTTTATCATATTCACAACCTATTATAATTTTTGAAATCCAACAATTACCACACCTCCTAAAAAGGCTGGTGGGAGGGATAATGCTAGCCTCCTTGTCTTTAATAACATCTTGATTCTTTTTTCAGTAAACCTTTTGGAATCGCAATTTTATGTCAAGACACAAGGCTAACATTATGCATGTTCAAAGCATTTGTAAAACACATTTTGAAACATAATCTATCCATTTAAAATAAAATAAAACTTCCAGAAAGTCTCAGCAGGGGACCAATCAACTGCTTTCACAATATCTTACAATCTTCCGCCTAGAATACACACCCTACTGGCCATTGCTCCTCTCACTGGATGAGTCATGAACTTGGATACATCCACACCTGCTTCTTTTATTGCACATTTAACCAATCTTGCACTACAAACTGCCTTTACAAACTAAATCAACACCTGTTCAACCCCGGCAGCTCTTTTCTACAACAATCTATTTTCATATTCCTTAAGGCAACTCACCACACACAACTTCAGATATTCATCAAACATGGAATAGAAGATAGAACCAGACATGGTTTTAGTGTTCCTGCATATCTAAAAAAAAAACTACTTCATTTGATTGATAAAACCTATGAGATAATTCCAGCGCCTGCACATCTGCAACCCTCCAAAAATATATAATCACAACAAGGAAGCTAACTTCCAAGACAATTCGTTCGACCCCTAAATACTTAATGCTTGGCCACCCTTAAAAAATCTTTAAGACTAAATCAACATTCCATAAAGTCTTATATTTTGGATTCAGGAGTCTCCTCAGTCGGATACCTTACATCACCCTACACACTAAAGGACTTTTAACAACTGTAACACTTTGTATGAGAGAATATCCAGCAGACACAGCTGATGTGTAACAATTCACTGTCCATTAAGATATTACTCTTCCAAATAACTCAGCTAAAGGATTTGCTACCTAAACGTCATCAGCTTCCAAGGGATCCAAACCCCTTTCCAATAACCAACTAAGCCACGCCGTCCATGCTCCTCTATACCTCTTTCTTGTACCACGATTCTTTGAGGAATTCTACAGCTGTGCCTGAAAGTGCCCCTGAACACCTGATATCTTCCATACTAGAAGGTTGATAGAACTAAGCATGGGCGGAAAATCCGTTCCGCTCGCGGATTTTGCGGATTTTCGGTAAATTTGCAATACGCGAGATTCGCGAATTTCCCGCAAAATCCGCGAGCGGAAAAATTCAAGCTGACTTTTTGTAACTATTTTAGAATGGCGCCGGCAAGCTGCCAGAGCCTCTAAAATAGTTACAAAAGTCAGCTTCAACAGGAAGCACTAATAGATAAAGTAAAGCAGGTGCTAGAGTTGAATCTCAAATTCATTTACACAATCATTAATCACCCCAAATTTGGGGTGATTAATGACTGTCTAACTTAATTTGACCTTCAACTCAAGCACCTGCTATACTTTATCTATTAGTGCTTCCTGTTGAAGCGGACTTATGGCTGAGGGCAGAAGGGCACAAAGTGGGACAGAGGGCATGAGTTAGGCAGAGGGCAGAAGGGCACAGAAACCAGTGGGGCAGAGGGCAAAAGGGCACAAACAAAAGTGGGGCAGAGGGCAGAAAGGCACAAAAACAAGTGGTACAGAGGGCAGAAGGGCATAAAAAACGAGAGGGTGGCAGTGATGAACCAGGCAAAAAAAAACTGCGAACACGCAAAGCGCCCCACGAATACGCAAAGTTCCCCGTGAACACGCAAAAATAAAAAACACAAATTCGCGCAAATTTTACAGTTTGCGAATTCGCAAATCCACAAATTCGTGGATCGCGAATTCGCAAAATTCACCCATGCTTAGATAGAACCCAATTCTAACAATGGATGCTCTCCCTCTTCCACGTTCTTAAGAAGACCTTTGAAACATTCTTAAGAAGACCATTGAAAACCTTTGAAGGCCACCACCAAAAGTTGCTCCTCCACTACTAATTCCAACACTGATGGAAACCATAGTTGACTTTTCCAAAAGGGAGTACCGAAAACAATTTGACATTTCTGCCTCCTCACCTGCACTAGAACCCTCTGGATCAAGGAGAATGGGGTGAAACGCATACCCCTTCAACTCTTTCCATTTCTGTAAAAAAGCATTCACTGCCATCACCCCTGGATCCGGTCTCCAACTCACATACCTTGTTAACTGGTTGGTCAACCTTGAAGCAAACAGATCCACTTCCAAAAGAAGCCATCAACCTCTAATATTTTCTGAAATACTTCTTTTTGCTTCCAATTGCTGTGATCCCTCATGTATCTCGAATTCCAATCCGCTAATACATTCTGTTCTCCCGGGAAATACTCCACTCTAAATCCTTTCTTTTGTTCTAAACAAAACTCCCATATTTCCTTCGCCAAATCCCCTTAATCCCTTTGACCGTGTTCCTCCCAGTCTCTTTATGTATGCTACAGCAGTTATATTGTAAATCTTCAACAGCACAGACTTCCCTTGTAAGTCTGCTTTTAAACTTCAAAGCGAACAAACCTCCTTTCATTTACAAACAATTTAAATGTTTTTCCTTCTCCAAAGAAGTCCAAAGATTTCCACTCTCCAGACCTAAACTAATTGCTACCCAACCTGAATTGCTCACATCTGTTTCCAACACGAAATCTGGAGCGATCCTAAAAATTGATCAGCCATTCCAAGTTTCCAAATTCTCTTTCCACCAAAGTAACTCCTCCTTTGCCTCCATGGAAATTGATGTCTTGTCTCCATTCCACAAACCTTTCGCTAAGCCTGCAATTTTTAAACATTGTAAGGCCCTGTAATGTAATGGCATTGAAAGATGGCTTGAATAGATGAAGATAGGAAGCCAAACACTTGTGCTAAATCTCTTAATTTCACCCTTTCTTTCCTAATTACTGATTGTACTTCCGGTTTTATCTTCTTCTCCAGAAGACTTGACTGACTTGATACAGTGTCTACTACAAATCCTAGAAATTCTAAACTCTACACTGTTCTCAATATTGACCCTTCCATATTCACCACAAATCCTAAACTCTCCAACAGTGCTTTCACCATAACCAATTGTTTTTTCTAATTCTATAATCTCCTGACGCATCAATATTATATTGAGAAAAATTATCATTCTTACTCCTCTCTCTTTTAGAAAATCACCTTGTAAAACACCATGGGGCCGATTAAACCTCAAATGGTAAATTCTGAAACGGACTTAATTTACCTCTTCAACAAAACTGCAAAAACTGCAGACTGTTTTTTGCCACCGGGATTTGTGAAATATGCATCTTTTAGATCCATGTTCACCATCCAATCTTTCTCTTGGAGTATATCTCGTAAAAGATAAATTCCTTCCTAAGAGGGGCTGATAACGTAATTCTCCAGAAATCGCCGTGGAAATCTTCTACCAGGCCTTTGTGGGAAACTCTTGATCTATACCTTAGCTCACACAAACCGCCATGAATAACATCAAACCTGTTAAACCAATCACCCCAAACAATCTGATTATTACGTCAGGGTCCATTAGTTAAGACAGTTACCTCAGTCGTTCTGATCCCTGTGCTAGAACTCTTCCTGTTGCTCATTTGGTCACACCTCTGGTCACCATTAATCTGCTTGGTCGCTTTCATGCAACTACACTTGACACTACATATTTTTAAAATGTGTTTAAATTGTGATTTATTGCTATACCAACTTGTACACTGATGTTATTTGCTTTGCCATTTTAGTTATTGTTTTCTTCTGTGTTTATTTTTGTATTTCTATTCTGTATGTCCATTATTTGATGTATTGTATGTACTGCTTCATTTGGAAACAACCCCAAAAAATTTGCAAAATAAAAGATGAATTCCTTCCATATTGAAAAGCGAATACGTCACATATGGATTCAAATCTTTAGGTTTATTACTGGTCTCCACCCTTTGTCCCTTTTCTCCACTAGGAACTTAGGTGCTTAAAAAACCCTCTTACTTGTCCACTGTGTAATTAAATTTTTTGCAACATCTGTAAAACTTCCTCTTGTACTATTTGCATTAGTTCTTCTTGAAAAAACAATTTGTGAGTTTTGTATACTTGAACCGGCTCTGTATCAAACTATTGAACAACCCTCTATAGTTCTTAGAATCCAAACATCTTGGGTAATTGTTTTGCACTATTCCGTGAAATACTTTAATCTTCCTCCTATGCTGGTCTGGATAGAAACAGAAAAAAATCTTCATACTCAGACTGGCTCTCTCCTCGTCCTGTAACGTGACCCCTTCCTCTGTATGTATGGCCTGGTGACCTTCCCCTTTGTGGAAAGAATAATAACCATAGCCCTGGTTATGATATTGGGCTCTGTATTCTGAACAACTGGTAGTTTGCCCTCTCCCACTAGCCTGTCCATAAAAACTATTGTTTGCAAACACTCTCCTCATTGAAGTCTACGGTTTATCCAGGCTGTGAAGGTACATACGTAATTTTTTTAAGACTTCACCATCCCATCACTAAACAGTAAACCACGAGCATCCTCACTTGACTGTTAGCTAAATTACCTAGCTTAGGGTTTATGCACATAAGCACAGTTTTACTTCTTTCTGCTAAAAGCCCTGCATTTGCATTTCCTAAAAAGCAAATGTCTCTCGGACACCATCCGAGCACCGGACTCAAATCCAAATGTATATTCTTGATATAAGCCTCTTTCACAGCTTCAGCAATTTTGGCCAAAGGTCCGAAAATAGCAAGCACTTTATCTGAACACCGTTTTAGGTATTTTTCTAACCCCTTTTCTAGGATGCTTGCCCATATTAAACAGATAAGTTATTAGCTCTGGAAATTTGGTGTCATAGAAACTTTTTCGTCAGTAATCGGCCTCAAGCATTCTGCCCGCATAACATTTCTCTCATCATTCTAGAACGGTTTATTTAATTTTGCCTTTATGTAAACTGAAACGTGGTCCAAAGGCCACCAATCCTTCCCTCTAAGGTGTCTAATCTCCTTTGAACTAAAAAGTAGCTCTAAAAAAAGAACTACAGATTCTTTATTTTTCACTCTACCACTAATTTCATTTTCATCCCCCAACCCATCCTTATATTCCAAATCAAGGATATATTCATCTATGTCCATGTTCTCAGTATTGCTCCTAACCTCTGATGTGTTTCCCCCACTCTCAGTGTAAAGCTGACCTCTCTTTGCAAAGCACCCAGAACTCTCTCATTGAGAGCCACCTTTGACTCCACTCTGCATTGCTTTAACTTCTAAAAATGCTTTTTCTTTGAACAACATATCCTTTCTGGGTCTCTCACTATTCTCCTCATCTGAAAAAGAGTAACATTCTACTTCATCTGTATTTTTCCTCTTGCCCATAGCCTGCTTAACCGACTCTTGAATCACCTCAATTCCTCAGAAATAATTTTCCTGATAAGATTCGCCTGCTCGCTCTTATTTATCTCCTTATCAACCATTTTAATACTTCCTATTTAATCAGAATATATTGTAGACCGTCTAAATCCTGCAAATGATATCCTGGTCTTTCAAAACACAGCCCCTCCTCACACAAAGTTTAAAACAATACTCTGTTGCTATGGTAACGATTTCGCAGAACAATCTACTCTAGAAACCACAGGTATTGCTAAGAGGAAGTTCAATCCCCCTCTGAACACTGCACAAATGTCACCCAATCACAAGGCAAGTCGTGAGACTTCGTAGCACTACCTTGAACACCTTCCTCCCACATGGTTCTCCTTTCTCACCCAAGTCAACATGTATGCCGCATGTGAACTGGATCTATCGGTCAAAGGTCTTGAGGAAATTCAACTCAGGGGAAAAATTTTGTGGAATGGTCCACTTGATCTACCAGAACCCAACGGCCAGACTTTTGGATAACGGGAATATTACGGACCCTTTCAAGATCACAAGAGGGACCAGGCAGGGCTGCCCACTCTCCCCTATTCTGTTTGACTTTTACATCCAGCCATTTGCTCAACAGCTTGAAGAAGACCTTAATATTCAGCCTTTTAAGTATGGGGAGTGGGAGAGGAAGGTAGCCCTGTATGCTGATGATATTTTGGTTTTATCTGCTAATTACGAGTCAGCCTTCCCAGCAGTCATCAGTTTGGCCTGGGAGTCTGGTTCTGTCTCCGGATATGAAATCAAAAATTTGAAGACGGAGATCATGACCTGGGATCTTGTAGAGACCCAACATCAGAGCCTGCTTAGTTCCATAATTAGATATTTGGTAGACCATGTGGTTCAGGGCATCACTAAGATCGCCAATATCAACATGGCTATAGTGACAAGAGACTTCCACAGGCTGATATCTTGAGCCCCACTTCCTATATTATCTTAGGCAGAATCTATTTGATTAAGATGTTGATACTCCAGAAGATTACTTTTCTTTTCAACTGTATCCCCCTGTATTCTGAAAAAGCTATAATTGATAAGTTGCAGAGGGAAATTAATTCATTTGTATGAGCATCCAAGTCATCTAGTGTTGCCTGGAAAAAGCTGAGGTGGAGAAGAGAAAAGGGAGTCTTAGCATTACCAGATCTTCAGTTGTATGCCTGGGCTTTCCAACTCTCACACTCACGCATGTTATTAAGAATGCCGGTGAATACAGGTGCTGGAGGGATGTTTCTGGCTATGCTTAGGGGTGCCAAATTATCAGAAGAGGGTTTCTTGTTTAAATTTGGGGATCCCAACTTTTAAAAAAAGGTTATGCTGAAGGTTCGCCAGGGGGTGGCTAAACTGAGGGGTTCGGTGGCGATTGAGTACTTTTCCAGCTTGGGCCCCTTTGGGATTCTCCAGGAGCTCCAGAGTATTTAAAAGACATGTTGGCAAAACCTTTGAGAGACGCTTGGTTGACGTTTGGGAAGACCTCCTCCCTGGAGGTACTCTTTTTTTAATTTTTTAAAAAAGATATATTTTATTAGTTTTCAAGCATTTATCATCAGTGTACACTTAGGCATTGAGCAAAAGGTTATGACATACATAATGTACACAAAACCATAACGGCTATACAGCACAGTGGTAATACATGGTGAGTTTGCTCGTTTTCTTTTTTGAACACACTTCACTTTACTTTGGCAGAGTTGATGGAATATGTGAAAAGAAATGGTGACTTGTTTCTGCTCACGTGATGTTGCATGGTGTTTTGCCCATTGTGGTATGGGGAGAAGATGCGGTGTGAGGCGGCAAGTTCGCTCGGTCGTGCGCCTTCTCTTGATCTCGTCTATTGATTAGCTTGTGGTGTATACCCCATCGTGAAGCCGCAACGTGACTGATCCGGATTAAACAATCATCTGTAACCTATGCTATATTCACAACTTTATAACAAACGTGTCAAAGGGAACCTGTTTTGACACCCGAACTTAACCGACAGGGAAAGAGTAAGGAGAGAAAAGGGTGGCTTAACGAGGGAGGGTGAGGGTGAAGGGCTAGTGTGGTGGGAAGAATGTCTATGTGTATCCTCAGCTGTAGGCTTCCAGTTCCAGGGCAGGGGTGCGGGGCGATCGAGGCTATGCACGGGGCAGGTCCCTCCCCAAGGGGGGAGGGGAGAGCGGCATGGTAGTGCCCGATGGGCATCGGGGCAGCGGTGTCAGGGCAGTAGGGGTGTTAAGCAGCTGTCATGTCACTACTCCGCAACTGCACCTCGTCATACAGGTGTGGAGTGAGTCTTTTGCCAAACTGAGCCGGCGGGGTGTCGGTGGGGGAGTGTTGTTTTCGGTTCCAACCGTTACCTAGAGCTGGCCCAGAGGGGGGGTGTACCACTTGAGTGATCCCCTGGTCCAAGCTCGCCTGCTGGAAGGATTTCAGGGTTTTGTCCCAAGCTCTGCAATAGGGAATTTCCTCAGCCCCGCCGTCTCTTCCCTGCGCAATACGACACCCTCCGCTCTTGCCCAGCTGTCGAAGGAAGCGTACCAGTGTTTGGCATGTGGGGGTTCGCTCTTCTTCCATCGCTTGGTGAGCAAGCGCTTGGCAGTGATGAGTCCCAGATCCCGGAACCTAGCTGGTTTCCTATTGAGATTGGTCCCTTGTAGAGCCCTAGAATATAAGCCTCCCACGTGTGTAGCAGGTCTTCGCCAGTACTCTGCTTCAGCAGGTTGGTCACTGTAACCCAATATGCCGATATGATAGGGCAGGCCCAGAGCATATGTAGAAGGTTCGCATCAACTAGGGAGCATCTGGGGCACGCAGTAGTGGTTGCCGAGAAGTATGTATTGATCTTGTCTGGTGACAGATAAGAGCGGTGCAGTATGTAAAATTGTATGATTTTGAAGCGGGAGTTGCGTGGGATATTGACTGGGCTGGCCAATACCATTGCCCATTCTTTGTCCGTCCATGCCCTCCCTCAATCCACCGCCCACTTGTCTCGTAATTGTTGGGTAGGGTGTTGTGTGTGCATTAGGAGGGCCTGCGTCAGCCAGTGGACTACGTGAGTGCCATTGCCCATCACATGGAGGTACTGTATAAAGTAATGTGTCTGCAACTCTTCAGCCATGTCTCCCCAAGGGCGTGCAAGTGTGTGTGTTATGGACGCGTGAAGGAGAAATTGCCCGGCTGGTAGGCCTGTGTCCCTGGCCAGCACCTCAAAGGGAAGCAGGGCGCCATCCGCATACAAATCGCCCAGTGTCTCCACCCCAGCCTGCACCCATCTGTCCAACATTGCCTTTGTCACCACTCCACCGTCTCTGGGGGTGCCAATAGTGGGAACGATGGAGCTTATGGCTTCACCTCGCGCGTTAATCACAAGCTACGCAGTAAACATCTGCGCGCTACAGCCACATGGAGCGGGGGGGGGAGGAGTGGGGGGGCTTGCTCTGGTCAGGGGGTGAAACAGCGTGCATATCTGTGCATGAATCCAGATCATGACGTTCGTGGCTATATCATCTAGATTCCTACCACTCAGCCATCCTGTCACCCACTGCATCTGGGCTGCCAGGTAATACAGTTCCAGGTTGGGAACCGCGAGGCCCCCAGACTCTGTAGGTACGTAGAGCTTTGTCAATGCTACACAGGGTCTTCCGGTGTTCCAAATGAGGTTCCGGAGCAATGTCTCTAGTTCCCAAAATATCCGAGTTGGAACATATACTGGGATATTGGCATAATAATATAATAGTCTCGGCAGGACTGTCATTTTGGTTAGTGCAACGCGGCTGGGCACATTTAGGGGCAGGGTCTTCCAAAATGTCACCTGCAAGCTTGCAGGGAGGAGATAGCTCTGACCAGGTTCCCCTCCAGCACGTCCTGCGGGTCTCTGTAAATGTGTATTCCAAGGTACCGAAACGTTGTAGTGTACCAGGCGAGTCTCCCATCATTGATGCGGATATCACATTCCTGTGTTTCCGGGCTGAAGGAATATGCTCCAGATTTTGCCCAGTTAACCTTGAGTCCGAGTCCCAACATGACCTCAAAGGTCCGAAAAACATCAGACAGGGACTGCGGTATGCGGGTCAGGTCTCTGATGTACAGGAGTAAATCATCCGCGTAGAGCGAGACCGTGTGTAGGCCATCCGCCAGAGGGATCCCCCACTCCTCCCCCCGTGCCCTCTGCAGTGCCGCAAGGGGTTCCATGGCAACAGGGACAAGGGGCAACCCTGCCTGGTCCCTCTTCGCACCAGATTGCGTCAGACAGCAGCCTGCCTGTGCTTACACGCACAGTAGGCTTTCGATAAAGCAGTCCTGCCATGTCAATGAATTTGAATTGAATTTAAAATATTTATAAAGCGCATGACTACCGAGCGGTTTCTTGGCGCTAGGGATGCAGGCCCATGAACAGGATAGGAAGCTGGCTGCTAATGTGAAAAGGCTTGAGAGAAAAGGAATGTTTTAAGAGCTTTTCGGAACTCTAAATAGTGGGAGGAGGACCTAAGGGAAAGAGGAAGAGTATTCCAAAAGGCGGGGGCGAGGGTAGAGAATTTCTTGCCACCCGATTTATTCTTCCTAAAACGAGGAACAGCAAGAAGGGATTGGAAGGAGGAAGGCAGCTCTCTGCTAGGGATGAAGGCCTTGATTTCGGAATTAATGAAACCAGGGGCTGTGCCTGCCTGGGCCTGGAAGGTGATACAGCCCATCTTGAACAGGGCACGTTCCCGGATGGGAAGCCAATGCAAGGCTTTAAGTAAAGGGGGTGACGTGGTGAGACTTAGGGAGATTATAAAAAAGTCGGGCGGCCTGGTTTGGAACCAGCTGTAGTCGCCGTAGGTCATAGGCAGGGACACCAGTGTACAAAACGTTGCCATAGTCAAGGCGGGAAATGACCATGGCTAAAAGAATTAGTTTAAGGGCAGAAAAGGAGAAGAAACGTGAAATCTTTTGAATTGTGCGGGGGAGGGGGGAGGACCCAAAGAGGAAGGCCAAAATGAAGTATTCCAGGTACTGGAGCTACCACCTGTAAGGACCAATTCGGTTTTATCAGGGTTTAACTTCAGGTGGTTGTAGTTCATCCAGTCCCGGATGAACTGCAGTCAATGGAGTCGTCCCCAAGGTCGTACTTCTCCAGCATCGCCCTGATGTAAGGCCACTCGACAGAGTCAAAGGCCTTCTCGAGGTCCAAGACGAGGCATCCCGACCAGGGCCATTGGTAGGTGGCATAGGTTTGCACTCTGTCTACGTATGTTGTGGGAGGTGCTGCGTGTGGGTACGAAACCGTTTTGGTTGTGATGCACAAGGGTTGAGATTAGGGGGGCCAGGCGCTGAGCTAAGGTAGAAGAGAGTATTTTGTAATCGGTGTTCAACAGAGCCAGCGGCCAATAAGAGCCCATGCGTGTGCCATCCCTGCCAGTTTTAGGAGGGAAATAAGAGTAGCCTCATTGAGCGTGGGGGGGCGAGAGGAGCCCTCAGTGGCCGCTGCATACATTTTTAGCAGCTCAGGGATCAGAGTGCCCGAGTAGGCTTTGTAATATTCGGCCGGTAACCCGTCGGGACCTGGGGACTTCCCATTCGACAGGGCAAAGATGGCAGTGCGTAACTCCTCGGGCGTGAGTGGCGCCCCCAGGTCACCTTGCTGTGCAGTGGTCAGTCTCGGTAGCTGTATGCCCGAGAGATAGTCCGCAGTATTCGCTGCGAAAACCTGGAGTTGGGAGCGGTATAAAGCCCGGTAATGACCTGTAAAGGCCATGTGTATTTTGGCTTGCGTGTACACCACCTCGTCCCCGTCAGTGCATATTGCAGATACAGGCGTTGAGCGATCTTCCTGCTTGATTAGCCATGCCAGCAGTTTTCCGGGCTTATCGCTGTGGTGGTGTGTGCGCTCTGAATGGGCTGCGTAATTGACATGACAGCCGTTCCAGTAACCGTGCATGTTCTGTGCGTGCTGTGAGCAACGGTCTATCTGTGAGTGTATAACCGTGAAGAGGGTCCCGGGTCTCACCCACAGCAGCGCTCCACGGGCATAGGAAGAGTATTCTGTGGCATATAGTTGCCCACGCCATCTACGGTGTAGCGTTTGTACTTCCGCCTTATTCAAATGTGTCTCCTGTAGGAGTGCAATTTGTACCCGGTGACGCTTGAGGTAGAAGTAAATTTGATACCCACCCGAAGGTGTGTGCATACCTCTGACATTCCAGGTACATATATGTGTAGCAGTCATTTTACCACATCAGGTGATCCCCACATCCGCCTCCCTCCACCCTCCCCCACCCCAGGATCCCGCCCTCAGGGTACCCGGGCACCCTACTGTTAATCCACAAAGACATCTTCATTGACACTAGAATGGTTTCCTCAAAAAGGAAAAGGGGCCGGGGGTTAGAGGACATAACAGACCATAGGGGGCTAAACCAGTAAAAAAATACCAAAAGGTCGGTTGCTGAACATGCCGCCGTCCAAACTCTCAAGTGAGATAAATAACCTTTCAATTCAAGAGAGTGCTATATGATAGGCACAGCTGTGGCGTTAGAACAGGATGGTCAACGGAGAGGGCATCACCCCTCCCCAGGCCTCAGGAAATAGGTAATGTCCGGCAGGAAATCTGCTAGTCTGTTGTGGCATGACTTTTCATGCATACGTCCATTCGGGTCAGGTCACTGCCGAGCCGGAGGGGTGGTTCGGTGCGCCACGCCTGTGGCAGGATCACCAAGAGTCAAGGCCCAGCAGGCGGGGGCAGCAAGGGGCCAGCACCAGCGGGGGCTCCGCACCACCGGGGAAGTATCAAAAAGTAATACTCACTGCGTTCCGTGTCCATGGTCGTATGCTGCGGCGAGGGCCCCACCCGGGCGTTCGCCAGTCCGTAATCCAGCAGGAGTATCTACTGGGCTCAAAGTCTAAATTACACTCGATGGATTTACCCTGTCAGAGATTAGTGCCACTTGTCAATTGATCAAATCCGCTGTCTGTGGTGTAACATCTGGTTGCTCCATGGATTGCTGAGAGTCAGGTATCCCATAGATAGCTTCGTCATCGCTCGGGAAAGCCCGGGGGCTGGTCTCCAGGGCAGGATGTGATGCTAAGGAGCAGCTAATTTCTGTTACCTTGCGGAGAGCGTCCTGTTGCTCAAGGAGAACAAGTTCTGCGGGTGGGGAGTGGTCTGCTGACCCTTGTGACAGGTGAGTTGTTGGTGGCTTGTGCCTGCTGCGCCGCTGCGGTTCGCGGGCACGTGCCACTGTGGTGGACCCTGGTGCCCGTCTGGGTGTTGTTTCCACGCCGTTATCCAGCCAAGCCTCAGTTTCCTCCGGGCTGGTGAAGAAGTGTGTTTTGTCCTGTGCCACCACCCGCAATTTGGCTGGGAAAAGGAGGGAGTATTTGAAGCGTGTTCAGTGGTGTAGTCACCGCGGGAGGTCCCTGGGCCGGCTGGTGCTCCCGTCTTGGCCAACCCACCTCGCCCCCAATCTCAGGCCGGCATTGCCGCTGTGTATCAGGGCGTCGTCAGTAGTACTATAGTTGTATCCGTGAGCCGGGGGTAGCCACTTAGCGCGGGCACACTGTGTGCAAGTGGTCGTCCCGCCGTGGGCGGTGCCCACCTGTGCTACCCTGTGCGGCGTCCTCCGTCCGCTGGCCCCCCGCCTCAGCACCCGGGCGTTTGTTAGGGTGGTCCGCGGTGCCCGGCCATAAGCTTGGCGTGCTGCGAGGGTCCCTTGGCAGCTCAGGGGGGCAGGAGGGGAGGGGGGTGAAGTAAGCATGGGCGAATTTTGCGAATCTCGCGTTCGCGAATTTTGCGGATTTGCGAACTCGCAATCCGCAAAATCCGCGAATTCTCACGAATTTGCGGATTTTTTTTTTGTGTTCGCGCGGGTTTCTGCCAGGTCGCGAGGGTTTTGTACAATTTCGCAAACGCGAACTTACCTGTCGGGTCGCAAGTTTTGCGAACTTGTTGTTTCTACGTGTCCAGCCTGTTTGGGACACTCTTCTTCGTCACTGCCACTCTCTGTCACCACTGCCACTCTCTGACTACTCATGCCACCCTCTGGCCCACCCATGCCACCCTCTGTTTCATCACAGCACCCTCTGGTTGTCCAGTCAGTGTACATTATTGTGGCAAAGCAAAGCACACCTTCCCTGCCTCAAGTGACCTGAATTAATTTGGGGCTGATTAATGTGTCACAGAATATTTTTTTAGCTGGCACCTGCTTCCTTAGTGCTTCCTGATTAGTGATCTTTTGCACTTGCTAAGTGCTTTCATTGTTGCAAAATTAGTTACAACACCTGCCCTGCCCCAACTGACAATAATGAATTAGGGGCTGATTAATGGATTTGAACTTCCAGCCTGGCTCCTGCTTGTCTCCCTTAGCTGTAATTCAGGACCTTTGTGGCATATGTGTAACTATACTGAGGTTCAGAGCAGGGTCACATAATAGTTGCAACTGGCAACTGAACTCTGGAGGGGCCCCTCAGGAAGCACTACAGGAAATGGCTACTAATGATGAGCCTGAACTTTTGAACCTGGTAAGTAGTTTCAGTTTTGCTAAGATCGTATTTCTGCAATTTAGCGCTTATTCGCGGGGCGCGAAGTTGTACTGGGAAGCCGCGAATTCACGCAAACAGTGCGAGCAAGCCATAAAATCCGCTGCTCGCGGATTTTGCGGGAGATTCGCGAATCTCGCGGATTGCGAATTTACCGAAAATCCTCAAAATCCGCGAGCGAAACGGATTTCCCGCCCATGCTTAGGGTGAAGGCGAAAGGGTGGCCTGCTCCAGTGTCCAGGGCAAGAAATTGACCGCATCGCCTCAGGCGAGTCGCCCTGCAGCTGTTGCTGTATAGTTGGGCGGCGCGGCCTGTCCCCGCCAATGTGTGCCCCGCTTCGTTCAGCAGCGCAGGGTTCCGCTTGCTAGTGCATCGAGCCTCCCTCTGTCATGGCCATCCATGTGCATGTGGTGCAATCCAGCGCCCCGGGTCTCTCCCGGGCGTCGTGGGTCGGCGGCGTGGGGCACTAAAGAGTCAATATCCACCAGTTGGTGTTATGTATCTTAGGGCTCTGGCGTGCCCATACAATGACGATTTCAGGTCCGTAGGGGGCCCCCAGGGGTCGCGCCCGCCAGCAAGGCTGTGTGTGATGCGGTGGCGTTGCCTCCAAGTGGGCTCAGGGCCTTCAGGAGCAAGGGGTGGCGGCAGGGGAACTTCACCCGCAACTCACCGCTGGTTGCGCGCCCAAGGATGTGCCGGTCGGCGCACGCCAGGTGGGTCGCCGCTATGGTGTGTCCCCGTCCGCTCTGGGCCTCAGCCAGATCAGTGGTGTGGAGCTTCGCTCATCGCAGGGCGGTCTCTACCCCAGTCACAGCTCACCTCAGCCATCACCTCCCTGGAGGTACTCTTGTTTCCTGGGAACATCTTGAACACAGTGGGAGCAGGCCTTTCCCGATTTAAAGATTTTCAATTGGCAAGCTTGGTTCAATCCCACCCACAATTAAATTGTAAGAACGTAGTGGGTTATGATAGTGTTTTAGAACGCCAGCTTGTAACAAAACCCCCAGGGAGGAAGGAATTTTCTTTTTGGTACCAATCTCGGTCAGAGGAAGTAGATGGTGGAATTCAACCTAGCTTAGGAACGGTGGGGTGGCTCTCTACCTGCACAGGACTGTGTTCAACTATGGATGAATTCTTGTAAAATCTTACACAAAGTTGTGAAACCAGCTTGGTTAAAAAGAAACCACCTGTTTACCATTCACAGGGCCCACTTCACCCCTCATAAACTGTCAAAAATCACCTAGAGGCCATATGTTCAAGGAGTGTCCATCTCTGGCTGCCTTCTGGGGAAGTGTTGGCGATTTTTTAACAAACACCTTGGGTTGCCCTATCAACATAAATTTACCCCTAATTATATTCAGCCCTGCAGAAAAAAGTTTCTGGCCCCGCGGGAGCTTTGCTCTTCTATGCTATCCTGCCAGATCAGTAAGTAATAAGAAGAGAGCATTTTGGAACCTTTTGCAATTTAGATGGGGTGCAGAGTCAATGTAATGATTGTTCCTTCCTCCCCTCCCCCCCCCCCGAGTCCTTTTATTATGCCGTTAACACTCTTTGGGCTAAGTTGGGGAGTGCCAGATATGGCAATTCAACGAAAGTCATCTAGCTCCTAGAGCTTGGCAGAAGAGAGATCTCAGTGGTTCACTCATTGATCCCCAAGATGTTCTGGTACTAGTAGGTGGGTCTACCTCTCCAATAGCCTACGCCTCTCAGCTGTCTGAGTGCGAGTACAGACATTTAGAGTGTGAATTGAAGTGAAATCGGAGGCGAATGAGGAAAAAAAAAAATAATAGAAAAAACATGTATGCTGCACAATGGAAAAACAATGGTCCCTTCTCCATGCGCTCACACTCTATCTCAATTCAGCTCGAGTTATTAGGTAAGCCACACGATGGAAAACAATGGATCCATCCACATGTGCTGCTGCGCTGGTGCTCCTATGTTTGCCATAACGCATCCTAACTTTAAAAAACGCTCGCTTTTTGTAATCACTACTTTTTACCAGATCTACAGATTACCTTAAAATACCTTCTTTTTCAAAATATCGTCAAACTATTAATTTCCGTAATACCAAGAATCACTTAGCTACTATTTTCCACTCATACTAATTACTCACTTAAAAATCTAAAATATTTTCAACAAATTGTATCCCAAACGTACAACCATAAATTGGGTATCAACAGTCTTCAACAATCAATCAGACATATCTTAAAATACACATCTAAATTAAATAATTTGCATATACTTATCTGCTCAACAACCAAAAGAGGAGGAAGATGGAGGTCACGTGCTATTTATGGAAATTAACATTCTTTTGGTTATTGTAATGTTTTTGAGTTCTATTTAGCTTTAATGGTACTGCTCAGAGGTGGTGAATAAAAGTATCATGCATAATGCTAGCCTCCTAGTCTTCAATAAAAACTAGATTCTTTATACAGTCAACCTTTTAGAATCGAAATTCTAGTTGACTGTGTGGTCATACCATTGCAATTTTAATACGGTCTCAAATACCATCAGGTAGGCTGATGTGAAGTGCTAGGAGAAGGATATATACACAAGTACTCAGAATTACTGTACAGATTTAGATGCAGGAATGGGGACACTGAAGTTTTTCTCAGCGGTTCAAACTGTGGCACAAGTTACTACTTGCGTAACAATATATCTGTAAGAGACAATAGTTTGTGATAGATTCCTTACCTTAGAATATTCCCAAGGCGTCAGACTGGATCCGGAAAGTTTTCTGCTTAGCAATACCCGTGCACGCCGGTAGGTGGCGTCATGTGGCTCTGCATCCGTCACTGGCGACGTGAGCGCCGAGATGATGTCACGGAGACTTCTTCGGCGCCACCCATGCACGCTGACGTCAGTTCTGTACACTACTTTCCGCGCCGAAATGCAGAGCCATGCAAGAGACTGACCATTGGTGCATAAAAGTAGGGCCCTAAAAAAGGGGATGACCTTAACCCTAGTAATCAGTTCGCAGAACGGGGAGGATGGGTGGGGCGGTAAGGAATCTATCACCAACTAATGTCTTTTACAGATATATCGCTACACAAGCAGTAACTTGTGCATCTGAAAGAGACTCGTTAGTGATAGATTCCTTACCTTAGAATAGATACCCCAGCAATACCAACCCCGGTGGTGGGTCTGCAAACAGGATTACACTAAAAAGTCACGGAGCACAGAATGACCAAAAAAGCAGTCTCTTCGGACCGGACTGTCAAGTCAGTAGTGTTTGGTAAACGTGTGCAGCGAGGCCCACATAGCTGCCTGACAAATGACTTGCAAGGGAACGCCGCGTCCCAAGGCAGCAGTGGCTGCAGTCGCCCTGGTTTAATGGGCACGCAACCCCACAGGAGCCCCCTTCTTGGCCAAGGAGTAACAAGCTTTGATGCACAGAACGACCCACCGGGAAATGGTTTGTGCAAAGCCACACCTTTTTTGGCACCCACGTAGCCAACAAAGAGCTGATCATCCACCAAGAACCGTTATGTACGCTGCAGATAGAAACCAAGCGCACATTTTGGGTCCAGACGGTGGAGCCTCTCCTCTTCCCTGGAAGGATGTGGAGGCGGACAGAAAGTGGGCAAAGTGATGGTCTGCCCGATGTGGAAGAGCGCGACAACCTTTGCAAAGAAAGAAGGACTGGTCCTCAAAAGCACCTTGTCCGAATGAACAGAAAGGAAAGGAGATTTAGAAGAAAGAGCCTGGAGCTCACTCACTCTTCTGGCAGAGGTGATAGCTATCAGGAAGGCTATCTTTAACTCCTTCAGCGCATGAGGCACATTGGAGCTGAGCTCATCATAACTGCCGCGGAACGCCCATGCGGGGCCAATTCCGCCTGTGCGGGCGTTCCACAGGAGTGGGCGGAGTCATGAGGAACTGAGCTAGTCATGAGCACAGCTCCGCTGTGCAGCATGACGAGCTGAGCTCGTCATGAGTACCGCGCGCGCCCCTCCCGCCCACTCCGCGGGGGAATTAGCCCCGCGGTGAAGGGGTTAAGGTGATAAGACGTAAGGGACAGTTATGAAGGGGCTCAAAAGGAGCACATATCAGAAAAGTCAAGACAAGATTAAAGTCCCACTGAGGCATTATGAATGGCACAGGTGGAAATGTATGCGTAATGCCTTTAAGGAAACGGTTAACAACCGGGGACTTAAAAAGAGAAGGCTGATCAGGAAGCCTCAGGAAGGAAGAAACGGCAGAAAGATAACCTTTGATAGTGCCCAGAGCAGAGACCTGCTGGGCTAAAGACAGAAGAAACAGAAGAACCTCAGAAAGAGGAGCCGAAAAGGGGTGTACAGCTTTTGCTGTACACCATGCCACAAATCTTTTCCATAGGCAGGCGTATACCGATTTAGTGGAGGGACGCCTGGTTGCCAGAATGACATCACAGACTTCAGAAGGAAGATCGAAAGTTGTAAACTGCTGTCGCTCAAGCTCCATGCATGGAGGTGGATGCTGTACAGGTTTGGGTGGGGGACAGTCCCCATCTGCTGTGACAGAAGATCCTCCAGAAGAGGCAGACGGATCGGGGAATCGATGGTCATACTGAGTAGCTCGGGATACCAAACTCTTCTAGCCCAGTCCAGGGCCACAAGGATGACTTGGGCCCAGTCACACCTGATCATCTTCAGCACTCTGGGCAGAAGTGGTATAGGCAGAAAGGCGTACAATAGACTGCAGCTCCACTCGAGACTAAAAGCATCTCCGAGCGAGTGCCGCCTTGAAAATTCCAACGTACAGAACTGATAACATTGCGCGTTCTCTTTGGTGGCAAATAGATCTAACCAAGGCTCTCCCCACTGCAGAAAGAGACCTTGCACCATGCCTGATTTCAGACGCCATTCGTGATCCACCATGCACCGGCGGCTGAGTTCATCCGCCCTGGCGTTCAGGGAACCTGCCAGGTGTTGAACCACCAAGGTAATGCCTTGAAATTCCAGCCATGTCCATAGACGCAGAGCCTCCTGACAAAGGGTCCAGGACCCACCACGCCCTGGTTGTTGCAATACCACATGGCGGCTGTGCTGTACGTGAACACCTGCACTACACTTCTCCGGACAGATGGAAGGAATGCCTTCAGTGCAAGCTGGATCGCCCGCAGCTCCAGAAGGATGATATGGAGCCGGGACTCAGTCGGAGACCGGAGGCCTCTGATCTCTGCCTCTCCCATGTGGCCACCCCATCTCAGGAGGTACGCATCCGTCACCACTGTGTGCTCCGGTTGGGAAAGGGAAAGGGATCTGCCACTGACCCAATCTCGGTTCGTGAGCCACCACTGCAACTGTCATGCAGCGCCCTCCGAGATCTGGACGCGATCGGCCAGGTTGCCCTGATGCTGTGCCCACTGGTACTTCAGGTCCCACTGCAGAGCCCGCATATGCCATCTGGCATGTGTCACCAGCAGGAGGCCATCAGGCCCAGAAGCCGGAGGGTCATCCTGACTGAAACCCGGGATATAGGCTGGAAGAGCAGAATCATAGCCTGAATATCCTGGACTCGCTGCTCGGGAGGATAAACCCGAAACAGTATTGAATCCAGAACCGCTCTGATGAAAGGGAGCTTCTGAGATGGACTCGGGTGCGTCTTCGGCACATTGATGGAGAACCCCAGCAAATGCAAGAGGTCGGCGTAGTCTGGAGGTGGGAGACGACTGCCTGGGGCGAGCCCGCCTTCAACAGCCAGTCGTGGTGGTAGGGGAAGACGGATATCCCTGACCTGCGCAGATGAGCTGCGACCACCGTCATCACTTTCATGAACACCCGAGGGGCGCTGGTAAGGTCGAAGGGGAGCAAGGCGAACTGAAAATGCTTCTGGTCTACCATGAACCGCAGGTAACGTCGGTGGGCCGGCAGAACAGGGATGTGACAATAAGCATCCTGCAAGTCCAACGCTACCATCCAGTCTCCAGGGTCCAGGGCAGTCAGGACCTGAGCCAGAGTCAGCCTCTTGAACTTCTCCTTCCGAAGGAAGCGATTGACGTCGCGGAGGTCCAAGATGGGGCACAAGTCCCCCTTCTCCTTCTTGGGATCCAGAATGTAGTGGGAATAATAACCACTCCCTACTTCCTGATCGGGAACGTACTGGATGGCCCCCTTGGCCAGGAGGGCAGAGACTTCCTGATGGAGAAGAGCCAAATGAGCCCCTGACATGCGGTGGTACCGAGGTGGCATGGCTGGAGGAGAGGACAGAAAGGGGAACGAGTAACCATGGCAGATTATCTGCAGCACCCACTTGTCCGATGTGAATTCGTGCCAGTGGCGGAGGTGGTGATGGACCCTGCCTCCTACCGGCGTGGGGTGCCCCTGAAGCACGGATTAGGAAGGCTTGGAGGTGGAAGCAGCAGGGGTGGAGGTAGACTGACCCACCCACTGGTTACCAGACCCTACGGAAGCCACATCCGGGGCCACGCCGAGGCAGGTTCTGCGCAGGCTTTGTGGAGGAGCGCACCTGGGCGCTTTTATCCTAGCTACGAAAGGAACGAAACCCAGGCGTGGCAGGGCTCCTTGCGGAAAAACCCAAAGACTTGGCCATGGCCCATGTGTCTTTAAAGTGCTCCAGGGCATTGTCAGCCTCGTCGCCAAAGAGGTGAGAGCCATCAAAGGGCATGTCCATGAGCAAGCTCTGGACATCAAGTGAGAACCCGGTAGACCGCAACCAGGCATGGCACCGCAACTCGACAGTCGTTGAAATCGCCCTGCCCAAGGAATCAGCCATGTCCAGACCACACCTGATGGCAAACTTCGCACATCCTTGCCCTCCGCAATCGCTTGGGAAGGGCCGGCCTGGACCTCTTCAGAACACTGAGGCAGAACCTCTGCTACCGAATCCCATACATTGTGGGAGTAACTGCCTAATACGTAGGCTGTATTAATCGACCGCAACCTCTTGCCATATTGGTCCAGCTTCTTGAAGTCCTTATCCGGCGGAGCCATGGGAAAGGCACTCTGCAACGTCGAGGCCTGAATGTCCTGAGATGGAGAGCCTCAGCAGCTCGACGCAGCACCATAGTGTAGGAAGTGCCCTCCTCCATAGTAGGCAGAGGGGAGGCAAACCCCAAGTCAGAAGACACATGTTCACCGCATCTTGAAGGTCATCCACCCAATCCTGCTCGGAGTCACAGTGCTACGCAAGGGGGTCCTCAGAGCAGGCACAGTCCTTATCCGGTTCCGGATTAGAAGGAGCTGGCCGGGAGCGGCGCTGGCCGGGGCCGAACCGGAGCCGCATCCCAATGTGGATCCCAGGTCGGAATAAAATGGTCTGAGGGCAGGGGCGGGATAAAAGGCACCCAGTGCAGTGCCTGTGGCAGAGCCAGGGGCGCAATGGGGCCGCAGCCAAGGGCAGCGCCAGGGCCGGAGCCAGCGGTGCTGCACCTTGTGGCGCCGGGACCAGAGCAGAGGCCGCTGGATCCAGTGGCGGCGCCAGAGGCGGTGCCGCCGGGCCATCAGGATCTGGACACAGGACCACAGGGCCCGCAGGCGCGCCGACGGGAGCCCGAGGCCATAAACAGGCGGTCCATGGCAGCAAGAAACTCTTGCATCTGTTCGGAAGTCGCCGACAGACCCGGATATAGCGGGTAGGCTGCGGGACTCACAGGCTCCGGAGGAGCGACGAGGGACGTCGGAGAGCAAACACGCTTCTTAGACTTCTTCTTATGGTGTCGCTTACCGGAATCTGAAGGCTTAGAGCCAGAGGAGCGACAGCTCCGGTCCCACGAGCGGTCCCGTGAATGGCCCCTAGACCCGGAGCGGTGGTGAGAGAAGTGCCGGACCTCCAGCAACTTCGGGCACCACTCCCGCAAGGCCTTTGGAGCCATGGCACGGCAGTCCCGACAGTCACGGTCGGTCTCCAGGCAGTAGAGGCAGACATCATGGGGGTCCGCCACCAACATATTATGGCGGCACGACCCACAAGACTTAAAGTCAGGCATCCCTACGTGCACCAGGAAACAAGAGAAGGAGACAAAAAGCCTCAAAAAAGCGGTCAAAAAATGACCGTGGTCCGTGCACAATCCGGATCTGCGCTTTCAGCATGGAAAAAGGAAGAACTGACGTCAGCGCGCATGGGTGGCGTCTAAGTAGTAGTCTCCGTGACATCATCTCTGCTCTCACGTCGCCAGTGACGGATGCGGGGCCGCACAATTCCACCCACGGTGCGCAGGGGTACTGCTAAGCAGAAAACTTTCCGGATCCAGTCTGACGCCTTGGGAATATCCTAAGGTAAGGAATCTATTACTAATGTGTCTCTTTCAGATAAAGTGCTTTAAGTGGGTCTTTAGTTTCCCAGGACATTTTGCTTCACAGAGCCTGTAATGCTTCGGTTGCAAACTTGTCCTGTTACTTGAAGGGTTTCCCAGCTGCCACGATTCACCCGCTGTTCAAGCTGCTCTTGCATTGAAGCTATTTGATCCTGAATGATCAAGGCTGTTGTGGGATGGTATCAGGCATCACATATCTGGCCACATTAAGTTCCAGGGTTACTCGTATGCAAGTATTGTTTCCACCGACCCACACAGTTAGGGAGGCAACGCTACGGTCTTCGTTGGTTGTTTCCTTTATACGGTTTGATTCTCTGAACAGACAGAAAGCCATGTTTTTTCATAAAGATGTAACCTTAACCTCAGCCCGAAAAACTTTTGATCTCCAGGTTGCAAGGTCTACATCTAGGATACAGGCACTGGTCCATACAAAGGTCCCGCTCCATTTCCGGGAAATGGTCCATGGTATCTTTAACATGTCTGATACCAAGGGGATTGTGCACCTATTTAAATGTATAGGTTCTAGAATATTGAGTTCTTTCAGACAATCTTTGGAGTCATTCCAGCATTCATACACTCTGTATTGGGAAACATTTTAGGAGGGCTTCCGCTGGTCCTACTACTTGTAGTGGGCATTCAGGTTTTAATTTCCCCGCTTCCAAATGGACGTCCCAGTTCGAGAGATGGTGAAAAACACTGCTAGTGCAACGATATGAACGCATGGTGCTCCAATTGGGCATACCTTGGCTTCAGGAGCTAAGCAAGCATTGGTTCCCATCGTTCAGACCACTCTGGTTTCACTGGATCTTGCCTGGGTTCTGCTGCCTATTCTGAGGATGCGAATGCGTGTTGGACTTGTGTCGGACCCTTCCATCGGTTGGCCACCAGACGTCGACGTACTACTGGACTCCTTAAAGGCCCACAAGTGTTGGTGTCCTCAGTGTATTCCCATGTTGATGACGGCATTCTTAGAGCCTCCAAGGGATGCTTCAGCTCCTGGTGGAACAGACGACTCTACCACAGGCGTTGAGTGCTTCCTCAGCGTCTGATGTAGGAACTGAAGATCACCTTTGCTCCATTGACCGGATACAAGAGGTGTTACAGGGACCATATTCTGAAAATGTGAGTGACAGGGATTTTGCTTCTCCTACATAGGGCACAAACATTTCTCTCTCCGTGTGATGTGAAAAATTCTGCCTTTTTTCCAAAACAAGCCTAATTGGAATGAGAAACACTTTTTTCCCTTCTGCTCTCACTGAGCACAATGGCTTTCAATGTGCCCAGTCAGTCTAATCATATATTGATTCTTCAATGGACTTAAAGTAAAAATAAAAAGCTCTTTAATAGCATCCTTTTTACATACAACATGTTTTAGACCCTGGTTTTATGACAATGTTTTTATGCTTTTAGCAGGTTTATTTTAGCATTAGTTGACCTTGTCGACCTTTTGATGAGGAGTGGGTGTTATGACCATTCACCTACATTTCTTGCTCTGCATAACGTTTCTACTGAGGACTTTTTACCCATTTATGTGCTGAACAAATATTTATTGGTTTCCTTGAAACTACCCTCATTTTTTATGCATGATTCTTAGTATCCTATTTTAATCCCCTGCACATGACGTACATAACAGTCCATGTACAAAAATAATCACTATCTTCATCTTTGAGTGAATGGGCTTCTTTGCATAGTTACAAATATTGAATTAAGTTTATTTACATAATCATACCAGAAAATATTGATTGAGGTAGAACCCTCAAGGCTACCTTTTTAGTATAAAAGAACCTCACCTTCACTAGGTAAGGGGAGGAGAGACTTCTATGCTTCCACTGAGGTCCTTCCTTAGCCGGGTGTCCAATTTGTGGTCCTTCATTCTTTACCATTAGGCAATGGGGTTGGCTCTTTCCTAGGGAATTATTGGCTTCACACCCACATACATGCTAGGTACACTTAGGTAGGGTCAGCACTGTAGGAGTACGGTTGATTACAGTTATGTTTTTATGCCTGCAAATATTCACTGTGTTAGCACCATGGTAGAACTTTATCTACTGTGTACTCTATTATTGCTTGTTATCTTTTATATTTGCTTCTGTCTATTCATTGCCGCAGCAAACCCGTTTTATACTAGAACGATGCTGGTTCAATAAATGCTTATTGAAAATGTCCCCAACGTTGATTCTGGGTATCTCTCGGAGACTAAGTAAGCACGAGCAGTGCTCGAAAAGTCCAAAAAATGGTACTAGTCCTGCAGGTCTAGTACCTTGGAAAATCCCCTCGACCCAACTGAGACCTACTTGACCTCAGTTTCTGAAAACGGAGCAAAAGTGACAGGTTAACAAGATTTAAAGGCATCTTTAGTGCTCATTCCCCTTTTGAGCAATAAAAATGCCTTTGAAAACGGAGCAAAAGTGACAAAATAACTTTTGTCCTCGGTCTTTAAATCTTGTTATTTTGTCTTCCTACTCGCCAGAAAGGGCGAGTAGGGCCTAAAAATAGCTCGCCCTCATCAATTCTCCCTCCCAAATGAGTGGATTTGTTGAGCCCTGGCGAGTGACTAAGCGAAAAGTACTGTAATGTCAAGTCAAGTCAGAGAATTTATATAGCGCACTACATACCAGAGGGTCTCAAGGCGCTTAGAAAGGGGAGGAGGATTACTTGTCAAATATCCACGTTTTAAGTTGCTTTCTGAATGCTAGGTGGTTCTGGGTAAGGCGAAGGTAAGCGGGGAGTGAGTTCCATGTTTTAGCAGCCAGGTATGAGAAGGATCTGCCTCCCAGGTGGTCTTGTTGATGCGAGGTACATTGGCGAGGGCTTGACTGGAAGAACGTAGTTGGCGGGAGGGGGTGTAGAAGGACAGTCGTGAGTTGAGGCATTCTGGTCCGATGTCGTAGAGTGATTTGTGTGCGTGGGTTAGCAGTCGGAAAGTGATTCTCTTATTGACGGGTAGCCAGTGGAGGTCTTTAAGGTGACCAGAGATGTGTTCGTTGCGTGGGATGTCTAATATGATCCTGGCTGAGGCGTTTTGGATTCGTTGGAGTTTCTTCTGGAGTTTAGCGGTAGTGCCTGCGTAGAGGGTGTTTCCGTAGTCCAGTCGGCTCGTGACCAGAGCATGGGTGACTGTTTTCCTTGTTTCGGTGGGGATCCAGCGAAATGTTTTTCTGAGCATGCGAAGAATGTTGAAGCAGGAAGAGGATACGGCGCTGACTTGTCTGTTCATTGAGAGTGAAGAGTCCAGGATGACGCCTAGGTTCCGTGCGTGGTCTGTCGGGATGGGTGCTTTTCCGAGGGCTTCCGGCCACCAGGAGTCGTCCCATGCAGAGGGGGATGTACCTAAGATGAGGACTTCTGTTTTGTCTGAGTTCAGTTTCAGACGGCTTTGTTTCATCCATTCGGCAACTTCTTTCATTCCTTCGTGTAGGTTAGTTTTGGCGGTGCTGGGGTCATTGGTGAGAGAAAGGATTAGTTGAGTGTCATCCGCGTAAGAGATGATGTTGAGGTTGTGTTGGCGGGCGATGGCCGCGAGGGGGCTCATGTATACGTTGAAGAGGGTGGGGCTGAGTGAGGATCCTTGTGGTACGCCACAGATGACTTCAGTGGCCTCGGACTTGAATGGTGGGAGGCGGACTCTCTGGGTTCTTCCGGTGAGGAACGAGGTGATCCATTCAAGTGCTTTTCCTTGGATTCCGATATATTTGAGGCGTTGTAAAAGGGTGCTGTGGCAGACTGTGTCGAATGCTGCAGAGAGGTCGAGGAGGATGAGGGCGACTGTGTCTCCATTGTCCAGTAGAGTTCGAATGTCATCTGTTGCTGCGATGAGGGCGGTCTCAGTGCTGTGTTTTGCTCGGAAGCCAGATTGTGAGGAGTCGAGGGATTTGTTGGTTTCGAGGAAGGCGGCGAGCTGGTGGTTGACAGCTTTCTCGATGACTTTGGCCGGGAATGGAAGGAGCGAGATGGGGCGGTAATTTTGAGTTCGGTGGGGTCCGCTGTGGGTTTTTTCAGAAGGGCGGTGAGTTCAGCGTGTTTCCAGTCTTCCGGGAAGGTGGCGGAGTTGAAGGAGCAGTTGATGACGTCTCGGAGGTGCGGTGCTATGACGGAGTCTGCTTTGTTGAAGATGTGGTGAGGACATGGGTCTGTGGGGGATCCTGAGTGGATGGAATTCATCAGGCGGATTGTGTCCTCAGTGGAGATTGGGTTCCAGTCGTTAAGGGTGTTCACGGGGGGAGAATGTTCAGCAAATGGTAGGGTGGGTTGGTTTCCGGGTTGGTTGTCGAAGCTGTTGTGGATGTCTGCAATCTTGTTGTGGAAGAATGAGGCTAGGGAGTCGCAGAGGGCTTGAGAGGGGGTGATGTCGTTGGAGTTGGCCGAGGGATTGGAAAATTCCTTGACGATGTTGAAAAGTTCCTTGCTGTTGTGGGCGTTGCTGTCAAGTCGATCCTTGAATGCTGTTTTCTTGGCCTTACGGATTAGTTGGTGGTGAGTGCGGGTGGCGTTTTTGAAGGCGTCCTTGGTGCTAGTGGTTGGGTCTTTTTTCCAGGCCTTTTCAAGGGAGCGGCAGAGTTTCTTGGACTTCTTAAGATCATCGTTGAACCATGAGGCCTTTTTGCTGCCAGGTTTGCTTTGACGTTATTTCAGTGGTGCTAAGGTGTCGGCGGTGTTGGATAACCATAGGGTGAGGTTGGCGGCAGCTTCGTTTGCGTGAGAAGAGTGGGCTGGGGTGTTTAGAAGGAGCGATGCGGAGATCTGGTCCGTGGTGATTTTGTTCCAGTTTCTTTGCAGAGTTGGTTGGAGGTGGTTGGTGGGTTTTGGTTTGTTGTAGGTGAAGTGAACGCAGCTGTGGTCAGTCCAGAGGAGATCCGTAGTGTGGCTGAAGGAGACATGATTGCTGGAGGTGAAGATGGGGTCGAGTGTGTGACCTGCGATGTGGGTAGGGGAAGAGACTAGTTGTTTAAGTCCGAGGTTGGCGAGGTTGTCTAAGAGGGTGGCGGTGTTGCGGTCGTTGTTCTTTTCAAGGTGAAAGTTGAGGTCTCCCAGAAGGATGTAGTCTTTGGAGGGGAGCGCGTGTGGGGTGATGAAGTCTGTGATGTCTTCACTGAATTTTGCGCGGGGTCCTGGTGGTCTGTAGAGGAGGGTGCCTCTGAGTGTGGTCTTGGGGTCGATGTGGATCTGGAAGTGAAGGTGTTCAGGGTTAGCGAGGTTGGCGTCAGATCTGGTTGAGATGCGGATTGATTTCTTATGGACGATAGCGATTCCTCCTCCTGTGTGGCTGGTACGGTCTTTGCGAGTGATCTTATAGTCTTCAGGGATGGCAATGGTGATGTCTGGGGCGGAGGAAGCGTTCATCCAAGTTTCTGTTAGGAAGGCGACGTCTGGAGAGATGGTGTCTAGTAGATTTCATAGGTCAATGGCGTGTCTGTGGACCGATCGAGTGTTGAGAAGGATGCACTGTAGGTGGTTGGGGTCGGGAATCTGTGTTGTGGTCGTAGCGGAGATGTTGTCAGTGCCGATGAATTTGCAGGAGTAGCAAGAGAAAGGTCCATGGGTGTGTCCAGGGGCGGCTTGGACGCAGTTGGGGGCGCGACCGGGGTTAAGGGCTAGGAGGGTGGCGGCATCGTAGGTAATGCGGGGGGGCTGGGCAATGCGAGGGCCAGGGGGTATGGTGCTGGGCGCGGTCCAGGCGCGGACGGGCGTAGACGGGCTTACCTTTGGCGCACCTTCGGCGTGGCCGTAGCGCGTGGGGACATTGGCCATAAATGGATGTTGGAGGGGGCGGAGCGTGGGAGGGGCAGCAGCTGGGAGGCGGTGGCGGGAGGAGGGGCGGACCAGGGGAAAACAAACAACAAAATGGAGGGTCAGAGGCTAATGGAGCCAGGGGCAGCAAATACACTACAGCGCCGAGTGTGCAGGACAATTGCAAGTAAATACACAAGCCTCAATGTACCAATATCAATTCAGCCAGCCTCAGCAAGGTCGCGCTAGCAATTAATTAATTAAATAGAGAAATGCGGCGCTGCGCGAGCAAAGCGCTTCTAGGCTGCGAGGGTCAGACAAATATGCAAATACAGTTGAAAATGCTTGTTCACAAAACGATACCGCCAGGAGACAGAGCGAGGCAGCTGCAGTTCAGCTGGAGCGTGGGGGAGCAACCGATCTGGAAGAAGGTCCAGGCGATCACAATCTGCTCGGGGGAGAGGAAGGGTAGAGATCGTGGGTGGGAGGGGCAGCAGCTGGGAGGCGGTGGCGGGAGGAGGGGCGGACCAGGGGAAAACAAACAACAAAATGGAGGGTCAGAGGCTAATGGAGCCAGGGGCAGCAAATACACTACAGCGCCGAGTGTGCAGGACAATTGCAAGTAAATACACAAGCCTCAATGTACCAATATCAATTCAGCCAGCCTCAGCAAGGTCGCGCTAGCAATTAATTAATTAAATAGAGAAATGCGGCGCTGCGCGAGCAAAGCGCTTCTAGGCTGCGAGGGTCAGACAAATATGCAAATACAGTTGAAAATGCTTGTTCACAAAACGATACCGCCAGGAGACAGAGCGAGGCAGCTGCAGTTCAGCTGGAGCGTGGGGGAGCAACCGATCTGGAAGAATGTTTCCACGATCCCTGAAGGGTCAAAGGCTGTCATGTTCAGTGGTTACCAGAACCTATTTGCTCCTTGGTAGGGTGGAGGCCTTACAGTGGCACTGGGAGCTAGCTTGTGTATAGGCTAACATATCCTGGAATCAGTATGGAATCAGTCTAGACACCAATCCCTTAGTTTATGTTATCCAACAAATGCGCAGATCCTATGTATTTTTAGGAACTACTCGACACAAGGAAATACTGGTAGCGAGCAGACTACCTGGTATTTTCACCTCATGAAAGCAATGTTCTAATGGGACCACAAACTGTATGCGAGCAGATGGAAAAGCTCTGGAGTCAGATGGTCAATGGGTGCTGTGGTATTTCCATACACTCCTATTGTAAATGTCCGGTGTACTTTGCCTAATTTTCTTTAGCTTTACTCCGATATGCAAGCTCTTTACCTCAAATTGGTTGCAGGAAGTGATCATTTTAGTCTACCTACGTACAGCGTGTTTTATCAACTGACCTCAACAGTCTGCATTATGCCAAAACCAGCAACCTGTGGCGTGGGTTCCACATCTGCACCAAGGCTTGTTTTGTACCCACGTGCCCTCTTTTTTGCATCTCTACAAGTTAATTTTGCCTTACAGTATCCAGGCGTTGTGGTGCTCACATAAGTGAAAGAGCTTTAGAAAAGGACAACATGAGACGAGAACAGGGAACTGAGGTACTGAAGAGGAATCGTGATCCCTCAGAGGAAAACCGTGCACTAGTGGTGCCAGCCAAAAGGCTTTTCTTACATTTAAGTACCACTGCCAGCTGAATTAATGCGGACCTTTCTTATGGTGTGCGACCTTCACTCTAGACATCTGTAGCAATGCCAAGATGCCAGGGACAAAAGAGATCAAAGCCAACTGAGATGAGTCACGGATGACAGTTCGCTGAGGCTCATTCAATAAGGTGCCCATACATTCAAGTTTTGACCACGGCTGCAAAAGGTTGACTTGAGTTTAGAAAAGAGGTAATTTTGTAAAAGTAAGCCAGCTGTTTGGTGCTTAACTTATAGCTCCACCGTAACCTCACTGATCAGGAGCTATGGCTCTAGTAGAGATGTTGAAGAGTATGTTTGAAGAGAAGACCATAGCTCACTATTTTGTAACTGTAGCTAATTGTTGCACGCATTAGACTGGAATTTATGCATTTTACAATGTGCCTGTGAGATAGGTCAGCCAATGGGACAAAAAATCCACAATTCACATGAACATTCTCGATTTCAGCTTTAAGGTTGACGTTTAAAGAGTCCAACGAGGAGAGTGAGCACCAAGCAAGAAGAAGTTACTGGATAAACATTTCGCCTACAACATTTTTACAATTTAAACAGGAAACAAATTAAAAGAAAATGGCATTTCAATGTTCCACCATCTTGTATTCAATATTTTAAAGCTAAGTTAACAGCTTTATGGAGGCAAAAAGTAGATTTGTAGCATACAACCCCTGGGCACAGAGGTCCTTCTCCCTCAGTAACTGCTGTTCTGCTCTGTGTCCCCTGGATTCTACAATCCAGAATCCAGTGAACATGTCATCCAGCAACAAGGTAACCAAGGTACAGTTGCTAAAATACAACATATCTTCCTTCCTAATAAAATAAAAAAACTAAAAGCATAATAAGAAAAATAAGAAAAACAAAACATTAAATATGCAGGAAAATATATTTACATCTATGTGCAAACAATATCCTTCATCCAAACAGGTTTGGATCTAACACGTTTCAACATTTTGCGTTCTTGTGCATTGGACGAATTGGTGTGGAAAGGTCCGGAACCTTGGTCCTTTGACCAATCATGCTTCAACTCATTACATTTCGTCACACTCCTCACATTCCACCGCTTTCCATCGCTCAGCCACACACGGTTACCTTCAACCTTTGTGATCTGCTTAGGTTTGGACCATCTTGATAAACTTGTTCTTTGATTATCATATAAATATGTTCTTACACATTCACCAATAGTAACATTTTTTGGACGTTCTTTAATTCTGTCATTGTGTCTGCATGCGTATTTGCTGTGATAATCTTGTACTCTGCACAATAAGTTTTCCCTAGTTCTTTTTTTAAAATCAGAACTGCACATCCACGCTGGCTTCACTTTGGTACATGATACACACCTATAAGAAGACTAAAAGGAGCCTCACCAGTAGCCATATGAGGTGTATTCCAATAACACCATAACATCTCCTTTACAGCATTTTTCCAGTCATCACCACACATATTAGCTAACTGTACACACTTTAACACTTGGTTAAACATTTCCACAAGACCGTTTTCTCTGGGATTATAAACTGCTGTGGTGAGCTGTTTAACTCCAGCTTCCTCTAAGTATTTAGCAAATTCGCCAGCTACAAATTGTGGTCAATTAGAATGGAATTCGAATAACATTCCCTGCGAAACACTTCTTCGCAAAAATCTTTCACATTGAAAGCCTTGATATCCTTAACAAATGCAACTTCTGGCCATTTGGTAAAGTAATCCAATAAAACTATGGCATACTTGTTGTCAATACCTGTGACATAAAGCGGACCACATATGTCAATTGCAAACTTTCCCCATGGTTTAGAAGGCAAAATAGTGGGCAATATAGTAGTTTCATGAGACGTGTGATTTATCACTGCACATGCATGCTACACAATTACGTACACATCTATCTTGTCCATGCCAGGCTACCATAAGTCGTATCTGGCTCTTCTCTTCATACTCGTCATGCCACTGTGACCTTCATGTAATAATGACAACAGTCTCGCACGTAACTCTGAAGGTACCCCTAATCTATCCCTATTCTGACGATACCATCAGCAAAGGATAACTCAGGCCATATAATTTTAGAATCTGTGAGTTTCCCTTTTTCAAAAGTTTATGGATTTGTATTAGCAGATAAATTGGTGACAATTTGTTGTAAATTACTATTGTCAAGTACTGCTCGTTTCCACTCTACTTCACTTACAGCACCTTTGCAAGATTCCTCTACACTTGCCACAAGCCATTCCTCCTTGTCCTCTTGAATATCCTCATCACTATGAGATAGGGGTAGGCGAGATAGACAATCAGCATTAATATTTTTGTGACTAGGCACATATTTCAATTGAAAATCATACTCTTGTAGATCGAACCATTTCGCAATCCTTGGAATTGCTCTGGACACACCCTTGGTAGTTAGAACTGATCACAGACATCTTATTGACATCTTTACTAAGTTTAAATGGTGCCCCCCATATTGAGGTTTTGAAATGATTACCGCTCCACCAGCATGCTAGCATCTCCTTTTCGGTTACTGAATAAGTTGCCTCAGCTCCTTTAAGAGTGCGTGAGGTAAAAGCTATGAAGTGTTCAACTCCTTCTTTCCTTTGCAAATTTACAGCACCTAAACCATACGCACTTGCATCTACCACAACAATGGATGCATCACATGGATCATATGACTTTAGAGCTACTGCCTTCACTATGTTAAACTTGATTTTATCAAACGCTTCTTAACATACATCTGACCATGCAAATGATGTACTCTTTTTCATTAAAAGTCTTAAATCGTGCACCTTGCTGGCAAAATGCTGAACAAATTTCAAATAATATTCAGTGAGTCCTAGAAAAGAACGTAATTGTTCTTTGTTGGAAGGTACTGGAGCTTTTTCAATAGCTTCTAAAAAATTCATTTTAGGTTGGACTCGATCATTAGATATAGTGTGACCCAGATAATCTATGTGCTTGATTTTCATATTTCTGCACACAGTCAAACCAGCCTCTTGCAATCTGTTTAAAACTTCATTTAACATGTCATTATGGTTGCATAAAGTATCACCCCACACTAAAACATCGTATTGGAACACTCACGTTGTCTACACCCTTTCGAATACTGCTCATCTGCCTCTGAAAAACGGCAGAAGCGGATGCCAATCCAAATGACATTCGTAAATATTGAAATGCACTTTCGGGTGTTATAAATGAAGTTAGGTGCTTAGAATCAGAGTGCAACTTAACCTGATGATAAGCATTGGATAGGTCTATGGAAGAAAAATACATAGCGTTTTTAATACTTGCTACCATCTCATTGATACGTGGTTATGGATGGTGATCAACCCAGATGTTATTATTTAAATCTCTCAAGTCCACAAACATGCACAACTTGCCATTAGGTTTTCCTGCCAAACCAATGGGACTAAGCCATTCTGAAGCTTCTCTAGATTCAATGACTTTAACTTCACATAACCTATCTAATTCTTCTTTGAGTTGAGTGCGCAATACAAATGGAACATTTCTGACTTTATGGAAAACTGGAACACTACCTGCCTTCAGTACAATTCAATGTTCAAATCTGACTAAACATCCCAGTTTGTCACTAAATAACTTGGGAAATTTTGCTTGCCATTTTGTTATTGTACTCACATTAGTCAGTAACACTTGGTCAGGGTGCTTCGGATCCAATATGATGCCCAAGTTCTTTTGCTCTCTGCAACCCAATACAGCTCTCCCATGTTCTACAACATAGACCTTGCCCTGGGTGGATCTGCTCTTGTAAGATAAATTGTATTGTATTTAATATTTATACCACGCATCTGTCACCCTTCGGGTATCCTGGCGCCAGAAAGGAAAATTCTGATGGAAAAAACAATACAGAAATGTTTGTGTCAGATGGAAATGACAGTCAATGCTGTTTGATGAGCCTGAAGGTAGGTCTTTAGGTTTTAGCAAAGAGCCAGGTCTTTAGACTCTTTCTAAATTCTAGCAGGGTATCGGTCAGTCTAATATTTTGAGGCAGTTCGTTCCACAGCCTTGATGCCGAGGTACAGAAAGCTCTACCACCTAGCCTTGACTTCCTAATCCTGGTGGTTACTGCCAGCCCAAAGCTGGCGGAGCGCAGAGACCTGGCTGGTTTGTACCAGGTGAGCCTTTCCTGTAATGGGATAGGTCCCGTGTTGTGTAGTGCTCTGTAGACAATGCAGAGAGACTTAAAAGCAACTCTGCTCCCAATTGGCAACCAGTGTAGTTCTCTAAGTGCCAATGTGGTGGAAGAACTACGGGGTCTGTTTAGAGCTAGCTTGGCCGCCATGGACTGGACTCTCTGGAGCCCCTGTATGATGTAAAGAGGAGCTCCCAGGTATAGGGAATTACAGTAGTCAGTCTTGCCATGATCACACTTCTGACCACTAGTGGTCTAGTCGCATCGGGCAGAAGAGGCAAGATCTCTCTTAGCGCTCTCAGTAGGCCGCAGCAAACACCGATGGTTTTGTTTGTCTGTGAGGTCAATTGGAGATCGTCATCCAGCATAACTCCCAGGTTACGCACGGTCTTCACTGGGATACAGGGCTCTGCTCCCGGTGCGACCCTGATCTCACAGGACGGCTGCTGGCTCATTTTCGGTGTTTGGCAATAGACTACCTCAGTCTTCCCCTCGTTAAATTGGAGAGAGTTTAATTTCAGCCACTTGGAGACCTTACTCATACAGTTCTGGAAGGTCTCCATGGTCACTGCCTGCTTTCCCTCTAAGGAGAACACCAATTGGGTGTCATTGGCGTAGTTAACCAGATCAATACCATATGACTTTATCATAGGGATCAGAGGCTGTAGAATCGGGCTAATCGAAGAACCCTGTGGTACTCCGTGGCCAACCCGAGACCAGGGGGAGGTAAATGGGGCCAGGGTCACTACCTGCTGTCTGCCCATCAGATAGGATTGGAGCCACTTTAAGGCCCTGCCCTTCACGCCCAGTTTCTCCAGTCTGTGCACCAGGACTGCATGGCTGACCGTGTCGAATGCAGCCGACATATCCAACAGTACTAGTACTGTGGAGTTGCCACTGTCAGCTCGCATTCGAAGAGTGTCCAACACGGTCGCCAGAGCAGTTTCCGTCCCATGTCCTGGGCGGAAGCCAAACTGATCCTTGTCCAATAGACAATTATCTTCCAAGTAGCCTGACAAGGACCTACTGACTAATTTTTCTACAATCTTTATCGGGTAGGGCAGAAGCGATATAGGTCTGAAGTGTGCAGGAATTGTGGGGTCTAATGAAGACTTTTTAAGCAGGGGAGTGACCAATGCCAGCTTCCATACCTCCGGCACTACACCTTCCTCCAAAGACTGGTAACAAATCTGGTACATCCGGGGAAACAGCTCTGGCCCATATTCCTTTCAGATCTTATGTGGAAGGGGATCTAGCGGGGACCCGGATGACACACTTTGTGCCAGGCTGAGGAAAAGCTCCATTGTCAGAGGGGTAAAACTTTCCAAGGACGATGAGATTGTGGGCGAATCTTCCTCCGCCAGCTGGTCTGCTATATCCTTACTGCCATCTCTACCGTCCTCCAGCCCCCCCACAATTTTAGCGATCTTTTGCTCAAAATAGGTGGCGATCTCGTTGCACAGCTCTTGGGTTGCAACCACTTTATTGCTCATGCATGCGGGTTGTGAGAGGTCCCTGATGATGTTAAAGAGTGTTTTAGTGCTATTGGGAGATTGAAGGATAGTGGTGGCATAGAAGAGAGCTTTGGTTTTAGCTATAGCCCTTTTAGATTCTGCCTGCTGTATTTTCAGAAGTTTTTTGTCTAACTCTGAATAGCATTTTCGCCATTTTCTTTCTGCCGGTCGGCATTGATATCGCAGGGTTTTCAGCTCCTCATTGAACCAAGGGGCAGACGGCTTTCTTTTGTTCTTAACCTTTTTCAGGGGGGCGTGTCTATCCAGGGTACTTAAAATATGATTACAGTATTCCTGGTAGTTTTGATCTATTGACCTCTCTGGGTCATAGGGTGTTTCATTTATGAAAGTGGGTTTTATTTTGTCCATTGACAGTTTAGCCCAATTTCTCCCCCTCCTATAGGTTACCGGATCCTTACTTCCATTCCCTTCAATTGGTAGCGAGATCTGAAAATGAACCAGGGAGTGATCAGTCCAGCACTGAGGTAAGATATCAATCATCTTAGTCTCAGTTTGGTTTGCAAAGATTAGGTCTAGGATATTTCCGCCTGAGTGCGTGGGTTTTTGTACTAGCTGTTCAAGGCCCCAGTTACCGCATATATCCTGTAGTCCCTTGAGATGATTTCCTAGGGACCCATTGTCCCAAAGATTAAAATTTCCCAGGATCAGTAGTCTAGTGTGGGTCAGAGCCAAGGCAGCAATGGAATCAAACAGCGCCTGATATTGTGTGTCCGCCCCGGGCGGCCTATAGAAGATTGCTCCGGTCAGGATTCTTCCCTTGGGTTCTTGCAAAGAGAACCCCAATAGTTCTATCCCCGCTATCTCATCAATCTGTAAAGGGGAGAAGTCCCATTTATTCTTATGGATGACCCCAAGTCCTCCGCCCCTTCCTTGCGGCCTTGGTTTGTGTAACAGGTTATACCCTTCCGGGCATGCAAAGCCTAGTTCAACCGAGGTATCTGCACGAGTCCAGGTCTCAGTGATAAAAAGGACATTAAATCCATGTCCGTTAGCAAACTTGCCACCTCCTGATGGTGTTTGACCAGAGATCTGCTATTTATCAGCCCGCAGTGAAGATTTCTACGGTTTGGTGAATGTGTAGATGGAGGTGTTCCCCATATCCCTTTTCTTATGTTAATTAGTTCATCCCTGGAGTACTTTATTCCATCAGCGTTTCTAGCCCCTGGCCCGTCCGAGCACAGACGGGCTTTCCTCTGGCGCTCCTCCAGCGCTCCGCTGCCCGCTTGCATGCTGGTCCCCTAAATAGTGTGTGGCGAGAAAGCGCGGCAACACTAGAACGCTACCCCCGACACGTCCAGGGAGCGTCTCTGGCCTCCCACACCTAAGATGGTGGTCGGATGTAGGAAGACTGGGGATTCACCAAGTGCTGCTTCTTAAGCTCAATTATAGTGCAAGCAATGCGATCGTAAATGGAAAGGGCAGTGTTTTTAAAATAATTATTAAATCAGATGTCAGCACACAGATAATTTTAAAAGCGAGTCGAAAATCACTCCGGTATTACGATAACTTTAAAAATAGGCAACAATCAACACAGCTTGTCCCTGTAGCAGCTAACAGCGTGCTATTCCTATTCTGTGTTCAGCACGAGTCAACTGGTCCCCTAAATAGAGTTTGCCGAGAAAGCGCGGCAACACTATAACACTACCCCGACACCTCCAGGGAGCATCTCTGGCCTCCCACACCTTAGATGGTGGTCGGAAGTAGGAAGACTGGGGATTCACCAAGTGGTGAGTGGTGCTTCTTAAGCTCAATTATAGTGCAAGCAATGTGATCGTAAATGGAAAGGGCAGTGTTTTTAAAATAATTATTAAATCAGATTTCAGCGCACAGATAATTTTAAAAGCGAGTCGAAAATCACTCTGGTATTACGATAATTTTAAAAGTAGGCAACAATCAACACAGCATGTCCCTGCAGCAGCTAACAGCGTCCTATTCCTATGACATACAAAATATCTAATAAGGGTAATTTAGTACCACAATAACCTTCAGGTTCTACATCGGGTGGTGATAATACAGCTTTACCTGTGGTTTCTCACATTTGCTTATTAATTATAGTGTACGGTGAACATGAATCTGCCCATAATGAGGTGGTGACTTGGTGGATTGACACGTCACATCTGGGAGGTTGATAACCTTCGGATACTTCATTCACATTGTCATCACATAGTACTATGACTTCAACGTCACCTTCATCTAGTTCATCATCATAATATTTGTCAATATCTTGTGTTCTTACAACATTTATGGAAAGTTTCCAACTTTAGTTATTCCCTGTTTTGCACCATCTGGAAAAATGAGCTAATTAATTAATTAATTGTGGGTTTATATAGCGCTAGGATAGACTCCCGGAGGAGTATCTCCGCGCTTCGACCGCTGCGAAACCCTTCCTGGCTTCCCTGAGAGATGGTCCCTTAATGGGTATCTCCAGGGTGAGACCAGGCATCCCCGGCGGTCTGGTGGGGCCGTTAGTGCAGATGAGGCAAGCTTATGCCCAGAGTTGCCGAGTGTGATCGCTGATCAGAGTGGGCACCGAGGCGAGAGAATTATCGAGTCCGCTGACCCTGGTCCAGAAACCTGCCGCGTCGGGAATCGAACCCTGGTCCCGGGCCGTCCTCTGCTCTCGGGTCTGCCGCCTCTAACCAGTGAGCCACACTACTGCTAGTTTTTTTTACATTTAAAAACACGTAACTTTAGAAGCAGGGCACCTTTCAAAATCAGCAATGTGTTTGAGACTTCCACACCTGTAACATGTTTGTTCATATATGGCTGACCTCTCTCCACAAATGGTTTAGAACGATTAGTGTTTTTTGTTCAACTTTTTTTCCCCTTATTTACTACACCAACATTACGAGTATCAACTTTATCTTTATGTTGCTCATTATTAAGCTCCTTAACATAACGGGATGTGTTTTCTATTCTTCTAGCAGGGTCTATGGTTTTTTTTGAAAAGAAGGATTTTTAAGTTCCAGTAGTCGTTCTTGGATTTTCATATTATTAGAACAATTGATAAATTGATCTCTAATAATCTCTTCATGCAAGTCTGTAAATTTGCAGGTGGCAGCTAATGTTCCTAAAATTGTGACATAATGTTTGACACTTTCACCTGTCAGTTGTGCTCTTGAAAAATAAATGTGTCTCTCTACAACAATACTTGTATTTTACCGTAATTTTCTTCTAAAGCTTTTAAAGCTTCAACATATTCATCAATAGCTGTATCATGAGAACTTGTTTCACTTCCCTCACTATCAGCTTCTAAAATAGAGGAAATATCATGTAATGGTTTAGGTAGGGTTTTTAAAACTTTTCTACCTTCTACACCTAAATTATGTTTTAATAATGCGAGTTTGAGATGGTAAGAAAGCTTCTCCACCTATAGCCTCAAGGTAGGTTTCCAAAGATTCACACCAATCTTCCCATACCATGGCAGAAACTCCAGGCCCTTGTAAAAATGTAGGTGGAGGCAACACAGACTATGTGGAATCCATTGACCGTTAAATTATACTTGAACTTACTGTAACCCAATAGACCATCAACGTTCTTACACACCATTTTTTTTATATTATATTAATAAATATATATCTCCAACCTTTCACTCCTCCTTTAAAGACAACACTGTTATTAATCTCTCGACAAGGAATTAAACCAAGCTGAAATACAGGTATTGTCACTGGGGTTATCCTTCTGCCCCACTTCCACCTTAGACTATACACAGTGCACAATTGATTAGTTCTACTTCACGCGAAAATTACACTTGAAGAAATGGTTCGCCACTAAACTGAACACAGACTCGCGAACATGGGCGTCCGCAGGGGGGGGCAAGGGGGGGCACTTGCCCCCCCTGGATCTGGTGAGTCAGTGTGGCATTTATTTTCAATAAATAAAATGGAAGAACCGAACTTCGGAAGTTTTTATTTTGTGAGCAGGCCTCTTCATTGTAGAATTTTAGGCTAGCAGCAGCACCAAAATCCCTATGACATCATGACGCCGGAGAGTGCTGCGCCACATATCTTACGCTGCAAAGTACCGGGCAGGGCGCGCCCGCGCGTATGGTCACACACAGCCGGGCCCCACCACACACACACAGTGGTGTTTGTTTCCAGGGCCGGCCCGGTGACACAACATTAGGAGCAGCCCGGCGCCGAGCAGGAATTCGGGAAAACGGCTGCTGCCTTGCCTGTTCCGAGTAGCATTTAGCGAAGGTCTGAAAGTAAGAGAAATCTGTTTCTCATAAAAAAATAATGGTTTGTCGTGTGCATAATATTATCTGAAGGCGGTAGTGGGTTCACGACGAATCACAACCTTTCCCTCGCATATCATCACAGCCCCCCCTTACGTCTGCTTGAGCCGCCGCCCAGGACCCATTAACTACAGAAAGCCTCACAGGTATTATTCAAGCGCATAATTTAGTCAGCCCTGCCGCATAATTTGGCCCTCCCCTCTTCCCTTGATGCCTAATTCTAGTGGCCCCGGCCCGATCTATGGCTATCTACATCCCCAAAACGTTGTAAAGCGAGGTGACGCCAGCGCATAAGTAAAGGTTTTAGAATTGCCTTTTCTTGAATGAATGGAGAGGAATCCAGCTGTAAAAGTTTATTTTACATGGAACACCGGACATCTTTTCGGCATCTGTGCACGGCTACAAAATGGTCATGTAGAGTATGTTGCGGAATGTTGAAATTCTGCTGCCTTTTCATGTGTCTTTTCTACGCTGACAGAGGCTGGATCCAGCGAGTAAACCTTTTTATTGCTCGGTAAGCCAGGTGCCCCCGGGTACCCCCGCTTCCAAAAAGGCCTGTTTCAAGACACCTTTCTGTCTGCAACAACCTAGTTAAAATCAAATTAGTAGCAGGCATTTGAGTGGTTCTCGTGAGGAGGCGGAGGTGGAGTGGTGTCGGCGCTATAAAATCTCCAAAATGAGCCCCGGCTTCGGGATGGAAGTCCTGGCAGTCTGCGTTTAATTTTCGCAAATTACACGTGACGTTTTGATCTGCCTACGCAGAGTTAAGAATGACCTGAATGTACTAGTGCTCCTATATTGTCATAGAACTCCGTTCTCAAACACAATACCATTAAACTAGCTTTAATATATGCTATATTCGTGTGGGAAACTTTTAGTGTGTTGGTGGTTTTTGACAATTTTGCTGTCTTCAAAAGTGCAGAACAAAACACGTGAAATAAAGAAAACAGCTGCCAAAATGTAACTCGTGGTGGACCGAGTATTTCCACTCACAAAGATTCATTAGCACAGTGGGTTATTGCGTTTGTCACAGAGATCCTTTGGTCGCTTACAGTTCATAAGTTAAAGTCCTAGTGTAGCACAGTGAACTATTAACTGGCAACAAAGAGCTGCAGGCAGACTATAAGACATGGATTAGAAATGTATGTTTTTCCTCTGTCTTTCCTTATCTCAAGGTTTATATAAGTGTGTTTGGATGGAAATAAATTATTATTGTAAAACCAATCCCAACCACTGTTGCATTTTAAATCTTGAGTTTGTACTTCTTCTGATGAAGCACTCTTAAAATATACTGCCTACCAGAATAGATGACATGTGACTCCTACACCGTGCAGTTTGCAATATTTCTTATATGTTGATTTACACACACATGATTCATTGTCTGCATAATATGTATCTGATGGTAAATTGTTCTGACACCCTATATTGGTATGACTACTGCTATAAAAGAAATTAAATACATGTTAGAGAAGGGCTATGGTGAGCTGAGGGTACCTTTGGAGGGTGATAGCCAGGAAATAGAAGGAGGTCATTGGCGTCACCGACAAAGATTGTTGCACTGGGCACAACCAGACCTAAAGCTGGCCCTGGTCTCACTACCCAACCTCCCACCACGGAATTCTGATCAGGTGGCAACTAGGATTGCCACCGGACCATGGGCGTCCGCAGGCGGGGGGCAAAGGGGGCTAACATTCCTCTGATCATCAGCCTTTAGCTCCTACCTAGTGCCGTGGTTCTGAGCCGCCCGTGTTTCTAAATTCCTAACATCATAAATTATGGCCCGATCTGCCATTTGTTCCACTATACGGTGATAATCTGACCCTTGGTGGTCTCTAGCAGCTATCACTCACGGACCTGCCAGTGCCATTCCTCTTCATATTATTTACGCGAGCTGCTCACAGTTTTTGCATAGTTAGGTTTAGAGACTAGGGTGATGCACTGGTTATATGGTAAAAATCGACCTAGTGCAGGTTCAATGTCACTTTTATGATATCTGTACTCCTTCTGTTTTGTTATATTTGTCTGACGTATTCCACCTCTTGGTACAAGTTAATTACTCTGCTAACCAGCTATAGGATCAATGTTCTCCCCACACAACAGGGCCATCTGCTAGTTCTTGTGCCAGTTTCTGGGAATGGAAAGAGTAGGAACATAATCTGCATGTGATAAGTACTTTTTACTTTGTGCTGGGCCATACTTCAGAGACAATGACAAAAGGGTCTGTCGTTTAGAGTTTTGGACAGATGGGACCAGGCAGCTGCAGCAGTTAGGATGGGGTTTCAGGCTCTTACAGAGGGCTTTCTAAAGACCACCTCAAGTAACACATTTTGAAATATATAAAAATGCTGTGCAGGAGGGTTGGGAGAGGGGTGGAGTGATGATGTGTGATCCCAGGATTAGAGAGAGGTTCTTACCTCCTAGAACTATTCAACCCCACATAAAAACTGTGGCACCAGGGAGAGACTTTTGAGAACAGCCTGAACCTGGGGGAAGCAACGTCAGAGGAGTACCCAGTTGCAGGAGCAAAGACACCTGGTCCCAAAGCAAAGACGGATTCAAGGACTTCTGAATTTAGTTGGCTCTCAAGGACTAGGACTTGTTTCTCCAGGGCCAGTAGCACTTTCCCCTTACATCCACAGAGGAACAGTATTAGGATGGATCTATGTGTGAACCTTGGAGAAGAAGAGTTACAATGGAACCTCTAGGTTCTTGGCTTGCAAAGAGGAAATCTTCATCAGAGGGCTAAACCCTGACTTCTACAACTACATGGGTGTCCTTCAAGCAGGCATGGGGGCTATGGGACCTGAGAAGTGCAGGCATGGTTGGTATTCTGTATTGAGGGCTGAAGTGTGCAGCTGCGGGTAACACCAGATTAAGGAGAATGCCAGATGATGGACAGAGGACAGGTCCTGAGTATGGAGTGGAAGGCCATCTCCCCAAAGGAATATAAACATTTAGAGGCTAGAAGATCATGAGAACCCCCTTCGGGTGGCTACAACCAGCCACTAGGAGCAGAATGACACAGAAACTGTTTAAATCTGCCCAACGGGGCCCAATAAAATATCAGAAGTCTGGCCCCCTTGGGCACTGAGTTAGTCTGGGAATCAAGTGGCATCCACCATCCCAGATCCACAGGATATCTCTGGGGATGGCCAGAAGAGGGTAAGAAGAAGAGGGTGTTGTTTCTCCTTCCACCTGGACTTGTTCAAAGCAGGCAGGAGAGCATGGAATCCTTCAAGTTCCCACGTAACACATGGGCTGTCCTGGCCCTGCTGGGAGCTGGCAGTGGCCTGACAGCATTGGGGCTCTCCTGTAGCTATGACTAGGCCACAAGCAGGAGCTCCATTGGGGGTGGGCATCCATGTTTGAAAAGAAAGCAAACGCAAAGGCACTTGCCTTTGAGGCATTTCTCTTGGAGACCGTCTATTAGTATTTAAAGCCTCGGGTTCCCACAATACTTTTAGATACCTGAAATTTTGCATAGTGTCTCCTCATAGTGCCTGGGAGAGTGCATGAGCATCACAAGTCATTGAAAGGTATTTTGGGGAACTGGTCTGCAGCAGCGTCCCACCAAAGCACAGTCTACTGTTTGCTACATGCAGCTGAATTGTGACCTGCGGCCCTTTTTCCTTTTCAAGCACTCATGGAGCTTGGGTGTATATTTATACGTGTTTATATTATGCTGGGGTTGTTTTTTTGTTGTATTGTAGCTGTGAGTATGTTGGTAGGTGGCTATAATAGTTATTTAGCTATTATTTCCAGGTAGACTACTCCGTTGTTATTTTACAAAGAGTTTGACTTTGAATTGTAGCATTTCGTAAAACTTCATTTAGTAAGGTTCCACAGTGGGTGAATGTGTGTGCTGCTGAGGTCAGTGTGTATTCTGTATATCACAATTCAATTCCTAATAGGATAACTCAGTAAGTTAATATGCTTGCTTTGTGCAACTGCAGATGTAGACTGTGGCATGGGGACCTATGTGGAATAACATGGGGTTTGCATACAGGTCTGAAGTGCACAGTGATCTATCGATGCTAGTGCTGGCACTTCATGGTATCGACTGAGATGCAATGGCAGTACTTTGTGCATATTCCAGCATTGGAATTTCTGGTAGTTCAACTGCGGTGTCATTGCAGAGCGGTGTGTAGGAAACAGGATTATCGTGTAACAAAGTGACAGCAATTATTTGGTACGAGGTCTGAGATGCACTAGCAGGGCTGTGAGTTCCAGTAATGTGCAGGTTTGTGGTGCAATGGGAACTGTGTTTGGCATCAATTAGCAATTTTGAAGTTGCATCCAGGAAGAATCGAAGTGCCTGCCTACCTGTGTGCAAGTACAACTTATGCCATAATAGGGTGCTCTGCTACAGTCTGTCAGTTATGATGCACAGCGAGGCCAATAGCAGTGGCTGTATAGGGCATAATTAAGGTGCAGAGTAGGGTATGTGTTCTAGTATTTGAATACTAGTAGTACGACACGATTGTGAGCCAGGTAAGAGAAGGGAGCTAATTTGGGCTACAGTGTTGACATTGCTCTACACTGTTGCAGCCTCCCCACTTTTTCAGGCTTGTGCAATCTTCCCTGGCAGTCTGACCCCATATGTTGTGTTTCCTTACCTTGTGTGCAATGTGGTCAAAGGGAGAGCAACCAATGATGCTGTGTGCGCTTATCCAATGTTTAACACTATTACCTTGAGTGTAGGTACAAGGGTTGCTGTTGAATTTGTATAACATTGACTGAGCCTTTTCTACCTTTTCAAATTAGCACTTAATTTATATGACTGCTATGTACTGTTGTTTTTTTTATTTTGTAACTATCTTTCTATGCAATTCTACTTTAATCCAAAATTAAAATTAAATGGAACGTGGCAAATGCACCCAACACAGCTCAGACATACTGCAGTGGGCCTCACAAGGACTCCTCATTAATACAACCTCCCACAGCACACAGGATTCTTCACTAGCAAGCACAGCATATATTTGAGGTTTAACCTACTACCTACAAAACTACTAATAATGACACACAAGTAGTACCAAGCCCAACACACTAGACTGAACAATTCAAAATAAATTGATTTTATTGTATGGTTAATAAACACAGTACAAATTAAATAAATATGAACAACTCGTAAACATTCAAAAGTAATGTGCCCAAAGCAGAGTTCCTACATACCATCAAAGCACATCATCAAACAGTGCATATCACCCATCCAACACAGTACTAATATACTAGCAGATGGACATCAGGTTTCTGCAATAACACTCTATACTCAGAGTTAATTGACACTAATACAAACCTGGCGAGCTGGTAATGAGGTCAACCTTTTGCCCCCCCCGGAAAAAATTCTGCGGACGCCCATGCTCGCGAACCACCTCAAGAACCCAGCAACATTGCAGTGAAGGATGCGGAAACGCTGCATCTGCTGCACGAGCTCAGGGGAGATCCCAACACCATTGATAACCCCATTCTCAACCTGATTAATGATGACTTGAGAATAGATCTAAACTGTAATAGTGGTTTCAGACCAAAATCGGTTTTTCTGCCACAAATTGTAAATGAACCCATTGACATTCTTGAGGGGGTGGGGGGGTTGGGGGTGATCAGAGAGCTTGATAAAATGTCTAAAAAAACACAATATGCAAAAAGCAATCTTAAGAAGGCACAACTCCAGGCAGTCAAATCCCTCAGTAACAACAGTAGCATAGTCATCAAAAAAGCTGACAAGGGGGGGCAATATTGTCGTGCTACCACGCAATATGTACATTAATGAGGGTCTTGCACAACTCAGTGGTAGGACAAAATATGAAAAAAAGTGACAGGATCAGATACAACACCAGCATCACGCATTATTCAGAACAACTGAATGATTGGAGAGAGAGGGGACTCTTGAGCCGTGAAGAGTTTAATTATTTGAACAACAAATACCCTAAGATACCGGCTCTTTATCTCCTGCCCAAGATACACAAGAGCATGAGTGAGCCCCCGGGGAGACAGATTGTCTCCTCGAGGGGAAGCTGCTGGGAGAATAAGTCCAGATACATGGACTTCTTCCTGCAGCCTTTAGTGCAGGAATTGCCCTCGTACCTGCAAGATTCAGGAGATTACTTACACAAAATCAGCAATGTCACATGGGACCCAGAGTGGCTTCTCATGACACTCGACGTAAACAGTTTATACACGTGTATCCCTCACCAACAAGGTATAGAGGCCTGCAGGCACTTCCTTCAAGCCCGGTCCATCTCTTTCTTATTACACTCTGAAATGCTTCTTGACATGGCATTCCTTTAACAAAAAACTTCTCTTTAACAGTAACATTTATCACCAACTGCTCGGGACGGCGATGGGCACCTGCTTCGCCCCCAGCTTCGCGGGTCTCTACCTAGGCTGGTGGGAGGAGCAGGTTGTCTACCAGTCCTCGATCTACCAAACCAAGGTAGTTAAATGGCTCCGTTAAATAGATGATATTTTCATAATATGGAACGGAAGCCATAATGAGGCAGTTGAATTTGCTCAGGAGCTGAACAAGAACGAATATAATCTCTCGGTCACCAGTCACACTAGCAATGTGATGATTGACTTTCTTGACTTGAGTCAAAATTGAAAATAACAGTCTCACCACTACTCTGTTTAGAAAAGAGACGGCTGGCAACAGCCTCTTACAGGCCCGCAGTTGTCACCCTAACAACATCAATTCAATGCCAATTGGTGAGTTTCTGCGGGCAAAGCGTAATTGCTCTAAAGATGAAGACTACCAGAAGGAGGTTCTGGTTATGTCAGAGCGCTTTAAACAAAGAGGCTACACCCAGAAATGTAACACCAATGCTATAAGAGCAGTGAACACCAAGAAGAGAGAGAAGCAGGTTACTAATGAAGAGTTAGATCGGGGGCCCCACTGACTAGTAGATTCATCACGGATTATCACTCACAATCCAAAGAAGTGAAGAAAATAATGGGGAAATTTTGGAATGTGTTAAAACTAGATTAAGATCTGTCACAAGGGGTCTCAGATCATCCACAGATCACTTATCGGAGGCCAAAATCCCTTAAGGACCTACTTTGCACCACTCTAATACCAGGGAATACTAGCACCAGAAAACCCATTCAAGGATTCTACGTTTGCAGGAGATGTAAAGCCTGCCGCAACAGTAGTAATCAAAAAGAGGTCAAACAGTCTAAAGAGAGTGACAAATTTAAGATTCTAAAACATGTCACTTGCCTTACGGACCACGCGGTCTATGCGCTGAAATGCCCGTGCAATCTCTACTACATTGGGAGCACTAAGCATCCAGCCAAAAAGAGGGTTCTGGAACACATGCGTGCTATTACTAACGGAGACAGACAATATCCGATAGCAAGGCACTTTGCTGTACACCATAGAAGCAATGCACATCTATTATCATTTTGTGTTCTGGAGACGGTACCCGCCAGGGAGAGAGGAGGGAACAGAATTCAAGAATTAAGGAGATGAGAGGCAAAACTAATCATCAAGTACAAAACCACACAACCAGATGGGCACAACCTACACGAGGATTTAGCGGTTCATCTAGGCTAGAATCCACACCTAGTGGAATGTTTGCCGCATTCATGACTGTTTTTAATTTTGTGAGAAACTGTATGTCGTATATTTTAATCACAGCCCCATGGGTGTCACGATTTATGATTTTTTTTTTTTTTTTTTAGAACTACCTGATTATTGCTGATGGGAATTTGTGCACGATTAACCTGTGTAACAGCACCTTGACATCACCGTATGACTATGGATAACACTGGCGAAGATGTATGGCAGCACGTACCATTTAGCATTTAAGCATTGACACATGACCTGGCCGTCAACCGCCTGGGATGGCGTACCAAGATATATTTTGCCCACTGGGGCTAGATACCCATTATTTGGAATGACTATTTTAGGAACTTACTACCAGGATCTGGTTGGTAGCAGCTCCTTTGGCTTCAATTTTGATTATAGACATCTCTTTCAACAGTGCATTGTTTGCCCACTTGGGCGTCACGTTTGATTTACCGAAAGGTTCGCAGATGTGTTCTGCATGCATTTTATTATACCGTCGCACTGTTTGCCTCTGAATTGAATTTACCCCACTTTAGTATATTCAATTAGTTTATTGTTTAATAGGGGGGGGGGGGGAACTCTTGCCCTTTGAAGCCAGTATGATTTCATATTCATTTCATCAAATGCTGAAAGGTTGAAACTGTAAAGCTTTATTAATCTGCCTGACACAAACACTCACGAGTGGTTACCCGATGCGAAAACTTGTCGTTGAAATTACAATTTAACATTGGTTTTGTTTACAGGTATTGCATCATGTCATGAATTTATCGCAAAGTATTTTTGTGCTTATATTTTGGTGCTGTACTATGTATTTACAAAGTGAACCTAGCTCACAGCGTTATCAGCGAGTCTGTTGTTTATTGCTATTGGTATGACGGTAATACCTTGTGACTAAGTATATATTGCACGGGAAACAGTTTTCTCGTTCTCGTGAGAAAGAGGGTTTTACCTGCGAAACGCGTCGAGCGAAGCCTTCCCAATAAACACGCTTTTGCAACTACAAGCAGCCCGGACAATCTTATCTTTAAAGGAGGAGTGAAAGGTTGGATTTAAGGGGATTGGCTATCCCGTCCGAGGCAGCAGCAGGGGTCCTAAGCGATTACGTTGTGCTGGATATATCAGTAAAATGTCATTGTTATTTATAATCTCAAAGTTGTCAGTATTTAATGTCACAATACGATCAAATAAAAGTAGTGGTCACCGTTGTCGACAGTGGAGTACAAATCAGGCAATTTCAAATTGTGTAGAGTAGTTTCATGAATGTGCAGCAATGGTTTGTTTCATTACACGTGTACTCGGGCAGCAGCAGCAGCAGCAAATGAAGATCAATTTTCCTCAAGCTACCTCCGTACATCATGGGATCCATGGTGATCATGTTACACTCTGCTCTAGCACAATCAAGACGCAAATGGGATGACGCACACACCCACAGTGCACTTCGTCTTCAGTGCTACCAGCGTAATGAAGGATGGAGCAGAGGAACATTCGGATCGGACGCCACAAAGCTCAGTGAAAAACCACGGTAATAATTCAGGAATCAGTGGCGGTCATTTTAAAGGTCAACAAGTAGCCAAACCGTTTCCTTTTCAGTTTCCAATTTCCTTGTTAACTTCAATTACGGATTTCAGATTAGTCCTCAGCAGCTTGGCACGCAGGGATTACGAGCATGTCAAATACAAGTTCACAGGAGGCTTTATGGAGGCAAGAAATAGTTTTTTTGTAGGGTACAACCCGTGGGCAAAGAGGTCCTTCTTCCCTAAGTAACTGCTGGTCTGCTCAGTGTCCCCAGGATTCTACAATCCAGAATCCAGTGAACATGTCATCCAGCAACAAGGTAACCAAGGTACAGTTGCGAAGATACAAATAATGTAGGTAAGTTCAGGTCAACAACTCTACTGGAGAGAACCCGTATTGGTTATCGTTCGGTCTCTGGTGACAGCAAAAGGGGCCACATAAGATTGTACCTTTGCAACGATACACAGTGATCACTGTGCAGCTTCTGGTCTTTCAATGACTCAGGTGTAGACCACAAAATACAGCCTCCCACTCTAGCTATTACTTGATTGAAAACGTGAATGTTAATACCAGACTGACTGAAACATACATAAAGTAACCATGACAAGCATACACACATTTTTAAAAAGTTTAATTTTTCCAATTTCATGTCAGCCGAGTAGTACAAAAATACAATACAGTGAGAAGACACGGATCCTTCAATGAGGCTACATTTGGGTCACTTGCTGTTAAAGTACAGTTATCTTTACAGATACTGAAGCTCAATGAAACACCAGCTGGAGTTAAGGTGCAGGAACATAAGAGTCTATGGAACAAGGAAAACATTGAAAACTTACACATAAATGCATGTATATATTTATATACTGAAACCGTTTACCTTTCTTTGCAGGTTACTAATATGGCCTTAGAGCCCGCCTTTGGCTAGGGCATTTAACACTGGAGAAGGCCTTTAATGGCCAGCAGGGTCCACTACAGAGGGCTCTAAGGCTATCAGAACATTTCGCCCCTAAAGGGCAGAATGTTCTAATACGTCAAAAAAAGGCTTCACAGCGCCCAAGGGTGTTGAAAACACCTTGGGCCCTGTGAGGCCTTTGTTAAACATTGGAATGTTGATGCTCTGGGATTCTACAGCCATCCGAAGCTTTGAACACTCCATTGTTTTCAAAGGAGCACTTGACAATCCAATGTTCTAATGCCATTCGGATGTATTAACATTTTTGTATTGCTTAAAGAATATACACTTATAATAATGCTCGCTTATGTTTTCTCAAAACACTAAAAACAACAAGTGCCAATTCTTGACCCTAATATGGAGAACATTCTTATGTACATTTATGGCATTGGTTGTCAACAGTGATCTGCAGCAACCCACATCTTTGTAATACATTGAAGGAAAATCCAAACTCGCCAAGGATCGAGTGCCTTCTACCGAGGCCTGTCACGGCGTCCGCCAAGGGGAGACCAATCTTCAAAAACAGATGAGAAGCTGGTAGAGAAGTGGCAGGGGGCATGCTGTGTTTTTATTAATTAAACATCTCAGAACATACCTTTACTCATGAATGCCCAAATAAATGATATCTATACAGATAGATATGAATGCCAAAACCTATGAAATCGTGGCAGACTATCAATATATTACTTCCCTGTATTGAAGTTTTTCCAGTCTCCCATACTGTACAGTTTCCTTTTGTTTGTGTAGGTTTACATCGCCCTTCAAATTGTTACCCAGTATCCGAAACTATAATACCTAGTATCTACTTCACTTCTCAAAGCAAGCCTTGTGTATAGGTAAAGTATAGGCAGACTTCTGAATGTAAGTGCATCATCCTGGCATTATTAAACAAAAAACAGAGTAACCTTGATCTCATGTTGGAGCTGGTCTGCAAGGGAGAGAAGTTGTATCCTAAACAGACAAAATGGTCATTGAAACATCAATGTAACAGGAAAGCAGAAAACATTAACAGTGAGACCGTTCCCCAATAAAATCATGGTTCGTAAGAAATGGCAGTTCTTATATTTATTTTACTCCAGCTTCACGACCAGTCTAACACGACCAAACTCAATGCTGCAGTGACCAGTAACTCTAGATAAGTGGCACTCCCCTGTGATACAATTTTGAAAGTGTAGAGTTGGATTCTGGGAAGCCGGCAGTGAGTTAGTATGAAGAAATTGGTCTGCTCCAGCAAACACTGAACTCCAAAAACAGTCAAAGTAAACACATTTTCAAAACAATAAGTAACAATTTCATGTTGAAATAAAGTAAATTAGTGTTAGATACAATCTTGGCAGAAAAGGTATTTCTGCTTTATTTTAAAGGGTTTAACATAGCAGTTGTTACTAAGCCCATTATCTCTCAATAATAAACTTCCACAGTCGCAATTCGGGGGTGTATGTGCACGAGGCGATGTCTTCAACACTTCTCCAGTTGGATAAGGGATTTAAAAAAAAAAAAAAAAAGTTGTCACACCACTATAACTCGTCTTCAAGGTGCCTACGGAATTCGTCTCCAGTCAACTTCTCCTGCGCTTCCTTCATGCTGTGAACAACTGAAATACATATTTAAAAATGCTTTAAATAATACAGCATCTGCAACAGAGGTTAGAACAAGAGGTCAAAAAATAAAGAGGTCACAGACAAGATGCCACTTGAGCAGGCAAACGGAAATTCTAAATAGAAACAAGCGCAACTGAATATTTCAGACTGCTGGTTGCCCACTGTATGAACAGTGTGTAAGCCCCGCTATTTTGGTTCATAAATGCTCAAACTGGCAGTATTAAATGTGGCAGCACAACTTCTGATTTGCAGAAAGTTGCTGGCAGGCAATAATCCCTGGTTAGACTGTTAGGACCATTAAGTGGTCCCTGGTCGAGTTTGTTCATGTGTATCTCAAGATAGTAAACATGTTCTGTGGCACTGCAAGGTCAATAAGAATGATGTTTAGGCTAGGATTATCAATGTAAATGGTATGCAGATCTCACGGACTACCGCCTCGACTGCAACTCTTGGGTTGATCTTCAAAGATGCTGAAACAAACTAAAATAACACAATCTTATATTTGACACAATGCAGACTTTAACGGCTGAGATTATCAAAGCTAACAGGGTACCTGTTGTGGTTACGGTCTCTTTAATGGTGCTCTGTGTACCTTACATCATTGTTAGAATGTTATGTTTCTGAATAGAGTCTCAGTTGCTATAACCTGCTGTTGATGGTTGTGCTAATAAACCTGCTCTTCCAACTTATCCTGCCTAAGAGCTTTCATCACTGGCGACGAGGGTGGGATTGTACGTACTGTTGTTGTATCAAATGTAAAAGATACAGGAGAAAATGTTGATTCTGAACGTATTACCATGCCTTTCTGTGATATTGGTATTGACAAATATGTATTTAAACTTATGGCAGACTCAGGATCTCCTTTTACCTTGATAGGAAACAAAATCTGGGATGAGGTGGTTGGTCTAGAAAATGTTCCATTGTTGCCTCCAGACATTGCTCCTTTAAGTTATGGTCGTTCGAAAATAGACTTTATGGGATATACAGTGGCTAAGATTTCTTTCAGAGGTAAAGAAATCATTGGCAAAGTTTATGCAGCTGTGAGAGGAGATAATCTTCTTGGATGGAAACATGATTTTGGTATAATTCTTAATCCTCGTGCTAAAAATCCTCATGATCAAGTTGTTTTTATGGAAGACTTCATTTCTTCTACTCTTCCTCAGGGAGTTAGCACTGTGTTTGAATCCAACAATATTTTTTCTGAATTTCCTAAAGTGTTCTCAGATACACTAGGATGTTTAAAAGGATTTGAACACAAGATTATTCTTAAAACATCAGCAAAACCATGTGTACATAAAGTTCGTAAAGTTCCGAATAGGACAGTTGAGCATTTGAAACTGGAGATTGAGAGACTTTTGAGATTGGGAGTAATAGAAGAAATAGAGTCTTCAGAATGGTTAAGTCCGATAGTTTTGGCACCCAAGGATGGTGGTAAAGCCGTAAGAATGTGTGTGGATTTGCGTGGACTGAATGAATGTATTTGGGTTGATCGGCAACCTTTGCCGAATACATCTGAGTCAATTAGCATCTTGAAAGGAGCAAACATGTTTAGTGTTCTGGATTTCTCTTCTGCGTACCATCAAATTGTTTTACATCAGGAGTCCAGACACTTAATCACCAAGGGGTGTAACAAAAGATGTTATCAGTTTTTGAGAATGCCCTTTGGGTTAGCCTCGGCTGCTGCTTGCTTTCAAAGGGCGATGAAGATGGTTCTTGGTGATTTTCGGAACGTAATGTTCTTCCAAGATGGTATTTTGATTTATGGAGTGGATGCAGGAGAGCATGATGTTGTTTTGACATCCGTGTTAGGCAGATTATCTGACAGGGGACTCACGGTTAAAAAAGAGAAATGCAGAATTGGTTTAGACTCTGTTACTTACCTTGGGCATGTAATTTCTGGAAAAGGAATACAACCTAAATTAGAATTGGCTGAGAGCATAATCCAAGCACCTACTCCGGACGATAAATACCAGTCCAAGTCTTTTTTGGGCATGGCGGAATTTTATTCCAAATTTGTTAAAGGTTTTGCAAGCATTGTTGAGCCTATAAGATCTCTTTTAAAAAAAGGGTGTATGATTCACTTGTTCTAGTGACTGTGAGGAAGCATTTTGTTTGATTAAAACTGAGATTGGCAAAATGCCTACTCCTGCATTTAGAGAGAAGCGTTGGCTGTATTTTGGTCAATACATCATTTTAAATTCTTTTTATGGGGAATTCCGTTTGTTGTGAGATCAGACCATCGTCCTCTGGTTCAGATATTTTCTTGTTATCAGAGTGATCATATGACACCTAGATTGAAGAGATGGAGTGAAGGTTTACAAGAGTTTAATTTTATTGTACAATAGATTTCTGGCCAAAACAACAAGCCTGCAGATTTTTTATCAAGATTGCCGATTGAAGGGAATGTTTTTTCTGGAAGTTCTGAATGTATAAATTGGGTACTCGAACCTTCCTTGTCTAAATTGGGTACTGGAACCTTCCTTGTCTAAGGATGAATGGTCAGGCTGTGTTGCTAATGATGTTGGTTTTCAATCTTTGAAGGATATTATCAGAAATGGTTGGCCTAGGTATGATCAACTGGATAGTGAATTAAAGCCTTATTGGACGGTTAGAGACGATTTGATGTTTTGCCAAGGAAACTTGTTAAGAGGGGGACAGATTAGTACCTCCACATGATTTGCGTGAGAAAGTTGTCAATTTGGCTCATGAGGGCCATCTGGGGAGGAATCTCACCAAGGCTCGCATCAGAGAGAGATACTGGTGGCCTAGTATGGATCGGATAGTGGAAGTTGTTGTTAAGGATTGCCACTTGTGTGCTACTAATGACAAATCACACACCACTAGTCATTCTCCTCTTTCTCCAGTTGAAGTTCCTGCTGCAGTTTGGACAAAGGTGGGGCTAGACATAGCGAGTCCTTTTGAGCTCATGCCTTCACATGAGAGGTTTGTTGTACTGCTGGTGGATTACACTTCGAAGTGGGTTATTTCTAAATGTATGGGCATCGTGAATTTTAAAGCCATTATCGAATTTTTTAAGGATGTATTTTTGTCAGAAGGGGTGCCTAAGTATGTACTTACTGACAATGGGGTACAGTTTACCTCCAATGAAATGGACTGTTTCCTCAAAGATCTTGGGATTGTTCACAAGAAGACAGCTCTTTATTCGCCTCAGGCGAACGGTCTTATTGAGTAAATGAATAGGGTTGTAAAGAGTTGCGCGCAGAGGGCTTTGCAGTCCAAGGTTTCTTTCAGTAGTGTGTTGAGGGAGACCTGGTGGGCACATCGCACAGTTCCCAATGCTATCATGCAACAGTCTCCTTTTATTTATTTAATTATTTATTTATTCAATTTGTACAGCGCAAACAAATGCCCGTGGGCGTCTCGGCGCTAGATACTGTGCGTGAAGTTCCCAGAGACTAAGTCGGCTGCTAGTCTTGAGCGAACCGCCAGGTCTTTATTTTTTTTCGAAATTGCATCAAGGACGGACTTTCTCTGATGGTTAGTGGTAGAGAATTCCAAAGTCTAGGGGCAGCCACCAAGAAGCGTCTGTCGCCCCAAGTGACTGTTTTAGTTTGTGGTATCAGCAGGAGTTTCTGGTTGTTGGAACGGAGCCTTGTGGATGAGTGAAATCTTAAGTGGGATTTAAGAAAATGTGGGCCGTGGTTTTGCAGTGCTTTGTAAACACTGCAAAGCGGTTTGAATTTAATCCTATTTCGGATCTTGAGCCAGTGGAGGTCCCTTATGGTCTCGGACATAGGCATGAATTTCGGTGTTCCTGATAGAAGACGGGCTGCAGCGTTTTGGATCGCCTGCATTTTGTTGGTCACTCTGGCTTGGGTATTGATGAATAGGCCATTACAGTAGTCGAGTGAGGACAACACTAAGGTGCTTACCAGTGTCTTAGCGGCTACAGTTGGTAGGAACGGCATAATTTTCTTGATCAGCCTGAGTTTGTGGTGGGCAGTGGCAGCTATTTTGTTTGTATGGGCCATAAAACTTAAGTTCTCGTCGAAAATTACTCCAAGATTTCTGACAGTGGGAACTGGAGTGGGGGGTGTTCCATACGTGGCGGGCCACCAGGTGGTCGATCATTTTTGAAGCTTTGAGGGGGAGATTGGCTAATTCCAAGTTTAATCCTGCTTGGCTTCCTGAGAGGGTTTGTAATGATAGTGTTGAAGAGGAGTTGAGAAGGAGAAATGCGCTGGCTGAATATCAGTGGAAGTATAAACAACGTTATGATGATAGGATGGCTGTCAAGTTTAGGAAATGGAATGTTGGGGATTGTGTTCTTGTGAAGAAGCCAAAGTATGGACACAAGGGTACTTCCAATTTCAGTGGTCCTTTCATCATTACTGCTATTAGGAAAAATGTTGTGACTTTGGACAATGGGTGCACTTGGAACCGGTCTAGATTGGCCAAGTGTAGCGAGTCTAAGAGTCATTCCAATAGTGGTTCTGGGTCTATTGATAATTCCAGTCATACTTGCACTTCTCCTAGCTTTGGCCAAGAAAATGTTCTTGGTAGTTCAAGATCAATTTCTAGGACAAGACAAGTTCCTAGGAAGTTTAAGGATTATATTCTGTTTTAACTTGCTTTAGAAAGTTTCTTTTGATGCTATTCTGTCCTAATTATCCTTTTCTTTTTATTATGGTTAGGGGATGTGTTGTGGTTACGGTCTCTTTAATGGTCCTCTGTGTACCTTACATCATTGTTAGAATGTTATGTTTCTGAATAGAGAGTCAGTTGCTGTAACCTGCTGTTGATGGTTGTGCTAATAAACCTGCTCTTCCAACTTATCCTGCCTAAGTACTTTTATCACTACCCAATGGTAGACCGGACCACAAAGCGAGCCAATTCAGTCACAAACCTTTTCTCACTTGTGACATTTAAGCGCACTTATGTCCTCTAAAGTTTTCACAGAGTCACTGCAGTCCCAGCACACAGCATGCTTGCTTGACAAGGCCAAGAAACCTCATCATGTTCTCAAGCATCAAAAAAAATAGCAAACACATTGAAAGTTCAAAGTAAAGGACACAATAAGCAGTGACATCAGTAAAAGTGACTCTCAAAGGAACAAAATCATGAAATCTATGTGTGTATAAAATTGTGTCATATTCTAGCATTCTCTACATTAAAGTCTCCACATGCAGAATAGAGATGCTGCAACACTGCCTTCCCTGTGCACACCATTGCTTCCCTTGTAGCATTGACTTATAGACTAACAGCACCAGAGACAAAAATGAAGCAAATGTGGAGTTTATGGATAAAATTGCAAAGAATATATTTCACAGGACACGCAATACCTCTCTCCACACCTCATGTCATCTTGGCTAAAGATGTCAGAGCACCTGGATACCCATCTGGTTTAAGCACTATGCAAAAGTTAGTGAACTGGACGGAACATTTCTACGGAACACTATGCATCCTTCATTGCCCCATGTGCTCTGGCCTTCGCCCCTTCGAAGAGGGATGCATACATACATACATGTGCCTCCAGTATGAACGGTGTCAGCTCTAACCCAATCTCTACCTTTGATCCGGCCACTTTAACACTATTAAGACCAACAAATCTCATCCCCTTCGCCCGTTTCGTCTGGTTTCCTCACCAAACTTTTTGCTCAGTCTCTTTTCAACATTGAATCCAATCTCTCAGCTATGACTATCGAACTAATCCGACTTTGAGAGGATTTAAACCCCCTCAATGCTAGGACCCTCCACATCCACACTGAAACCCCTTGCTCTTCCTCCCATAACTTCTCCCAAAACACTTGATGGCCTACTAAAACCCTACGCAGTCGAACACATAGACCACTCTACGCGGTCAGCTAACTCTCCACACCTGACCTAATCAACCTTTGTAACTCCTACCTCCCCAAACCTCAGATGACTAATTCGCCCCCCTTACCCCAACATCCCAGTTATCTTAGGCACAAATAGAGTCCCTACCTCACCCAGACCTCCTTCACAACTCACCACCATCCACTCGTTTAAGCCCGTCAATGACAACCCAATTCTCCTTTCTTGCATGCTTGTCAGAAACCATTCTCAGTGAGGCTATTTACATCGCCTTCCTCACTGAAACCTAGCTTAATGATCACGCGACCTCCTGGCTACTCCATCATTAGACAAGACAGACCAGACAGAAAATGAGGTGGACTAGCAATAATTAATAAGACTGAATTTCAAGTCTCCCTTTTACAGAACAGGGATCACCTAACTTTCTAATTCCTTGGCATTGAACTCCCAGTCAAGGGCTCCTCCCGGATTGGATTTTATAACATCTACCACACCCCGGGTGAACCTCTTCCCTTCGCCGACGAACTATCAGATCTGCTCACTCACACCTGACTTTGATGCGAAAAATCTGGGGCCACACTCAACACGATTATCTCAAACACTGACTTGGCCTCTCTCTCCAACATCATCCCTATTGACTCTTCAGACCATCGCCTGATTCTGTGTAAGATCGCAACCAGTGCCTTTCCTCCCACGACTATAAATAATAAACCCATGAAGTGGATCAGAAACCTTAAACAAATACCTCCTGGAGAACTTGAGTATATAAACTATAAGCTCAACTTCATCTCACTCCACTCTCCCAAAATGCTACCGAACATTTCAATATGACAGTTAGTGACGTTCTGGACCAAGTTGCCTCCCTTAAACTTAAACAAAAAAGAAAAATTCAATCCAAATCATGGTTCAATCATGAACATCGAAAGACGACAGCCTAGATTGGCAGAAAGAATATGGAGACAACACCCTTCTCCCTCACACCTTCCCCTCCTCCGATCTGCCAGACATACTTATAAGAAACACATTTTCAATTAAAAGGCTTCCTTCTTCTGAGCACAACTTGATTGTGCCAAAAACCAGCCTAGAGAACGTTTTAACATTGTTAGAAAACAAACCTCATCAGCCCCTCTAGAGATGACTGTGTCAATCGCAAGATATGAGGAAATTGCCAGCCTTCCTCTCAGAAAAAATTGTCCCTCAAATCCAGTACCCGCCAACCCCCAATTTGCCTCTGACTGCCATGGACATATCCTCGGGTTCAGCACCACCCCCACCACCTCATTCTATCAACCACCTACCCACTCCAACCTCACCAGTTACCATACCTCCTAACTTACAAATGAAAAATAACTCCTCCTGGCATAATTTCCACCCCATGACAGAGCTCGAAGTCTTTAATATCATAGCCAAAGTAAGGCAGACTTCACACACCAAAGACCCTCTCCCTTCTACCCTAGTTCACAATCTTAACCAAATCATTGCCCCTTACTGTACCAAAATCATTAATACCTCCCTCACCACTGGATGTGTCCCTGACTCACTCCAACTCTGAAATCACACCCAATCCTAAAAACCTCACTCCTGACGCAAACGATCCAAACAATCTCTCCCCTATCTCCAACACCCCACCTCTTGCTAAAGCCCTTGAAAAATGTGCTTTGCTCCAATTCGACAATTACATAGGCTATTTCAACCTACTTGATTCCCTTCAATCTGGTTTCAGGAAAGGCTGCAGTACTGAAACTGCCATGTTGAACATTATGGAGGACATCCACAAATGCCTTGATAATGGATAGGCTTGCCTTCTCATACTCCTCGACCACTCAGTAGCATTAGATAGAGTTCTTCCTTACTTAATTCGCTTCAAACGCGCTTTGGCCTTAATGGTGTGGTCCTCAAATGGTTCACCTCTTTCCTCCAACACAGAACACAACAAATCAAAATCAAAACCTGCCTCTCTAACCCTACAACTGTCTCCTTGGGCTCGATCCTCTCCCCTCTCTTTCACCTTTTTAAGGAACCCCTCATTCGGAAACAAGCTGGAATCAACTATCACCTCTACGCTGACGACATTCAACTCTACTACAAAATTAAATTACACTCTGGTATTCTGCACTTAAACAATACCCCGAGTAAGATCCAATCCTGGTTCTACTCCAACCATCTTAAACTGAACCCTAAAAAACATGAAATTATTCTCTTCTCACCAAAATATTTTCAGCTCCCCATCCAAGACTGGATCACGGATCTAAATGCCCTCAATTAGGATGATAAATTCCTGGACTCCCCATTTACTAACAACGAGGTGGCGCAGGCGATCAGAGGGGTTCGTTCTGGTAAGGCTTCTGGCCCTAACGGGCTCCCCATTGAGCTCTATAAAGTGAACGCGAATAAATTGGCTCCCTTCGTTAGAGAAATGTTTACAGAAAGTAGGGAGAGGGGTCAGCTTCCGTATGATCAGCGTGTAGCAAATCTAGTCCTGCACAAGGAGGGCAAGTCGAGGACGGAGTGTTCCTCCTACCGACTGATCGCTTTGTTGAATGCCGAGCCAAAAGTTTTAGCGAAACTACTGGCGACCCGATTGGTTAAGGTCATCACGACACTGGTTCACCCGGACCAGTCTGGTTACATGCCCCGCCGTAACACGGCTCTTAATCTACGCAGGTTGCATGGGGTTCTGGGTGGGGAATCACAAATACATGAGCCAACGATTTTGTTATCCTTGGATGCCACCATGGCATTTGACAGAGTGGAATGGCCTTATCTTTTCGCCGTCCTGGGAAAGAGGACGAGACGGACCCAAGGTAGAGACGGAGGTGACGAATGAATAGAACACATCCAGTTCCATAAGTTTGATGAATGATGCATCTGACAGTCTGCCCTATATGCAAAACCTTGGGGAACAAAACATTCCTAATGATATAAGAACCGTGTATGATAATAGAAAAACTGCCATTATCCAAGAGCAGAGTGAGATTCACTGGCCTAGAGAAGCCTAAGGAAATATGAGGTCGACAGATAGAACACGAAAAAGGCTGAACAGAGAGGCTCCTGTCCGCGGATTATTTGCCAACTACAGAGCATGACTGGTTGCGGGTGAAAAAAAGATAGCCCATCTCCATACTGGATATCCTGAACACAACACCAACCATAAAGAAGGATACCAGTAACAAGAACATGATGACCCCATGTTGAATTAAAATTGTCCTGAAGAATGTGTGACCATACCTACGGCCTCTAACACCGAAACACGTTGACGCACCACATAACATAGAATCCAAGTAAAGTCTAGGGGGCTCCAGCTATACCCCAATTTTGGACACTGGAAGTCACATGAAATCTGTGTACAGACTATTGGATCTAACCAATCTGTAGCAATATTGTTTGTTCTATTGAAGATAGGGGGTTTCTTTGTTTTTCTCTTTTATTTTGAAAATGTATTGTATGATTACACTTGATGATTAGATTATGGTACATGTGTTTCTCTTTTTTATATATTTGTTGTATAAACTTGACGCATTATTGAATGTGTTAATATATTTTATTGTATTGTATGAGATGTCTATGTCAAATGTTTTGAGAAAAATATTTTTTCTGAAATATGGGCATTGGCCCAGAGTTTGTTTCTTGGGTCCGCCTCTTATACTCCGATCCACTGGCCCGCGTAGTTGTCAATAATCATAGATCGGCTGATTTCGCGTTGGGGAGGAGCACCAGACAAGGATGTCCTCTTTCCCCGCTGTTATTTACTTTGGCACTCGAGCCGCTTGCGGCTTGGGTCCGTTGGGACAGATCGATAAAGGGGATTAGGTGGACGCCCGAGTGGGAGGATAAGATATCGCTGTATGCTGATGACATCTTGTTGTATTTGTCGTATCCCCGAACTTCGCTCATAGTATTTTTAGACGTTCTGAAGTTGTTTGGAGGATATTCCGGCTTCACCATCAATTGGGCAAAGTCGGTCCTTTTTGTCTTGAGTGGCGATCCCCCGGAGGTTCCTGCCGGCTATCCAGTTAAAGTGGAAACGGAGGGATTCAAATATCTGGGTATTTATATCTCCTCGGACCCTCGGAATAGGTACTCTAATAATTTGCTGCCACCCCTGGTTCGGCTTAGGCGAGATGTGGTCCGATGGAAATCGCTTGTTTCTTGTACTTGCTTTAAAACTCTATGGACCTGGTTCCCCCGTCGTATTTCAAGGAGGTCGAGTCTCAACCAGAGACAACTTCTCTGGGATGGGAGGCCCCGAATCGCATTTACGAAAATGACGTTGCCATGGTATGACGGGGGGGATTAGACTGCCTAACATACATAAGTATTACTGGGCTTCCCACATGGCGGCGGTGAATCATGCCATCTATAGCTCGCCACTAGATCCCAGCTATGCTATGGATCGCGGTCAGGTACCAGAGGAGGGCAAAGAGTTTTCCAGGGTGATGTATGCTAGACGTGGGCGTTTTCCCCTGGCGGGGCAGACGGCGGTCGCTGTCTAGGTATGGCATGAGGCTACCCGCTCTCTTAAATGGGAGGGAAGGATTACTCTGGCTACGCCTCTCTGGAATGCTGAACGCTTGGGAAGTCTCTGGAAATCTAAAGGTTTTGACAAGTGGGACCTCATAGGGATTTCCCCGAGTCGGAGATCTCTGGGGTAAAGATGGAATCCTCCCGTTTGAAACTTTGCAGGAATGCTATCATCTGCAGGGGAGTGAGCGGTTTCGCTACCTCCAGATTAGGCATGCGCTGCTGGCAGCTATTCCCCGGGATGGGACGCTCCCAGAGGCGTCCCCATTGGAGGATCGAGTGTTGGACAGCCATCTCCCAGCAAAGACCATCTCTTTGATTTATAAAAAGTTAGTTACCCATACGGAGGATCACCTTGTGGGTCTTGGGGACTGATCCTGGATGATGAAGACTGGAGGCAGGCTGTGGCCTCTCCAATGGTTGTTGCAATCCAAATGAGACTCAGGTTGGTCCAATTAAAGATCCTCCATCGCAGCTATGTCACCGGCCCGCGATTAGTGCGAATGGGTTTGGCTGTTGGTGATGAGTGTAGGAGAGGATGTGGCGAGGTTGGAACGTTTTTTCATGTGGTGTGGGACTGTGCTCCCATTCGGGGGTATTGGTCCGCGGTTCATGCTAAGGTGCGTGAGGTGTGGGGAGTGCGCTTTGAATTGGAGGCGCGGCGTTGTCTTTTGAATGTTTGGATCCCACTGATCTCACGTCCCATGGCAGTGTGTGGGCCACACTGGCATGCGGCATCGCCAAGCGTAATATCCCTCAACTATGGGGCCGACTCAGCCGCCTACTATTGGAAAATGGATGGAAGATCTGGACTGGTGCATGTTTAGAGAGCGGGCGGTGTATGTGGCAAGGGGGAGGCCCAAGAAATGGGGTAACATTTGGGGGCCCTGGAATGTGTATAGATATCTGCGCCCCTCATGCCGTACTGGATGACCCTGTATTGTCGGAGGATCCCTGAACCTAAATGGTCGACATCTTTGTTGTATTTCTCTGTTTAGAAGGACGTACCTATTTGTAATACTTGCTACGATGCAACCTAGTGTTTTATTGTGTGTGTTTAGGACTTATTTTGTGTGCATTAATAAAAAGAATTAAAAAAATAAAAAAAGCCCTCAATTGCACACACTCCCTATCTGATTCGGCAAAATCCCTGGGTTTCACTCTTGATAAAAACCTGGATCTTAAAAGCCATATAAAAAACTCACCCAAAGGTTTACTCTTCACTCACCATCACCTTAACAAAATTAAACCCTTCATTCCTTCGGACGACTTCAGATCGGTTGTCCAATCTCTAGTCCTCTCGAAATTGGACTATGGCAACGCTATCCTCACAGGAACCCTCCAAAGTTCACCTGGCACCACATAGAGCTGTTCCCAACTCGGCGGCCAGACTCATCACAGATTGTAAACGATTTGACCACATCTCTCCAGCCCTCAAAGTCCTAAATTGGCTCCACATCGAAGGAAGATGCTTTTACAAGACTCCATGAATCACGCACAAAGCTCTTCACCAACAAACCCCTCTAAACCTAAGAAACAAACTTAATAAGGCGGGCTGTACCAGACTGATGAGAAGCACCAAGTCGCTGCTCCTCGTCCCCCCACTTCATAAAATAAAATCCCGAAGAGGGAGCGAGATTTGGTGGAACGCCCCGAACATCTGTAATGCCCTCTTACTCGACCTGCACTGTAACCCCTCCTACCTCAACTGTAAAAGACCTTAAACATCACCTTCTCTACTTATACTGAGGTCTTTAATCACCAATTGGATTGTACGTTCCTCTTCCCCCTGCTGCTTTTTTTGTTAGTTTCTTTCCTAACGCTCTTTTCACTCACCCTCGGCTCATTTTATCCTCTCTTCTCAGACGCTAACTGCTACTTCCATGTATATTATGTTTATATCCATTACCCGAAAACCACCTGGAATTCCTAACCCCCCCCCCTTTCCTTAATATTGAATAGTACTAGCATGTTTTTATTATCCTAATAATCGTCAAATTTATTTTTACCCACTTATAACCTTATTTTGTGAGTTATTTGCTTGCTTTGTTATCCTGTCAGGCGCTGACAGGTATCTGCAGCGTCCAAAGCGCCTACATTGTTTCCATTGTGTGCCCCGAACTACAACTCCCAGAAATCCTGATGGGGGAGGAGCAACTTCTATATAGCCCAGTCAGGTCTGGGAAGGGATGTGCGTAATCTGTTGTTTCTCAGTTGTGTTCCGTGCTTCGAGTCTCATACTGGCTGCGTGGAGACTCTCTCTCTGGCCTACAACTCTTGATCCTGCTGCGAGGAGTGCTTCGTCGGATCTCCACATTGCGCTGAAGGAGCCTTCTGCTATCTTTCGTCTCCTGTGTTCTTTTCCTACAGACGCTGAAGTAAGCGCCAGTTTCGTTCGGAAGATCCCTGTCAGGAAGTAAGGTGGAGCTGAAGAATCTGCTGTTGAGGCATCGTTCCGCGCTGAAGGAAGCGCTGCTCATCTCTACGCTCTGTCTTTCTGTTGGGATTGTTAAAGGAGGCCTCCTGTTTGGTCAGAACACCGGATGGGAGTTTGTTTTGTTTGTAGCACAGTGGAAGCGCTTTGCCCCAAGGGAGTCAATCCGATGACTACAGCGAACCTAGCTATCGTCCTTTGAAATAACCGGAACTAGCAGGTGGTTAACTGTATTCCGTGTCTGTTTCTTCCTTCCTTACTGCTGCGCTGAAGGAAGCGTGGTTGGCTTGTACAGTCCTGTGGAATTCTGTTCCTTCACTTAATGGACCCAGAGTTTATTATTTTAAGTTCTCATTTCTTTGCTCTGAACGGGCGGAGCACTTATGTTACGGGCTCGTCCAAATCTCTTGCTGATTGAGAAGAAAGCCCTATTTCTGGGGGCTGTGTTTATTTTGCATTCGGATAGTTGGTATGTATGATTGACTACTGCAGTTTGTGCGTATGTGGTAGTAATGAAATCTATGCTTTACCAGTGTGGTTTCTTGTTGTAGATATCTAAGTTGATACTGAAGTCCCTGCCTGTGAGACGTCCACTACAGGAAATCACTGCCAGTGGAAAGATATTAGCAAGTCCTAGCGAGAATACATGAGAGTAGTAAGTTTGCTTGTCTATGTATTAAAACTGTATTTCATATTGCAGGTTCTCCCGCTTCCCACTGGTCCCGGCCTTCTTCACTATTTCCCTCGCCTGACTACCTCACTACTCTGCATTGCTTCTTTCCAGAGTTGGGGAAGTCTGGAGGTGGACCCCTTTTGGCATCACACAGAAACCCAAGGAGTGGCTAGACACTGACATATCCTGTACAACCGTCTTCTTCGATTTCCTCTGTTCATGTAAAGCGCTCTGATACCCCCGGGTCTAGCCAGCGCTATATAAAACCTTTCAAATAAATCTCGTGGCAGGAAACAAAGACCTAAAACAAGTCTACTATGACCTCAAAAGTGATAAAAAACAAAACTGTCACTATTATTGCAAAAATGCTGATCATCTTTACATGCCTGGCTTTGCCCTCCTTTAATCAAATAGCTTCTTCACTGCAGAATAATCAATGATTATAAAATGCATTTTATGGTTGCTCTATAGCATTAATTAAATGATTTCATCAAATAGGTGCAGCTGTGATGTCATCGGTGAAGTAAAGTAGAAGTTACAAGTGACGATCTTGAGCATGTTAGAGATAAGATTCCAAAAAATTCCTTATAGGAATAATAAGACTCTTGATGCTAGAACAGTGTTTTTTTGGCCAATGTTGTGTTTTGCACCTACAGCATCTGAAGAGTCAGAGTCAAGGAGGCAAAATATAAAGGTGAATCTTCATTAAACTATTGTGTCATTGACCTTTCTTTAAAATAAAAATAAAAACTTTTTGCACAATAATAAAAGAGCCAGTCTTTTAAAATAAAAACAACTTGCTCGTGTGTTAGCAGAGAATGCTTGCATGCAAATTTAGTGATGAGAAATCTTCTCAATCTCCTGGTGTAGAAACCATGCAAGATATGCCAACGTGTACATTACTTTCATCTACCGTAGTTACTGAAGTGACCAAGACAACCACCTATTACACCACATACTCAACACACAATCCCCAACGCATCCTCCTGAGGGTACTACAGACCTTGATCGGCACTGCTGTAGAAGTACTTGTAGTTCGGGTTCCCTTTGGTGTTGGTGATTTCCGGATGAAGTTTGCCACTGGGATCTGCAACATCAAGGAGACCCAATGAATTTCAGGTCCAATAAAATAAAGGAGACGCTTTGTACGTGTTCACTTGTAGGGGATGCTCTACTCACCCATAAAAAGGATTCTCGGTATGTAGCCTCCATCAGGACTAAACGCCTCGTCCTTGGGTTCTTCTTCATCCTACGGATCACAAGAAACATTGGTTCCCATCACTGATAAAAAAATTTAGACAGAATATTGACTGATCTGAAAGTACTTTAGACTCTGAAATGGCAGGCATTGTGCATACACTGCACAAAACAAGCAGAATTGTGTCCTCACACAAAGTAGTAGCTGTTTCAATCAAACTAGCTCAGTGGCACATATTCCATTCATCTGAAAGAATTAAAAGATGCTGGAGAAAATCCATCCTGTGACCTGCAGGCCACAAATATTTCTGCAGCAGGCACTCAACCGAATGAACTACATGATTACTAGACTGCATTTTTACTACTACAATGGGACTAAGACTAAAAGTACACAGAAAATAGCCTTATTTACCGCTTTCCCTCCAATATCGGATTCTAGTCTTTAAATTGTATACTTAAGTTAGCTGTGAGATGCACACTGTTAAAGGGAGGCGACATGCGTAAGTTAATAAAACTTGGAAGATTTAAATCAAAGCTGAAATTGTTTTTTTTGTCAAGTCACGGTTAAACCCAACTTTTGTAGTTATAAAATTACAAATAAATACAATCTGTTCTACAAATGAAATTATTCTGAGAATTAAGTATTTATGACCATGTCTGAAATCTAAATCTTTTTGGATCTTTTAATCTGAAACAGCAGTTTGTAATTGATCCCAACAACCAAAACGTCATTATGTTGCAGCACCCCAAAGTTGTGGGCCGTCATACAAAAATAAAATCATAGAAATGGAGTGTTTTTTTAAATTATTTTATTTTTTCCATTTCAATACAGACAAAATCATAAAGACAGAAAAAAAGAATAGTAAATAAGATCAATCATCATACAATAAAATAACAATGGCAAAATAAAGACGTAATCATCAGAAACATTCCTCTCAGAGTGTAAATAGTACTCTACCATGATGACTGGTCACTAACACAGGTCACTAAGAAAAACTATCAGTTCTATCAATTCGTGACTTCACAATACATGCAATCTTCCATAGTTCAATAAGGTCTTCCTACCAAGATCACTACTGCCTTTAGCAGTTACATCATGTTTCCCAACTTATGTATACAGGAACCATGCAAGGAATTTATGTCTGTTGTGGCAATGGATGCTCCTCCACCGGTGGAGGTGTTACTGAGTGCTCTGTAGATCGAGTCTCAATGTAAGTGGTATATAGGCTCCAAAAATTCTTCGGGGGGAGAAGCTCACTATATGTTTCTGTTTGCGTGCTGCAACACAGCATATCTCTAGCCCAGTGTTTATGTGGGAGGGGGGGCCTCTGGACCAATGTATCGCCAATACTCGGTTGGCGTCCAGTAGCGCCATGTCAACTAAGCGCCAAATGGGTTTCTGAATTGGTTTTAAATAACCCAGAAGTGCCAGTACCGGGTTTGGGCTGATGTCTACCTGCGTTATCGTTTGGAGTTCTGCAAATATCTGTGTCCAGTAGTTTGCAATAGGTGGGCAGAGCTAAGCTAGGTTCAGGAAATAAGCCTCAGGAGCTCCGCAGCTGTCACAGTATTTATAAAGGCGTGTTGGCGTGTAATAAATGAGGTTTAAAATGTTAAACTCTATGAGCCTATGTTGCCCATTGAGCGAGATACGTTTAGTTGCTTCGCAGCAGTACTGCCACATGGCGTCATCTATGATCAATTCCAAGTCCGCCTTCCATTCCAGTCTGGCTTTATTGTGTCGGTCTCTGTACAGCTCCTATGTCTGAGAGTACAGCCTTGCAACTATTCGTTTAGGGGATGTTGCCTGTATCAATGCGGAGAATGAATGCACCTCCGGGGCCTCCAGCATCTAGTCTCCTAGCATCTGCCTTAGCGCACTTTGGGTTTGTAGTAATGATACGTAATTTAAGGCGAGGGCCGCGGTTCTCTCCAGAAAATCTGTCCATTCCCTGCCGAAAAAGTCTCCTATCCTGTCCAGCCCTAAAGTGTGCAGCGCCGCTATCATTTCTGGGGAGGTTAGTGTCTAACTATTCGCACCAGGCTATAGGTGTTTCAGGGGAGTATAATATAGCAGCCGCTTGCCAATCTAATAGGTTGCGCCATGCATGAACCGTAGCATTAATTGAGTCCAGGAGGATGGTATTTCTGCTTGGCGGGTGGTGCAGAGCAGTCACCAAATGGGCTGGAGCCTGTGAGATGCATGCTATGTGCAAATTCGGTGGTGGAGGTCTGCTAATGCAGCCAAAAGTAGGCATGTGAAGCTTGGTCTGCCCGATATATAGGTCGAGATCTGGTGTATCCAACCCACCCATCGAGTAAAGCAAAACCAGGAGTTTCCAGCTTGCGCGGGTATGTTGTTGGCCCAGGCCAGTTTAATTAACAATGAATGTAGATGTTTGAAGAACTGGGCTCGCAGGCCCATGGGTAGAATAAAGAAAAGGAAGCTGGGTAGGACAACCATTTTCATCAGTGATATTCTACCCAGTAGTGAGAAGGGGGGCGTATCCAGCATGCAATGTCATCTCCTAGTTTGGTAACAGCACAGCCATGGTTTTCATGGAGAAAAAGGTCTGAATCAGTGTGTACCTGGATCCCCAAGTAGCGTACCGAGTCCTCAGACCACTAACGAAAAGTTTAATTCCTCAGGGGTAGTTGCTGGAGTTCGGGGGAATATCACAGACTTCGTCTAGTTTATCCTCAGACCCGATAGCTCACCAAAGCGTACTATTTCACGCAGCACAGGGGATACATGGATGGCTGGATCCCTGATATACAGGAGCGTATGGACGATAGTCTGCGTATGAGGAAACAATGAGGTTGTAGCTCGGAAATCGTATCCCCCTATGGCTTTGATACTCTCGCATTGCGCAGGCCAATTGCTCGGCCAACAGGGCGTATAGCAGCGGTGACAGGGGGCAGCCCTGTCTGGTGCCCTTAGATATTCCAGTGGGGCGGTGACCACATCACCCACTCTCACCCCAGCAGTGGGATTCGTATAGAGTGAATTAGGCTTGGACACTTCCCAAGCCCATACGCTCCAGCGTCTGCATCATGAATCTCCATTCCACTGAATCAAATGCTTTTTCAGTATCTGAAAAGATTGCCGCCGCTTTAGTAGCAGGGGCAGGGTGCTGTATAGCACCAAAGACTGCGCAAATTGTAAGTAAGAGTGCGTCCCGGTATAAAATCCGCCTGTTCCATTCCCACCAAGGTTGGCATTAACGGGGCAAGTCTATTCACCAGCACTTTGGCAAATATCTTCGTGTCGACATTCAGAGAAAGCGGGCGGTAGGAGGACCAACTATTTGGGAGTTTATCGGGCTTCAGTATAACCACTAGGAGCGCCTCTCTTATTGTGAAAGTCATCCTGCCCTCTTCAGCCATTTCTTCAAAAAGTGTTAGCAAATGTGGCACCAGCAGTTCCTGGAATTCTTTTTAGAACCCCACTGTAAGCCCATCTTGTCCCAGCGCGCGACCTGCACGCATTGCGGAAATAGCCGCTTCTTTTTCCCATGTTTCCAGCAGGCGCATTAAATATTCCCTATGATAATCTAGTAGCCAGGACAATTTTATATATTCCAGATATTTAAATATATCAGTTTGTGTAGTATTGAACCTAGATTGGTAAAGATCTGCATAATACTCCCGAAAACGTTCTGCTACCGCATCTGCCAGCACTTCGCCAATATCTGTGTTCAATTCTATAGTGTGCGAGGTCCCTCTACGACCTCTCATTAGATTGGTGAGAGCAGTACCTGGACATTCTCCCTCCCCATATACCACTGCCTGTTGTATATTTACCCAGAAGCTTTACTTCCCTATCTGCCTCATTGTGGTATTCTTAGAGTGTGGTTTTTAGCGTGGCATGCAGACTGGGGTCGTCATTAGTCAGGGTCTCCCTTTTCTGACCTGCTAGTGTTTGTTCTAATCGCTGCAAGCTATCTCTAATTGATCCGAGTACTCCAGAGTGCTTGGATATCACTACGCCCTGTGTATAGACCTTGAACGTCTCCCATACAGTGGTGTAGTGTGGAACAGAGCCTATGTTTACCTCAAAGAAGGTTTCCAAAGCCTCCAACATCTCTGCCCTAAAGAGCTCATCCAGTAATGCGTAAGGAGGAAAGTGCCATGAAAACAGGGGGGGGGGGGGGGGGTCGGGGGTCAAGATAACTTATTTTTTTTCTATGTCCTCTAACCTTGTAAAAATGTGGATTGAATCAGTATGCATATACGTATTGCTTAAGAGTCACCCACAAATACTTTCCAAGGCATCCTACGCGGAGCATCCTCCTCCCCATCTCAATATCCGTCACAGTTATCATATATTACAAATAGTCCCATTTTACTTGCGATTAACTTCAGCGGTGTCAGACTTTGGTTCTCCATTTAGCTGCGCTCCAATATCGGTGGTTATAGAGTGCTGCAGCCCCCCTTGCATCCAGTCTCAGGCACAGCGAGAATAGCTCGACACTAAGAGGAGTTTGGTATAGAGTGATAGGAACTGGCAGCCAGTGTTCTAGTCATTGTCCGCAAGTGAACTCCCTCTTGCTTTCGCCACTTCATCCTGCTTTGATTCCGTTCGCCTTTTAGAGCAAGTCCTTTATTGCTTTTTGCAATGACTTCGGATCTATGAATATGAGTGCTGGTCCATTCATGTTGACCCTCAACTTGGCGGGTTAGAGCATTGTGTTCATGATGTTGTGATCCCGGAGTGGTCTTTTGAGGGGGTTGAATTGGCGGCGTGCCTCTTGTACTCGCGCTGTGAAATCTGGATAGAGGTAGATGCCAGATACCTTGTATCTAAGTTCTCCCAAGTCTCTGGTGCGTCTTAGCGCTGAGTCACAGTCCCAGTAATTCAGGAGTTTAGCTATCACCGGACGTGGTGGAACACCCGGTGCAGGTCTGGGCCCCAGCGAGCTGTGGGCTCTTTTATGTTATGTTATGTTACGCCATTCTTTTAGAGTGCACGGCTACCCCAGGGGGTGTCCCAGCGCTTTGACAAAGAGGCCTGAAAACCCAGAAACACAAACCACAAATATGTCAAAGAATCTTTCACGACCTAACAGATATCAGGAGTTTTTCGATGAACGGTATCAGGGTAGTCTCCGGAAGGCCAGTTATGCGTAAATTACTGTGGCGTGAGCAAGTCTCCAAATCCTCGGTCTTCTCTTGTAGGTCCGTGATAGTTTTGGCCATTTGCCTCTGTAGTTGGTCCGGTTCAGTTTGGGCTTCTTCAACCTCCGTTATGTGTCTCTCCGCCATGTCTGTGCGCTCCGCCTGTTTGTCGAGCCTCTTGGTCATCCTGTCCATACGACAGACTAGTGAATCTATTTTTCCGTCCATTGCCATCGGGCTTTTTTGGATAGTGGCGAACATTTGTTTCACATCTCCAGCCTCCTCTTCTGATACATCCGTTCTGGTGTCCGCAGACCTCGCCCAATACGTTTCTTTATGTCTGGTGGCTTTAGCGTCAAAGGGTAGTTTGGTTTGTGTTTTGTCTATCCTTCCCATGGTTTCAGCTATTTTTTCCACAATAAGGCTATGCAAGGTCATATTCACAAGGGAAGTAGTCGCTGTGCCGCAGCAAAATCCAAATTATGTTCCACCAGCTAGCGTATTGGTCAGGGGTGATGTGCTCCTCTCGTGTATAAAGTAGGCGATGTAGGCTATGCCTCTCTTCTGCAGATGTCCGGGCCTGCAAAAAAATAGCGGGCAGTTTGGGGTGCAAGGGCTTGGTCGTGTTATGTGAATAAACAGGCAGGTCTTCTGTCTCTAAGGCCCCCCTCTCCTCATGGGCGGTGTTCCGATTGGGAGCAGTATGGTGCTTATCTGCTGGCAACAATCAAGGTGTGAGGCTCTCATGGGACGCGAACACGCAGTGCGCTGCAGTACGGGACCCCCCCACCCCGTACTGCTTATCAATTAGGCCACAGTCCGTAATCCACTCAGGCCCACAGGGGCAGCTGGGCGCCCTTCCCCACTCACCAGCACCACACGTCAGGTGGAAGGACCAGCAGCTAGGCAGTATATATTTGCATCAGCCCCAATGCAATATGGTAAGCCGCAGTCTAGGAGCTTTCCAATCAGCGCACTCTTGAGCGCTAGTGCCCCGTCCCAGGGCCCACCAGCAGTCAACCCGGGGTGGTCTCTATATTCACAGGTTGTCACGGCCTTTAGGTAGAAGGTTACTGGCTTGCGTGAGGGCAGCGCCCAGTATCCAGGAGGGGGCCGGGTGGTCAAAGCACTCGCTCCGCACGCCGCTGCAGCATGTGAAGGCCCGGTCCGTAAGCGGCCCAGTCACGACAGATTCACAGCCTCTCCGCTTCCGCCTCTTAATGGTCTTCAGGAGCGCTCTGGGATACGCATCATTCCCCGTTACAGGCCCAGGTGTTGCTTCTCCGCTGACTCTGCCCACAGAGCACCGCCTTCAGTTTACAGGCAAGTCTTGTGCAATGGATCGTAAAGTGTCTGACTGCATCTCTCCGCAACCCAGCAGCCAGGCCTCACATCGACAGACCGTTCCGGGCTCGCGGGAAGAGGGTAGCACACAGGATATAGGAATGGGCCGAACAGTCAGGATGCTCGCTTCACACTCTGCCGCGTCGCCGCAGCACGCAGAGGGCGGGCCCTGCAAGCAGCCCAGTCAAGGTTGTTCCGCAGTTTCTCAGCACCTACCTCCTAGCAGTCTTCTGGGGCGTTCTGGGGCTCAGACCCTTCCCAGTCACTGGCCCAGTGTTAGACCTGTCTGGCTTTTTGGCGAAGTCCCTCCTAATCTTTATTTATTTTGTCCCCTTTTTGCCCCTCATCCCCTTGTTAATTTTTTGTCTACTGACTTTTTGTAGGTGCTACTACCGTCGCTTTGTGAAGGGGTATGGCACTATTGTAGCGCCCCTCACAGAGCTCACCTCCAAGAAACAACCTCGACGGGTAGTTTGGACAAAGGCTTGTCAGCAAGCCTTTGAAAAGTTGAAACAGGCAATGTGTGTGGCAATGTGTGCGGCACCGATCCTGAGGGCCCCAGACTTCTCCAAGGAGTTCATTGTCCAAACAGATGCATCAGAACATGGCATTGGGGCAGTGTTATCGCAACTGAATGAAGAGGGCCTGGATCAACCCGTAGTCTTCTTATCCAGGAGACTGCTTCCCCGGGAACAGAAGTGGAGTGCCATTGAGAGGGAAGCTTTTGCGGTGGTGTGGGCTCTGAAGAAGCTGCGGCCATACCTCTTTGGCTCGCACTTCCTGGTTCAGACTGACCACCGACCCCTTCGTTGGCTGATGCAGATGAAGGGGGAAAATCCCAAGTTGTTGAGGTGGTCCATCTCCCTACAGGGAATGGACTTCCGGGTGGAACATCGGCCTGGAGTGGACCACGCCAATGCAGACGGTCTCTCCAGGTATTTCCGCCTTAGTGATGAGGACTCCCAAGGGGTTGGATAGTTCTCCCCACTTTCAGCTGGGGGGGACGCGTGTTAGACCTGTCTGGCTTTTTGGCGAAGTCCCTCCTAATCTTTATTTATTTTGTCCCCTTTTTGCCCCTCATCTCCTTGTTAATTTTTTGTCTACTGACTTTTTGTAGGTGTTGGCCAGGGGGATAGGTGTTCTAACTCCCCCTCATGATCTTTTACCTCAGGCCCAGAGGCCTGTTCTGACAGGAAAGTTGGCACCACCTAAAATGGTGGCCGCCAACTGCCCCAACTGTCACATACAGAACTTGGCCATAAGCCTAACATAGGGCATTTCAGAACCTTCTGGTCCATTCTGGACCACTGAAAGGGCAGCCTATATAAGGCGGAATGCTGGACAGCCATTTTGTCTGTCAGTGAGGAGCAGCTAGAGTGAAGGCTGAGGTCTAGTGGGGGTAGGATTCTGAAGGGTGGTTTCCTCTACAAGAGTAGCCCTCTGTCAAGGTTTTCCCACCTCCTTTGTCCTGTTGTCCTAGCCAAGTTAGCTCATCCTGCTGATCCTGGACAGATAGGTGAAGGGGTTAATTCTAGTAGTCCTGGGAGCTGAGCTGAGAGTTCCCCTGTGCCCCTAGTCTGCCCAGTAAGGAGGAATAGGGGGTTAGTGCCAAGAGAGTACAATCTGGCCTTATCCTGAAGGAGCCCCTCTTCCCCTCCTCTTCGTTTTAGTGAAGAAAGGGAATATCTACATTGAACAACTGACAGCATTCCTTACCATTGACTGGTCCTGTGGCGTGTGGCCAACCCCTCTGCCTGCTGTGAGGAAGGTGTGAGGTGAACTGGGAGCGGGACCTCTTTTAACACCGATCGCGCTCTGTGCCAGCACCCGCCCGGGATCCACTGAGCCTGAGAAGCCTGGCGAGGCTTCCCTTTGTGAGCGGGACCCCGGGGGCGCCGATCGCGTTGGAGTCGCGTTGCCGGTAGCGACCTCGTCCTGAAGGAACTGGAGGAGTCACTGCGCACGCCCCGTCTGTTGCAGCTATCCCCGGAAGGAGGGGCCGAGAGGTGAGCAGGCCCGAGAGTGTAGCGTCTCTCCCTGGAGCGGGATCAGTGGGAGGCGACCTCGGCGAGAGCGCTTCCGCGCATGCCCGCCGGAGAAGCGGCTGCGGAGACCAGCGCTGAGGAGAGGCGCCGGAGGGTTCTGTGGCTGGCTGAGGAATCGGCTCGCTCCTTCCTGCTCGAGCGCCGCGTTGAGGAGCCGGCCTGGGCAGGGAGGAAGAGGTATAAGGCCCGGCAGGGATCTGGGGGTTTGTGGTGCCGCCCTGTTCGTTTCCAGCGCAAGTGCAGCGCAAAGGAGTCGGCCTGAGGCGGGAGAGAGCCTCTTCAGCCTTGGTTCCCCCGGGCCCTCGCGCCTGTTAACCCTATACATCTGGTGCAGAACTATCCAACAGCCACAGTCACAAGTAAGGAGAAAGCGTGGGGGATTGTCTTCCACAGGTTTTTATTGGATATAAATTAAGACTCTGACTCTGGGAGTACAGCGTCTATGAGGAATCCCTGTCCGGGTTCATTCTATTTACAACAGTCCTATAGAGAGGTGTCTGAAGTGGTGCTTGAACAATTTCTTCCTGAACAGGAATAGAGTGAGGACTGTAATGTTATCCCTGTAAAAGAAAATGTGTTCTAATCTGTTTTGAGTGCTGATCTGGCCAAAAATACAAAGTAATACAGTGATAAGAAAAGTTATACAGTAAACAGAGTACAGTAGAAGCCTAACTGAGCTAAAACAAGTGTCAGAGTTATCTACCAGTTTTGGTTAAGAGATCTATCTATTCTATAAATGCTGGTGGTCATTAGGATTTAGAATTGGGAAGTACTTCTGCTTTATTCCACACAAACTGCAGTGTAATTGAATTGTGTATCCTAGAGTAAAATGTGTGAGAATACTGACAAGTGAATTGATTAATTGCTTAGCCGTTTAGTAATATAATTGCTGATACTAAAGTGACCTGAAATGTTCTGAGCTATTTGTATTTGAGAACAGAGAGTATATTATTTTTATATAAAGCAGTACGTATTTTCACACAATTTTGGTGTAGTGTTTTTCTTTTTGAGTGCTATTGCGTGGAATTACTTTTGGGTGGTCTGCAACCTTTACATTGTGCCTCTGATATGCTAGTCTTGCCCTAGGCCAGGCTACCTAATTCCAACACCCAGGCATCGCTTCTCCGTGGACTCAGCCCCCAGTGCACAGACTCCGGGTCACGGGCAGGTCTTCAGTAAGGGATCGTAGGAAGTCTGGTCTCGGCTCTCCGCAGCTCAGCGGTCAGGCCTCTCCTCTCGGCGCTGCTCTTGCGGTTGTTTCAGCAGGCCCGGAGCATCTCAAATCACACCGCCGCCACCATGGAGCATTTCTCTGCCGTTTTTATCATCAGATGCAGGTTAGTGGACTGGATTGGCTTGATGTGGCGCCGATGGCGAGGCGCTCTCCTACGTGGCCATCTTGCTTTGCGGCAAGCTCCGCCCCCAGAAATGGAGTGTTAAAAGCTTAACATGTCAAACACATTCGTACAGATGTCGCACAACATGATATTTTCACAGAACAAACAATCGTTTACAGTGGGAAATTGAGGTTTTGGGGGTTTATTCAATGAATAGATATTTGCAACTTTGATGGCAGCTCCCTTCACTTCTCCAGGTTTGTGGCTATATTATTTAAAATGGTCTGAATTGTCATACTTTCTAGTAAACTTGAACGATTTGGGAATGGTTCCTTCTGTGCTATGAATGTGAATAGTTCTTTGAACAACAGTAATCCACTTTTCTGTTTTCTTTCCTACCAAAACCACGTTTAAACACATTTTTACATTATGTGGATTGAGCTATTGACATTGCTGTTGCAATGCGAAATTCGGGTGCAAAGATCATCCCTCACAATCTGGCACTGAGTGGGCCCACTTGTGATGTTGCCTTCCAACTGGCACGGTTGTGGAATTAAGAGTGAGCTTTTAAAACCCTTCGAAAACCCTTCAGCGTCTGGATAACCTCCTGGATGACAAGCAGCACTCTACAAATCCACCTAACATCACATTAGCACAAGTGAACTCCTTCCCGCCAGACTAAATTTGGTCAGGCTTCGAGACATTCTGAACTTGCAGCACTGGTAACGATGGACAACCAAATATTGTTCACAGCTGGACATGTGGGGTAGCATTGCTAAATCATGTCTTGCGCCATGATCCCCCATAGGGCTGCTATATTATTATTGAGATTCAGCTAAACAATTTCAAACTCTCCCTTTAGAAAGGTCTTCCCATATTTGGTTTTCTGGGTGTTCAAGTTCAGGAGTTCTTGCAGGTACATCCCACACTAGTACCATACAAATAAAATCTGGTCTCGAGGACTCAAAGGTTTTCTATGCAATCCGTCTAATCTACTCCAGAAACACTGAATAGGTTGCTCTCTGTCCCTTCACCAGTATATAGGAGTGCCTCCCAGGGAGCAAAAGCCTAGATACAGAATCAGACCACCACCCTGCAAAAGCCTAGATACAGAATCAGACCACCACCCTGCAAAAGCCTAGATACAGAATCAGACCACCACCCTGTGTTATCAACTTTCAGCTGAGCACATTTAGCGGTTGGGATGGTGTATTTGATGAGCACATTCAAAAAATTATGTTCATTTGTTTAAGGGACGCCTTGCAAATTACTTAGTTTGCTACCCGGTTCAACTCTTACCTCCAAGTTAACCATGACAAAGTTGTGGGCTAGTTCCGAGATATCCTGGGATTCTGCAAATTTAGGTTTCAGTGCTAAGAGAAAAAGAATGAGAGCACACATGAAAGACTAACCAAGTTTGCATTCAGGAATTGGTCACTACCAGATTAACAATGCACTGCAAGCTTTGAAGTATTAGAAGGGTATCAAAAGGGTGCACAATTGCAGCAAGAGCAAGGAACTTCTTGGTTACTGCACTCTTACTCCAAGCAGCTCTAACACTACCTAACTTGTTGGTAGAGCAGACACTTACCTCTTATAGTCGACCGGAAGTACCTTTCTGTATGGTGATTTTTTTTAAGCAAGCTATTTCATAGGAAGTGTTGGTTTTCAAAACGTAAAAATATGCAAGCGTGGATAAAAGTCATGCCACCTCCCAAATGAAGCAGACAGAAGTCAAAAAGATGCTTGAAAACTGAGGCAACACTGCAGACTTCCTAAGTTAAAAAGAATTCACCTTCAGATACCAAAAGGTGGTGCTTGTCACCAGCAATGGAGTTCAAATCAATGTCTGGCGCACTCAATCATTTTATACAGTAGTATACTACATGTAGATGATTCCTACCTGCTGCCTTTGTTCAAACGTTATGAGCTTACACTTTACTAACCACAGCAAATAGATAGACCTCCCACTACTAAGTGTAAGCTGAAGCAGCTTTTTCTTTTTTCATCTCAGCAAGTGTGGCGTAGATACCTAGTTAATCATGTCTTGATGAACATGTTATTTACCGTCAGTAATGCGCTTTCTGGTAGAGACTATCTAGCCGCAGATTCATCACCTTTTAAATAATACCTAAGTATCAGACTGGATTCGGAAACTTTTTTGCAGTACCTCTGCACACCATAAGGTAATGCCTTGCCCCTACACACTGATGCATTTCCGCTCCGGAAGGGGCGTGTTCGGCCTATATAAGAGCCACTCCAGCATGCTGACATCAGTTGCTTTCGAGACGGTGTGCATCCCCAGAAGCAGTGTGTCGGAAAGTGTACTTTTTGTATGGTCAACCCCCACTTTTTGCTCCAATTCAGATGGTTAAAACTCTGAAAGTGCATTGGAGCCTGCTACCCAGAGCCCAATGCACTCTTTCATAAACAGATATATGTGAATTGGTAACCCCAATTGGTAAGGACTTAAACCCCCTTATAAGTCCCCAGTATATGGTACCAGTGGTACCCAGGGGATGGGTGCTAAAGGGATCACCAGGGCCTGAAGCACTGTTCATGCCACCCTGAGTAACCCAAGTAAACTGATGACAGCAGGCCTGTCATTGAAGACTGCAGGAGCAGTGGAAACTGCTCAAACTCGACTTTGCCCTCACCATGTTTGTCAAAGTCAATGCACTCTTTTTAATATATGCCAGTCACCCCCATGTAAGGCCTCCTGAGTGCAGGGTGCATAATGTTAAAGGTGAGGATAGATCAGTGCAAGGTTATATGTCCCTATAATGGCTTTTACCATTAAATGCTACTCCAAGTGATAGGTGATCCAAACAATAACATAGGTTGGCACCCGAGCGAACTCTAAGTCACCAGCTCCATTATGGTACTGCCAAAATAGGTCTAGTTTGGTATCAAACATTCCTGGGTACCCCTTAGATGAATCTTGTGAAGAGGAGGATGTGGCATGCACCCAGGTAGCTACCTTGGAGGTTGCCCACCTGGTTGACCCAGCCTTCCTGTGCTCTGGCTGCCAGCCTGCAGTCACTGCCACCAAGACATGAATCTTGACCTTCTGAAATGAGGTGTGAAGTCTCCCAGGAGTCAGAAACAATGGCCTAGACAGGAAGATCGTCACACCACCATCACTGGCAGAATACCTAATGAAGTGCCACATCAAGGCGGTGAGCTTCAAAGCCTTTCACTGGCTGTGATATGCAACCAAGCTGCCTCCCAAAGGAGAAAACAGCCTTCCTCCACCCCCTCCCCCCCTAACCCCCCCCAAGCACATTTGCTCCTGGACAGGTGGGTAATTAGGTATTCAGGAAGTGTACACCCGCTAAAGGCTGGCCACACTCTAGGGTGGGCTACCTGGTCTGTACAGCTGAGGAACATTTAAGTAGATTAGGTAGGCAGAAGGACAAGTTTTCAAGTTATTAAGATAGATTTATTAAGTTACACAGCAGAGCAGAACACCTCACAGCTGACCACACCATCTACAGCCAAGGCTGGAATCTTCACATACTAGATAGAACACTCTTCGGTACTACGGGAGATTGTTAAGATAGGAACACTAAGAAAGGACTACGACACCAAGTAGCCATATTGAAGTAAGTATAAATATACAACATATCTTCTCCCTTTACAGATAAAACAAAAATGGAAGACTCAAACACATAGTAAGAGTTAAAGACTCAAACCGTAGTAAGAGTTAAAGCATGGAGAAACACGAAGGAGAAAACAACACGTATGAGCTCAGCGACCTCATGGACTTCCAGAACACGAAGGAAGAGAATCAGGATCAACATGAGAATGATGAAGATCATGATGACCACCTTCTCCCCTTCGATTGACAAAACATGAAGAGCCAGTCTACTCTCTATATAATCCATAATTGTGGCCAGCAAAAACGGGAATAGACCGTTAACTTTCTACAATCAGTGTTTGTTCATCCGTCACGGCTTCCCGCTCATATCTTCACATACTAGATAGAACACTCTTAGGTACTATGGGAGATTGGTAAGATAGGAACGCTAAGAAAGGACTACCGACACCAAGTAGCCATATTGAAGTAAGTATAAATATACAACAGAACACTTCTGCCATTTTTAAAAGTGATAGAATAAAGGGTTCTGTGTAGACCTTGTGACACTCTCCACCCACCCCAATGTGGTCACCTCAATGGTGGATAAGCTGCATTTGCCACTTGCACCCACACCCCTAAATCTAGGATTTAAGGCCTACCCCTGACACCAGAATCTCAGTTCTGATCTGAATTGCAACAAAGGACACAAGAGGCTGAATCTGCTACAGCAAGAGCTGCACAAGCCAAAAGTGTTATACTCTGCACCTGTGGCAACCTTCATGGAGCCACATGATTGTGGCTCGTCCTGGACCAAAGCTTGGTTACCCCAGACAGAGGGACCCTTTTGAGAGCCAATGGCAACTCCAGATCACTGGACTAGTGTCACCAGTCCCTTGCACACCGCAGGTAAAAACAATGTCCCGGAACCGAAGAGTCGCTGGATATCGGGCCCTCCGAGGGAATAGCCGAAAAACAGATGGTCCAGTGCATTGTGGTAAACATAGTCCTGACCTCCAGCAAGGTTCAGGCGGCTAACGTTTTCCCAGGAGCTCCATACACAGAAACAACTTTCTGCTCTGCTAGGCTTGTTGGTCGCCAGTCCAGCAACCACCACCACCACCACCACCACCACCACCTTTACTCAATGCTGCACCTCGAGGGAACTCTGCAAAACCTTCACCCAAACATCAGCAGTCGCTTCATAGTTGGCTTTCTGCACCCAGTTACTCACCAGAACCATGTAAGCAGTAAAACCAGCTCCACAGTGGCTCCTGCTTCAGCACCATGGACAGCCAGGACAACTCTGCACCAGGGCTTCTCGAGCCAGGTAAAATCTAACACTTTTAAGGCTTGGTCCTGGGACCAACATCACTTGTACCCTCATTGGGTTCCACGCAACTCAACCTCCCAAATGATCGATGGTCACTAGTACTTGACTGCAATTAAAACATTTAGCAGTACTGTTTTGCATGGATTTAATTTTGCTTCTAAAATTCCATACCTCCGGTTATACTTATCCGATTGACTACATTTTGGTGTCTAAATTTATACAAGTATGCTTTATATTTATAAATTGGTGTTGGATTTGTTTTGAGTCGTGTCAATTACTTATCGCCCAGGTTGGCACTCTGAAATGCTTACCATATGTTCCTCTAGTAAAGCCTGAACGCTCTTTGCCACTCTACCCAGCCTAACCAGGATCACCACATGGGACTCCACCTTAATATACAGAGCCCCAAAGCAAATTGGTAGACAGTGTACAGATTCCTAGACTTTGGATCCTTTTAATGGATGGAGTCCAAACACAGAACGGGGAGGTTTGGAGGGTCAGTGAGGATTCTGCAGGTAGAGTCTCTACCAGAGACAGTGAAGGTAAGAAACCGATTGAGACTTCTAGTGCACAGATTCCTCACCTTTTGAATAGACACCAAGGCAGTCTCCATTTGGAGGTGGGTCTTTGAGAGGAACCCAAACAAGAAAGTCCTGCAGAACAAAGCGGGCAAAATTCCCTATCCCGGCAAAGCTGAATGTCCAGACGATTGTCTTTTGTAATAGTATAGCGGGACGCACATGTAGCGGTCTTGCATTGGTCTAATAAAGGATCTTTTTGTGCTGAAGAGGCGATAGCAGCTTTAGCCCTGGTTGAATCAGCATGCAGTCCTTGGGGAGGCTGCTTTTTCGCCACTGCGTATTAAATCTTCATGCAGAGCGTGATCCAGCAGGAGGTTTTTTTTTATGAACTGCCTAGCTTTTTCACTGCAGATAACCCCAGAAAAAGCTGATCGACCATCTGGTGGTCTTTGGTACAACCTATGTTATTATACTTATTGAAACATCAATTACAGCTCATAACTTGACCAGTACCACGATGATTTATTTAATTTCGATACAGTGCTTTTCGATCACATAACAGCAGTAAAACAATGGGTTACTCTCGCTAACATATGACACAGCAGGTGCAGTGCATTTACGTTGGTGTCTCGGTCCTGTAACCTTGTGGCCATCTGCGTACGCTTGGGGCACAGCCCTCTCAAAGGCGTGTCCCTTTACTTGGAGCTTATATAGATCACTGTGCGCCATTCTTCCCTGGTTACCCTATATCTGGTTTGTTACTCAGTCATCCTCTGCAGTCCCCTTATGGCAGTGTGATGGTTTGACAGACGTGGAATGGCGTCAAAACGTTTGCCAGTAAGGATGCCAGAGTTCACCCAACCAGTTTGTCTGGTAGGAAGGTAATATAAGGTGAATTAACAGAAAGAGCCTGCAGCCCACTCATTCACCATGCTAAGGTAATGGCATTGAGGAACACACTCTTGATGGTGTGGAACCATAAAGGACAGCTGTGAAGCAACTCGAACAGAATGCACATCAGATAAGTCAGGACCAGATTAAGATCCCACTGGAGCATCACGAAAGGGAAAATATGCTGTAGCTCTTCCAAAAAATGCATCATAACTGCTAATTTAAACAGGGACGGCTTATCTGGCAACCGTAAGAGGAACAAAATAGAACCTTTAACTGTGACCAAAGCCAAGCCTTGCCAGGCAAGAGAGAGAACAAGCAGCAGCAGAACCTAGAATTAAGGGAGACAATCTGGCGCGTACCGCACCAAACCACAATTTTGTCCCAACAACAGATGTATACAGTTTTTGTCAGGATGCCTGGCTGCCAGAATGACATCCAGAGGGAGGTCGAAGGTGTTCAGCGGTCACCGCTCAATCTACAAGCATGAATGTGGAGATTGCGATGGGTCAGGTACATAACTTGGTCATGTTGCCGCAACAGCAGGTCCTCCTCGAAGGGCATATGCTGAAGCACAGGAGTTCTAGATACCATACTCTCCTTGCCCAATACAGAGCCACTAGGATGACATTAGGGCCCAGTCTGACATGATGATCTTTAGAACTCGGGGCAGATGTGGCATTAGCTGAAAGGCATATAATGGAAAAGAACTCCTAGGCAACTGAACAGTTTAAAATATCACTCAATATGATTAAGTTTAATGTAAAAGATCAGAAAAATGCTGAGATATATTTCAAATTATTTAGTAATCAAATGTTAAAATCTTAATTCTTTAAAAATATCAAAACAATTATTCAAAAACTAATTTCTGTTCATGAAAATACATAGAAAAACAAAAACGTGGCAATGGTAAGTCTTCAAGACTTAACCATTACCACGTTAAATAATTTAAAATCTGAGCATTTTTTGATCTGTTACATTAAACTTAATATTGAGTGATATTTTAAACTGTTCAGTTGCCCTGGAGTTATTTTCCATTATATATCTACCCTGTCCTAGGAATTGTCTTACCAATTTTTCAGGGGGTCCTTGTTTTTTCACATCTATCTGTCAGACGAAAGGCATACAGAAGTACAGAGTTCCACTCGATTTGGAATCAGTCTTCAAGCGAGAAACTTCCACCTGCAGAAGTGTGGACTTTGCGAGTTTGCTGCAGTGGTGAACAGCTCTAGCCAAAATTCTCCTCATTTGAGGAAGAGACCTTGGACCACCGTTGGGTGTAACAGCCACTCATGATCCTCGCTTCTCTAAGCACCAACGGCTGAGCTCATCCCCCAGTAATTCAACGATACTGCCAGGAAAATTCCTTGGTGGTCCAGCCATTTCCAGAGGTGAAGGCCTCGTGGCACATGGTCCTTGACCCCACCCCGCCCTTCTTGTTGCAGTAACAATTGGCAGTATGGCCTGTGAGCACATCTCCCAGCCTCCCTTTGTGTAATGGACGTCAGGAAGGTTTTCAGCTCCCAGCAGATGGCCCTCAGCTCCAGAAGATTGTGTGTCGAGGTATCAGGCCTCAATCGCCCTACGCAACACCACTACGTATGACGCACCCTCCTCCGTAGCCAAGGTAGGCGGGGATAGCATGCCAAGGTCTGGGGAGGTTTCCAGGCCCCTGCCTTCACCCAACTCATCTCTCCAGTCCGGTTCTTCCAACTGGTCTGACAGAGGGTCTACAGACCCCTCCTAATCCTCCTCTGGTAGCCATTCAGGGTGACAGGGAACACCAGGGGAAAACCTTGGTACAAAAGTACCAGTCAGCACCGGTCAGCACCGGTCCGGACGTCGGTCAACGCAGGTTCGGCTCGGTGTCCACCTTGAGGGGGAGGCTGGGGGTTGACGTCAGCTGGGGACACAACAGACATTGGAGGTCGTATCACTGGATACGTAGGTGGTGTCACAAGGTGGACCAGCGCCGATCCGGATCCAGGCCTGGATCCCTGTGGGCCCTGCGGCACTGGAACCGAAGCCGCCAGCATCGAAGGCCTACAGCCCCCAGCCGAGTCCGCAGGGCCTGAAGTCGCGCCAGAGGAGTTGGGCTGCCCAAAGATCAACCGATCAAATGGAGTGCTTCGTAAAAACTACGAAGTAGGGCTGGGGTCGCCCCGGTACTGGGAAGGAAGGGAGGGAGGTTTGGAGTCAACCCAACAGGCTCCGCGGGTAGAGTCGGACGATTACCTTACTCTACCCAGGTCCCGTCACCCAAAGGATGGTGCTTCTTAGCCTTCTTTTTGTGCTTCGCCTTACCGGAAGACTTCGACAAGGAATGGTGGTGATGACTCCGCGACCTCCCTCTCAACCACAACCTGGAGCGGCGCGGACTGCCGGGCCTCATGAAGCTTTCGGGATGGCTCCCGAAAAGACTTTGGGTTCATGGCACGGCAGTCAGAGCACGACTTCGGGGCGTGGTCACGCTCCAAACACCCAAAGGTTCACACGGTGTGGGTCCATTACCAACATCAATTTGCGACAGGAGTCGTAAGCCTTGAAGTCGGTTCGAGGAAGGGACAACCCTGGGCGCACCAGGACTTGTGAGGACTCGAAAAGACGTCGACAAAAAGAGACAAAAAGTGACTCTCTGTACCGCTCTTTGCGGATCTGCGTTGGCTGGCGCGGAAAAAGAAAGAACTGACGTCAGCGAGCAGGGACGGCATCTAAGTAGATACCGCAACGTCATTCCGGCGACCACAATGCCAACGACGAACGCGGAGTCGACCGACGCCACCTACCGACGCACATGGGTACTGCTAAGAAAATTCTCCAGATCCAGTCGGACGCCTGGGGGTAATTCTAAGGTGAGGAATCCAAAACCAATTGTCTTTCAGATATATTTCAAAAGCGATTTAACAAATAAAGGTTTCCTAAATATTAGTTACAAAAACACAGTCTCATTGGTTGTAGAAGTTCTATTAACTTCCATGGTGCAATACATTTGTAGACTAGATTTACAACATGAACTTTATCTCTGCCGAAATTCGACACCACATTATATTGAAGCCAAGCAACAGGGCTGAAAGCAATACAGTAATTTTGCTAGGTCTTCATGTACCACATCCCAGCAAAGCTGAAGCACTTGAGAGCAATTTTTGTTTTCTTTTAAAATAGTCAATCCTGCTGGGAAAAGGAAGGTCCCACTGGAAAGTGCTGTATTAAAAAAATTACAAAAAAATTACAAAAAAAAAAAAACACTTGTGGACACGGTAGGCTTCTGCTGGCCATCAAGAAATACATTTATATGTGGTTACACAAGAAACAAAGCACAGCACTGCAATTTGCCTTCTATGGTCATCAAAACACACAACACACGACGTAACGCCCGACATGTGATATGTTCTCCTTGTAACTGTTTTGGAGTTTGTGCCATTGGCAAATTTATTTTTTGAGTACGGCACATGCAAGGAGTTGTGTGCGTTTTAACTGTGGCTTTTATTTCAGCTAATTTCATTATTTTTTATGATGCAATTAATTAACAACTCATGTTGGGCACAGCCTAAGTCAGGTGCAGCACTTGCCCATAAGCCAGACCTTGCATCCAACCTGCTCACAGCCTTTGTCCATAGTGGTTGGGTGCAAGCCCTGATTCCAACCTGCCAAAGGCCTCGAACCACCGCTGTGCAAGGTCTCTGGTTGTGCATACTATGGGTTGGGGGCAGGACATGTCCTTTGACTGATGCACAAGGGTTGGCCCATAGTGCTTGGTCTTAGGCCAAGCCCTTTTTTGGGGGGGATTTGCAACGATTTGTAAATCCAAAGCCCCACCCTAAAGCTTGCCTTCGGATTAAAGTGTGATTTCTGCCTTGCGATTCTCCAACTCCTAAAAATGGCAGCTAGGTACCGTTTTAGGGCAGTGGATTTGTGACTTGGAAATTTGACCGGCGAATCCTGTAATTGTTTTGCTTTTTAAAAAAAAATTTAACCAAAGGAGACCACTCGGAGTCCCTCCCTCTCACACCTCCCCCAGCCCAAAAACAATTTTCCTCCCACCCCCACTGTAGTCTGGAGGTTAGGATTTGCCTATATTCCCCCCTTATGAGCCCTATTTACGGGTGTGTATTGTACTAAGAGTCCTGTAATGGCTGCTGCAAGAGAACTCTTGTGGCAGCCAAACCGATCTCTCGGATGTGCAGAACCAACTCTGGAACTGTTAATCTAAAAGGTTCAACAGAATAAAATGCTTCCTCGTTCAGTCAGCTTCTTTGATTTATTTTTTTAATTTCCTGACTGGCAAATTAATTGCTAGTCGCCAATGGCTGAGCTATACAAAGTGTTAACCCTTTAGAACCCACACAGCAACTTTTTAAAATGCTAATATCTTTAAAACTTCTGAACTGATTTACAATAAACCAACAAAAGCAAGCTTAGTGAGTAAAGTTCTACTTTCATGTCAAATGTGGTGTAAATCCATTCAGCTGTTTAGGCTGTGGATGTGAGCAACTTTTAATTTGTCAGGTCAATTGGCAAAACTCTTCATCCCCCCACAGCCCCAACATATTTCTCCCGTGGACGGTCTTTCTTGCAACATGGCATGCCGAAACTTAGCTAAGATAATAAAATAGCCACATTTCGATAAAATCCATTCATAGGCTATAAAGTTAGACACATTTAAAAAAAATGCATTTTTATTGGGATGTGCAGCTGAACCATTACTACAGTGGTGACTGCAACTGTAAATTAAATTTGTCAAGCATGCGGTTGTGGAGCCAATCAGCGAGAAGCGGTGTGCTTTTGCGGTCTGCAGCTGATGAGCTCTAAATTATTAGGTGGAAAGTGGTTGATCGTGGGTGCAAATAGAGGCAGACTGTAGTTTATGTTATCTTTGGTACGTGTATTGCTTTAATTCATTCTAGTGTTAGTATCGCTTTAATTTAATGTACTCATTTGAATGTGCTTACTATTCTGTAGTGTATATGGGAGTTGGTTTGGAATGTGGTCTGGAATGTAACTGGACAGTTTGTCCTGCTTGCTGACCTGATCAGATGTGCTCTTATTTACCAGTGGAATAAATCCACTTTTCAAGTTTTTTTTGGATCTTCACTTCTTTAAATACTACACAGGCCTTGTGTCCTTCTCAACAGGAAGGTATTTCCGGGTATGTGATGCAAGCATTAAAAAACAAAACTAAGAAAGATTTATTTTACATTTTTGCCAAGGTCTATAACCCGAAGCGTCATCATTCTACCTTCCCCACCACTGAAGCAAAAGAAAACATGTAATTTGAGAAAATATTTTGAAAGTTAGCTTGGTCTACATCTTTCAGCTCACTGGGTCCCTCTTTTAGGTTCCTTGGTAATCAGTTGTAGTTTTTGAGCAACAGGAGGAAAGGAGAGTTACTGTCAACAGTCCTCTTTGACCGGAGTGCAGATTCTCAATGCAGAATATGCACCTCCTGCAGATGCCTCCAGAATGCAATGTACTTAGACAAGAACGTGTAGCCACTGTGTAGACAGTTTAAGCAAACGTACAGAACATTGATGAGCATATGGTGTTCTTCTACGGAAAACATTCTTCTAAAACCCTGTTATTTCGGATAACTAATAATTCTGCTCAAGTTTTTTAATCTGCTGGAAAACAACAAACCTCATCAGTCACACCCATGGTTTGTCAATATTTGGATTGTACATGTGCCCAGAACGTCCCAATCGTAGAACAAGATGTAAAAACACAATACAAACTAGGAGTGACAGTAATTGCTATTCCATGAAAATGCATTTACATCTGCTAACACGGGAGTAATAGCAAGAAGCTCTTTAGTTAGGTCAGGCTTAAAAACAGTCTAATTCACAAAACAGAACGTACAAATTTGCCATTGTGCCAATTCACGAAAAAGAGGCAACAAGGAATTGAACCTTTAAATAAAGTGTCTACGACTGTGTAGAATCATTTTTAATAATCAAATTATTCTTCTTTGGTCTTTTTCCTTTTTATATATCCATTTAGAAACCACTGCGCTTTGATAGAACTTATGTTTTGTGTATTGTTAGATACACTTGGGACACATTGCACTTTTATGTACTGTATGTTTTTGTTCATGTATGCACTGAACTGTATGACATATTTCAACAAAGTCTATACTATGAAGTAAAAAACATGAGAGAAATATACATAATTGTACGTACATTTCTTTTTGCCACCCTTGTCAATACTCAGTATTAATGTTCATCGCTATTGAGCTATATATTTAAATTCATATCATTTTGATTATACCACTGGAACCATTGTTTTTGATATAATTGTTGGCCCTGGTTCCTCTGTGAGTAGGGTTTCCCTTGTTTTTCGTTGAAGAATTCACGAAAAAGAGCACACATGCAAAAAACAGTACATGTGTGCAACTTGTGTTTCACACTGGCATCTGCCAAAAGTGCAAAAATGGTTTGCCATGTTGCAAGTGCAGATTTCCAGAGCAGCTCTACTTCAATGAGGGATACAATGATATCTGCACCTAAACCACATATGTTCCCCTAAAATAACCCTAAACAATCGAAGACCTGGAGAAAGTGTAGCGAACTGCAACACCCTTCCCTTATATAGAAAATAATAGAGACAGGGAATTATAATAAAAACCCGTAAGACAATTTTGAAAATAAATAAATGTCTTTCGAGAGAGAGAGATATATATCTATCTCATCCTAGTTACCATAGACAAAATGTGTTTTGTTTCGCTAATAACTTTGGCACCATTTGACGAATCCTCATGAAAGTTTCAAAACTAGTTTGCCACTAGGGCAGAGATTGCCACGGGCGATGGCGGACGCGTGATCAAGACGTTCCGTGCTAACGCCTTAAAAATCCGACAAATATCCTGCTGGTAAGGGCCTAGAAGGGACACGGAGGTGACCACACACGACCGGAAGCCTCCACAGCTGGAATCGAGAGGAACGTAGCCGCTGCAAGACGCGGCGGCTTGCACGACGGGTGAGAGGGCTCGGAACCTAGGGCGCTAGTCCCCGTCCTAAAGTTTCCACGTCGGCCGAGGTACGTGCTTAGACGTGCGGCAAGCCACGGTGAGGTCGGCCCGGTAAGGGGGCGGAGAGCCGCGGTAGGCAGGGAAGACATCGAGACCCCCCCTGCGGGAAGGTGAGCAGTAACATCACAACCTGCGTGGCCACATACCTGCTGGCAGAGCCCCCAGCTGGCCCATTTCTGATAAGACATTTTGGGGCCCTAAGATCCGGGATCTCAAAGTCCCTGCAGTTGCTCCTCGCACCGTGAGACCAGGCGGATGTCAGCCTGACGAGCCCCCATATAAGACGCCAAACACGTGGAGAGAGGCTTTGGAGCCCACTCGAGCCTGGATACTGGTGGCGACTTGGGACGCCCTCCCGGTGCGGTCGCTGCGGTGGCTAGGCGGTGTGCACCTTCGGCAGTGCATGCACAAGGGCGGTGAGTGGGGCCTACCTCCATATTCAGCAGTGGCGTGCGCTGTTGCGTACTAAGTGGCGTGACGGTGTTGGAAACTAGCGGTGCAGCTCTTGTGGAGTTTGCGGCCCAGGGAGGAAGGTTGGCCTATAACCTTTGCTCTGGAGCCGGCACTGGTGTTCCCGGACCGCGGAGGCTGAGTACTGGGAGTGCGGACGGCCTAATCCCTTCGAGATACTTCACGGAAACGTAGCGAAAGTGTGTGGAGGGTGCCACCCTGAGACCTGGGAGCAGAATGGGCAAGGGCGATAAAACCCAAACCAAGTTACTATTCGAGCAGCGACATGCTAGAGCCCCGGAGGTGCAGGTAATGGAGTCGGACCCAAAGGCGAGAGGAGCCGAAGGCACGTTCTACGCAGACATTAAAACGCTGTTGGTATCGATGGAAAAGGGCCTCCAATATTGCATAGCATCATTAGGCTCCAAAATAGATGCTCTATCTTATCGGATGAACCGTATGACCGAAAGAGTTGACAAGCATGCTGAGAGAATAGACATGGCGGAGAGGGGCATAACTGAGGTCGAAGAGGCACAAACGGAACAGGACACAGTCCAAAAGCAGCACGACAGGATACTGCAGGTCATACAAGACAAGTCGGAAGACTTGGAGGCCCGCTCTCGAAGATCGAACATACGAATCACGGGGGTGCCTGAGACCACACAAACAGGTAAAATCGAGCTCTTCGTCGAGAAGCTACTGCCAACGCTGCTGGGAGCGGAGGCGTTCTCGCCGATGTTCATAGTGGAACGAGCACACCGCACGCTGGGCCCACGCCTGAAACCGGGAGCACCCCGAGGCCAATCATAGCCAAGCTCCTAAATTACAGAGATAGACACGGCCTTGCGGATAGCCAGTGAGAAAGGGACACTGCAATACGAGGGTTCCGACATCTCTCTGTACCCTGACTTAACTGCGAAGGTGCAAGAAGAAAGCAGACACTTTGCCCCGTAGAAGAGACAACTCCATGACCTAGGCTTGGACTACGAAATGCTTTATCCAGAGAAACTGAGAATCAATCGACAAGGACACTTTCACATTTTCACGGATCCTAAAGACCTACACAAGGCATTGAAAGTATGGACAAAGGAACGCAGGACACCCTACGAGTCAGAATGGCGAGGAGGACACCGGCGGGCAGCTGGACAAACAGGACTAGAATGACTGCACTGACCAGTGAATTCGCTGCTTATGGAACACATGGCTGTTAGCGGCGTGCCTCACCGTAATCTTGGGACCTGGCGCTGCCGCATGGAACACTCCGACACACGTGTCTTTCCAGCCTACACCTCTGAGGGAAGTGATGAGGAATCCTGAGGTTTCGAGATATTGGTGAGACTGTTTTGATTAGCATGTTCCTACAGCCCTTAGAGCATGCACGCCAGGTTAGCTTTCATATGCGAGCAGAGACCCAGTGCAGCTCTGGTATTAGCCCGAACGTAAAGGGTTTTGATTGGGAGGTGCGCAGATCTGTAAGTTTGTTATAGTGACCTACAAGTGCCCTGATGGCTTGCACCGGCACCACCTTTTTTGGCGTTGTTGGCAGGGGCGGTACCTGCGTAGCCACTGCCGTCCCATCTGGTAACCTCAGCCCCCACGCTGTGTGCACTGTTGATCCCATTTCGGGATTTTTTGCGAGTACTTGGGAAGAATTGGGAGGGGGACGTTAACATGCTGGGCCAAGTTGGGGTTGGTCTGTTGTGGGAGGTGGGTGGTGGGGCTTTGAGGAGTTCAAAACAGGGATATTGCGTTTTGCAGAAGTTTGTACTGTTATGTTGGGGGAATTGCCTAATCTGACTTTGCACATTACCATATCTTACAAAGTTATACATATGCTCGCTTCCTAACCAACAGCAAGGCGTAATGGCTGACAACATCATACACGGGAGACCAATACACACACCTAGACTGACTGTCCTTACTTGGAATGTCCGCGGCCTGAACGACCACCGCAAGGTCAGAAAGGTCGTCAGCTATCTGCAGCGCCAGCATGTGGACGTAGCTTTGCTTCAGGAGACACACCTTCGGACACATAACCGCATGCTCCGTTGCAGAGGATTGGAGGGCAACATCTCAGTAGCTGGGTTCACCACTAGCGCTAGAGGGGTCTTAACGTGGGTTAACCCGAAATCCAAACTGCAGATCCATACGCTGGAAGCGGACCCTGATGGGAGGTTTGTCATATCTAGATGTCATGGCCCGTCATATCTAGATGTCATGGCCCAGCTACGGACTTTATAGTTGTCAATACATATGGCCCTAATTTTGACTCACCAGACTTCTACAAGACTCTCACGGTCAAGATTAGACGATTGGACCATGGGAATCAGCTATTGTGGGGAGGCGATTTCAACCTCACTATGGACCAGACATTAGACAGATCCTCGCCACCCTCCTACCCCCCCCCCCCCCCCCCCCCTGCCGGCCTGCGGCTGCTGCCTTAGAGCTGCAGAGCGAAATCACCTGCCTAGATCTGGGAGATGTATGGCGGTCCAAAAACCCGCATCAGGGAGGGTACACTTACTTCTCTGCATATCATAATATCCACACTAGGATAGATCACCTGCTGGCATCCTCCCCCTCCTAAACAGAGTGAGGGACTGCAGGGTCTTGCCTAGAACCCTGTCTGATCACTCACCGGTTCTTATGGAAATTCACATACCAGGCAAACTAATACCACCCTTTACCTGGAAGCTCCCACCAAACTCAATACTAGACCCAGTGTTTAAGGGAGAGCTGGCTCAGGCCATAGACTTGTTTTTTTGAGAAGAATATAGGCTCAGTTGAGAGCTTCCAAGTGGTGTGGGAGGCCTTTAAGTTTTATATTAGAGGAGTAGCGATGTCAAAGCACTCGGGCATACTTAAAGCAATCAGGAAGAAACTGGCAGACCTGGAGGGAAAGGAAAGCTAAAAGAATTGGAGCGCAGACAGTGCCTCTTCACAGACAACGCTGTGAGCGCTGAAATTAAGACACTACTAGCGGAGTATCACGAGGAGGCGGACAGAGAGATCTGCCACATGAGCAAATACTCCACGGCTCGGGTGTATGGTGAGAGGGAGCGACCGAGCGCAGTGTTGGCCAACCTTATCAAGGGGTCGCGGCGGCGCCAACACATTACTATGGTTCACACCGCTGCGGGACTTCCTACCACAGATGAGGGAGAAATTGCTGAGACTTTCAAATCTTACTACTCAGATTTGTATTCCTCGAAAGTGGAAGATATGGAAGAGAAAATAGTTGACTTCCTAAGTCATATAGATATCCCTTCACTGGCCGACCATGACAGGGAATTTCTTATGCAACCGATTGAGAAGGACGAGATTTTAGACGCGCTAGCCAGTATGAAATCGGGCAGTGCTCCAGGAGCTGGCGGGCTTCTACAAAACCTCCAAGGATCAACTGCTACCACACCTTTCGGCCCTCTTTGACGACATGTGTGGAGGGCATCTTGAAGCCGGGAAAGCCCCAAGAAGAGTGCAGTTCATATAGGCCCCTGTCGTTGCTTAATGTTGATACCAAGCTGTTCGCAAAGGTAATAGCCCCTCGTTTGGCCCTGCTTGTAGACTGACTGGTTGCCCCGGACCAGGCGGGGTTTGTCCCTGGCAGAAATCTAGTTTATAAGCTAAAGAAGTTAAGCACGGCGCACTGCTGTCGGTGAGATGTAAGGCTTGTTAGAGAATTGAAAGAGGTTAAACAATTTAAGGTGCTCCTTACAGGTAATGCAACTGTTCAGGTGCGTCCAATAGGTTTGTGGGGTTGAGTGCGCTACTGGGGTGTAAGCGCATCCCTGTGGTGGGCACACTTGTGTGGACCTGTGTGTGTAACAACAACACAGTATATTCCAAAAGATTCAGAGTTCCAAGAATTTAGAAAGTTTTCAAAGTTTAATTCGAATTTCCATTGGTATATATCATATTATCATCATATGAATTGGTTAACGTGTGTTGATATCATCATTAAACATGGGAGAAGCTCCAATGCATTTCGGACCAAACGTCCTTTTTCAAGGAGCACTGCAACAAAGAATACACGAAAAAACAAATTAATATAGTACCTTCCTATCATAGTCAACAAACAAGGTAACTGCACTTCAGTGTGCAAGTACGTGAAAACCTCATGCACCCCAGCGGGGGAAAGATAGGGTCGAGTAAAGAAAGAATTATCCGTGTGTTAAAAAAGAATTATCCGTGTGTTAAAAGAAATTGGCAAGCGGGTGAAAAGCGTGTCCAAAAGTTTAGAAATATGAGGTGAAGGTGAGTTCTAAATAACGTAGTTCCCAGGGTGGAACGGGTGATGTTTAATGCGAGTAGGTTAAGTAAAGTGAGAAGCGGCTCGCGGGAGCATGCAAAGTTCAACCGGAATGGCGCGGTGACTTTTAAAAGGGCAAAACTTACTTGGTGGAAGCAAAGGTTAGAACGCATCGGACTAAAAAGTGACAGTCTTCGCGGAGTGTAAGCGGAGTTATAACAAACTAGTGGCGAAGTGATAGAAATGAAAGAGGGGTTAGAGTGGAGGAGGTGTAAAACGTGGCCATCTTAGAATGGTGTGTAATAAAGAAAGTGAAGATATCTAAACATGCAGTTATAGAAAGCAACAGCAAAACAGGATATGGTGCATCAAGAGGTGCCCAATTGGGCATATTATAGGTAACAGCTTAATTCTGTACGGTCATTAAGACCAAAGGGTTTTTGAGATTGCAGTCTGTACATCCATGAGGTTTCACGTTGTAGAAGGGCTTTGTTGTTGTCTCTCCCTTCAGTCTTGGGGACGATTTCCAGCACTAGATATTTAAGTTGTGCCACATTGTGGTTAGCTTCGTTGAAGTGAATGGCGATGTTGGATTTCATGTTCTTGGTACGGATATTACTTATGTTCGTTGAGTCTAGTTTTAATCTTCCTACTGGTTTTTCCCACGTAGGTCTTGCCACATGGGCATTTTAGGAGGTAGATCAGATTTGCAGAATCACACGTGGCATCAACGTTAAGTTTGATATTGAAACCTCTCATGGGATGGCTGACAGTGTTCCCTTTAATTAAGTTATTGCAGTTACTGCAATGATGACATGGACGTGTGCCCGTATGGTGTGTTGAGGTCGGTTCGGTGTCACGTTTTGAAAGGATCTCCTTGAAGTTCATTGGTCTGGTATAAGCAAAGATAGGAGGGTCTTTGAATAGTTCACCAAAGTCTGGTTCAGGCGACAGTATTCGCCAATGTTTTAAAATAATCCTCTTGTATTTGTTGCTGGAGGTAGAATACCTTGAGACGAGTACCATTCTCGCACTGTTGGTTTTAGGTTTGTTCTGCAAAGCCTCCGTCCGAGGAATTGCTAAAGTTCGATCAATGGCTTCTTTGAGGATTGTTTCCGGATAATCTCTCACGGAATCTAGATGCCATGGATAGGATTTGGTTAGTTCTGGTGTCTGGGTCTGACACGATCCTGGTGACCCTTAACATCTGGCAGTAAGGTAAGTGTCTCTTGAGGGAGTTCTGATGAAAGCTGCTGAAGAGCAAGGCATTGTTGCGGTCGGTGTTCTCACGGAAGAGATCTGTTTGTATGCCATGGGGCGTGATTTTAATGAGAACATCCAAGAATGCAATTTCATTGGGGTTTAGGTTCGAAGTGAAGTCGATTCGGTCATCTTTAGAGTTGAGTTCAGTGAGGGCCAATTTCAAGTTCTCTTCAGTGTTCTTCCAAATAAAAAGCAAATCATCAATGTAACGAACATAAAGTTTAAGGTTGTCCGAAATGCATTGGAGCTTCTCCCATGTTTAATGATGATATCAACACACGTTAACCAATTCATATGATGATAATATGATATATACCAATGGAAATTCGAATTAAACTTTGAAAACTTTCTAAATTCTTGGAACTCTGAATCTTTTGGAATATACTGTGTTGTTGTTACACACACAGGTCCACACAAGTGTGCCCACCACAGGGATGCGCTTACACCCCAGTAGCGCACTCAACCCCACAAACCTATTGGACGCACCTGAACAGTTGCGTTACCTGTAAGGAGCACCTTAAATTGTTTAACCTCTTTCAATTCTCTAACAAGCCTTACATCTCACCGACAGCAGTGCGCCGTGCTTAACTTCTTTTGCTTATATTCAACCACTGTTCTCCTAGCAGGCAGCACGCACTCAACCAAAATGCAGTACGAAGAAATTTCAAAATCCACTGAAGCCCGAGCTGAAACCCTAGCCTTTGACACAGATGCAACAGAGAGAATATTCGCTCTTATCAACGAAGACCTCACTCAAACGGCATCCAACAAAACAAAGGAACAGTGCATCAAACAACTCCTATACCTTTCAAGACGCCGCATAAACCAGAAACTACATGCTAATACCCTGATAAAATATCACAAGGTGCTCCGCATCCCCCGTGGCCTACGGATTGCTTTAAAACCGTCGCTCTGCAAAAATTCGAAAACCTTCATTGAACGATGGAATGCTATTTTGAATAAGTGCAGTCTGGACCTAATTCTACTAATAGTGGAGGAACTATCAGGCATCCTAACTGAGCTCACCTATGAAATCACCACCATTGAAAATGAACTGAAGGATTTAATAACACCAGAGGAGTTAACCACCACACTTGAGGAAATTCAAGTCCAATTAGACAAACATACTAAAGAAATTAACGAACGCAAACTACGTAAATTTCGCCGGGACACCTTGGACTATAAACTTGGAGAGGTTTATACATGGGCGGATGTCTACGCCCAACGCCGCAGGAATAAACCGTATAATCCTAACACTGATACCTCTTCCTCTGAGAGTGATGGCACCAACCGTCCACCCAGGAGAACCCCCACTGAGACATCAACTTCAACACCTCCACCAAATGGAACTCCTTCAACGAGTCATGTTGATTTAACTACCTCGGAGCCTTTTTTAGAGGTAGGTCCAGACAAAACCGCAGACCCAGACGGGGCAAAAGGGCAGGCAAAAAACAACTCAGGTACCCAACAACCACCGAAGAACAACAAGAAAACCAGGAGAAATCGCTAGTCATCAACATCTCAGATGTCCGGTTGACTGATCATGAAACCAAAATTTTACAAAAGGGATTATCATTTGTGCCTACCAGCGACACCAACTTACTGGAACTGGACGTAAGCACGTTCAAACTCACGAGAAAGTTGAGATTGAGACATTTCTTTGAAAACATCGTAGATTCAGCAGTTGATCCTAAACCTGACCAACTCAAGGGCTTACAACCCTCAAGCACATTTATACCGCCTGTCAGCCACAAAAGTATAGATACGTTCGAGACCCTGGTAAAACAGGACATTTCCAAACTAAACCTCAGAAAAAAAAACCCGCAAGAATGTTACCAACAAAGACATGGATATCTTAAAGAATATCGCAAGGAACCCAGCCATTAAGTGTATAAAAGCCGACAAGGGAGGCGCCCTTGTCATTCTGAACACTGATTTATACAATCAACGCACAAAAGAACATGTCATGGACGCTAATGTCTATTTAGCACTCGATGGAAATCCAACCGGCGAATTCAAAAGGGAATTGTCCCTGATTATTGAAAAGGCTACCACTGATGGAATTATCGATGACCGAACGAGGAAATACCTCACCACAGAACACCCCCGCAGCCCTTCAATCACTATGCTGCCTAAAATCCACGAAAATCTGACGGACCCTCCGTTCCGCCCGATCGTATCTACCAGAGGTTCCATACATGAACCAACCGGTAAATTCATTGACCGGTACCTTCAGCCTATGGTATCATGTCTACCCAGCTACATCAAGGATACCACTGAACTACTCAATAAGTTATCCGATCTTCAACTTCTGGAAAATTAGAAACTTATTCTGTGTACTGCAGATGCAAGAAGCTTATATACTTCAATCCCCCATGAAGGCGGAATCAACGCTGTAGAACAGGCCTTACTTCAATCCAACACTGATGATTCCCTGAAACCCTTCATCCTTGAATTAATGATATATACCTTATATCCCAGTTACTTTAAATTTGAGGAGAAATGGTACCTGCAATTGTCCCGGGATGGCCATGGGCAATTGCGCAGCACCGACCTACGCTAATCTGTACATGGGGAACTTTGAACATAATCACATCTATCAAAACAGCACCTGGACGGACAACCTTAAACTTTATGTTCGTTACATTGATGATTTGCTTTTTATTTGGAAGAACACTGAAGAGAACTTGAAATTGGCCCTCACTGAACTCAACTCTAAAGATGACCGAATCGACTTCACTTGGAACCTAAACCACAATGAAATTGCATTCTTGGATGTTCTCATTAAAATCACGCCCCATGGCATACAAACAGATCTCTTCCGTAAGAACACCGACCGCAACAATGCCTTGCTCTTCAGCAGCTTTCATCAGAACTCCCTCAAGAGACACTTACCTTACAGCCAGATGTTAAGGGTCAAGTCAAGTCAAGTCAAGTCAAAGAATTAATATAGCGCACTACATACCCAGAGGGTCTCAAGGCGCTTAGGGAGGGGAGGTCACCAGGATCGTGTCAGACCCCGACACCAGAACCAACCAAATCCTATCCATGGCATCTAGATTCCGTGAGAGAGATTATCCGGAAACAATCCTCAAAGAAGCCGTTGATCGAACTTTAGCAATTCCTCAGACGGAGGCTTTGCAGAACAAACCTAAAACCAACAGTGAGAGAATGGTACTCGTCTCAAGGTATTCTACCTCCAGCAACAAATACAAGAGGATTATTTTAAAACATTGGCGAATACTGTCGTCTGAACCAGACTTTAGTGAACTATTCAAAGACCCTCCTATCTTTGCTTATACCAGACCAATGAACTTCAAGGAGATCCTTTCAAAACGTGACACCGAACCGACCTCAACACACCATACGGGCACACGTCCATGTCATCATTGCAGTAACTGCAATAACGTAATTAAAGGGAACACTGTCAGCCATCCCATGAGAGGTTTCAATATCAAACTTAACGTTGATGCCACGTGTGATTCTGCAAATCTGATCTACCTCCTAAAATGCCCATGTGGCAAGACCTACGTGGGAAAAACCAGTAGGAAGATTAAAACTAGACTCATTGAACATAAGTCTAATATCCGTACCAAGAACATGAAATCCAACATCGCCATTCACTTCAACGAAGCTAACCACAATGTGGCACAACTTAAATATCTAGTGCTGGAAATCGTCCCCAAGACTGAAGGGAGAGACAACAACAAAGCCCTTCTACAACGTGAAACATCATGGATGTACAGACTGCAATCTCAAAAACCCTTTGGTCTTAATGACCGTACAGAATTAAGCTGTTACCTATAATATGCCCAATTGGGCACCTCTTGATGCACCATATCCTGTTTTGCTGTTGCTTTCTATAACTGCATGTTTAGATATCTTCACTTTCTTTATTACACACCATTCTAAGATGGCCACGTTTTACACCTCCTCCACTCTAACCCCTCTTTCATTTCTATCACTTCGCCACTAGTTTGTTATAACTCCGCTTACACTCCGCGAAGACTGTCACTTTTTAATCCGATGCGTTCTAACCTTTGCTTCCACCAAGTAAGTTTTGCCCTTTTAAAAGTCACCGCGCCATTCCGGTTGAACTTTGCATGCTCCCGCGAGCCGCTTCTCACTTTACTTAACCTACTCGCATTAAACATCACCCGTTCCACCCTGGGAACTACGTTATTTAGAACTCCCCTTCACCTCATATTTCTAAACTTTTGGACACGCTTTTCACCCGCTTGCCAATTTCTTTTAACACACGGATAATTCTTTTTTAACACACGGATAATTCTTTCTTTACTCGACCCTATCTTTCCCCCGCTGGGGTGCATGAGGTTTTCACGTACTTGCACACTGAAGTGCAGTTACCTTGTTTGTTGACTATGATAGGAAGGTACTATATTCATTTATTTTTTCGTGTATTCTTTGTTGCAGTGCTCCTTGAAAAAGGACGGTTGGTCCGAAATGCATTGGAGCTTCTCCCATGTTTAATGAGGATATCAACACACGTTAACCAATTCATATGATGATAATATGATATATACCAATGGAAATTCGAATTAAACTTTGAAAACTTTCTAAATTCTTGGAACTCTGAATCTTTTGGAATATACTGTGTTGTTACACACACAGGTCCACACAAGTGTGCCCACCACAGGGATGCGCTTACACCCCAGTAGCGCACTCAACCCCAGAAATCTAGTTTATAACATACGTACGGTCTTGGGAGTGATCCAACAGGTCAGACCGGATAGGAAGGCACTGGCTGTCTTCCTCGATATGGAAAAAGCCTTTGACTCCGTGGAGTGGCCATTCATGCGTATGGTACTGCAGCGTATGGGCTTGGGACAGCCTTTTCTGCAAATGCTGTGAGCGCTGTACCATGGACCGAGAGCGAGGCTCCGCATAGGGGACCTAGTTACGGACCCATTTCCCATTAGTAGAGGTACCAGACAGGGATGCCCCCTCTCGCCCTGGTAGCTGAACCGCTAGCCTGCGCACTGAGGGAATACCACGGAAATTAAGGCATAGGCTTTCCGGGCTACAGGATTATTGTTCCGATGTACGCTGATGACACCTTGCTGTACATCCGTGACCCAGACAACAACCTATCATCAGTACTTCGGGAGGTGGTGAGATTTGGGGCGCCCTCAGGGCTACGGGTCAATTGGACCAAGTCGCTTGCCTTTCCGCTCACGCCACTCACACAACAAACACAAATGGAGTACCCTCTCCAATGGACCACAGATACGATTCGATATCTGGGGATACATATGCACACAGACTCGGAAATTCTCTTTAGAGCCAACTACGGCACTGCGATTAGTAGATTAGAGGATGATGTGGTGCAGTGGAGTAAACTTACTCTATCCCTGATGGGGCGCATATCTTTAATGAAAATGGTCGTGCTCCCGAGAATCTTGTTCCTGTTCATTACCTTACCAATAGTCCTCCCCAAATCATTTTTTGCACGACTACAACAGATGATGAAGCTAGCTTGGGCGGGCGGTCAGCCACGCGTCCGAAGGACGACACTTATTATGCGTTATGCACTGGGCGGGTTGGGAGCCCCGGACATGGAAGCGTACTACAGAGCAGCGCAGGCGTCGCATTTGCACACATGGCTACACGGGAACAGAAACATACCTCATGTTCGCATTCAGACCATTTTTTCACAACCAGATACACTCCATCACACTATTTTCAGGGCGACTGACGCAGAACGGGCATTCTAGATTCCTTGACAGCCACCAATCACGCATGGCACAGCCTCTTGCGGATGCAGGGAGGGGCACTGCTGTACTCACCAATGATGCCAGTTGATTGGGCTAGGTGGCTCCCGCCACTCAGGGAGAAGGGAGTGGTTGTAGCTCTGCACAAACTGAACATAAACACGGCAGGAGACTTGTTTGCAGATGGAGTTGTTAAGACATGGGAGCAAGCCCTGGGGTCTAGCGAAACGCCCCCGCTACTAACGAGTTTTCAGTTCCACAGGGTGAGCAGCGCTTTGGGCGACCCATTGGGTGGGGACATGGCAGAACCTCCAGAGGTCCCTGAGCTTACGCATGTTCTCAAAACCACATCACCCAGGAGGCTGCTGTCTAGCCTATACAAGCTCACACAAACGCCCACACGATACCCATACACCAAGGCGCGGCTGGCATGGCAGACTGACTTGGGCCTAGCACTAGATGACGTCACATGGCGCTACTGCTGCACAGTCACTAAGAAGGTGTCTCTAAACGGCAGACACCGATTAATTCACTTCAAGTTCTTAAACAGAGTGTACTACACCCCCGCGAGACTCTTCAAATATGGCCTGCGGGATTCGGCGGGTTGTGAAAGGTGCAGTGCCCCTGAGATTACACCGGATCCCCTGATGGCTATGGAATATGCTACTTACCAGTATGCATCTGTTCTTGGCATGTAAGGCTGCCGACATTCATATCTGTGCATAGATCGCCGCCTAGTGTTGGGTCCGGATGATTGCACATTGTTGTCCTGGAAGAGGCTTCGAAGTATCACAAGATAGGTGGCTCCTCGCCTGGACTACAGTGCGCATGGGCATCCTCTCCATCCTCAGATTGTTTTTCGCCATTGTGGCAGAGATGGAGTATAATACAGTAAGTTATGACCATGCCTGAGAATGATTTTGAGTGCTACAGCTGCGACAGGCACCGGGGAGGAGGGCGGGCAATATGAATGTCAGCAGCCCTACATGCCAAGAACAGATGCATACTGGTAAGTAGCATATTCCGTTCGAGGCATGTGGGCTGCTGAATTCATATCTGTGCATAGAATAAATAGCAGTTACCTCCTTAGCGGTGGTTGCCCGTGCCAGCTGCAGCAGTCTGAAAAAGAGTTCTGAGAACAGCGTGTCCTACAGCAGCTTGCTGTTTGGAGTGTACATCTACGCAGTAGTGTTTGATAAATGTATGTATAGTGGTCCATGTGGCTGCTCTACATATATCCTCTAGAGGAATGTTACCTAGGAAAGCCATGGATGCTCCTAGCTTGCGTGTGGAATGCGCTCTTGGGGGAACTGTTAATGTGTGTTTAGCCTTTTGATAACAGATCTGTATCCACTTAACAATCCATCTGGCTATACCCGATTTGGAAATGGGGTTGCCTTTGTGCTGTGGAGAGAAGGCAACAAACAGCTGCTTAGTTTTCCTGAAATCTTTTGTCCTGTCTATGTAATACAGGAGAGCTCTTTTAACATCCAGTGTGTGCAGTGCTCGGTCTGCCACAGAATCTGGATTCGGGAAGAAAACGGGCAGTTCTATGGTTTGATTAATGTGGAACTGCGACACCACCTTAGGCATAAATTTAGGGTTGGTTAGCAACACTACTCTATTAGCATGAATCTGTATGAAAGGCTCTTGAATAGTTAGGGCTTGAAGCTCACTAACTCTTCTTAGCGATGTGATTGCTACTAGAAAGGCCACTTTCCATGTCAGAAACTGTATCTCACAAGAGATAAGAGGTTCAAAAGGTGGTTCCATTAGTCTGGTGAGAACTATGTTCAGATTCCAGACAGGTGAAGGAGGGTGTCTGGGAGAAATCACTCTTGAGTCCCTCCATAAAAGCTTTAATGGCTGGCACCCTGAAAAGGGAAAGATGCTGTCTGTTTTGAAGATAAGCTGCCATTGCAGCTAAATGTATCCTGATGGAGATATATGCCAGATTGTATCTGTATAGATGCAACAAATAACATATAATGTTTTGCGTTGATGCATCTAGCAGATTTATGTCATTATTGGAACAGTAAATGACAAATCGCTTCCATTTTGCCTTCTTGCCTCCTTGATGATGTTCATACAGTCAGGGGCAGGTTCAGGCAGCCAAACTATGACCTCAGGAGCCATATTGCAAGGCTCAACTGATGCGGATCTGGGTGCTGAATATCTCCACGGCTCTGAGTGAGGAGACTGGGTGTGAGTCGCAGTCGTTGGTGAGGCACCACTGAAAGTTCTAGGAACGTGGTGTACCACGCCTGCCTTGCCCATGTTGGAGCAACTAGGATGAGCGTCATGGAGTGCTGCGGCAGTTTGCGTGCCACTAGCGGTATGAGCGGTGCTGGAGGAAAAGCGTACGCAAATCTGCCTGACCAGTTCATCCATATCGCATTGCCCTGAGACTGCGGGTGTGGGAACCTGGCGGCGAAGGTTTAGCATTTTGCATTTTCCTTTGTGGCGAATAGGCCTAGCTCTGGATGACCCCACTGCTGGAAATACGGTTGGAGCACCGAGGGATGCATCTCCCACTCGTGCATCTGATGGCGCCATCTGGTTGTCCTTGCCTGGGAGATGTTCCGCTATGAGGAACAGGTTTCTTTCAATGGCCCACTTCCACATGCTCTGGGCTAGATGTGACAGAGTGTACCTCCCTGCTTCTGGATGTAATACATGGCAGTCATGTTGTCCGTCCGGATCAGCACGACTTTGTTGCACAAATGCAATTTGAACGCCTTCATTGCCATGAAGATTGCCATCGGCTCCAACAGGTTGATGTGCATCTTCTACTGCTGCGTCGTCCATAGACCCTGCTCTGTATAATGGAGGACATGCGCTCCTCAGCCCTGGAGAGATGCGTCCGTTGTCAGCACTATCTGTGGTACAGGCTCTTGGAACAGTCGTCCTCTGCAAAGGTTTTGTGTGTTCCACCAATGCAGAGAGTAGTATGCATGACTGGTCACCAACACCAGGTCTTTGAGATGTCCCTGAGTCTGGTTCCACTGTCGCGCAAAGCACTCCTGAAGCGGATGCATGTGTAGCCTCACGTGAGGGACTATGAAGATGCAGGAGGCCATCATACCTATCAGCTGCATAAATACTTGCGCTGGGAGTGAGTGTTGGGGCCTGAATTTCTGAATCAGCAATTGCATGCTGTTGACTCGGGCAGAGTTTGGCTGCGCTGTTGCTGTCAAAGTGTTTATTGTCGCTCCTAGGTACTGTTGTACATGTGTGGGTTGAAGATGCGATTTTGGGTAATTTAGTGAAAATCCTAGACTGTGTAGGAGGTGAATTGTGCGGGACATGTGGCTGGCACATTGCTGGCTGACTTTGCTTGGACAAGCCAGTCGTCCAGATAAGGATAGACATGGATGTGTTGTCTCCGAAGGTGCGCAGCCACTGTCGCCAAGCACTTGGTAAACACTCTGGGGGCCGTAGTGACCCCGAAAGGCAGGACCTTGAACTGGTAATGCTGGTTGTTTATGGTGAACCTGAGATATTTCCTGTGTCCTGGGTGAATGGGAATGTGGAAATATGCGTCCTTTAGGTCTAGGGTTGCTAGGAAGTCCCCCTGACTGAGCAATGGTAGAACTTGCTGCAAAGTCAGCATGTGAAAATGTTCTGACAAGATGTACTGGTTCAGGGGTCTGAGGTCTAGAATGGGCCGGAGAGACCTGTCCTCCTTTGGGATTAAGAAGTACAGTGAGTACACCCCTGTACCCTGTTGTTCTAAAGGCACAAGTTCTATGGCCCCTTTTTGCAGCATGCAGATGACTTCTTGCTGCAATAAGTGCATGTGCTCTGCGGACATAGGACGGTGCTTTGGGGGTATGTTGGGTGGGGTGGAGGTTAGTTCCATACAATAGCCGTATTGGATAAGTTGTCTCACCCACCTGTCTGTGGTAATGCCTTCCCAGACTGGCAGGAACTGCTGAAGTCTTCCCCCGACCGGTGTTACATGGTCTGGGGGCAGTGACAAGACGTCACTGTTTATTGGTGGCGGAGGATCTGGCATTATTATTTCCTCGTCCTCTGCCTTTGGTGCTGTTCCCACGATATCCACCCCTATTGTTTGTTATAGGTGGTCTGTGTGCCCCCTTTGTTGTATTGGGCTTGCTGTGATGCTTGACCTCAAGAGGCTCCCCTGTTACCGGAGCGACGAAAGGAACCGCCCCTGAACTGTTGTGACTGCAGAGCTCCCATGGATTTTGCTGTCTCAGTGTCATTCTTAATTTTTTCTATGGTCGGGTCTACATCAGGACCAAATAGAAAGTCAGGGTTAACCGGCTGATTGAGTAAAGTTGTTTGGATCTCTGGCTTAAAACCAGAGATGCGTAGCCAGGCATGCCTTCTAAGCATCACACTTGTGTTGATGGCCCTAGCTGCTGTGTCTGCAGCATCTAGCGCACATTTAATGGCTGCATTTGAAATCAGCTTCCCCTCCTGTATCAGCATTTCTGCTCCCTCCTTATAAGCATCAGGCAGGTGTTGTAGCAGCTGCTCTAACATGTCGTAATGAGCCCTATCATATCTGGCTAATAGGGCCTGTGTATTTGAGATCCTCCAAATATTTGCCGCTTGAGACGCTACTCGTTTGCCAGAAGCTTCCAAGATTTTGGATTCTTTGTCCGGAGGAGGAGCATCACCACTTGTTTGAGAGTTCGCTCAATTACGAGCATTAGCCACCACTAGGGAGTCCAATGGGAGCTGGCCCTTGATGTACGTAGGGTCTACAGGCGCAGGCCGGTATGTCCTTTCAATCCTTGGGTTTACAACCCTTGCCCTTGTGGTCTCCTTGAAAATGTCACCAGCGTGTTTAAGGACACCCTTTAGCATAGGCAATGTCTTTCATACTTTCTCAACTTCAGAAAGATCAGTAAACAAAAAGTCTTCCTCCACTGGGTCAGAGTGCATTTCCACGTCATGGTTATTGGCTGCCCTTTCAATAAATGCGTTAAAAACGCAGCAGTATCTTCAGTAGGCGAGGTTTTGACGGTATAGGACTGAGTGTCAGGCGTGGTTTGTGGCTCACCAGGGTCAACAGGGTCAGTCCAGGGTTGAGGTTCCTCTTGATCTGTGTCAATAGGATAATTAAATTCCTCCTCATTGTATCCCTCCCCTACATCCTCATTGGTACGTGTGGGAGAATAGGCATATTCTTGTGCATAGGACTCCACAGGTTCAAAAAGAACAGGTGAGGTGGCAGAATCCCTTTTCTTTTTGAGTGGGATCTTGTAGGACTCCAAAGGATTTTCTGGGATGATCTTTCTTTTGTAAATAGTGAGTCTGCCAGAATCCAAGTCGATGAATAATTTCGACTGATCATAGGAGGGCGCTTGGAACACCACGTCCTACTCAATGGGCTGATCTCTTGATCCTACCGACACCTTTTTGGCCATGTCGGTGCTTTTTTGTGGCTCGAACGCCTTGGGTCGAGCGGTCGGGGGCAGTCCGTACTTAATTGGTGGCGTAAGCATTGGAGACGAACCGACCTTCTTCAAGGGCGGCGCTGTCTTCGATCCGACAGACTTCGTCTGATCACTAGTCTGCTTGCGGCCTTGCGTTGACTCTAGCTACCGGGGCGCAGCAGGCACGCTCTTCTGCTTCGACGTGACATGATCTTTCGGGTAGATTTTGCTCTTCGACTCGAAGGCTTTGCCCACTATTGGCTTGGAGGCTGGAAGCTGCGTATCGAGTCTTCTTAGCCTTGAGTCCTTTGCCAGTGTCGCCATCTTTGGACGTCGTCGCGTTAGTGAGACGTGCTTGACTGTAGATACAGGCTTCGGCGCCCCGATCTTCGGGCCGACGCCCCCTTGTGACCCCGAAGGGTCGATGACACTTTGATTTGATTGGAGCCGACGAATCCGAAGCCATCGATCCGAGGACTGCTTTAGCAGTTTCGGTTTAGCATCTGTCGGTTTCGGTTTCACCGCTGATTGTGGTTGATCGACCGATGGCTCCTTAGGAATATTCTTAGCCGGGCCTGGACGTGGGGCTATAGAATGTGGTTGAGGATCATGGCTAAGGCCTTCCGAGGATGCCTCGACCTGAGCCTTAGAAAGTACAGTGTCAGTATTGGGCCCCGCGACTGCAGCTGGGCCTTGCTCATCGCTCGAGTCGTCATAGACAGCTCCGATGGCCTCTGCGTCGTCTCCTACCTCGACAAAGTCTTTTTCATGGATGTAGTCGTCTTCTTCGTCCTCATCATAGTTAAGAGTCGTGCTCCGACGCGGGATCCGACTGTTCTTCAGGATACTCTTCGACGCCAGAGTCGTCATCAGCCTCGAAGATGTTCTCCGGGTCGAGCGCCGTCTTCTGCGCCGACTGTCTTGCGGCGCTTCGAAGCCGAAGCGTCTTCTTTGACCGGAACCTGGAACAGGCCATGCAGCTGCCCTCGTCGTGGCCCGGGGATAGGCATTCTTTGCACACTGGGTGCACATCAATGTGAGGGTATTTGGATTTGCAAACGGAGCATCTTTTGAACGGGCTCTGTTCCATCGTCGATCGTTGATGGGGCCTTTAGTGTCGAAAAAGGCAAACGGCCTTTGACGTCCTGTTCGAAGAACTGGATCAAGTACGTGGCACCGAACGAAAGACAATACCGACGCCCCGAAGGCCTTTTGGCCTTGTGAAAAGTGTTTTATATCGATTCCGAACTGGAGTCAAGAAAGTACATCCGAACCCAATGGCGGAAAAAAACAATCTGAGGATCGAGAGGATGCCCATGCGCACTGTAGTCCAGGGGAGGAGCCACCTATCTCGTGATACTTCGAAGACTCTTCCAGGACAACAATGTGCAATCATCCGGACCCAACACTAGGCGGCGATCTATGCACAGATATGAATTCAGCAGCCCACATGCCTCGAACATTGGGCTACACTAAAAAATTACCCAGAGCAGTTAGACGACTGGTAGATATGGGCCTCCTGATGGCCCGCAGAATGCTGGCTTGCTGCTGGATGAGAGGCCCACTACCAACGCTAAAACGCTGGGCGCACGACATGCTCTATTGCTGTACTCAATCGGAAAATTATAGCGAAATGCAGCCCCCCCACTAGCAGACCCAAAAATTTCTGGAGCCTATACCACACATACTTGACGAGTAAGAGAAATGCTGACGCACCAGCGACATCACAGGGAGTGGGGTGATGTGTTTGGAGGGACCGAGGCAGATCCAGCAAACACTTTCGTGCTTTGCTTACGCGCCTGACTCTGAGTCTCCTACCAACCTAGAGATTAATAATTGTGGGGAAGCGCCGCCTGCCCTCTGTATGGGTTGTTGGCTAAATGGCTGTGTAAACTAATGAACGATCTAATGTTATAGTGCTGAATGTATGACGGTTATCGGCTTAAGTCAGATGGGGGGGGGGGGTCTTCGTTGGGGATTGTGATTGCAAATTGATGTACTTTCACTTGAAACGCAATAAAGAAATAAAAAAAAAAAATAGTTTGCCACTAACTTGAGCTGCTATATTGAACGTTTTGGGGTGACTCAAAGCGCCGCGGAGGTGAAAAAAAGGGGGGGGGTCCTTAAAATGTGTTTTCCCCATGCAATTTCCCATAGCCCGAACGCAATTGCACCAAATTTGGCAGAAAGCTAGACCTTGGTACGGAAAGATCCATTTGTGATTTTGTGTGAATCCCTTCAGTAGACCGAGTTATTAAAGGTAAAAGAAGTTTGTATATCTAGGGATGCGGATCCACTGCGGGGGCTTTGCAGATCCGGAGGAAAATCAAGGCCCGATTGGCTGGCCAAAACCTAGCTAGAAAGTTACGCCTGCCATTTTAAATATCGGGGAAGGGTCGTGGCCTATGAAATGTGGACTAAAATGTAACAGAAGGGATCACAGTAGATGTACCCTGACCTCATGGGTGTAATATAGGGTTCTGTGAAGGACCCGGATGGGAAGAAAATGCACCCAAACAGTGGTGTAGGAAGCGGGGTGCGGACCCCCGCTGGTGTCATCACGGGGGGGGGTGACAAAATGGCAAAAATATGTGTTTTAAGCACATATCTTTGCAATTTTGTAAAGCCAGGGGTTTTTCCCCCACATGCGTGCCGTCATTTTCTTTTTTTCACACACACAGACACTCGCCAACCCAATCACAAACCCATACAGCCACTCACAGATCAACACACTCACTCAAACATTCACACGCTCACTCAGTCCCACTCACCCACTTACAGACCCATGCAGCCACTCACACACCCACTCAGAGCCACATCAACACTACTCACCACTCACACACACACCTCCCCCACTCAGATATTCACACACTCACTCACTCAGAACATTACAATAAATCACCAATTAAGAATATGTTCTTGGAACATAAACGGCCTAGGGAATAAAGCAGACAACACTGAGCTTCTACTTTACCTGCAGAAATTTGATAGAATTGCCCTTCAAGAGACCTGGCCAGATCATCCGTATCAAATACAGGGCTTTAAGGCATATCATCTACCAGCTACAAGAAACGCCAAATATGGCCACTTAAAGGAGGCCAAACAATATACACCTCAATAAAGAGCATTAATGAAATAAAGAACAAAGATGTCAAACAGTTAGGTGACAACAGCATAAAAACAATAGAGCTGGATCTAGGGTTAAAAGATCAAAAACAAAAGCTAATATTGCTAAATGTATACATCGCCCGCGAGAGAAAAAAGCTGGGATGAAACTGCAAAAGTGACAAAAATACTGTCAGAGGAGTTAACATCTAACATCATAGTAACAGGGATTTCAACATGTTTAGGAGGGCCCCAGACAAGGCATTTTTGTGCCTGGGGAAATCCATAACAGGAGGCAAGTAAATGGGGCAAACAAAACAGACTGGCAAGAGACAGCCTAAAGGATTTAGAACATCTTAATCCTGTAGCCTTAAACGGCCGTTTCACAAAGGACAGCCCATTGGCAGCCACTTTTCATAACGCAACTGCAAGTTAAACTATAACTTCACATTTTCATCATTACAAATGTTTGGCAAAGTCTTGGATTTCTGAATAGGAACAATGGAAGCCAGCGACCACTTACCACAAGAGATCACCCTCAACACCTAAAGAGCAGCTGTAACCTTGCCAGCAACTAACGTGGGAACTTCACATTCGGTCATACAAAAAAGAATTAAAATGTAAAAGAAACTTGGAAGGATTTGAAAAAGAAGCAAAAAAACTGTGGGAAAAAAGTACTGCGACTCAGACAGATAACTTAAACCGATTGGAACTATTTACTAGTAGCCTTGGAACCACACGAACAAGAAACAAAACGGCCCACACAACATCGGAAGACCAAAACCAAACATGCTCCACAAAGAATCCTCATAATATGGAAGGTCACAATAAGTTTATAAAACAAAACATCAACCTAAAGCACCATAAGAGAAATATTAATAAATTACTGCGGCAACTACACCGAAATGGTACGGACAACGCCGTGCAAAAGGAACTGGAAAAACAAAAAATCATTAAAAAGAAAGTAATTTGGAACTTAAAAAATGAAGCAGAGGAAGAGCTATGGGCTAAGTTGCTCTATGACGCAAAAGGAAATAACACCAGTGGTAGATTCTGGAAAACTGAACAACCTCCAGAACCCAAGAAGACCCAGCATAAACTCGCATCACAGAAGAAGCCTGGTCCGATTACCTTCTGCTTCATTTCAATACGACACTAAATAACATCCCTATTATGCTATCAGAACCCAACAGTAAAATCTTAGATTGGGCACAACTAATGGAGACAACCGCATTGGCCTTCACAGAAAAACAATTTAGAAGTAGGATAGTGAAAGGTAAGAGGGGGCGCCAGGCCCCAATGGAATTCGCTCTATTTTGTACAAACAAAATCCGGAATACTGGGCAGCAGCGCTATCACCACTATACAAACAGATTTCTGAAACTGAAACCATCCCGAATTCATGGAAAGGCTCAATAATAGCTCCAATCCAGAAGAAAGGAAGCAAAAATAACCCCAAAAATTATAGACTTGTTGCCCTAATCGACAATGAGGCCAAATACTATGCTGGCCTCTTATTAGAGGAGCTTACGGAATGGGTGAACGAAAATGCTGTGATCCCCATAACCCAGACAGGCTTTCGGAAAAAAATCCGGAACAGCGACAAATATTCTGGCTTTAACACTCCTAATAGATGCCGACAAACTTGCCAACCTACCTCTTTATGTAGGTTTCATTGATTTCACTTCAGCCTTCGACAACATCAACAGAAACCTACTATGGGAAAAGTTGCCCAACAGAAAAATACCATCAACTCTACTATGACAACTGATGCTACTACACACGGACACTTGGGTACAAATTAAGCTGGGCAGTCAAGGAAAATACGGATGACCAAGGGCCTTAAACAGGTGTGCGTACTAGCTCCGACCCTTTTCAACATCTTTATGTCTGATCTCTCTCCTAAGTTAGACGAAAGTAATTCTCATGCACCGAACCTAGGAGGACTAAATCTTTCAAACTTTATGTATGCAGACGACATTGTGCTTATTAGCTGCATACCGATAGGGTTACAACACCTAATCGACACAACATATATTTACGCTGCTATGAATGGCCCCCCTTTTCTGAATCGCTATGAATGGCCTCAGCATAAACCTCTCAAAAACCAAAGCCATGAGAATAAACACGAAGACATACACATTCAAGTGTTGCTGGCAAATGGGAGGACTGACATTGGAAACCGTGGATGGAGGCGGGCGTGGACGGCTGCAAGATGGCCGTACTCTGAGTGGGCTCTGCCGGCTAAGCTTCCTTATCTGCCAAAATCCTGCTGCATCCTCACTGCTTTCTGCACAAAAGCTGGTATTTTGGACAGCCTCAGCTTATGTGCATCACCCGCCCTAACTCATGCTCTCCTATTGGTCCTACGGCAGATTTACGGATCTCGGGCCGGCACGGAGGTTTCAACTTGGCCCCTGGTGTGCCTTCCCTGCCGCTGCTGGTGCCGTGTGGGCCCTGTGGTGGCTGCCAATGCGCGGTGAGTGGCGCTCCCTCTGGGTGTTGGTTGGCGGGGGTGGGGGCCGTCTGCTCTGTGGCGGGCGTCGAGGCCTTGTTATTATCTTCATCCCCCACTTCCTCCTACGTAAGTGCTGCGGCACCCGGGCCTAGTCGGGTGAGTGGCAGACCACCCGTGCCTCCCTCGTCTTCCCCCCCCCCCCTTTGGGGGTGCCCTCCTCCAGTGTCTGTCCCTGCCTCCGCTTGATCAAGCCCCTCCTGTGTGCCCACCTTTGCGGTCCTCGGGAGGTGCTACCTGCTACATCGGCCCGGAGCTGTGGCTCGCCTGGGAGCCTCCCTTCATCAACTAGTCGGCCTGCTGCTGGGTGTGCGGCGGGGCGGGCTTCCCCAGTCTACCAGCCTGCCCATCTGCCTTCCGCTGTTCCGGCCTGCCGGCCGGTCTGCTGCTGTCCCCGGCACGCTCTTCATGTGTTCTGCCTGCTGCTGGGTGTGCGGCGGGGGGCCTTCCCTGCTTGCTGGCCCGACGCTGCGCATTGGTTGTAGTGGCCCTTTGAAGTCTGCTGCAAAATCCTGGAGCTGCGGGGTCCCCTCCTTCTGAGCCCGCTATCTTCCGCATTGTAAGGGGGCCTGACGCTGCCTTGTGGTATCCTGTGGTCTGCGTGCTGGAGCCTGCCCTCCCCTCCCGGGCTAATGTTGAGCTTCTGGCTGTGGCGCTCCAGCGGGGATCCCCTACTACTGCTCCTCCCTAGGTCTCCTGCTGTGCCCTCTCCGCACCTGCCTGGCTCTCCACGTTGCACTAGATGCCTGCTTCTGGGCCATTGCGGAGGCCCCCAGCTTCTTCTGCTGTTTCCTGGTCTGCTTGGGCGTCCGGGCGTCTTGCTGCAACTTAGGATTTCCTCTCCTACTGCTGCTGCTCCCCAGGTCTCCTGTTGTGCTCTCTCCGCACCTGCCTTGCTCTCCACATTGCACTGTATCTCTGCTTCTGGGCCATTGCGGAGGCCCCCAGCTTCCTCTGCTGTTTCCTGGTCTGCTTGGGCATACAGGCATCTTGCTACATCTTAGGATTTTCTCTCGCTGTCTACCAGTCCACAGCCCCGCGCAGATTGCACTTTGAAACTTTATCTGGGCATGCTGGCCTGTCGCTGGAGGCTGCTGCGTTAAAGACTCTGTATCAGCTTCAAATTTACACTTCTGACCCTTCCTCGCACCTTCTTGCTGAAGCCGCCTGGGACCGGCCGGGTGCTTCGCGCTAGACTTGTGGATTGGCGCAGCGCCTGCTACAGTGTGCTACTCGAACCTCCTCTGCTCCTTGGGGTGGCGTGTCCTTCCTTCTCACCTGGCTGGGCTAACTGCTCGCAGGGACCGCCCTGGCCTCGGTGCCTCCTGCTCGTTCAAGTCTGAACCACCCCACACCTTGTTGCACTTCTGACCCTCCTCACACATTACCGGCTGGCGGCGGGTTAACGTTCCGCATCGCAGGCCCACACTCTCCACCCTGGACTGTCTGCTGCTGGCTGTGCTGTACTGCCGGTGAGGCTCCTCCAGGCCTGCTGGAACCGCCTATTCTGGTGCCCGGGCTTTGCTCCCTGTGCTGTTGGTTACTGTCTGCTTGAGTAGATCTCCCCCATCTCTTGCTCTCCTATCATCTGGGTTGCCAGGTGCCCATTTTGAGTTCCCAACGCCACGGGGAAATCAGACCCTAAGCAGCCCAAGATCGCCTTTGAACTCAGGAGGTCCTCATGTCAGGACTGCGCGGGCTCAGATGGAGCAGACTCCGCTGCAACGATGGACCCCCTTTCGAGCAGAGACCACGACCTTAAGGCAATCATGCTTGAGGTCAAATCTACCGTCGCCGGTACCGCGTCCCAGCTTGATCAGCTTTCGGCTCGCCTCGACTCCGTGAAGGCTCGTGTTGACTCCCACGATAACAGACTGCTCCATGTTAAATCCAGGAGCTCGGACGCCGAAGACGCGACCACCCAAGATAGGCAGAAGCTACTCCAAATGGATAAGATCCTGGCAGTGATTCGAGAGAAAAATTAGGTTTTGGAAGCTCGCTCTCGTCGGAGTAACCTCCGCATCACGGGCCTTCCGGAGTCCACCAACATCTCCAAAATGGAAGACTTTGTCGAGCAGCTGCTCAAGGAGCTCTTCGGGGACGTCCTGTCCTACTTCTTCGTCGTGGAACGAGCCCAACGCTCTCTCGGCCAGCACCCGGGTACTGGTCTGCCACCCCACCCCATTGTGGCGAAGGTCCTGAACTTCTGAAATCGCGATGCTATCCTTTGAGCTGCTCGTGACAAGGGCACCATCACACACCAGGGTAACACCCTCTCCTTCTACCCAGACTATACCCTGACAGTTCAGGCCATCAGGAGAGAGTTTTTGCCGGCCAAGCGCATCCTCCAGAAGCAAGGCGTTTCCTATTCCCTGGCCTACCCGGCAAAGTTGAGAGTCCGACAGGGTTCCAAGACGCTAATTTTTCTTGACCCGAGGGAGGCCCTGGCCTTCGCCAAGAGACTAGAAAAAGAATCTCGATCCTCCCCTTGAAAGTCCCCGCTTGAGAGTGCTAGTCGCCTCAGCAACAACAATTGACTGTGCACGCAAAGTTTCTTGATCAGCATGTTATATGTTTAGTGATGCCGCTTCCTATATCAAGCTTGGCCATTCTGCTCTATTGCAGGAGTGTTCACAGCGTCCTGCCATGCCCCCAGTGGGATGAGTCCTATCAATGATGCTACGTTTTTCCCTCCAAGTTGTGGGTCCCTGGGGCGGGGTGGGTGGTTTTCTCAGCCTGATTGGGGGTGTTGGGGTGGGTGTGGGGTGGTTGGGTTTCTTTCCGTTTGGGTTGGGGGGGGATGATTTGGGGTGGTGGGTATTGTGGGTCTTTTCCTGTTTGGCTCTTGACACTGCATCACGTTTCCTTTACGGCACCGTCGCAAGTCAGTCTCCAGTCTGCATTCTGTACTGTTTGGTCTTTTGCATGGTGCAATGCCTTCAGACTCGTCTTGATTGTACTCATGGGTTATGAGTGACGGTTCCATACACTTCTCCACTGGCTTCCTCCCTTGCTCCCTTGGCTGCATTCTCCTGTGGTCAGACATGTCCGGCGCTTTCGGCACCCGCTGGCGCGCTTTGCACCCTCAGCCACACCGGCCAGTCTGACACTGATGCGCTGTGTCCCAGCTGCTCCGTTGGTGGGAACCCTGCATGTGCTGTCAGCCTTTACCTGCGCTGCTTCCCATTAGCGTTTCCCCTTGCTTCTACCTGGCTCACTTACTCCACATGGGTGATGTTAGGAGCTGCGCTGGCCGTCTTCCGCAAGATGCTGTACTCTTCCCCTCCCCTAATGGCGGACATTGTCTGCTGGACTTGGAATGTCCGCGGCCTGAATGACTACCGCAAGGCCCGTCTGATACACTCCCATCTACAGCGCCACAAGATGGATATTTGCATCTTACAGGAGACACACCTGTTACCCGGTTCCTTCTCCAGACTTCTCTCTCGCTACTGGGGGGAATCCCACTCCTCAACATACTCCTCGTACGCCAGGGGTGTCTATCTTGTTGCGGCGTGGCCTCCCTTGGCAGACCTCCCGGGTTCTTCTCGATCCGGAAGTTAGATATGTAATCCTCCACGGTCTGCTACTGGCACCTCATCTCTTCCTGTGGCTCCGCTGCAAAGCAATTGTTGGGGGGGGGGGTGATTTTAACATTACTCTTTCAGCAACCCTGGATCGTTCTGGCTCTTGCACGTCTCATCTGCGCGCGGCAGCAGCTCTTACATCTATCGTAACTGATAATGCACTGTATGATTCCTGACGCCACCTCCGTCCCGATGCCCATGAAGACACATGGGCAACTGGCACGCGGGGCTGCTGGTCGCAAATTGACTTCTGGCTGACCTGGACGGATGTCTTGTCCTATCTTGCTGATGCTGAACATATGGCTCGCACCTTTTCCAACCCATGCGCCGGTCCAGCTCAGTCTTAGGCCTCCCCATTCCCAGTAACATGCCTTTACCTGGCGTCTTTCTCCTAACCCTCTCTGGGACTCAGTGTTCTGCGCTGAAATCCATAAAGCGATCACCAACTATTTCGATCTCAACGCAGGTTCTGTCGACTCCGCCTCCACCCTATGGGAGGGTTTCAAGGTTGTCATTCGGGGCGAGTGTATTTCCAAGCAGGCGGGCGTTCTCCGCTCCATTCGCTCCACTCTGGATAGGCTTGAGGGGGAGATTAAGGATCTAGATGCCGCCCAGGCGAGGTGCCCCGGCCCGAGACGCTGGCGTTGCTTCGCCAAAAGCATACCGAATTCTCAGAAGAAGCGGCCGTCAATTGTCCTTCCTGGGTAGAAAGGGTCGAGCGCGCAGCTTCAGGGAGGGGGACTGCCCGGGGCGTACTCTTGCTAACCTCCTACGTCCACCACGAGCAACCTCCTATATAACTGCCCTCAGTGACGGCAGCCCGGACAGGACTACCTCTCCGGATTAAATTAAATCCATTTTTCATGCCTTTTACTCTCACCTCTATTCTGCCGGCACTCCCTTGCCACAGGAGGAGTTCGACCAATATTTTGAGTCCCTCGCCCTCATCTGACTCGAAGACTACCATCGTAAATTTCTCGACGAGCCAATCTCCAGGGAAGAAAGACTGGCTGCCATCAACAGTTTACCTAGCGACAAGGCCCCTGGTCTGCCCACCTCGTTCTACAAATCATACGCGGACATCTTGGAACCACATCTGGCAGCCATGTATATAGAGTCATTCGACACCGGGCTATTCTCGCCGTCCCTACGCGAAGCATTGATAACTTTGCTCCTTAAGCCTGACAAGCCTGACGACCATCGTGACTCCTACCACCCTCTTTCCCTAATAAACATTGATAAAATCTTCGCCAAATTGATCGCCTCCCGTCTTCACCTAATGCCCACCATCGCCCTTCCTGATCAATCTAACTTCATACCTGGCAGGGCAACCTCTCATAATTGTCGCACCATTTTCTCCGTCCTGCATCAAATTAACCCTAATTTGCCGGGCGTGGCCGCACTACTCGACGCCACTAAGGCGTTCGATACGTTGGAGTGGCCGTTACTCTTCTATATTCTACCGCGTATGGGTTTCAGCGCTCACTTTCTGTGTAATATCAAACTCCTTTACACCAGTCCCTCCTCACGTCTCCGCATTAATGGACAGGTCTCTGACCCTATCAACATTGCCCGTGGCACACGCCAGGGATGTCAGTTATCGCCCATGCTTTTTGCCACTGCCATGGAGCCCCTGGCTGCCAGGCTTCAGCAGCACCATTCACAGGGGCATTGGTTTCTCGTCCCGCTCTATCCTAGTCTCAATGTATGCGGATGACGTTACCCTATAGGACCGCCACCCCCAGGAACACCTTCGCATCCTGGTTCGGGAAAATCATACACTTTGACGGGCTCTTTGGGCTTCCAGGTGAACTGAAGTTAGTCCTATTTCCCCTGTCGGATGCCACTGTCCCCTTCACACCGGACTTTCCATTTGTGTGGGCATCTGGCTCCACGCGCTATTTGGGCATCTGGTTAAGTAGGGATTTGGATGAATTGTGAAGTTCGGGCGGGCTGTGGATTGGCTTGAATCCAGAATCCCTTCGTGGACCAGACTGCCGCTAACCTTGGCTGGCCGCATCGCCATAGCCAAATGGTGGTCCTGCCTAAATTCCTCTGTATTTTCTTGAACATCCCTATCCTCCTCACCTCCCTCATTTCTTCCGTAAACTGCGCTCTCTAGTCATTTCGCTTGTTTGGGCAGGTAAACAACCTAGGGTTGCCTACGATATCCTCACCCTCCCTATGTCTGCCGGTGGGATGGGTGCGCCTGACTTTCGGATCTACGCCTTATGAGCCCAGGCGAGCTTCTTGCATTTTAGAACTCACCCCACCCCATATCAGCCCCACGTTGCAGTCAAGACCGATGTGGCCTCCCCTTGGCTCTTGTCCACTGCTCTGTACGAGCCTGTGGTGCGTCCCTGGTCGGGGGTTTGATACGGTTGAGACGCTGCGCTAGGCGTGGTCCTGCCTGCGCCGGCTCAATGGTCTCCCTCTCCTCTCTGCCAACGCAATGCCAATTGTAAACCACCCGGATTTCCCATCACCCCAGTCTTCTAGCATGTCACGACACGCGGCGCGTCTGGGCCTGCGAACTGTGGCGGATCTTTACCAGAGGAATTCCTTTTACTCTCTTCCGGACTCTCCGGGGTTGCAGGACACGCTATTATTTTATCAGTTACGAGCCACTTGCCAGAAACTGCACTCCACATTCCCTCAGCCCGCGCCCACACTCCCGGCTCTTGACCTCATTTACACTTCCACGTCACTGCAGAAGTTAGTCACTAAACTGTACGCTTTATCCCTGGTGTCTGCCCCCATCGGATCTGATCGCGGGGGTGGATGATATGAGCAGGCCAAATACTGGGTTCAAGAATATTTTTTAAAGATGATAAAATAAGCATATGGAATGCATTTGGAAGACCGCTTTGACGGAGGTGGAGGAGTGTGGCTCAACGGTTAAGAGTGGCAGACCCTGATGCAGAGTTCTGGCCAGGGACCAGGGTTCGATTCCCGCCTCGGCGGGGTCTCTGGCTCAATTTCCTCAGACCTGTTAATTCTCGCCTCGGTGCCTATTCTAATCACGGGCCTCACGCTGCAACTCTGGCAATAGCTTGCTTAGCTTTCACAGCGGCCCTAACAGCGCTAAGGATGCCTGGCTTCACCCTGGGGCTGCCCAGTAGTGGGCACTTCACAGGGAAAGCCAGGAGGGGTTCCACAGCGGTATGAGTATCAGCGCCAGGAAGCCGAATAGGCGACACCGCAAGGTGACCGTCTGGTGACAGTGCGCTCTATAAGTACCATGACATTTACATCGTGGTGGTGGGGGGGCGTGGAGCGCGGAGTTGACATTTCGGAGGCCGATTGGAGGGGGAGTGAATGCTCCCACCTCCCCTATTCCTCATCAGCGCCTCTGCTGCCTTAGACTTTCATTTGTTCTGGCGCCTCTAAGCGTAACCCAATTGTAACTCAATGTTTATGTTGTGAATTATATTACTACTGTGTGCGGTGGTTCTGCACGGTGTAATGTGTCTGCTATGTTGATATTCCTTAATAAAGGTTTTTGAAAATTTAAAAAAAAGGGAAACCGTGGATGAATACAAATATCTGGGAGTAATTGTTCACAGAAAAGGGACATTTCAACCTCAAACGGAAGCAATAATAAGGAGAAGAATCACAATATTGGTTGCATTGAGGAATCTTAAAACAAAAGCATCTGGCCGTAGTTTCACACCACTACTACAAGTAATCCAAGCAAAATTAATACCGGCTATCACCTATGGAAACAAATGCCTCAGAGGGAGTGTTGCGCAGATACTGGATATCACAACGGCCAGGGCAATGCAAATGATATTCAAACTGCCTAAATACACCTAAACACACCTCGCAAGCACCAATAAAGACTAGAATACGGCCTGAGGAATCAAAGAATAGAAAGAATGGGCGCCTATGCCAAAAGTTGGCATAAAATACAGGGAGCAGATGTCTCAAGCTTGGATTACCATCTCTGGAATGAGTTGGAAAGAAAAAATACGAGCTCAGCGGCAACTTATTTAAAGCATTCAATAGACTATTTCTGGAAAAAGCGTAAAAGAAGCAGAATGCCAGAAGGGAGAGACCAGAAGAAACTAACTTACACGGCATATAAGTTCAACTATTCGGCAATGAAAAAGAAACCACCATCTTAACGATGATGCTTAAAAAAAAATAAAAAATAAAAAAAAAACACAACTTCGGTCTCTTATAAACTTTGAAGCTGATACGAAGGGGTCTTAAGAATCCGGCTTCCGTCACAAAATAATAAAAGCTGTGCGCCTACACATTCTGGATGCTCCTACTACAAATTTAAAATATCAAATTTTTCCTCTGTAAACAAGCCAGAATACTTCCATCACTACGGACTGGCCATAATGTCAAGAAACTGCAGAAGCAGTTCTCAACCTACGGGCTTCCTTTTAATTTGTCACGTCCATTAGATGGTGCTGCACAAAACCTGCTCCAAGAACCCGTTGCTGTTTGAATCTGAACATAGACTCCTTTGGTCCGCATAAAGATTAGTTTTTAGTGTATGGAAAATATTAACGACACGCCATCTGTACCTTTCAGCCTTATGAAATGTTTTAAAATATTTTAAAGCAAATTTTTACTAAATTGACAAAAAGGCTGCTCTAGATAAAATTATATGTTACGTTTTTAATATGTATAAATGCAGATTGCAATGGTTTTAAATAACTGAGCAATAAAGAATTACTTACTCACACTCACTCAGACTTGCACGCTCACTCAGAGACCCACACCCACCATAAAGCAACACCTGCACGAACTTCACTGGTTCCCACTCAGAGGCTCCTTTTTTTGCTTTGTTTAAAAAGTGTAGGTCTGTTAGACTGTCACAATACGTTAGGTATTTGCCCGGGCATGATTTTGTTTAGATTAGATCAGGCTATATTAGTGCTAATTTTTAAGTGCAATGTCCCAATTAATTAATTGGGTCCTGAAACTTCTGGTTTCGGTTCAGAACATACTTGTCAGCACACAATGTGTATAAAGAACGTCTGCATATAGTCGGTGGGGTTAAACACACCACACATGTACTGTTTTAACGTAGAACAATAATATCATAGGCCCACTAGGGCTGGATTGAAAGGGGCATTTTTGCACTATGCAATGTCCTCTATCAGTAAGTTATGAAATCTTTTCCTGGGTACTTCCCTAACAATTTATTAGAAATGTATGCCCACTTGGGCTGGAAAACCACGTGGATAAAAAGTGACTATTATTCATATATGCCTTTGGGATTTTTGATGTAATGAGTTTTTCATGAGCAATTCTCAAATCAATTGTGTTAACAATTGGGCAATGTATTGTAACTGCCTGCATTTTAAGGTGATTGTTCACATTCACAGTTTTTCAATTTCGTTTGCAATTTTAATTCAACAGTGAACTGAAGTTAAATCAGGTACAAACATGTATCAACATGGAAGACTCCCGTGATTACTAGCTCGTCTACTATGTCTATTGCAAGCATTGTGGTGCTGTAGTGACTATGAATAGAAAGTATCCAATATGGCGGCTTCCACGATGTGGCCAAGACTTTTCAAAGCCAAAACGAGTTATTGCCGACATTAATAAAAACCAATGAGCAAGACTTTGATAGTGGATGTCTGGTGTTACGAACATACAGACGAAAAATCTATATCATAATTAATAGCTAGTAAATAGTTATAGTTAGTACCAACTTTTCCTATAGAAGAATGGTTTGTTTTGCTAATACCTTTGGCGCCATTTGACGAATCTCCATGAAATTTCTTTAAAAAAAGTGCCCTACTTTCCCTAGTTCTGCATGGAAAGTTTTGGGGTGATCTGCCATTGGAGAGGGAGAGGGGGGGGGGGGGGAGGGGGGGAGAAGGGGGAGAGAGAACAAAAAGGGGAAGTCCCAAAACGCTTTTTATATTCAATGTCTAGGGAGATTTTGCAGTTTGTAGACACAGCTACAGTCAAACTGCTGAACGGAATTACACCAAATTTGGCAGAAAGCGAGATCTTGTTCCAGAAAGATCTATTTTTGTACTTTGGTGTACATCTGTTCAGTAGTTTGGGAATTTTTAAAGACAGAAATGTATAGATATCTAGGGACGTAGATTCTTAGCTGATCAGAGTGTACCCGCAGGGGATCCACAGGTACCCGTAGATCCAAAGCCCAATGGAGGGGAAAAAAAACACTACACCTCCACAACACACGGCCAAAGGCATGGGGTTGGGTGCATGCGAGGAGGTTGGCCGCAGGTCAGGCCCTGCGGCTAACCCCAGCCGCGCTCAGCTTTATGTTAATTAAAAACAAAACAAAAAAACATTCACTGAAAAATACAAATGTTACAGGGACGTTATAGTTAGGTTCAAGTTTTACCCACACAAAACCATAGAAATTCAGTAGTTATGACAGAATTGTATTGTTGTGAGCTCCAGGCATATTAAATAGGACTTCTTGTAGTCACAATTCATCAAGAACAATATTTCATTTGACATACAAGTTTATAGCACTGTCAATACAAAATGCTATTTCAGCAATCTTAAAAGCATTCCACATGAGAATAACAAAAATGTTGATAGTGTGTTGTAAAATCAAGCACAGCTTTAACAACATATCGGATTAAAACTGGTCATCTGCGTCAGTAAATATCTGGTATCAATCGTCCACGGCAAAGGGACGGGCTGCTGGCCCCTCTCTTCAAGCCATTATAAGCCCTGGTGAGCCCACCCACGGGGCGGGCCACATTACATAAGGGTGGGTGGGCACGCTGCCTTCTTCCCCAGGCCTTTTTTGGCCCTAGGGACCTCACCCCCCAGGAGCTCAAAGTACTTCCTTATGGGTGGGGGCACATGGCTCCCCTCCCAAGGCCGCTTTTGATTCCGAGGACCCCAACCCACTGGGGCCCAATCTAAAACATTTTATGCCCCGGGGAGCTCACCCTCTGGGCTAAAATATGCCAAAAAAGGGGAAGAGGCTATCCTCCCAGAGCCTTGAAAGGCCCGGGCCAATTAACTTTAAATGGGAGGGAGGCCGCCCGGCCCTCCTCTCTGAGCTGTTGTTGGCCCTGGTCCGGGGACACCATCCCCCATGCTCAGCTCACTTGCTGTGTACGGGTGAACCCATCCACAGGACACAGCAGTTAGCCTGCCCACACCAACTAAGACAGGAGCACTTGTGTTTGCTCCCGCCTGTCGGGAGCCAATTCAAAATTACCATCAAACAGGAGCAAACACAAAGTTTGCTCCCAGCGAGCAGGAGCTTTGAAAATGCTCCGCCAGACTTTTGATCAGTTTTTTTGCTTGCACTGATGCAGGCAGGGAAGCGAAGCAAGAGGTTGCTCCCACCCAGAAGGAGCAGCATAAATAAAAGCTCCCTGAAGGCAGGAGTAATGCAGGCTCCCCCAGCATGCGGGGGAACAGGCTTTAGCAGCAGAGCCATTGGGCTTCGCCCGTGGTGGGCACCAGGGCACCCAATTATATTAAAAACAGACCCCCAGGGGATGGGTACAGAATAGGCTCGGGTGGGGGGCTGGACATTGCGGCACCCATCCCCTTGAAAATAAAAAATATAAATTAAAAAAAAGGCTCTGAGGAATGGGTCGACAGGGCCTAATAAGGTTCGGAGAGGGGGGCCACACAGTCCTCCCCTCCTACCTTTACAAAACGAGCATTTGCAATGCAATTGGTCTCGCATTTACGCAAGTTTAAGCTATTGGCATTGTAAATTACATTGCCTTTTATTTTTGTTTTGCTTTTTTAAAACATAAATAAAAGGCATTGTAATTTACAATGTCAATAGCTTAAACTCGCGTAAATGCAACACCTATTGCATTGCAAATGCTTGTGTGTTCCGGGTAATCAGTTTGCATTCCTCTGAAAATTCAGTCACAGCAGCAGGGCTAATTATTCCATCATTATGACGCTGTGGCACGGCCGCGAGCAGACATCCGTATACTGTGCAGCCCCTGCTCGGCCTCGTGATTGTCGGAGCTGATCATAGTCATCACAGCGTGTAGCCAACCGGGCGAACGCCCAGCACACTTTGTGATTGTTGAGCATTTTTAAGAGAAATCTGCCTTGACGCTGGGGATACGAAATGAAGGGAAGGGCGGTTGTTCTTTTGTTCACATTCTTATACCAGCGCCTTATACACGTGCCGTGATTAAAAACCTGTGTAGTGTCCATTATTTTGATATAGGTGTGAGTAAGTAGAGAGGCCATTAGTTGGGTGGGAGGGAGGCATGAACATTTGTGTGAGAGAGAATGGAAGGGCAGTTCTATAGATTATGCGTGGGTACAACTTGGTAATTTGCCTTATTGTCTCTTAAGCTGCGTCCCCCTCAGAGGCAGGAGGCGGTAAATGGGAAGAGATTTAATTGCACCCTGAACCACCGCAGTTTCCTGTAACCCGGCCAGATGGGGCCTTTAAGAGAATGTTCTTTCTTTAAAAGGTTGTCATTGTTGGGGGAGGAAAGCAAAACGTCACAGCAGACCGATCACAGCGTTTGCTGTTGTACGTTTTTACAAGAAGACATCACACATCTTTTAGTGAGGGCGGCTCCTGGACAAAGAGCAGCAAAATGTGGGGAGTGGGGATAGGGCGGGAGAAGCGAGGAGGGGGGCAGCTGCTAAACGAGCCATCTGCCCCATCATTAAAATCGCCATTACAATCGCACTACTTGGTCCTCTGGCTTCCTCAGCAAGGAGGCGGCGAGTGAGACTTGAGTAAACTTGTGACATTAAACCCCCCCCCCCCTCCCCCCCGGCTCTCCCTCCCCCTCCAACGCCCCCGCTCGCCTAAACGGAACTATTAATATTGGTAGATCATCGTGGTGGCTGCTGAGCCTAGCTTGTTAGTTCTAAATCCAAAGCATAACTTGCACCATATTCTTACGAGTAATAATGCATAAGGTGATGTCTACTGGACACCAGTTCAAGGAGAGAATGGGTCAGGGCATCACTTGTCCGTACTTCTCCTGATGTGCTCGGCAAAATGTTTGATACTTCAAGCACTGGAGATTTCCAGTGCGCTCAGCATTAGTGGGAAGCGCCTCCACGGGGTGCAGTGTTGTTAACGAGGCGCTGTGACACCATTCCGTGGGGACTCGCCTTCACGTGCCCTAGGTCAGGGCAGCGGACATTCATGGTCGACAAGTGGGGCGACTGCTTAGAAAGTGCAACTTTAATGTTGCTACAAAAATATACAAATACAGTGAAATCAAGTGCCTTGCAACTTTGAGTCTTCGAATCCTCACCAAATTGCAATACTGGTTTAGGTGACTGAGTGTATATGAAAAACGAGGACAGAACTCGCATTAAAACAACAAAGCCGGTTAGCTGCAGCCACTAACGCCTCATCAGCAGGGACACAGTTTCACAGTTTGGCTCTCAGCCCACCTGCAAAAACTCTTAATTTCTGATTACAGAAGCTTCCCCTGGAGCCTGTCACACCCTGCCATGCACAGCGTGCGGGAAGGCAGCCTCTGTTTAGTTTTGCATCGCGCTTTCACTTTAAGTGAAAGCGTGATGCAAAAATAAACCCAGAGCCCAGCCTCCTTTTGGGACAACCCATCCGGACTGTTTATATAACACGCCTCCTTGAGATAAGAAATTGCTTCAGCCGTGAAGCAGGCGATCCAGTCTGGATGGGCCGGACCAAAAGGCGAAAGGGAGGCAATGAAAACAGCTCATTTCAAAAGGCAGCCCACCGTTTAGCATGAACAGTGACGCCAGTCATTGAAAATGAGGGACGGGCCCTCAAGCACACTTCTGAAATCCCACTCAAAATATCTCGCCAGTGAACAGCGCATGCGCTGCAACGCTAGTCGAGACCTAAAAAATTTAAAAGGCCTCTGCGAGATGGGATCCCTTGGGCCCAATGAGGCTCGGGGATGGGGGCCATGTGGCGACCCCTACCTCTTTAAAATGTTTAAGGACCTGGAGGATGGGGTCCCCAGTGTCTAATAAGCTGGAGGAAGGACCCTGCCCATCTTTAAAAAAAATGTGGCCCTGGGGGGATGGGGTCCACAGGGCTTAATGAGGCTCCGGGAGGGGGACCACATGACCCCCCCCCCCCCATCTCTTGTAAACATTTAAGGCCCTGGGGAAGGAGTCCTCAGGGCCTATTGAGGCTCGGGGGGGGGGGGGGGGGGGGATAATGTGCCCATCTCCCTTCAAAATACATAGAGCCATGGCAGATGGGGTCCCCAGGGCCTAATGAGACTCTGGGAGGAGGCTGCACGTCCCCCTCCCCCCCGCCATCACTTAGATTGATTGACCCTGAGGTCCTTGGGTGCCTAAGAATGAGGGTTGCATTTCCCCCTCCCCTTTTTACTGGAAATGGCCCCAGTGATGGGGTCCACAGGGCCAATTAAGGGTCTGGGATGGGGCTGTATGCCTCGGTCCCCTTAATATAGGTTTGTCACCAGGGGATGAGGTACACTGGGCCCAAGGCTAACCCGATGTGCGTACCCCTGAGGCTGTGCGGAGTGTGAAGTGTGTAGAGGTTTGGCCACAACGCCTAACAGCAGGCCAAACCCTGTGGCGAACATGCCACCATGCTCGGCCAAATACTGTTTGCAGTGTGGGGTTGGCTGCCTGCAGGGAGTTTGAAACATGGAACTGCTGCAAGACAAGCCTTGTGGCTAAACACACGCCACGCATGACCAAAGGCTGTGCGCGGCTTGGTGTTTGCCTCCAGGTGTCCGACTGTGGGGAGTTGGATGCAGGGCCTGGGCGCAGGTCATGCCCTGTATAGACTGCAATAAAATATTTCTTTACTGTAAAAAAAAAAAAAATGTTTTAAATAAAAACTAGAAATTCACTGAAAAACAAAATGGTTAAAGTGATGTTATAGTTCATTCAACAGGTCACCGACAACATTAACATTTTGGATTTAAAAAAAAAAACACAAATTCACCAGTTATAGTTGGCAGAGCCAACTATAACTTGCGCCCCCGCTATGCACTGCTTATGACCTCACATATAACATCACTAAGACATGTTCTATGACATCACGGATGACATCATTCAATGAGTGTGCTAGTTTGTTTTATAGTTTACATAGTGGCTGGTAGTGGCATATTACTTTTCTACCTAATTTTCAACAGCCTGTGTTCAGCTAATGGGTGCAAGTGTTTAACAATGCATGTGCTTCTAATGCATCATAGGTGTGTGGAGGTATTGAACATGTTATAAATCTTTGTATTTAAGAGCAACTCTGCGTGCAGATGGCAGTTGACGACTTGCGATCATGTTCCACACAAATGTTTTGGTTTTGCAGAAAAACAGGGCAAATATTCTACATACTAAGTACTGTAAGTAGCTTTGAGTTATTAGACATCATCTTAACATAACGATTTCTACTTAACATACTAACCTGTGTGCACAAGCTTTTTTTCTTCAGAAGATGGGCTATCTGTAAAGTTTTCACAACAGTATGAAGGCTGCAGGTAATATGCTCTTTAGCACCTTCATACCTTGCTTATTTTAAGCGAATAGCGTCTTTTCTGACAAGTGTCCTTAGTAGATACTTTTTATACTCTGTGGTGTATTTTTCATGAGAGTTTTGATGTCTACGGTGTGGTATAGAGTAAATTCTCTCCATAGAGAACACTGTTTACAGTACATACTTTTCTGCTTACATCAACTTAATTTCTCAATGTAGTTTCGGTGACTGTAAGGGGTTTGATAGATACAGATTAAAAGCGGTCTGTAATACAGCATTAATTTTGGGACAGACATGGAGTATCTATGTTTGCTCTGAATAGTTGTATACATATTGAACACTGTGTGTAATGAGGATTTCCCATAGATCTGAGGTTGATTGTTGATGTGAACTAGGCTTCCCTTGAAGTGTATGATTATAGGGTCAGTGGTGCACATATAACACATAAGGAAATTGTATCTGTAATGGCATTAAGGAGGCTACGTTTTATTCGGAGCTATTTTGTATTTACTTTCAGGCAGAACTCTTCTGCCCCGACTAATTTTTCCCATGGACGGTTCTTCATGAACCTTGGCATGCCAAAGATAAACTGACTAAGCAATTATGTTGCCAAATTTCGAGAAGTCCGTCCATAGGGTCAAAAGTTAAATAAATCAAAAAATGAATTTTCAGTGGGACGTGTGGCTGAACCATTACTACACAGTGGCGAGTGCCACTGTAGTAATAATTTGTCAAGCATGCTGTTGTAGATCCACTCAGCGTGAAGCTGTGTGCTTCGGCAGCCTGCAACTGAGAAAAGTGGATGATCGGGTGCGAGTAGAGGCAGACCTTGTGCTGTTCTCATCAGGAAGGTATTTCCGGTATGTGATGCAAGCTTAAAACAAAAACACAAAAGTCGACGACTAGAGATGTATTTTACATTTTGGCCAAGGTCTATGACCCAAGGGTCATCATCCCACCTTCACCACCACTGAAGCAAAAATTAGTGTAGTGTAAGGGGAAAATGTCTTGAAACTTTAATCTGCAAAAACAACAAGTGATGGACTGAATGTGGATCAATGTCACACACTCCCCCAGGTCAAAAGATCTGGGCCCAAATCCATCGTTTTTTTGCACTCCACACCACCCTGGGTTAGACAATGGCGATATGCAAATCAGCTCTGACCCTGTTGCCCCATGGGAACAGTCCAGTCCGAACTACAAAAGCCATGTCCTTCCCAGAACGGAATCAAGCATCCGCGGACCGGACCAGTTTCGAGGTAACACCTCTCATCAGCCCAGCTAGCTTGACTCCAAGTGGTGTGGAGTGCCTGGGACCCACGTCTGGGCATCCCCAGCGCACTTAGGGCGGCAATTGCAAAAACAACAAGTGATGGACTGAATGTGGATCAATGTCACACACTCCCCCAGTCAAAAGATCTGGGCCCAAATCCATCGTTTTTTTGCACTCCACACCACCCTGGCTAGCCGGGCTGATGAGGGGTTACCTCGAAACCGGTCCGGTCCTCGGATGCTTCATTCCGTTCTGGGAAGGACATGGCTTTTGTAGTTCGGACTGGACTGTTCCCATGGGGCACAGGGTCAGAGCTGATTTGCATATCGCCATTGTCTAACCCAGGGTGGTGTGGAGTGCAAAAAAACGATGGATTTGGGCCCAGATCTTTGGACTGGGGTGAGTGTGTGACATTGATCCACATTCGGTCCATCACCTGTTGTGTTTGCATATTCCGCCCTAAGTGCGCTGGGGATGCCCAGACGTGGGTCCCAGGCACTCCACACCACTGGAGTCAAGCTAGCCGGGCTGATGAGGTGTTATCTCGAAACCGGTCCGGTCCTGGGATGCTTGATTCCGTTCTGGGAAGGACATGGCTTTTGTAGTTCGGACTGGACTGTTCCCATGGGGCACAGGGTCAGAGCTGATTTGCATATCGCCATTGTCTAACCCAGGGTGGTGTGGAGTGCAAACAAACGATGGATTTGGGCCCAGATCTTTGGACTGGGGCGAGTGTGTGACATTGATCCACATTCGGTCCATCACCTGTTGTGTTTGAAACTTTAATCTGTCCATCTCTCTTTTCCAGCTCACTGGATCACTCTTTCAGCTCCTTGGTAATGCGGTTGCAGTCTGAGCAATAGGAGGAAAGCAGATTTACTGTCAATAGTACTTTTGACCCGAGTGCAGACTCTCAATGCACAATATGCATCCCCTGCAGATAACTCCAGAATGCAATGTAACTACTTCACAAGAACGTGTAGCCACTGTTTAGATAGTTGAAGCAAACATGCATAACCTTCTGTAGAATACATAATTTATCAGCAGATGGTGTTAATCTGCGCAAAACATTCTTTTAAAACATTGTTAGTTAGGATAACTAATAATTCTGCTCAAGTTTTTAATCTGCTGGAAAACTAGAACAACCTAGGTCACACAATCGGTTTGTCAATATTTGGATTTTCTGTACGCCCAGAACGTTCCCATCTTAAAACAAGATGTGAAAACACAAGGTCCATTCGTCTCTTATACAAACTAGGAGTAGCTGTAATTTCGTTTCATTAAAATGAATTTACAGATGCCAACACATGAGTGAAAGCTAGAAGCTCTTTAGTGAGGTCAGGCTTAAAAACAGAAAGCCTAATTCACAAAACAGAACGTACAAGGTTGCTCATGTGCCATTTCACGAATTGAAGATGATGGATTTGACATTTGTGAAGGTATATTTATATGGCACGACTGTTCTAAACACAGGAGCCTATAAATCGCTTAAATGGCCTTAAAGCGGGCAGATCACAGAAGAAAAGGCAATTCTGAAGACAGAAGAAACACATACTTGTAATTCTGCAATTTAAGTACAGTCTGGATCAAGGATAAAGCCCTACTCGTGGGTAGCTGGATGACCTATGTGGAGGGGCCCAACTGGGCAGTTTCGATTTTTTCAACAAAAGTGATAGACAGTTTGATGGAACTGGGTTTGAGTTCGAAAGTAGGAATTGATTGGGTGTTACTCATTTTCCCAACTTTTTTTCAATTTTTTTTTTACTAAACAAGCTCATGTTAAATATATACTTTTGCAAACATGTCTGCATGTCAATAAAATTCTCAAGTTTGTGGAACATTTGCTAGATACAAAAACATTGGTCAACCTCTCCAGAGCCTCCTGAGGATCCACCAAGTTCCTGCGTTTATTGCCAACTTTACATATATGAGAGACAGGAGAAATCAATTATACATCCATTTTTGCTATGTGCATTTATGGGTATTTCAACTCCCACTGTTGTTGCACCTAGGAGTCCAGAACTGATCACATTTTATTTTTTGAACTATATAAAACATTACAACCTAACAATGCAATACCAAGCCAATGCAAAAAAAAAAAAGAAACCTTGCAGCTTTGCCAAGTCACCCTGTAAAACAAGGCAATCAGCATGGCATCGGGTGTATCAAAACCACCAAAACACAAATAAATACATCTAGACTTCTGAATACATAGTGTCCAGATGTCAATGCAAGTTCAATACAATCTAGCTTTCTTAAAAATTTGGCCAAACGGGAGTCGTCAGTCGCTGTAATGTTCGATGCGGTCTCAAAAATAGAGTGCAACGTCATTTAGAGTTTTTACAAGGCTACTGCAGCTGTTGCCTAGTGTCTGGATTTAAGTAGATTTAAAGCAGTGCTGGACAGCATTTTCTATCTGCTTAAAACAGTGTTCATTGTCTTCTCCCATAACTGTTTTGCCCTAGTTATCGACTTGTAATCGCAAATGATTTTGCTCTACCTTCCTGAGTTTTTCACTCGCTCTCTTCCACCATTTAGCGTCTAGTTGTCTCCATCTCGGTTTAAAAAGTGTAAATTTAGGTTGTGAACTCAAGGGCATGGTGTGACTGACATCTGGAGTTAGTGACGGTTTCTTAGTCACAAGTGAAGGCATTTCGTTCCTGGCCCAGCGTAACACGTTGCTGCTTTTGTGGTCATTCTTCTGGCTTTACTAAATACTCTCCCAGCCATTCCTGCAATAATTTTTCAGTCACCGTTTCTTTATCGCGTTTCAATACCAAAATGTAGGGTAGCAAAGGGAATTGTGAATCTTTGTGGTCTCAGCAAAAAAAGAGGGCATGCTCAAGTTTGTAGATACTATGTTTTTCAAGAACTAGTCCACTGAAATGCCATTTTTGCTTGTGGCTAGTTTTTCTAGGTTGAGCCTAGCACAGCGCACATGCGCTGCACTAGGCGATGTCCTTTAGAAACTGGTCAGCTCTTTTCCACACACTTGTGCATGTGGCGGCATCCACCTTGCGGGTGCGAGCAGCGGCACGCGCAGGGGCCATCTGTTTTTCTAATGAGCTTTCACTTTCGTGTTTTTTCCGATCAGCAGCACGTTCAGGGGCAATCTGGTTTTTTCCTATTGAGCTTTAACTTTTGTGCTGGTGCTTTATCGAGCAGCGGCAAGCGCAGGTGCCATTTGTTTTTTCGGTCGTTGTTGCTGGTTCTTCACTTTTCTTTTCCTTTTGGGTGAATAGCCATTCTGTACAAGCCCCGTTTGATTGATTGTCACTCAACACCTGCAAACATGCTCAGCATGGAGGTAAACAACATTCATGAATAGGAGTTGCTGTACATGAACTACGGGACCCGAAGCCGACAAATTGCCAAACATATAGCAAATGATGGAAACGCTTAAGTTATTCTTAGTCAGTGTAAGTAAGCTTGACTGCACTCCCTTTCATCGTTTTTGCCTCGGGACAGCATTCCATCACATTGGTTTTGTGCTCACTAGGTCATTACAAGCAGGGACAGCCATACGGAAATGGTTCTCGTGCCCACAGCTTGGATGTGCACAGACGTGGATACCAAACTTGTTCTACTACAGACTCAGGTTTCACTTCACTGAAGAGGCCCAGAATGCCCGAAAGGAGTCCGCTATTTCTTATCTACCCTTGGGGTGTCGTGATTTAGCAGTTCAATCTAGACTGCGCCATTTGTGATGAACCAAGTCTGATTTCGAAAGTGGTGGTTCCTCTTCGTACTAGCACGTACGAGTTCAAATAATTGCATTAAAAGAGCCCATTATCAGTGATTCATATTAAGTCCATATTCGTGCTTTTGTGCTGCCCTGTATAAACCCCCCCCCCCATCCTTTTTAGCTGTGCCGGAATGTAAAAGCATGCCGTGACTTAGCATACACAACGACCTTTGTACTGCTGGGGGTCACATGGTTGAGTGTGCCCCCGCCCTGTCTGTCTTACAGGGGCAAATTGTTATGGGAGAAATGCCCGCTTTGCCCTAGAGGCAAGATCATCTCTGCCTCAGGGAAATTAAGGTGAGCCCGAAGGGCAGGGCTACTCGGTTAAGGTTATATAGGGTTGCTAACTGCATTCACTTGCCAGTTCTGACAACCATGTTGGTTCAAATAATGTGGGACATTGTGATGCAGTTTTATCTTGATAATCGTACTTGGGAGCATGATAATCTAGTTCCAGCACATAGTGTTGACTGATCTTTTAGTAATGGCATTTCGACCACTTGAATCGGTTTGTCTTAAAATGAGGGTGTTTGATAAAGAAAGACGAGTTGGCTCTGTTGAATTGTAGGGAGCACGTTTGGTGAAGAGATGTGGCAAATTGTGCTGTTTTTAAAGTAAAGGGCCTGGTTTACTGAGGTAATGTTGAAAGTCTTCTCAGTTGAATGGAAGCACTGGCAGGCATGTCAGTTGAAGCATCGATTGAGTGTGCTTTGCTTTAGGGGAGTCAGCGTCAGTTTGATTGATGTATTTTCTTTTCTTTATTATTTAAGAAGTTTTATACAGCGCGAACAAGATCTTTGCAGATATCAGAGCGCTTTACAGAAACAGGGGGGTAGGGGCAACAGGAGGGTGATTAAACAGGTTATTGGGTACAATATAGTGATCAGTAGTAAGTGAGTAGCTTAATAGGATAGCAGTCATGTGCAGATATAATACCAAAAACAATCAGTTAACCAATAATACAAAAACGGTGCAAGGTCTTTGATCCAGCAACAATAGAGTTCAGTGAACTTTGGCTATAAGGATGGCTTATACCTTTTCATAACAGAAAAACACGGGGTAGGGACATCATGAAGGTGATTAAACAAACTATTGGGTACAATATAGTAGTCAGTAGTAAGTGAGTAGCATAATAGGATCGCAATCATGTAAAAATATAGTAACAAAAAAACAATCAGGTATCCAATGATACAAAAGCGGTGCAAAGTCTCTGATCCAGCAACAGTAGAGTTCAGGTGAACTTGGCCATAAGGATGGCTTCTACCTCTTTCTTGAAAAGTGCAGTGGAGGAGATAAGCCTGGTTTCAGGAGGGAGTGCATTCCAGATCCTGGGTGCTATTCCCGAGAAGGAGCGTTTGTATGTTTTTTCCTTCCGGAATCTACGAGGTTTCAGGAGTAGATTTTTTGTACTTCTATTGGATCTCGAACCTCCTGATATAGTCAACTTCTGAGTGAGGTAGAGGGGTGACTTGTGGTGTACGGCCGAGTGTGTCATAACGGCAATTTTCAGCTGTATTCTGGCTTCAAAAGGCAGCCATTCGAGGGATTTTAAGTCAGAGGATATGCGTGAATGTTTTCTTGAACCAGTAAGGAGTCTCGCGGCAGCGTCCAAAGAGGCTCTTAGGGGAGTGGTGTGACTCACTGGTTAGAGGCGGCAGACCCGAGAGCAGAAGTCGGCCGGGACCAGGGTTCAATTCCTGACGCGGCAGGGTCGTGGACTTTGGTCAGCGGACTATAATTCTCGCTTCGGTGCCTACTCTAATCAGGGGTCCCACTCGGCAACTCTGGGCATCAGCTTGCCTAATCTCCACAACGGCCCCTCTAACACCGGGGAAGCTTGGCTCCACCTTGGGGACTCCCAGCAGGGACCATCCCACAGAGAAAGCCAGGACGGGTTCCCCAGCGTTACACAGCGCCAGGAAACCTCCGGGTAACAGTGCGCTTTACAAGCTCAAACATAATAGTAATAGGGGTGCGGTTGTTGATAGGGGGGAGTCCGCTGAGGGCCACAATTCCATAGTCTATGGAGGGGATCACTAGGGCTTGTACAGCAGTTTGGAAGTCCTTGGCTGGGACGAAGGGTTTAAGTTTCCTCAAGTTGTTGATTTGGAAATTAGCTCCTTTCGTTGCTTTGCCAATGTGCTGCTGCATGTTGAGCTTGGCGTCAAGTGTGATGCCTAAGGATTTCGCAGATTCCACGATGATGGGTTGGACATGGAGCGCAGTTAGGTGATTGAGCCAGACTTGGGTGATGGCAATTTTCGCAGGAGGTGTAGTATGGTTTATTTTGTTGTGCTTGTGGTGGAAGAATAAACTCTTGGAAAATGTTGTGCTTCGTATGGGGTTTTGTGGCCGTGTTTGTTAAAACTATCGAGGTCAGTTTGGGGTGATTGATTCTGGTTTAATTAAGTTGTTCAATTATACATAATCTCATCTTAATTATAGACAAGGTAACACTTTTTATAATTATAACTTTGCAAATTGTTGAACACAAGGCACACAACTCTGCAACATAGTTTAAAAACATAAGCAAAGCCAGCAGCTCTGGCTAAACAGTTATAAGGTCCCAAAGGCAAGATCTATTGGTTTTGCTAATGCTTGTTTATATAGTTCTCAAACTCTTGTGCTTTTAATTATCTCAGTGGTTATTTTGCCTTTCTGGTTCCTGTGAGAATACTGAAGTCTCCCACCTCGAGGGGCCTGCTATTCGTATTGCTTAGTAACTGGCCCACCTATTCTGTACACATCCTTTATTGTACATTGGTGGCCTACAGAAGATTAGCCAAGTCTGACGGCTTAGTGGACTAATGCGTCCACAGTAGGGGCCTGTGTTTGACCTCATAGTCAAGGGCTTCGAAATCCTTATGGGCGAGTAGTCGCTCTTTATAAGAACCCTGATTGATCGAGGTCCAAATCCTGGGGACGACTCATCCTTCGGAAGTCGATAAAATGAGTACCACAAGTTGGGTAACAATAAAAATCTGTTATTCAGCGCCAAAATACCCATCTGGGTGAACTTGCACTTTACAAAATACTCATGTTACTAAAACATTCAATATAATTTTTAGGGTGGGGGAGGTGCCTAGAAGTAATCTCTCTGCGTCAGCTACCTCTAAGATGCATCTTCGTCAACTGCATCAGCAGCCCCACTACTCTGCTCCCCCCAACCTCTCTCCAATCTGATCTAAAAATGACAACTTATAGGTACAAAAGTATTGACGAGTCCATGGTGTAAAAAGAGGACAAGGATTTGATGAGCACCTGCTACTGCTGATTCACGCACAAACATTTGTTGAGGACTGTGATGTGCCTGTATCCAGGGTTGTCTGCATAAGGCTAGTTCCACCTTTCAACGCCTGGGTGCGGGTTCAGTTGTTCAAGTACTGTAAAATCACCTAACATTACACAAGAAATCCCTGAAATGCAGTTATTAACATTTTGACCGCAAAAGGAATATACTGAATAAAGACTCAGGCTGCCCACCCACAACATCACTTTCACTATGACCAAGAAGTTTGAATTACTTAATTTTCAGCTATGGCGAAACAGCTTGTGGCTCCTAGATTGCTCCTGGGCCTACCAAAAGGAGCAGGCTAGAATAAGCAAAATGGAAGATCAACTCTAAGAAGAGACTCTTAACTCTTTGAGGGCCAGCCGGCATTTATCGACCTTTAGAGAATTAAGTAACGTGCTTCTAATCCACTTGCAATTATTTTTATTTTATTTTATGGAGTTTGTAGAGCGCGCAGCTACCCCCGAAGGGGTGTCCCGGCGCTAAAATCCAGGGGTTACCAAGTGAAAGGGGAAGTGAAAAAGAAGACGATGAAAGGGAGACTAGAGTCAGGAGAAGAGCCAGGTTTTAAGTTTGGCTCGGAAGATGGTTTCAGAGGGACAAAACCTCAGCTCAAGTGGAAGGGAGTTCCAAAGTCTGGCAGCAATGACACCGAAACCTCTGCCACCGGTTCTGGACAGTCTGAAACGGGGCGAGATCAGGAGGCGGAGGTCATTGGAACTCAAGGATCTGGTGGAGCGGGATATCGAGACCCGATTTTTCAGGTAAGTAGGACCGAAGTTGTTGACGGCTCGATAGGTAAGAGTGAGGACCTTAAACTGGATGCGGCTAGCCACAGGGAGCCAGTGGAGTTTCCTCCGATATGCAGAGACAGATTGACGGTACGGGATATTACCGATCAGTCTGGCTGCAGCATTCTGGACAATCTGCAGCCGACCAATCAGGTACTGGGGAGCCCCTGCATAGAGGCTGTTGGCATAATCCAAGTGGGACGTGATAAGGGCCTGGGTAACTGTGCGGCGGGAATCCATGGGGAGGTAAGGGAGGATCTTTCTTATCATGCGTAGTTTCATGAAGCAGGCGGAAGTAACTTTATTGATCTGAGTTTTACATGACAGGGAGTCATCAAATTGGAAACCAAGATTCCGTGCCGAGTGAACCGGGGATGGGGCAGGATCAAGAGCCGTAGGCCACCACCAAGAAGAGGGAATAGAGGTTTTCTGATTAAAAAACAGAACCTCAGTTTTATCTGCGTTCAATCTAAGGTGGTTCGTAGTCATCCAGCCACTGATGTTATTAAGGCATTGGCGAAAGTTGAGGAATGCGGAGTCCGAGTGGTCCCGAAAGGAAAACACCAGCTGTGTGTCGTCGGCGTAAGAGACCACCCTGACTCCGTAAGACTCCACAACGTCAGCCAGGGGGGCCAGATAGACGTTGAAGAACAGGGGGCTTAGGGCGGAGCCCTGCGGCACCCCACATGATAGAGGTTTTTTCTCTGACTTAAAAGGGCGTAGCAGTACTCTTTGACTTCTGGATGAGAGGAAGGACTCGATCCAGCTGAGGGCAGTGCCACCGATGCCTATCTGCTTAAGACGATCCAGGAGGATGGAGTGAGAGACCGTGTCGAAAGCTGCGGACAGGTCGAGGAGAACCAACATGGCCTCCTCGCCCCTGTCCACACACTCTCGAATGGTCTCAGACACCTCCAGCAGGGCCGTCTCGGTGCTGAATCCTGCTCTGAAACCAGATTGGGATCCATGAAGCAGAGAGTGGTCTTCTAAATAGTCCGTAAGTTGGAGCTGTACGGCTTTTTCCAGGACCTTGGCGGGTTTAGGAAGAAGGGAAATGGGACGGTAGTTGGAAAAGACAGCGGGGTCTGCGCCTGCCTTTTTCAAAATAGGGATCACCAATGCCTCCTTCCAGGTGGTTGGGAAGAAGCCATGGTGAAGGGAGGCATTCCAGACGGTGAGGAAAGGGCAGGCCAGTGAAGGTGCCAGTTCTCCCATGATTTTAGCGATGCAATGTGCAATTTTTTTGCAATGTGCAAGAAATTCTATAGTATGCATTTATATAGCGCTTACTACCTCTGACAAGGCGTCGAAGCGCTCTTTCAGCAAGTAGCACGCTACTCCGAAACCAATAAAGGACTAGTGGTGAATTAGTATTGTGAAATATGAAAATAATTTGAGTGGTGGAAAAAACCAAAAGGTGTTATATTCGAGATAATAAAATGACTGGATTGTTCTGGGATGCAGTATGGTGGGTCACTCCATGCACCCCAGAAAAACGTTTTATGTGGGATTTCCCATTCAAAGCCTCTAGTATCCTTAAAGACCTGTCACTTTGTGGTCCTATAGCCAGAAGGGCTAGTAAGGATGGCATCATACAAATACGAAGACCGCCCTCACGACAACACATTTCTAAGATGCAGCCTTTCATGCACATTTTTACATGTTCAACTGATGCAAATCAAGCAACACAGCCATGAACACTAAACCTACCTTTGCAGGCACCGCACCATGTCTTGTGGATTAGGACCATCAAAGGCAAACCACTGGAAGATAAAGAGCAGGCATCAGTAGATTTCCTTCATAAAACTGAAAAGCACAGTAGGAATCAAACTATCAACGGAGGACGCCCTCTGAATCACACAATGTTGAAAGCTCGAAATGCTACCACAGCCCAGAGATTAATGTGGAAGCTTGGCGTGTGTGGCTGCACCATGGCACGGGTGCAGTTAAAGACTTTCTCTAGGTGTAACAGATTTTTAGGGTGACTAATTTTCACTTACCAGAGTTACACTTTTCATGGTATGATACCATATCCAGTCATGTTCAGAAAAGGAGTCTTTCAATAAAGGGGATCCCCACGGTCCTATGGTGGGTTGTAGGGTGTGCTTCTATAATGGTTGAAGATATTCGCCATCAGTCTGGCACCCAAACGGACATAATTAACATAAATAAGCGTCTTCCCCTCAATAAGAGTTTAACATGAAATTTTAATAGAGGTCACTAAACAAATACCGGCGCTCAATTAAAGAATTCTCATTTGCTATCGCTTAATTATCACCAAAAACATCTACACCCTTATGAGTACAATCTGAACGCAGTGCCTGCCCCCGATGCTTTCTGTTCCCGAATCAAATAAGAAAAAGAGGAATATCACCCCAGCACCCCGACTCGAGGAGAAGACACTACATAAGCAGTTTGCATGAGGGGCAGCGAGAACGAAAACCCTTTAATCAGAAAGAGTAGCAGCAGCACCCAGTGAGACCGGGCAGGATCACAAGGCAGATCCATCCTATAGTGATTTCCTCCCTGCATTTTCCTTCCCAACACTTGGGGGCCTACCAGTAGGGTTTTTAGTGTTCTAAGTGTCCTGACCATCCACATATATCAAGCCTCTTGGACAATTTTCTGAAATTCCTGATCCAGGTCAGGTTATGAGATAGTCTGCATTTATTCCCTACAAAGTATACATTTTTCAGATGATTGGCCATATAGCCTTTCACAATACTGAATCCGCATTTCCTTGAAAAGGCCAAGGTTGGGTAGAGGAATCAGAACACAGGTGGATGGCTGGTGCGAGCTTGATCACACCATAGGCACATGATCACTAGTCAGCCTTTAGCACGTCGGATCCCTTCAGTCCAGCATTTGTCATTGCTACAGTGTTCCTGTGCATCGGAACGCTGTTTTCTGAAGATTCCACAATTCTGATCTGTAGCAGAATCCTAGATTCCTTAAACCACTATTGTCGCGAACCACATCCTTGTTTACCACGTCAGCACTAATAATTGAATCATTTCTTGAAATTGCACTATAACAGCAGTTACCGATTTCCAACTTCTTGCCTTGGCTTCTTTCTTCCTTAGTGCCAGGGTGTTACCTTCCTATCCCTGCTCCTTTTGTTCCCAGTTCCCTAGTGTATTTAGTTTATTTGCTTTCTGGCACGTGATATGTACATGTTCCCTTCTTTCCTGTTAAGCACTAGCCCTCTCTGAATCCTGGTCTACGCTTTGTATTTAGTTTTCAACCTGTTATCACATTGAATGTGCTTGTGTGATCACCTGAGGTCCTGGCAACTGCTGACAAGCTTGGCGGTTCTTGTCCTCTGTAAGCAGTCTTTATGTTACTTTGATAACATAATCAAAAAGGTACCAGCTCCACAGACCATGCCCAGCATTCACTCTATTGCAAATGGTATTGTAGGCTTTCTTTCGCATCCTGGAGCTTGGTTATTCTGAAAACCAAGAAAGTTTGCAGAGGGGGCTTATAAAAAGGAACACTCCAGGTAGGCTTAGGAAAGGAATACCCATAATCTGGAAAGTAAAGGAACCACAGATGTTTCTCAAATGGAAGAAACATGACCAAAAAAAGAGCAGATCTAGTATGCACCTGAAATGGTTTCAATACTACAATGAGCTGGTTTCAACTGTGGCACAACAAAAGGTGGACAGACGTCAAAACAGACTGGCAAACAGCATCTCTGCAGGGAAAAATAAACAGAGAACATTCACAAGAAGGAGATCTGGTACAAACGACCCATTTACAAACATTCACACAGGTCACTATTACAGAGTATCTATGGCTGCCAGGTTTAATTTGCTTGTGTGTGAGATGTCCATGTTTGAAGTGTGCTTCTGTGTGATACTTTCATGTACATGTAAAACTATGAGTGACACTTGCATGTCCCCAGGTACTCAGCCCTGATAATTATTGCAGTATGCTATAGAAGTGGTCGAGCTAGTGCGTCTCTAAAATCACATTTAATGAAAAAACATTCACCACTTAGCGAGCTTGAATCTGATTCAAAGAACTGGAATTTAATTCCATGAATTATGTAGGCATTAAATGCAATATCAAATCAAAGCATAGATGGTTTGCAACACAGTTGCTCCAAATATTGGTAGTGCATTCAGTATTTACAGTGCTCTTATTGTGAAGAGAAGGGAGGGTAGGTAAATGGTAGGGAGTCAGTGGGTGAGGGACAGGGTAAAGGTATGGTGACATGAACACTTTTATTGTTACATAAAAAACGACCATTCCAGCCTATTATAGGTCAATTGTTCCCATTCATACATAGCTCATAGGTATATATTTCTTAAATTATTCCATTTTATGAGCTAGCGGACATTTGGTAGATTGTCTATGTTTCAACCCATAGGTAATGGAAGGCGATTAGTTCCTCACGACGGGGTCTCCCCGTTAGGCTGCGGAGCACTCAAATGAGGGCAGATCTGAAAAGAGATGCCAAAAATATGGGAAAAGTGCAGAGGAAGGAGAAAGAGGAGCAAATAACACTATATGAGCTTCTGATGCAGACATTAAAAGGTCACAAATTCCGCTTTTATTTACAACAAAACAAAAAAAGTTGGTTTTAGTTTGGATGCAACAATGGCTGAGAATACCCAAAAATAAATACTGACAGGATCCCTTTATTATACTACAGAGTTGTGCAGTCACGTACGGAAACGAAGGCAAGTTGCTCCAGGTCATACCCTTAGCTACTCTGCCTTGTTAGCATAGAGAACTTAGTAGCCAACGTTTAGAATAGTCAAAGCGAAATGACAAAACCAGAATGTAAAGTGCTGCTGATTAAAAAGCTGGGACTTGCGCAAAGTGACATACATACCAGTGAACCTGGCAGAACAGTCACAGAAGGAAGTGAATGCCCATTTTAAGCTTAGAGGAAGGCAAAACTGCCATCTCCGCGAGATGAAGAACAAGCAAGGGTAATGCAATAGATCTCGCATTTACAAAAGTTTGAGCTATTGGCACTGTAAATGACAATGCCTTTTATTTATGTGTTGTTTTTAAAACACATATATAAAAGGTATTGTCATTTACAAAGCCAAGAGCTCTAACTCTCGTGTGGAGTCTAAAAACAATAAAATGCCTACTGCTGTAAAAAAAGGAAAAAAGAATACAATCCCTTCATTGCTTGCAATTTTTACTCTGACCGCTATATAGTATTTTGTGATTTATCAATCATTGATCTATAGAGACTTGTTTGTCTTTCATATTTGCAATGCAAGCACACCATAGAATGATCAATCCAAGCAGCCAAAAACACAAGGAGAGAGAAATACTTTTCTGGATAGACGTAAGCACAGTCAATGTGCATTTCTAAACATTGGTAAAACTAGGTATAGCAAGTAGCTTTGCGGTCAAGGCAGACCTAATTAGATCTTGGCATAAGATGAGAAAGGCCACTACTCCTCCACAGAAGTTATCAGAAACAGACTAGGCCACCTTCAATACCGTTTCTCACCACACCCTATGCACAAGACTCCACGACACCAACATCCGCAACAAATCCCTGGAATGTGTCCACTCCTTCCAGCTTACTACCTCCGTTACTCTCTGAACCCGCAGAGATCAGCTGCAGAGTACCTCAGGGCTGCTCCCTAAGCCCCACTCTTCCTCATCTACATGGCCCCGCTCACACCCATCGTCAGGAACCAAGGACTCAACATAGTCTCCTAAGCCGTCGACACCCAGCTGATTCTCTCCCTCAACAACTAACCCTCAGTCGCCAAGAACAACTTTCACAATGGGATGAATGCTGTTGCAACCTGGATGAAGAACAGCTGCCCCACCAGATACCTCTGCTATGCCCAACCGGCCCTAGCTACCATCACACGTATCTGCAAGACCACAGCTGGAGGAAGATCCTTCTCCTACCTCGCAGCAAAGACCTGGAACATACTACCTCTCCAACTCAGGCAATCACCATCACTGCCTCACTTCAGCAAGGGCCTCAAGACCTGGCTCTACGCCTGAACCTCAGTGCCATGGAGGACCAGAAGTTACCCCTCTCCCCCCTTCCCCCCCCCCATCCCCCAGTGCCTTGCGACCCTTACGGGTGAGCAGTCACACTTTACAAGACGTCTGATTGATTGATTTATTGATTTATTGACTAGGACATTTAGGTGACCTCAGGTAGGCTAGCAATCCACACTTAAGACAAAAAGAAAAGAAGTCGGACCAAATCCAACTTCTGATTTCAAATTAACTCTGTAAGGTTTCCAACCAAGTCTGGTTACCTAGCAGTCATCAAAGTCTCGAAAGAAAATTAGGCTTATTTCCCTATATTTAGATCAAGCTTAGGCAGCGCTTGTGTGGTCTCTTCGAGACATGTTGTATATAATTTGTGGGCTTAAGCCAGCCCATTGCTTTTCATTTGTTTCTTTGAGTGTCCTTTAAAAAGCCTTGCTTCGAATTGGCTAAGCTTTCCTATGTGTCCCTATTTTCCGTGGGTTGGTTCCTCCCACGGAGCTCGGCACCATTACTTGTAGCATAACACTTGTCCCATTTAGGAAATGTTTTTGGGACTACTTTTTTCTTTGATTAACAACAGCTTTCACAAGCGCTCATGTTTTCACTTGTTTATTTATCGTTGCACCATCCATGCGAGTGCACATCTCGCAGCCTGCTGAGGCGCCTTGACGCCCATTGGGCTAAGTTTGCGCATGATAAGACCCCTTTTATTATTATTATATTTTAATTGGTATTTTAACCTCTTTTCAGCTGAGCAGAGTTCATGAGGTTTACGGCAGTTCTATCTGAACTACTCCTTTGTTTTGGGCTTCACCGCTGCTACCGCTTTGGAACATCTGCCCCAGGTGGGCTTGGGTTTTAATCCTCCTCTCGTTCCGTGAATAATATCGGTACTTACGCTCCCAAGTCATTTGCCTTTGAAATTTTGAAGGTTGGCGCTGAAAAAGCAGGCTGTTGCTGCAAACAAGTTTACATCTGAGATGTGCAAGAGAGCTGCCGCCATCATAATTAAAGAACCAGGTAGGAATCACAGCCTCTGCTCAATATTCTATGATGCAAGATACTGCACTAAACACAGCGTGGTAAACAGCTGAGCAAAGGTTTAAAATGTAAGGCTGAACGCTCACATGATAACAGTGTAGAGATGCCTACTTTAGAGCTGGTGAACCAGGTTTCAAGTCTCAGTGTTGGCTCACCATCCTGCGATTCTGTGCAAATCACTTCATATTCCCGTGCCTAAAATAAAAACATATTTAAATTTAACTAGTGCTCAGGTAAAGCACAACTTCTGGTATGGTTTGCAATTAATGCGAACAACTTTATACAGAAGAGGCCAGTGCATGCCTAGCACCTCGAAGGCCCTAAATGTTACACATACCAGGCAGGGTTCAAGGGAGGCCACTGTGTATGCAATAAGCAAAAGCACAATAATTGTGTTTAATTCTTCTTGTTTGAAAGTTAACAGAAGAAACTGGGCTCTGATATATTGAGTGTGTACAAATTTCCACTTCTAATAACGGCTCACAGGGGCGTGTGAAAAGAGATCCTTGGGCAGCTTGCTCCGTCTACAGGAGTGTTAACATGCATGCAGTGTAGATAAAGATATATGTAAAGGGAGCAACAATGATTAAAGAAAATGATCATTCTAGTACACTGCACTGAATGTAACATTATTTTTGTGATACTGACCCTCGTAAAAGCAATTTAAGGCAGAGGCAACTTCCAGTGCCTCGACAGATTAGTAATTGCAAAAATAGGGAGGGGAGTGCATGCAACGAAACAGCCTTTCCTTATTTGCCATTTGCATGATTAAATCATTAATACATGATTAAATGTTAAAAAAATACTATCAATCTGCAATACAGTCACGGGACATACCTTACCCGAAAAGTAGTGCGTGTGAAGGTAACGTTTATTATACTGGTTTGGATGATGCGGTTGATGAGGCTATTAAATGAGGCTATTAAATGGACGATTGATTGCTAGATCCGGGGCGTGTTGTGTTGCCGTAGCATGTTGTTCTAGCAGAACTTCAGGGGAATGCTTCTCACGGCGGATTAACATTTTCATTGCCAAGGTTTAGGTTCTGTGTGGCATTGCATATCTGTATCCATTTAACATGGCCTCTCACTCTTGGTGTGACCATGTTCAACCCGTGGTGCAACACCATTTACTTTGAAATGTATATACACTTGCCGTGCGGGCACAATGTGATAAAGGTAAACCCCACACTACAAAAGTATATGCATGAAATATCCCCGCCCATTCTGTATTGTTAAGTGTTCCATCAAACCCCAAAACAGCATGAAGCCACCAAATAGACTTGATTCAGTCAGTTCAGTCAGTCAAGGGGTGTAGCCAAAACCAACTTTATTTTGGCTGTCTCCAGTCTTGCTTTGCCCTCAATGTAGGTCAACGGGGGAAATTCATTCACCAGATATTATTTTTTAAATCTCCAACTCTCCACTTCTAAAGTATGCACATGCCACTAGAGCCTCGGGCAAGCATAACATATATGAGCCTCACATACCGTGAGGCTTTTGCTGCTCTACTGAGCACAATGCTGGGATGGATTTAAATCATTATGACCTGGGCTGTATGCTTTATCAGAAGATTACATTCTTATTTTATGCATGGGAGATTAAGTATTGTGCCCAGAATCACAGAACACGCAGCTGACACCAAGACATAACCCTACTTCCCCAGTTCCAAAGCCCAGAGCTCTGCCCGTAATCACATCTCCTTGCTTCATCCTCAGAGTAAAAAACCCTCGGACAGTTTTGCAGCAAGCAACAAATGTTTTATGTCCTCTTTGAAGCCAAAACAAATACCTGGTAAAGTCAATCAACCGCTTTTTATTAAAGTCATATTGCGAGATACAAACACTGCCACTTACAATAATTTCAGGACCAATGATAACAATCCAAAACACGGCACAGCTACGTTCACACTAAATTGTAAAAGAAGGATGTTGTCTTAGTTTAAAAACAAAGTTACACAGCCAAAAGTCATTGGTAAAGCGAATAGCTCTCGCGTAGGCGAGACCTATTGGCTTTGCCAATGCTGGTTATACAGACGAGGGGCTAAGAACAACCATGACTGGGTCAGGGAAGACCTGTCCTTCAGCAACACTATTTTGGGTTGTGCCAACATCAAATACTCCCATTACTTCCTACTCAGACTCAAAGCCAAGAGACAGTCTCAGGATGAGGGTCAGCTTGACGCAGCCGGAGGACACTAGACTCCATCAGGGTCCCCAGGACTCTGAAGCAGGATCCCCACCATCATTTTCAACACTTCATATTGTACAATGTTAATTTGCACACGTCATCTGAGCACTATACATCATAGAAAAGAGATGGTGATTACAGTAGTGTTTTATCAATTTCCACAAATTGGAAAAATTACAAACGTCTTTCTTCCAAGATTAAGTAAATTCAAAAGTTTTCAGCCTCTGCCAAAAAAGGTTTAGTCCAGAGATTGGCTTGAGAATTCCAGAGATCTCTATGAGTAATTGTTCCTTAAAACAAAGGTTTTCCTTGATGGTACAAAAGCTGTATTTTTCTTTAGAAAGCCTGGGACATTGCAGCAATTTGCCTTCTGTACTGCGAAAGTGTTGAACAGAATTGTGGCATGAATAGTTGACCAGTGTAAACTGTACAATCTCCATTACGATTTGGTTTCTCAAATATCTAAGTAGAAGAGCCATTATTGGGGCCAATAACAAATAAGCTGCTCAATATATTCTCTAAAAGACCAAAAAAGTAGCTGTCTGTGACAAGACTAGAGCTGCACCTCAGTGATGAAGAACAAGGCTGACATAATATGGTCTTGACTAGAGCTGCACCTCAGTGATGAAGAACAAGGCTGACACAATATGGTCTTGTTTGTACTTTCCCTTGCAGAGGATTTGTTGCTTAGTATGTCAAGCAGAACTATTCCTATTGGAGCAGGACAAGGACTGATAAAATGGGACCGTCAGTGCCACAGTCTGCACAAAAAGGCAGGGTTGAAATAAGACACAGACTAATTATCATTTATTGATATCAATTCAACCAATTCCACGCATCCCCTTGTTTTCTTCAGTTGTTTTGCATTAAGAACAGGCTTGTTCATAGAACTGCTCTAGCACACTCCCATTTTAAACTGCCAAAGGGCACCGTTTTTCATGATAAAGCCTTACGTTACTTATTTTATTCTGTACGCTAACAGAAATTCAACTTTAGAGAGGTCGCTATCATTTTTTAACCCAAGTCTCATGGTCCGCTATTGGGCGTCAATACTGGGCAAAGGGGTTCTGAAAGTTTGAACACTACATAATGTCATCTCTGGTCACTGGTCCAACGCCGTGACAACTTTGTTATGAATCTTACGGTCAGGTTCTCGTCGCAACTGCAATCCGAGGAATTATTGTGTACCCCAGTGCAGTCCCCTCGTGAGAAGTCGTTTTGTACCATTAGAAGTAAGGAACATACCAGTTTGATAGGTTAATGGTTGTAAATCTTTGACATATTCAAAAACAGGAGTGAAAAGCAGGAAAGAAAGACTACCAGTCTCTATGGAGAAACAGGGAAAAAAAAGCAGGAAATATGAAAATTGTTTTAATTATGTGTACGGCAAGCAAGGCAAAAAATAAATAAAGTTAAATACATTTGTCTTAATTTTTACTTGTGGCATTTTGAAGACTGCCTGCCTTTGCGATACAGACTTTTCCCTCATAACTATTTGTTCTTAAGTCAGAGGAATAACAATCTAAATGCAAACTGAAAGTGTTTCCAAAATAAGTGACATTATGCGTGTTTTAGGAATATGTAGGAGATAAATTATGCAAATCAGCATTCCCCTTTCACCTATTGTTCATTTTGTGAAACAAACACCCCTTAGAGTACCCACCGTGCAGTGTTCTAGTACAGCAGCTTCTGAAGAGGGTAGTAGCTTGCCGGTGCTGCAGAATTCATTGTGATTGAGAGCACAGCTGGCTGCTGCAGCAAGGGGAAACCGATATCCTGCGCCAATGACACCGTGAATGCAGTTAGAGGCCTTAAATGCTTACGTGGGCTTATTTAATGGTTTTGTGGCTTTCATTTAAATAAACCAAGCAGTCTCTAATGCCGCCATTTTCAGCCCAGCCTGATCTATGTGACTAGTATATGGGCTAGGAATGCAGGAATTACATTTGGCATAAATAACGTAACTTTTTAGAATTAATACATATAACTTATTTTTATTTTTATTTCTTATATCGCGCAGGAATCAATCCCGTAAGGGTATCTCCGCGCTTTGCCAGCCAAAAACATTAACAGAGTCAGTGAGAGTGATTAATGGAACTGGAATGCTTCTCGGAAGAGGAGAGTTTTTAATGTCTTTCTAAAGGACAGATGGTTGGTGGTCATTCTCAAATCTGTTGGAAGCTTATTCCATAGAGCAGGGCCGACTGAGGAGAATGCTCGGTCTCCCTGTCTGGATTATTACACAAAAGATGAAGTGGTACAATGGTGAAGTGACAATGCACCTGCAGCAAAATATCTGAGTTTAACCTGGATTCTACGGGTTAGAATATACCATGTGGCTCATTCAATCTTTCATTTATATTAGGTAAAGGATAGGGGTACTAGAGAGTCAGGCAACAGTATCAGTAATCATAAGTCTTAGACTGTAGTGTGTGCTCTGCAAATGAAAAGTATTTGTTATGTTGTTGAGAACCTGACAACTGTAGGCCAACCAGACCGTAATAAGTATGGATCTACGCAGTGGGTGAGTTTTTCAAGATAAAATGTATTCCATACAATCAATTAAACACAGTGTCATGTCCAGCTGGTTCGGATGCCCAACAGCAACTGAAGCTTGCAGTTAGAACCCTCACCAGAGTCCGTTACACATGCAAGCCTTAACCTAGGTGTCCAAAGTCGGTGTCCAATGTCAGCGTCCCCTCCTTTACCCTTGGGTAGTTGGTAGGTCACTTGCTACTCTTTGTGATCCACCATCTATCCCCCGCACTTCCCTGGATTCCCCTACTTGCATGTGCCATATAAGGGGCGCAGTTGTTGATGGCACAAATGATGGATGTTCTAAAGGGATCACAGCTTGCTGCTTTTACCAAAACCTATCTATTCTAGAGCCCCAGTTCCCATATTCTCATGTGATATGCATACTCAAATACAATAAGTAGTAGCTTCTATAACATTAGCATGTTCCTATACTCTGTATAATGTATGCACTATCAAAGTGCAAATCTGCCATTCTGAAAAGACGACTTCCAATGTAGCTGCTTGGTTTTTACACTCCTATGCAACCCACGTTCTCTCTTTATTCTCAAATTCTACTTCATTCATATGTATCCATGCAATGGTCATGTTAAAGCAAAGCCATAGCACACATCAAATTTTAAATACAGACAAAAAAAAGTATATTATTATCTGTCTACATATCAGGTGCTACTACTGTTGCTTCATCTCAGCAATGGCAACTGAAAAAAGTACCTGGCTGCAGCTTCTTGCTTGCCATCATCCAGAGATCTCCAATGAATGTGGTCCCCGAACCCTAGAGAAAAAAAGAAGAAAAAAAGTCAAATCACTTATTTTACACTATGTGGAAATATTATCTCTGATTTTCAGTGTGCACATAATGATGCACTGTGGGTTAAGCATAAGCTCTCTACAGGGATGGTATTGTCCTGTTATCACGACACTAATATACCAGCATGTAAATGTCTCCAGGTGCGGTATCGTGATGTGCATACGTTTTACCCACATTGACAGGCATCAGGGTGTTTTCTGGATTGGTGAGGCGGTGTAATGGCTGCCTTTCTGCCAGCTCTTTGGAGAAGAAGAATGATGGAGAGTGACTCCAGCCTATCACCCCCATAACATAGGGATTAGGCCGATAGACAGGGACCTTGTTTTATAGATATAAGGGCATTTTCGTGCCATTTCCCTTAGAGTAAGGCTTATGAATTTAAGTGAGGGGTTAGATATATAAGTATTAGTCATGATTTACTCATTTGCTAACATGCCGATCTGTTTCTCGTGGAGCTATGCATATTATGGGCTCCGTAGGCCTTAAACGAGACAGACTCCATTTTGCTTTCTGCCCGGTAGCTCGAGAAGGCTTTCTAGGTGAAATGTAATGTTTTAGTTTCAAGCTGTTGTTCGCTTGGAGAGAACCGGTTCAGGCTGACCCTTATCGAAGGAATGTATTTTTCTCCACTCCGAAGACACAACTTCAGGCCGGCCGGCTGGGAAAGTGTCCTTGGTACGGGGAGGTACAAGAATTTGGTGGGCGGCAGGTTACTGGCCGTGAATTTCCATGAAGGAACGGGCTTTGATATTAGCGAAGGTGTTAGTCTTTGAGTCAGTTAGTCCGTAGGCGGCATCTAGCCGTTAGCATCTCTGCCATTATTCACTTTCATGGTGGACAAGTCGCCATCTTTGAAGTCGGAGAAAGATTTAAGACCGAGACTCTCTGAAGATAGACTGAACGAGAAGTGGCGCGGAGCGCACTGATATACAGAGAGAGAGAGAGACGGTAGTTAATTAACAGCAAGGTTCCGAGGTCCTGAGGGAGAGCAGACGAGATTGAGCCCAACTGTGCAGACGTGTACTTGTGACGGCTGAGGGTGACTGCAAAGCGAGCCAGGACCCAGAGACGAGACAGGAGCCTAGATGACTGCCGAGTCCCGATTTCCCATTAACCAGGTGAAGTCCAACCTATTCTTATAGTGCGTGCACCCTAATCTTTATCTTTTATTCCCTTTGCAAATGTAATGCTGCTTAGTATTGTGATTTATGTCCATTGTTAATAAATACCCTAATTCATATAGAATTATTGTGTACCTGGTGCTTATGTTCAATCTTGGTAAATGAGGCTCCTAGTTGAGTACTATTAAGACGAACGGATGAGAAATCCCGATCAAACGAATGGTAGCCAAATAAAGAGGGAGTGAGTGGACCTTTGATGTCATGAGCACGGAGTACATTACACAATCTGAACTCATATCCAAAGTTATTATGTTAGTTTTATCCTAAGTAGACTGTTGAGATATCATCCCAATAATGTTTCATAGGAATGTGGTCGTCGTTGATATGCGGCGTTAATGAGAACGGCAGGGGGGATACTGCCGCGTAAAGCCACCGGATTGTGGTATAAGACTAAATGAGAACGACAGGGGGGACACTGTCGCGGATGTTTCGCAGGATCGCGAACGCTGGAAAAGGGAGCATTGGGTTCTGCAGGCCCGTGTGTAGACACGCCGGATTGTGTGTCAGATCTGCCCTGGGGTAGAACGGTCTGGGTCGAGGCGACCGCGAGGCCAACTGATGTGAATAAGATATTGTAGAAAATCCATATATGTATATTGTCATTCCCCATTCTTAGGTGCGACCTGTATATTCATCTTTATATCTACTCAGTGTAAATACGATCTAAGAAGGGAAGGTGAGTACGTTTTGGCTGGGTCACAGGGGCCCCTGGGGGCTGATCCCATCTAAACAGAAAATCCAGCCATTACAGGCGGTCAATCCGCACTACTCACTACACTCGAAAGGCAGGTGGGAGTATGCAAATCAATTAAAATGCCCAGGACACACCTCGTGTGTCCAACAATGGGACCGCAAGGATAAGACTAGGGCCTTGACCGATCTGAAAGCCTGTATCGCTGTACCTTATAGGGGTCACCTGGTGGAGTACATTTATATCCATGTATGAATATACACTAGCCACTAAGGATGTGTTTACTTCTCAAACGTGAACCTTCAGGTTGATTGGGAAGAAACAAATACAATTGGTACTTTCAATTCTCAGTGGCCTGAACATTTCGGAGCTATAGACGGACATCGGAAGGTGTTCCCATTCAGTATACTACCTTAACTCTCCCTACTGGTTACAAACCTTAGCTGTCAAACACCATCCTTCCCCGGCACACCAAAAGTCCTATAAACTTCATGCACATCTAGTCCAGCTAGAAAGTCTCAGAACATGTCTGGATCGGAGCCTCGCTAATGAGAGCAGCGAGGATAGAATATACGTATCCAACACTCATTAGATCCTAACTTGGGATACACAATATTTTGGTCAAACTCTATGCTCTATGCAAAAACCACAGTTGGACAGAATGCTGAACAATTTCATACATTCACCCCAGTACAGAGATCTGGGCCTAAATCCATCGTTTATTTGCACTCCACACCACCCCAGTTCAGACATGGCCATATACAAATCAGTCTGACCCTGTGCCTCATGGAACAGTCCAGCCCGAACTGCCAAGCCATGCCTTCCTGGACCGGAAACAAGCTTCCAAGGACCGGTTTCTGGCATTCCAGCCGTCTTCAGCCCGGCTTGCTTGAATCCAGTGGTCTGGAGAGCATGGGACTCACGTCTGAGCATACCCATTCCACTCGAGGTGACAAATGCAAAAACCACAGTTGATGGACAGAATGCTGAACAATGTCATACATTCACCCCAGTACAGAGACCTGGGCCTAAATCCATCGTTTGCTCTAATCAACAAAATGATGTATGATAAAGGAAATAAATGAAGGTTTCCAATGACAGTCCTGGATTTTGAACTTTGTTTAAACCGCTTTACCCCTCCACCGCTGCAGCTTGATCACCAAACCATCCCAACATGCTACAATTGTATTCATTGGATAGATTTAGGATGCATTTGTATCACATTCTGCTACAAGCTGCCGACCCAAATGAATAAGATCTAAGGCGGATGTTTATATCCCTGTAGAAAAATTAAAAACTATAAAGTGATTATGTGACCCACGAAAAACAACCCAAGGTATAAGCTGATACAGGGTGTTAACATGGCTTGGTATACCAGTTGTACTACTGTAAAGTTAGATGACTGTACTCCTGCCTCATGGGATACTCTCTAGATGTCTGAACATGGGTCTAGTTACAGTACTAAGAAAAAAAAGCGTGTAACGTAAGCTCCATCGGGAGCCATGAAGCAGTCTTGAGCTTAGCCAAGGTGACTCGGAATACAACATAACAGATCAGGAATAAACAGGCAGACCAGCAAGATACATCAGCGGGCTGTAAGAGGCATCACAGCAGTATGCCACACTCCTTCCACCCTAAAAATAAGAAAAAAATCAGTACAGCTGAGTCCTTATTCTTTTACAGTGAAATATGTTTCAGCTATTTTGTTTTTTTAAACATAAGGACGTTTTGGAGCGGGAAGTTAAGCATGCTGCCATGACATTGCAGAAGAACTGCAGTACCTGAACGCTAGAACAGCTGCAGGACTTGAAGGCATCAAAGACTGTGCAAAGAAAACACTTTGTGTGTTGGAGCCAAAAAGCCAACTGGTCTAGCAACTTTGCCATTCATTAAAAACGACAATGACACATAATGGGGCTTTCTTTGGAGGCTGGCTGATGCAACACTGGAAAGAGACAGGCATGGCAAACAGTACTATACTATTAGAAACGATGACCCAGATTCTCAAAAGGCATTTTTGAGTACTTAATGTTGTACTCCAATAGTAATACTTCACATACTACAAAATGCAATCCACAAATCTATGACTGGCAAACTCGACCTCTCTCATATCTTTTCTGTGCAGAGATCTCCGCACACATAGATAAACAGGTTTGCTACTAAAAGTGGGAAGGACAAGGGGAAGTGGTGGAAAAATATGAAGTAATTCGAACTAAATGGGAGAGGGTTAGAGAAGGACAAACTAATATAAAAAAAAAAAAAATTAAAAAAAAAACACACCCAAGTAAGTGTAAGAACATTTCACAAAATACACTTTCAAGTCTGCTATAGCCCTAAAAGTGACTGCTCCAGCCCAGTCTTAGAGTAAATTAAGCAGAATTTAAGGCTATCCTCTGGTACTGGAACTCACCCTCATAGAAAACAATGCATCTTAAGTTTAAAAAGTCTAAACATTTTAAAAATCTGTTAAAAATATAACTTATACCCAAGTTTGTTTACAATTAAATAAAAGTAAAAGTGAGTGAGCAATTTTAATTTTTAAAGAATTGTGCAGAAAAAGGTACAGCAGTAATTTCATCTATTTAAATCAATTTATAAATATAAAGTTAAGTTTAGATGACAGGAAGTTTTACATTAATTTTTCTATTATTTTTAATTAATTTTATTAAATGTCCATATATTTTCCTATGGTGAGATCTATGTCGCAGTGGCAGAGATCTGCACAAACAGGTGGAAAAGTACACGTGTAAATTCAGTCGTAGAAGTCTCCAACTCCTTAGCCACGGGGGAGCTGATACTGAAGTCAGTATTTTAAAAACATCTTTACTAACAGAAAATGCTTCCATAAAGATGGTATAATATACTCAGCAGTGGATTAGCATATACAAAACCATAGTAGCGTTTCCCATGTACAGTTCCCGCAGTTCACTGTTGTCCCCAAGGCGATCTCTTTCGATCCAGTAATTGCTTGCACTCTGTTGGTTGGTGCTTCTCAATCGGTCAACACATCCCCCCTGTAGGCCATCCAGTCCCCCCAGATCTTTTCCCATTTCCGTAGGCACCCTCTACTCTGGTACACAGCGTGCTCCGCCTTTTGACACCAGTCTAGATCCTTTTACCAGCCCTCCACAGATGGGACCTCACCAGTGCCCCATAGTCGAGTAATAATACATTTTTCCACTACACCTGCTAATGCGAGCCAAATTCTATAGAATACGACACGCGCTGAGAGTTACCCTAGGGGATAAATATCTCGAACCCCCAGAACTACTAGCCTTAAACACCATTCAGGGAAAATCCCCAATACGAACAGTATCTACAATTTATAACTTATCCATGTCATATAGAGCGATCCATTACATCAAGGCCCTTTTAGCATGGCAACAGGACTTGAATATAGTAATAGCTGACACTATGTGGATTTACTGCTGCACCAGCACCCAATGTATGTCACTTAATGGGAGGCATAGATTTATACACTTTAAATACCTCAATAGGGTATATTACACCCCAGAGAGACTGCACAGAAACTAACTACGGGAAGACCCCACCCAGCCTGCGACCGCTGAGCAGCACAAATAGCCGATTTCCTCCATTTAGCCTGGACTTGCCCTGGTATCTTTGCTTTCTGGGTTTCAGTCGTCCAAGAACTTGGACAAATTACTAAGCTAGCCCTAGGTTCCGACCCAGCGTTAGCCTTATTAGGCTACTCTAAATTAATACCCAAAGGGGTCCGACGTCTGATTGATATGGGACTGCTGGAGGGTATTGTTGGGTTTCATTCGCATTGCCTGTTGCTCGAAATAATTGCTGCCTGCTTAAAAATCATAGCGCTCTATTGGCAGTGTAGCGCTCGATTGCTCATTTGTGCATTTTGGTCTGATTTGGCTTCACTCGCATTGCCTGTTGCTCGAAAGAACTGCTGCCTGCTGAAATTTCATAGCGGTCTATTGCCCGTGTAGCGCTCGATTGCTCATTTGTGCATTTAATTATTGTTGCCTTGTTGTCCCGGTGCCACTGCCCACAGCGTGATCCCACTTTGTGCCCCCAGCCTGTTTCGGTTTTGCTTTTGCTGCCATCCATTTTGTTTGGTGTGCCTCGGAGCCCGTCCTCTCCACCCCGCTCCCGCCTCCCAGCTGCTCATCCCTCGCTCCGCCCCCCCCCCCACTATCCACTTATGTCAGAACAGCTGGCGCGCAGCGTTCACGCCAAAGGTAAGCCTGTCTACGCCCGTCCGCGCCTGGACCGCGCCCGACCCCCACAAAATCCACTCCACCCGCATAACGTACGACGCCGCATCCCTCTCAGCCCTTAACCCTGGCCGAACACCAAACTGCTACCAAGACTCCCCGGAACACACCCATGGACCCTTCACCTGCCACTCCTGCAAGTTCGACTGCATCAGGACCCACACCAAATCCATAAACCTCAAACAGAGCTCCGACACTAACCACCTGAAGTGCATCCTACTCAAGACCCGCTCGGTCCACAGTCACGCCATTGAACTTTGGAACCTACTCGACACCACATTGCCGGACGTCGCCTTTCTTACAGAAATCTGGATGAACGCCTCATCAACGCCCAACATCGCCATAGCCATCCCGGCCGGCTACAAAATTATCCGAAAGGACCTCATCAACCAAACAGGAGGAGGCATTGCCATTGTCCATAAGAATACCATCCGCATCACGACCAGTTCCGACGATCACCTTGCAGCCGCCGAACACCTTCACTTCCAGATCCACACCGACCCCAAGACCATACTCAGAGGCACCCTCATCTACAGGCCACCAGGACCCCGCACACAATTCAGCGAAGGCATCACCGACTTCATCAGCCCACACGCCCTCCGAGGACTACATTCTACTGGGAGACCTCAACTTCCACTTGGAAAAGAACAACGACAGCAACACCACCACCCTTCTTGACAACCTCGCCAATCTCGACTCAAACAACTAGTAAACACCCCCACCCACTACGCCGGGCACACACTCGACCCAATCTTCACTTCCAGCAAGCACATCTCCTTCAATCACACCACAGCTCTCCATTGGACAGACCACAGCTGCGTTCACTTCAACTACAAAAAGACTACGACCCACAACCACCCACAACCAATCCCCCGCAGAAACTGGAACAATATTACCACCGACCAACTCTTCACATCGCTTCACCAAAACCCTCCTGTAAAATCATCGGACCCAAACCTTGCAGCCACCAACCTCACACAATGGATCACCCATAGCGCCGACGAATTAGCACCCTTGAAAAAACATCAAATAAAGCAAGGTAGCAAAAAAAAACCCTGGTTCAACGAGGACCTTAAGAAATCCAAGAAGTTCTGTCGCACCCTCGAGAAAGCCTGGAGAAAAAACCCAACCACTGACAACCTGGCCACCTTCAAGAACGCCACCCGCAAACACCACCAACTGATCCGATCCACCAAGAAATCAGCATTCAAGGATCGACTCGACAACAACGCCCACAACAGCAAGGAACTATTCAACATAGTCAAAGAATTTACTAACCCCACCGCCGGCACCAACGACATCACTCCCTCCCAAGACCTCTGCGACTCCCTAGCCTCATTCTTCCACAAAAAAAAAAATAAAAAAAATAAATAAATAAAAAAAAAAAAAAAAAAAAAAAAAAAAAAAAATCGCTGACATACAGCTTTGAAAACCAGTCCGGAGACCAGTCCACCCCACCCACCTCCGAACTAAAACCCCCCTCCAACAACCTTTACGCCTGGAATACAATCACCACTGAAGACACCATCCGCCTGATGAACTCCATCCACTCAGGATCGCCGACCGACCCTTGTCCCCACCACATTTTCAACAAAGCAGACTCAATCATCGCACCCCATCTCCGAGAAGTCATCAACTGCTCCCTCAACTCCACTACCTTCCCGGAAAGCTGGAAACATGCCGAACTCAGCGCCCTTCTGAAGAAACCCACAGCAGACCCCACTGAACTTAAAAACTACTGCCCCATCTCACTCCTCCCATTCCCTGCCAAAGTCATTGAGAAAGCCGTCAGTCAGCTCGCCGCCTTCCTCTAATCCAACAAATCCCTCGACCCTTCACAGTCCGGCTTCCGAGCCAAACACAGCACCGAGACCGCCCTCATCGCAGCAACAGACTACATTCGCACAATATTGGACAACGGAGAAACAGCTGCCCTCATCCTACTTGACCTCTCCGCAGCCTTCGACACAGTCTGTCATAGCACCCTTATACAACGCCTCAGCAACGTCGGAATACAAGGAAAAGCATTGAACTGGATCATCTCGTTCCTCGACGGAAGAACCCAGAGAGTCCGCCTCCGTCCTTTTAGATCAGAGGCCACCGAAGTCATCTGCGGCGTACCACAAGGATCATCACTCAGTCCCACCCTCTTCAACGTATACATGAGTCCCCTCGCATCCATCGCGCGCCAACACAACCTCAACATCATCTCCTACGCAGAGTACACTCAGCTGATCCTATCCCTCACCAAAGACCCAAACACCGCAAAAACAAACCTACACGAAGGGATGAAAGAAGTAGCCGAGTGGATGAATAACAGCCGTTTAAAACTGAACTCGGACAAAACGGAAGTCCTCATCTTAGGTTCATCCCCCTCCGCCTGGGACGACTCATGGTGGCCACCGGCCCTAGGAAACGCACCCATACCTACGGACCACGCACGTAACCTGGGCTTCATCCTGGACTCCTCCCTTTCGATGACCAGACAAGTCAACGCCGTCTCATCATCATGCTTCAACATCCTACGCATGCTCAAAAAAAATCTTCCGCTGGATCCCCAACGAAACTAGAAAGACAGTCACCCACGCACTGGTCACAAGCCGACTAGACTACGGAAACACCCTTTACGCCGGAACCACAGCCAAACTACAGAAAAAACTCCAACGCATCCAAAACGCCTCAGTCAGACTCATACTAGACATCCCCCGCCAAGGTCACATTTCCGGCCACCTGAAAGACCTCCACTGGCTCCCCGTCAACAAGAGAATAACGTTCCGTCTCCTCACCCACGCACACAAAGCCCTCTACGACCTAGGACCCGAATGCCTCAACACGCGCCTGTCCTTTTACACCCCCACCCGCCAACTTCGATCGTCCAATCAAGCCCTCGCCGCAATCCCACGCATCCATAGATCCACCATGCGGGGGGGAAGATCCTTTTCCTACTTCGCGGCCAAACCCTGGAATTCTCTCACCACCCACCTCCGCCTTACACAGAACCGTCTCTCCTTCAGAAAACAACTAAAAACCTGGATATTTGAGAAGTAAAGTACCCCCCCCCCCCCTCAAGCTCCTTGAGACCCTCTGGGTGAGTAGTGAGCTATACAAATGTTAAACTTCAACGATCACTCAATGGACGCGAGACATGACATACTGTAGTAGTACACAGACTGAACTTTTCAGCTAATTACTCCCCTCACAAAATAGACCTAAAAACTTCTGGGAATTATACAAAACTTACCCATCCACCACAGCTAGCGACGTAAACGTGGCACCGGACTGAACACAGGACACGATCATGCAGTTATTTACATCAACTGCTAACCACTCTGCAGAGGTAACCACTTAACCCCCAGCTTAATACAGCTATAACATGATGACTTAACAGTCAGGAACGCAAGGGATGTGGGAGTGCCTCTAGGGATGTCTAAATTTAAGCCATGATGACTAGATGTTTATTTGGTCTACAACAGTCACCTACTGTCTTCTCTCTGTATAATGTGTGAAATGTACAATGCAACCTTGTTATACTGAGTCTCATTGTTGTCTGTTCTAAGAAAATCAATAAAATAAATTAAAAAATAAAACTGTGGCCCATTTGTGCCATACCACATCTCTAGTCACTCCTAAGATACGCCACCAAGTGTCTATCCGTACTGTGGTGCCCACCACTTCGGACATCACCTGGGCTATTGTTTCCCAGTACCTTTGTATCCTAGGGCATGCTCACAAGATATGAAAGAATGCCCCGGACTCATCACAGCCATGCATACATTTAATCGGACTCACAATAACCAATGCGGTACTGCACTGTCCTAGGAACATATGACCGATGGAGAAATCAGAGCTGAACAAAGCAAAATCATGCCCTGATCGCCATTTCTCTATGGGTTTGTAGAGCCTCTGCCCAGTCGTCATCCTAGACGAGGACAAGATCTGACTTACATGCCTCTCGTAATGGCCCCGGGGGATCCGTGTGTTATTTATCAGTTTTTTATACGCAAGTGAAATGACCTTGTCGATCACTGGGTCAAGAAAAAGCCTATCTTCCAGCGGAGCATATTCTGGCAATTGGTCTCTCTCCTTCAAATGGCAGTGTACTGCATGTCGCAGCTTTACATATCGCAAAAATTGACCCTCCCCCATCCAATATTCCGATTGCATGGCAGCAAAGTCAAGCATCTTCCCCTTTTTCCTAACATCGCCCAGGAGATCTATACCAATGTTACTCCAGCCACAGAAGTCCTGTAAGCGCACAGTTTCCTTCATAAAATCCCCTTCCCATAATGGGATTCGCTCTGAGTTTGGCTTCCAACCCAGTCATCTTGGTTGCAGTGTGGCAGAAAGCAACCACTGCCTCCGTGTTAGGTGGGAGGATTGAACTGCCCCTTCGTTTCTTGTAGAGAGCCGAGAGATAGCTGCCCCTTCCCTGGGCCATACGGTCCACACAAGTATATATTAAGGAGTAAATCCCCACTCAGAAAAGCCTGAGGAACATAAAAAGTGGAGATTTACACCTATGTGTAGGGCTAGATCCACTATGCATACAAGCTTACCTTGGTAAATCAGTCCCTATGTCTAGAGTTTAGAACTAGCAAAACCATACAGAACAAGAAAATCTAAAAATTAACACCACTGGCTTTTACATCCTTATTCGTCAAAACCTGCCAAAAGAAATCTCTTCCTGCAAGTAATCGGAAATGCAAACTAGGGCAGGAGGACATCAAACCCCTTTTCAAGTGAAAGAAATGGAAGAGGTTACTCAGATTTATATTAAAAACCTACAGGGGTTTACAAAAAAACATAATTACAATTAGCATGATTATATTTCATGTTATCATGAACGGCACAAAGGAAAGCTAAAATCTGATAAGCTTATGGACACTGGGTTTTAGGCATCCTTCCTGGCAGATCTAGCCAGTTAAGAAGGAAGCTACCTTTCTCAAGTTAACCGCCACCATAGCGTAGGACAGATTACTTTTTAAAAGCACGTAGCAGTACTTTGTAGCATGCTCATTACTTTTGTCCGTAATGAATAGCCACTGGCCGAAACTTTAAATCAAATCTGAAACTGGACTATTCTCGTTAAAAGTGCCTCCCGCCTTAGTCATTGTATGAGATCGCATACGGTTTCCTTCTAGACAATGACATTTCTCAAGAAACTGGAACAGTCTGACCTACACATGGAGCTCGTTGTGTGATGAATGCCAAAGGCCAGGTGCTTATACAATGCAGGGTGTGTACTTGTATGTGCAAGGCACCCACACCCATCTGTCCATGGCCCTTTATACGTAGACTTCTTCTATCCTGTGGCATGATCCCCGCCAGTGCTGCATCACAGATGCAAGTGCTGCAAGGTCTTTCAGAAGTATATGGGTCTTTACTAAGTTAGGACCATTTACATTGCCCACCACCTCTCAGAAACCAATGGGACTGAGCAATGGATAGCACACTGCCCATTGTGGCACCACAAACTCTTGCCAGCAGTTTTCAAAGTGCAATACAATGAAGGATAAAGAGGGGGAGTGAGTGTTTTAACGCAAGCAAATCCACTCCCACAAATTGGTTTCTTCAATGGAAGGCTAGGCCTAGAAATACGGTGATGCGGAACCACCAGGCAGCCCTAGCCCATTCTAGTCCCCTGCAAACCGGCAGAACTGTTGCTCTTCTCATCTGGATAGGATAGCCCATATTAATGGTCCGCTGCCGACATCTTGGAGACTTGTTGGTCACAAGCTTGGCTGGGCCAACTCAGCTTTTCACTCTTCCAGGGTAGCATTACATTTGAGTACAGTAACACCTGCTACATGAACAAGCCCCCTACGAACACCACTGCGACAAGAGGCACTGAAAATACCATGAAACATGCAGGAAAGAAACACCGTCTATGAAGAGACAAAACAAACTGGACTGCTGCCCACCACTTTGCTTCCACTGTGCTAGTAATCAGCAATAGCATGCCACAGTAGAACAAACACAGTCACCCTGTTTTGAAACAGATAATGCTGGTCCCACTTCAGCATACATGCAGGACAGGTATGATGATGTGAGACCAAAAATTGTTTTTTGGTCTCAAAAAGCACACACTGCCACAGTAGTTCCTGGAACTGAACAAAACTACTTTGTGTGCCGATATGCTCCTTGTGAAAGAGCAGAATGCTGTCACTCACAGTGAAGCCAGGGGAGAGGGAGAATTTTAATAAAAACAAAAAATGATCACAGTCTACGCCAGATCAAATTAGGGGACCAATTATTAAAGAAAGTCTCAAAAGTGCACCCATGATATATGTTCTTGCATTAAGTGCAGCTAGACTGCTTTCGTGAATTCCCAAGAATTTACAGAAGTAGGACAAGAAATAGTACTCTTTAAAAATATATGTGTAAACTGCATTTTAGCATGAACAAATAGCATTTGTAAATTTGCTCATGCAAAAATCTGAGTGTTTGCAAGTTCTCTTTCCCTCCAACCACTTTTTTCTAGGTCTGGGCATAGCTCGCAGAGTTTTACTATGTGGAACTCCGCGAAGTTACAAAAAAACTCCACGAAGTTCCACGAGTGGCGGACTAAAGTACAAACTGCAGTTTGTGCTGGTATTTCTGCAGCTCGGGTCGAAATTCGACCCGAGCTGTAGCTCGCGAACTTACCGCTCGCAATAGCGAGCGGGGAAAAAAACACTGCTGCACATCACGAAGCAGAGTTTTCTGCACTTTGCGAGCTCCGCGGAGTGCAGAAAACTCTGCGAATAGAGCAAAGTTCACCGCCCAGGCCTACTTCCCCCCCCCCCCCTCCAACACTGGAAGAAGGTTTACGTCTGCCATTGTGTGGAGTTAAATTTCCAACATTTCTCAGTATGGGAAAAGATTTGTTGAAAACCCTTAAAACATGCAAGTTAGTAGGTTTGCACAGACTCAAAAGGAAATTCTAACCCTATTGCTTACTACTACCTTCAGCCCCAGTATGTCGATCTGCGGAAACGTGGCAACATAAGGGGATTGCAAGTATTCAAACACTATTATGGTATAAGCCCTGGCATAATCAGAGAGGCTATATCACATATCTTTTATAATGAGATTGCTCCCATGATTTGTCTCTCCGCTGCATGGCACCAAAGGGACACATGGATTTTGTACAGGACAAGTAGATTTATGTTGCAACCCACCCCATGGACAAGTAGATATTTTATTAAATTCCATACCCCTAAAAATGTGAGTCAATAATGCTCCCACATTGCTTCTGGGCATCATGGAACTCATGTAACAAAGTGTGAGCATTTTGCCATGGCTTATGCTTACTTTGGAAAGTAAGCCCAGACAGTTTTGTACCCGGGAGCCAGCCTGAGAAACCACCCCTACCTTACTCACACATCTTCTACAGTAGTGCTTGAAGAGATGATGGCTATATTCTCTATACCCAGTCGATTTACCAGCGGGAGATACAGCTTCTCAAACCAGTAATGGGTGCAAGAGTCTATACTGCTGCAAGTAGATAGAGGAAATGAGGTGCATGGCTAAGGGTTCATCCCCCACATGCATCAAGCATTTTTGGAGTCGCAAACGGTGAGATTCCTTAAAATCGGCCGTTTGCGATTCCAAAAATGCTTTTTGGAATGCATCAAGCATTTTTAGAAATCGCAACATTTTTGCGATTTCTAAAAATGCGATTGCTTTTAAGAAATCGCAAATTTGCGATTTCTTAAAAGCAATGCATGATTACTTTAAAAATTGCGAAATCGCAATTAGGGGGTCAAATTTACCGAGTGGTTGAACCACTCGGTAAATTTGCGATTCCAAAAATGCTTTTTGGAATGCATCAAGCATTTTTAGAAATCGCAACATTTTTGCGATTTCTAAAAATGCGATTGCTTTTAAGAAATCGCAAATTTGCGATTTCTTAAAAGCAATGCATGATTACTTTAAAAATTGCGAAATCGCAATTAGGGGGTCAAATTTACCGAGTGGTTGAACCACTCGGTAAATTTGCAAAAAGTGTTTAAAATGCTGAAAAAATTCATTTTTTCAACATTCATGTTACGGACACACATGTCCTTAGGACATGTGTGTGTGAAACATGATGCGAAAAATACATTTCAGGGGTGCATGGGGGGTCCTTTGGACCCCCCCCTGCACCCATGAAATGCATTAACAAATTGCGATTTTCAAAGTGAAAATCGCAATTTGCTAATGCCTTCCCATTGCTTCCTATGGGCCTTTTGGCCCATAGGAACCAATGGGAATAGCGAATTTGCAAATTGTATTTCGGTAATTTATGCGATTCGGTAAAAAATGCGATTTTTACCGAATGGCATAAATTTACCGAAAATATTCATGCATCCAGTTTTGAGAATTCTAAATTGCGAATCGCTATTTTTCGCAATTTAGAATTTGCAAACACCCGGGATGATGCATGTGGGGGATATGCTGCTAAGTATTTCATCTGTAGAGGCCATTCGGGTAGGCAAAAGTAAACATTCTGTTGGGCAGAGAGAGGCTAAAAGAATATCCCATTCATTAGGGGTTCCCTGGTAAAAGATCACACACTGCTGTGATGCCTTAACTTCTTTTTCAATTTCTCAAGCAGACAACATCAATAGGATTCTTTGACTCAAACTGCAATGCCTGGAGCGACTGCCCATTATATTCTAAATACTCAAGCCCTGGCTATTGCTCTGTACAAAAAACAATGAGTCGTTCACTGTTAGCTTTAGAAAGCCAGTAGTAGCAATAGACTTCTTGCTCAGTCCGAGCTCTTTATGACTGGTTTAAGGGATATTCTGTTAAGTCCTTGAAGCATGTGATCCGTTTTTGGGTCATTTTTACCAAATCTGATTTGAGTTTTCTATGATGATTTAGTATGAGGGCCTTATTCAGTGGTCTACATAGTTAGAATCACCATGAGAGACTGCTAAGCATCTCGCAAGACTACTTTTTGGCTAGTGAGTCTTGGTCCGGGTGGTTTAAATGTATGCATTGGGCACGTTTCACTAGAGGAAGGAGGCTAGTGCAAGTAGACTGGTGGATTCAAAAAGTAATCTATTCAATCACTCACCCGGCAATCCATGTGTGCACACAATCTCTTATTTACCAACCCATTCTTGTATCCATTGACTGATTATCAGATTCGCCCACTCACCACACCACCTAACTTACCATCCACAGAAGAGGCACGTTCACGTGAAAGAAAAACACAAACTGGCATTGCCAATGCTTTTTCTCGATGCAGACCACAACGCCGGTCGTGTTTTATGTTGCAGTGCGAGGACACATGGCCTTGCCGAGAGGGTATAGGAAGGATGCTGTTCGCTTGGATTGGATGACTGCGAACCAACCTCTTTCTTCGCTGGTCAGGTCTCCGAGTTTATGTCAAGGAATTCAATACAAAGGATGTGATGTTTACTTTTTAAGCTGCTTTTACAAGTGACTGCACAACACAAGCGCGTGTCCCCGCCGCCCCCTGGCTCTGGATTGCTGCAGTGCTGTGCTCAGCTCCCCGTGGCCTTGAGTGTCTCTCAGGACGCGCTCCTCTGCAGACACCGCCGCTGGGAAGGAACCCTGCAAGTTCAAGGGCACGAGACCCGACCTCCCACGACACCTACTTTTACATGATGACGTTTTTTAGCCCCCTTAACATTATATTCTTCTGACTAAACTGTACTTGGGCAATGTCCCTCAATAAATTTAACAATACCTCCACAACTGCCCTCATTTGGGTGACTCCATGCTCGCATTTTAGCATGCGCGCGGACGGTAAACAAATACACAAGTAAATAAAAAAGCCTTGCTTACCCCTCCCGAGCGACTCTCTGCTTGAGGAGAAGGATGATGATGATGAGGAGGAGGATGATGATGAGGAGGAGTCGGCGGCGGCTGCAGGGCGCAGGCAGGGCAGGAGGAACAGGGCCAGGGTCTGCAGCAGGCAGAGAGAGGGCAGGGCAGCCCCGCGCAGCTTCATGGCAACAACAGCACAAGCAGCGTCCGGCTCCGGCAGCTCCTGCAACTTCAATGAGAGAGCATTCCTCTGCCTCGCGGCCGGGCCGGGGAATTTTTTTTTAACTGTAGAAGGAAGTGAGGTTGACGGATGTGGGCGGGGCCAGCGTGTCCTGCTTTCGAATGCCAAAATAACAGCCTAGTTTACCAGGCTAGTGAGAGTCTCAGTGCTGCCGGGTGGCTTTGGGTGCGGGACGATTAGCAGGACCACCGAGGGGGCCGCCGCAAGATGTGGAAGGGGCGGCCAGAGGTGTTTGCCCCATGCCCCCTGCCCTCAAGCGCCTCACGCCGCCAATACACCTAAACTCCAAAGTAGAGAAGAGAGGGGCAACTAATGGCACTATCCCCGCACGGGGGCGCTGCATCGGCAGATTTATTTGAGGCGGATTGTTGGGGTTTCTGTCTCTAATCTGCCTGACATACATTAGCAGTATGGCATCCCGCCCCTCTGACACTTGGCAATGGCGTAGCTCAGACGTCCCCCGAGTACGGGATCGAGGGGGGTCCTGATTGTCAACGTTTGACAGTGAGGAAGAGGGAGATTTAGAAAAAATAAATTAAGGGATTGTATTTTCTCCATGGACTTCTATTGTACTTAAGTGAGGGCAATTCCAGGCGGGTTAAAAAAAGAGTTTCTTTTTTTCATATTTTATATAGCGCGAACTCGACCCGAAGGTATTGGAGCGCTTTACATGAGCCCCGCATTTACATTACACATTCAGGCACGGGGAGATTAACTGCCAGATTCATCAAAGACCCGTTTTCCGAGTCTTTAATAGCGATTCATAAGGAATCGCTATTACAGACTCGCAAAACGGGATTCATGTAGGAATCGCAAAATAAAATGCGATTCCTACACATTCCTTATTTGCAATTAGCAAATTGCTAATCGCAAATAAGGAATAACTCCCCATTCATTCCTATGGGCCTTGCTAATCGCAAATAAGGATGCGATTTCAAGGGTGCTAGGGGTGTCCAAAGGACACCCTGTAGCACCCCTGAAATGTAATCTACATTGGTGTTGCGCACACACATGTCCAAAGGACGTGTGTGTGCAACATGCAACTTAGAAAAATGCATTTAAAAGCATTTTTCTAAGTTTTCGCTTTTTACCACGAGGTTTGACCTCGCCGTAAACAGCGGCCCGAAATTGCGAATTCTCAATTTATAAATGGTTAATGAATTGCATTTAAGGAATCTCAAATAGAGATTCCTTAAATGTAATTCCTCGCAATTTAGCGAAATCGCATTTACCGATTTTTGCATTTGGGATGATGAATCCCAAATGCAAAAATTACGCTCGCAAAGGGCCAGATTCTCAGAATCTGGCCTTTTGCAAGCGCAATTAAGCTTCATGAATCTGGCTGTAAGTGATTTGCCCAGAATCACAGGATGTGGACGCAACCTTGAAGCTCGAACCCTGGTCTTTTTTTTTAAAGTTGAAAATGCTTTATTGAATTTATATGGAGAGACAAATATAATGTAAACACAATGGGGCATATGCATCAACATTCGGTAATACACACGTCGGTAATAGCGAAAAATAACGAATCGTAATTAAGGACATGCAAACCGCGATGCATCAAACAAATCGGTAAACATTACCGATTCGGTAAAAATCGCTATTAAATTGCGAAAGTACGCCCGCAAGAGTAATACCGAGTTAGCTAATACCGATTCGGTATTAGTGAATCCGGTATTTGCGACTTCTGTAATAGCGAAAACGGGAAAATTGCGCGACGCTTCGGAAGCTGCGGACTCAGACAGAACCAGTAGCATCCAGGACAAGGCAAGCAGGACAAGATGGAGAAGGAGGCCCCCCAGCAGGGAAAGGACACACACCGAAAGCGAAAAAGGAAGTTTTCTGATAAGGAGCTGGAAATCCTAATCGAGTGTGTGACCAGCAACAATGACCTACTGTTTGGGAAGTTGTCGCTGAAGGTGCCAGAGGCAGAAAAACGAAAGATGTGGCTGCGCATCAAGGACAAGGTAAATGCCTGCGGAGTCACCCACCGCAGCATCGACGACTTAAAAAAACGGTGGTAAGACCTGCGTAAGAGGGCCAAGTAGAAGATTGTGCAGAGGGTCAAGGATGCTGCTGGCACAGGAGGGGGCACATCCAATGTTACGCCTAACACAGCCCTGGAGGATCTAGTGGAGTCCACCATAGAACCGGAAGCTGTTGTGGGGGTCACACGTCTGGACACCTCTGGTGCTGCGGAAGGAGGACAAGGTAAGAAGCATGGCAGCGTGTACTAAATCCCTGCCCAATCCCCCATGCCAGACCCAGTGCCCATGTAGCGTTGCCCTAAACACATACCCTCACCACTGTGTTGCACCATGGGAGTTGTAGTCCATACATGACTGGGTGCATGCCAGAGCCCAGAGATGAATACTGCAGCAAAGGGCCAAATGTCAGACAGAAAAAGTTATTTATTGTGAGATGCCACAGCTATTTCCACATACTATACCATGATAATAACTATGCACTGTTTCACACACAGATGCATCCCCCATCGATTCTGACGACAGTGCCCGCCTCGTCATCTCCGAGACGCCAGTGTTGTCAGAAGCAGAGTGCTCACAGGGAGCTGAAGCCATGGTCTCCCCTTCACCACCACGGCGGACAACACCTCCACCATCCCTGCGGTCCAAGACACCACCACCACGACCACCACCATCCTTGCAGTCCAAGACACCACCACCACCAGTGCGGGCCACTCCGTAGAGCAGCAGAGCAGATGTTCCCTCCCGGCCCGTGTGAAGGACTGGGTTATTTAAGACCCAGCGGTGCCAGGGGACAATACCTGAAACCTTCGTGGGTAACCTGCTCCGGCGTACAAATGACAGAGACACGGGACACTTCCTTCGGCGTCAAAGATTCGAGGTTTATTTACTGCAGGGAACACAGAAGTCACAGGAAGTACAACGAGTGTAGGTTCGAGGAGACTGCTTCAATTTGCTACTGTGGATCGCTCCTTTTTATACACATTTCTCTCGTAGGTTTACATGGTACACAAAGGTTTACAACTTGGTTCCCATAATTATCCCCGAGAGGGGTTGCTTTGATGCATTCAAGGTCCGGAACATAAGTGCGGAAACATTTGGCGGTTCCCAACTGTAAAAACCCATCTTCCCACCATTAGTACATTCCAATCAGCAGTAAAACAGATCGAAGAAGGAACAAGGACAGGTGCAGAGGAAGATGGAAACAGTGGGGAGATCGGAAAGGGTGTAAAAGGGGAGGTATCGGGAAACACGAGCTACAGGCATCAAAGGGACGTGCCTAATGAGATGCACGGCTGAGACAATAGACCGGCACGGTAAGATGAGCCTCGAGCAGGGCCATCTGCCTTACAGTATCATCCCCCTCATCAGAAAGACACTTTCAAAGGAAATGTGTCTTCCGCAAGAGTCTTGGGAATCCCAGGGTCGCGAAGCGGACAACGTCCGTTCGCTGGCTACTTGAGGGCAAGAAACAAAATGGATGCCGTATCTAAGATGGAACCCGTGGGTACAGATAGATAAACCCACAAAACAGACAAACGGTTTAGGTTAGCACAGCGAAACTGCGTACACCCACTAAACTCGTCATTTGCGGTTCATAGATACCAGACTCGACCATATTCGTGCAAGTTGAAAACACCACTTACAATCGTCAAGGAACCTCAGACGCTCCTTTTGCCCTCATGTAGGCAAGCACTAGTCGGAATCATACTCGATATTCATCAAACCATCTAGATGTTGCTGTAACATAGCTCTGTCCAACCGAGCTCCTTCGGTAACAGGCGGCTGTCTTATACACGTCGTAGCACAGAGGCCACATAAGGCAGGACCACACTGCACACAAAGGCAACACGTGAACAGGAACGTCACAACAACTCCGATGATCATCAGAATTTTCCAACCCCAAGTCGACATCAGGACCCAAAACCACCCAAGTAGCGTCCAATCTCCTACATCCACGTGTATGGATTCAGAGATCTTATGCAACTTAGAGATGGCTTGATAGACGGTCGGAGCGTTATCTGGAATGAAAATACAGCAGCTCGAATGGATCACCTTACATACTACACCTCGATCTGCTAAGATCACGTCTAAAACCATACGGTTTTGTAACGTCATAAGCCTATCCGCCTGAAGTTCTGTGGTGATATTACCAAGGGCACTGGCAGTAATATTAGCTGTTGATTCCACCACTCGAGTCAACTGTCTCAGGTTCCTACTATTAACCATAGGTCCCCAAAACGGGAGGAAACTCTTGAAAAAGTCTCCTGCCTCTTGACCGGCAGTGTCCTCTTCGCTAATTACGCCTCTCACAACTCTAGTCTTGTGATAGTCTGCATCTACAGTGAACGTCGGAGGCAACAGATTTGCGATAAAACATGAGCCCACAAAGTCGGAGGGCAACCATGTATACGCACGATCATGGCAGACAAAATATGTACCCTTGGCAGCCAGAAACACAGGGGACGAGACCATCGGCAGGATATAAGTCTCGGAGCAAGCACTCTCTCCAAGACGAGATTTTGGTCTTCGGCCACGACCCATTAGACAGAAATTACCAAGGTGGGGTACGACCCATATTGGAGGCGAGCTTCTAACCTGCTTTTCTCCCACGAGCGCACTATACTCAGCCTCACTCAGATCCCTGTAGGCTCGCACCTCTTCCTCTGGGATGAGCGACGGCTCATAGATATCCCTATCTAAATCGGCAATCGCTATAGCCAGAGGCTTGTGGTACGGACCGGGACCAAAGTGTGGAGGACGTGGCCCTCGATTGGGGTAGGAATCTAGTGCGCTTCGAAACATTGTTTGGAATGCTCGAGCTGAACCCTGGGAACTATAAGGTAGGACCAGATATGGAATTCCCTTATCCGTGGTATGTGGCATCAGCCCACACACCCAACAATTAGTAGTGTTAACCACTAACTGGTGCTGATGAAGGAGCTGGATAAAGGAATTATTTCGGAATTCTGCACGTCTAGCCTGTTCGTGTTCGGGTAAGATGTGGAAAGAATGAGGGGATGCAGTGGAGGTAAGCTTAGGGTCAGAAGTAGGAGTAGGTATGGCAGAAGGACTAGTAGAACGACATCATGTAATACACCCCACCCGCCAATAGTGCAGAAACAGTCAAAAACAATAGGAACAATTGAAACATAAAACATTTGGTACGAATAAGTTGTTGCAGTTTGAATCTTTGCGCCTGAGCTTCTTCCAAATCCATCAGCTTTGAAAACGCCATCCCCTATGACCGTCCGCAACGTTTCTTGACGCACTTCGTTCTGTGTAGCAGTAGTCAATCCCTAGGAGTTCCCAGGAACCGACGGTCTTTAACCTAGCGTCAAGACCTACTAACCAGAAGGAAGTACACGCGCGGCCCTACGGCCTTTATTCACAATGTATGTACAAAAAGATCTCTCAGCTGTGGAAGCAAAAACACATGTGGAACGAAACTCAATATTTACAAAAATAATCACAATAATACGGGTGTTCAGACTGATCGTGGCAAACAGGATAATGCAATTGTCAAGGGACAAAACGAACTTTCTTTACTAGTCTTTAATGCTGGATCGCAAAAAGTATTGAGTTTTCCCAGGACGTGTCTGTTCATCAAACAAAGGATCCGATGAGGGAACAGAGTTCTGCTGATCAGCCGAATGTTTAAGTCTTGAGTCTTTTGATGACAAATGTTCAACAATGTCTTTCTGCTGCACTGAGGATTCTCCGACAGGTTGTGCGTCGCTAAAAGGTACAAAAGCCGGCAATCCTTCGGTTTCAGCTGAAGCAATGCCCTTCCTCACCCACGAGTCTGCCGGTAAAGGTATAGGAACCTTCTTGGTATGAGTGGCATGCACCCAATTTTTTCGACCTTCCAAACGGACGGCAGTTCTCGTGGCAAGGAGGACCTGGAAGGGTCCAGTGAAGCGGGGTTCCAAATTCTTTTTGCGGGCAAAGTTGCGGGTAACCACCCAGTCTCCGGGTTGGAGCTGGTGGCCTGGACCCTCCGTCTGCGTCGGCAATGCTTCGTAAACCTGTTGGTGAATTAACCTCAGTTTAGCAGTCAGATCATACAAATAGTCAATCAACATTGGGTACTCAAGATTAGAAAACACACCCGGTCTAGGGACCCCCCAAACATTCGCAGGACGACCGAACACTATTTCATAGGGACTAAGCCCTACTCGGGAGTGTACTGTCGCTCTTGTTGACAATAAAGCTAAGGGTAAAGCGTCAGGCCACGAAAGACCAGTCGTAGCCTGAATCTTCGCTAGTTTTAGTTTAAGGGTGCCATTGTACCCTTCAACCAAACCAGCTGACTGGGGATGATTGGCGCTATGGAATTTTTGATTTATTCCAAGGCCCTTACACACACTCTTCATCACACTCCCCACAAACTCACTTCCATTATCGGACCATACAATCCGAGGCATTCCATACCGAGGAAAGTATTCCTTCAGTAGGATTTTCGCAGTCGACAGGGCAGTGTTGTCTTTGAGAGGGTAGGCTTCAATCCATCGGGAGAACGCGCAAACCACAACTAAAACGTATTTCAGGTTATTGCATCGCTCCATATGGATGAAGTCTAATTGAATCACCTCAAAAGGACATGAAGGGGGAGCAAAATGGCCAGGAGGTGTTGGGGTTCCCTTACCAGGATTGTACAACATACATACCATACAATTCTTAACCAATCGTTCAGCACATTTCGTGATACCATCATTCTTCCACACAGGGGACAGCAACTTACAAATACCTTTCACGCTAATATGTGCTAACCCATGTGCCATTGTCACAACAGCTAGCACATATGCATCTGGCAACATCCATCTCTTATTCTCCGACAAATCAACCCAACAACCATTCGCATCCAACTTTCCCGTACTCTCTTTCCACTTCGTCTTTTCAGTCTCGGTGGCCTCATTCTGAATCGCTTTCACACTCTCGATAGTATCCTCACACATACCAGTCTCTGTAGGCCACCTAACCGAACTCGTCACATACATTTGAGTGCTAAGGTTCCGGGCAGTCTCCTTAGCAGTCTCATCCGCAAATGCATTACCACAGCCAACGTCATCCGTCACCTTACGGTGTGCACTACATTTAACAATCGCTACCTGCTTAGGCAACGTAAGTGCATCCAAAAGATCCTTCACAAGCTGTCCATGCTGAATCTTCGTACCATGCGACGTCATAAAACCTCTCTCTCTCCACAATCGTCCAAAGCTATGAGCGACGCCAAATGCATATTGGCTGTCGGTAAACACATTCATACGTTTCCCTTTCGCCAACACACACGCTCTAGTTAGGGCAACTAGTTCTGCAGCCTGGGCAGAGTTCTGATTCAATCTTGCAGCTTCCACAACAGTATTCAAAGTTACAACAGCATATGCAGTAGTCACATCACCATTTGGCAATTTAAAACATGAACCATCCACATACAAAGTTCCATCTGGATCTTCCAAAGGAGTGTTTTTAAGGTCCACTTGACCTTTTGTTTCCTCCTCAGTCCTTAAATAACAGTCATGTTCTGCTATTTCATCTGATTCCGTGCTAATTGGTAGCAAAGTCGCCGGGTTCAGAACATTGCAACGTTTTATCTGAATATGACTTGCCAACAGCGTCAACTCGTACCCAGACAACCTCGCACTCGTCAAGTGCTGAGTTTTCGTACGATTCAAAAGAGTGTCAACTGCATGCGGAACCATCACCGTAAGCATATTATCCATGACCAATCCTGCTGATTGTCGGATGGACACCGCAGCTGCCGCTGTTGCTCTCAAGCAACTCGGCAATGCTCTAGCTACCGGGTCCAAGGTCGAGGAAAAATATGCACATGGACGTTGCTTACCACCAAAAGGTTGCGTTAAGACGCTCAAAGCACAACCTTATCTCTCGTGAACATATAATGTAAACGGCTTGCTGTAGTCAGGGGTACCTAACACAGGAGCCGAACACAATGAATCACGCAATTCAGAAAAACGCTTCTGACATTCCTCCGTCCATGGTAAAGGAGTTGAAACATCCTTGCACGTCAGAGCCACCAATGGTTTCGCTAGCAATGAAAAATTTGGAATCCATTGCCTACAATATGACGTGATACCTAGAAAGGCACGCACATCTCTTTGGGTTGTTGGCACAGTCATTCGCGCAATTGCTGCAATTCTCTCTGGGGTCAACCGTCTTCCCTCCTTTGACAATAAGTGACATAGATAGGTTACTTCTTGACAACAATATTGGAGTTTAGAAGGTGACACCTTGTGATGTAAGTCACAGAGATGTTGCAGTAACGACACCGTAGCAATTTTGCAAATGTCCTGAGTATCTGCAGCCACCAATAAGTCATCGACATATTGGATTAAGGCCGCACCAGCCGGCAACGTAAACGCATCCAGTTGACCCTTCAAGGCTTGACTGTAAATCGATGGACTCTCACAGTAGCCCTGAGGAGCACGTTTAAACCGGAAGCTACGGCCACCAAGAGAGAAACCGAAAAGGTCTCTGCTTTCTTCGGCAATCGGAATGCTAAAGAAAGCATTCTTCAGATCGATCACCGAAAACCACGATGCAGAAGCTGGAATCAGAGTCAGTAACGCCGTGATGTCAGGCACAACAGGGAACTGAGGAATCACAATTTTATTTACCTCCCGTAAATCGATAACAAAACGATAAACAGGTGGTTTTGAGGGATCAGTACGTTTCAGAATGGGCAATACAGGGCTATTGCACACGTTTCCCCGAGTTTCTTCAATAACATCTTTCTCGATCAGATCATAGATGATCGCTAACAGTGCTCGTTCACCATCAAGAGAGATTCGATACTGGGGAATACGTGGCAATCGCACGTTAGATTTCAGCTGAACAACATAAGGGGAGATGTCAAGCAGGCCCACGTCATTGGGACCTGTTGCCCACAAAGATGCAGGAAGAGAACTCAATTCCGGTGGAAACTTATCGAGAGACAAATACATAGGAGAGACAACCCTCTCACCCAAAGTAAGCTTTACTCCCGCAGGAGAACAGTACAAAGTCGCATACAAACGTTTTAGCAAATCCAGGCCCAAAAGATTTTCACCACATCCAGTAGTCAAAATCAACAGAGCTTGCAGCTCACGAGGCCCAATTGTAAGGGGCAAAGGGCGCGAAACTGGATTGCTAACGGGGGCGCCAGAGAATCCAACGGAAACATTTGTTAAGCCAGACAAAGGTGCGCCAGGGAGTTTCGAATGCATTATGGAACTTTTCGCTGCACCAGTGTCCAACAGAAAAGGCTCAACGACGCCCGATGTAGCAACTGCGACGTAAGGCCCGCTCTGATCAACCGGAGCTGATACCACTCCCTCTCCTTGTCTATGGCTGTCCTAGTAATTACTGTCGTCAGTTCCCTGATCGACGTAATAATCGTCTACATTGTACTGTGCATATCGTCCTTGCGATGATCCACGTTGATCAAAACAGTTATTGGAATTTGATGAGTTATCTGAACGATCATTTTGAGCACCACGACCCCTACCACGTGATGTCTGCTGAAAACCACCACGACCTCCTCTAGATATGTTACCACTATTACGATCATTTAGAACAGGACAGTTGAATTTTAAATGACCCTCCTGTCTACAATAGGCACACTGATTGTACCCTAACGAGGATCTTTGGGAAGAGGAGTCATTTCGCGATTGCGACCTATTTGATTGCGGCTGCGATCGATTCCGCTGCGAATCGTTCTGATTCGAACGCGGAGGATAAGCCTGCTGCAACAACACTTTAGTTTTGAGTTCTTTCGTCTTTTTATCGGCGCGGTAATTCTCTTCTTTTTCTCTGTTCTCGTAATACTGTGCCGTAGCCAATATTTGAGTAGAAGTAGAGACAGCCCACGCACTCTCGGAATTTTTCAATTTATTGCTCAAGTCGGGCAATAAGTTAGAGACAAATTTATCCACAAACAACCGCTGACCACCCTCAGTGCCCATATCCTGACCACTATGGTCGATGAATGCCTCCTCAAATCTCGTAAAGAAATCAGAGACACTCTTGTCCTTCTTCTGTCTACAAGCTGACAATTTGTCCCAGTTCACCCTCATAGCTGGCATAAGTGTTTTCATTAGGGTAATGATTCTCTGAGGGAGATCAGCAATCAACTGTTCGGGTTTTGCACCACCAGTTTGCAACCCATCCGCCGCTATAAGGGCAGCCCAATCACCACCTAATTTGTTTGCATGATTTTCCTGACGAATCTTAGCCCATACCGGTTGCGGTACGACATTGCCAAACAGCATATCGATATCGGCAAGATTCATTATCGTAGCATCTACAAGCTGCGACAATTCCTTATAGTACCCTGCAGGATTTTTACGAGGGTCAGGCAAAGATTGCTTCACCTGCAACACTTCCGATCGTTTCCACGGGAGATGAATCCATACTCTCTGGAAGTGTGGCAGGATCGGCGGAGCTCGGGTGGCATCACCTGGCATGTACACTGGTGGAACCTCGCGCATGGGATACTGACCAGACGCATCTAACTGTCTTTCAACGTCCTCAACGAACAAGGCCTGAAGTATCGGAGAGGGACGGAGGGCCAATAATTGCTCGATGGCACGTCGAACATTTGTACCCACTACCATTCCGCTCGAAAACTGAAGCTGTAGATTAGTCAAAGCGGTCAACACATCGTCAGATGCGTCAACCGATATTTGATCGCGCAGAACCTTACACATTTCTTCGAAAACGTATCTCTGTGTCGGTACATTGAATTGACAGAACGTATCAAGTACAGCACGTGGAGGATTTCTGAGAGGGTGTGTCATCCAACCCATCGCCATGTTATACAGCGCGGCACGTTCCCTGTTACCGGGAAGCTGGCTACGTCTTTGAGGACAGTCCGAACCAGCGGACTCAAGAATAGGTCCAAGAGAATTAAAGAAGTTAGCAGCAACAGGAGAGGTACGACATCGAGTAGATGGAGAAGTATAACATAAGGGATTAACAAGAGAAGGAGTAGAAACAGAAGAAGCAACAGGAGTAAGTAGAGCAGGAGCAGTAGCGGGAGCAGGAGTAAGTGGAAGTACAAGCGGAGGAGCAGTAGGAACAGCAGTAGGCAAAGGAGCAGGAACAGTCGGAAGAACAGGTACAGGTTGAGGAACAGGTTGGGGAGGAAGAATAGGAGGAAGTACCGGGGGTACCACGGGAGCTGTGGTACCCTGTGCATACGGAGGTGGCGATTTCATAAGATAGGACATTAAAGGATCCTCAACTAATTCTTCCTTTTTATCCGACTCCGTAGGCAAAGCGGGATAACATTTATCTACAGACATACGCTGAAGCCTATCAAATACTTCCTTTTCCTTATCCTCCTTATCACGCTGAAACTGCTCTGCTTTCTTTATAATGGTAGCAACACCATCTCTCTGATTACGTTTAGTTTGTCTGATCTCTTTCTGTCGGGCTTCTTTACGCCACAACCAAAAGGCATCAAACATGGCCGGCCTTGACTTCTTCTTAAACAATTTAGCCTCAAGATTATCTAAAATCGGGGTCTCAAAACTACCGTGGGGTGGCCAACTAAGGACACCATCTTTTTTGGTGTAGCAAATCCAATATTCATTAAAAGCAATCGGGCCTAGCCCATGTTTACTATAGAGCTCATAAGTGGGAGTTCCAACCGGAGGTATCGGACAAGAGTCCTCCAGTCGGGAATCCGTACCACAACGTCTGAAACAACTAAACAGAGTACTGCGACCAGGCATCTTGCACACTAGCCGAGTTCCACAAACTTCAAAGGTTACGGGATTTACCAAGTCCCTGCAAAGAGCAAAAACCCTCGGTCTTTGGCGGCTGCAGTCGTCAAATATCACAACAAAGTACCACGAACCACAAATGCAATGGAACCATGCAACAACTAAGCAACCACAACCAAGAACTCTGGGAGCGACCCACAAATACTTAACTCAAGGATCGATGGCGTCACCAGGAAGGCCCGTCAATCGTCTCGCTATACCAAGGACTACGCCAGGCGCCAAAACAGGTCTACAGTCAGGGCAGAAGTCCGTCGCAGCCGTCGGGAGGCGGGAATCTTCGCGGGAAAAGTCGTCGGGCCACTTATTTCGACAACAGGATCGATGAAGCGGGGTGCACCTTCCCTCGGAGATTTCACACGAAGTTCCTCACGATCGTCGGGCTTGGACCGGTACCACTGATGCAGCCCCACGTGGGCGCCAACTGAAGGACTGGGTTATTTAAGACCCAGCGGTGCCATGGGACAACACCTGAAACCTTTGTGGGTAACCTGCTCCGGCGTACAAATGACAGAGACACGGGACACTTCCTTCGGCGTCAAAGATACGAGGTTTATTTACTGCAGGGAACACAGAAGTCACAGGAAGTACAACGAGTGTAGGTTCGAGGAGACTGCTTCAATTTGCTACTGTGGATCGCTCCTTTTTATACACATTTCTCTCGTAGGTTTACATGGTACACAAAGGTTTACAACTTGGTTCCCATAATTATCCCCGAGAGGGGTTGCTTTGATGCATTCAAGGTCCGGAACATAAGTGCGGAAACATTTGGCGGTTCCCAACTGTAAAATCCCATCTTCCCACCATTAGTACATTCCAATCAGCAGTAAAACAGATCGAAGAAGGAACAAGGACAGGTGCAGAGGAAGATGGAAACAGTGGGGAGATCGGAAAGGGTGTAAAAGGGGAGGTATCGGGAAACACGAGCTACAGGCATCAAAGGGACGTGCCTAATGAGATGCACGGCTGAGACAATAGACCGGCACGGCAAGATGAGCCTCGAGCAGGGCCATCTGCCTTACAGTATCATCCCCCTCATCATAAAGACACTTTCAAAGGAAATGTGTCTTCCGCAAGAGTCTTGGGAATCCCAGGGTCGCGAAGCGGACAACGTCCGTTCGCTGGCTACTTGAGGGCAAGAAACAAAATGGATGCCGTATCTAAGATGGAACCCGTGGGTACAGATAGATAAACCCACAAAACAGACAAACGGTTTAGGTTAGCACAGCGAAACTGCGTACACCCACTAAACTCGTCATTTGCGGTTCATAGATACCAGACTCGACCATATTCGTGCGAGTTGAAAACACCACTCACAATCGTCAAGGAACCTCACGTGATGGAATCGGATCACAGTTCAGCACCCCCAAATGTTCCACGCCAGGCTGTCGTCACTCCAACCAGCCAAACTGCAGCACAACAGCGCATCAGGCAGAGGGCTGTGCCCCCGGGTCGGGCTGCTGCAAGACCAGTCGATCTGTCCGAAGGGTACGGAGTTGTGGAGACCCGGATTATGCGTGTCCAGCGCCTGCAGGGGAGACACATGGGTGCCATGAAACTCTCCATGACCAAGCTATGAAACAAACTTAGCAACATGACTGACGCTGTGTGTGAGCACACCAGTGCCGTAGCTGCCGGCAACAATGAAATAAAGCTTTGCCTGCAAGAACTGACACGTGCCGTAGTGGCAGGCCAACAGAGTGAGCGCCGATGTCACAGGCAGATCATGCTGACAGTGACTTCAACCAACAAGGCCATTAATAAGCTGTGCAACAGCACGGCTGTGCTGTCCCGCAGGTCTGTGTCCCTGCAAGTGGACCTAGGTCATTATTGTGGGGATGTGGCAAAGGCCCTTGAGAGGGTGACCACTGCAGTGGAGCAACTGCAGCCTGGGTCAGCCAGTGTCAGCATTCTGGGAGCGGAAGAGGGGAGTGAGGCAGCCTCCAGTGACAGCAGCGTCTCCCTGTCGGACATCAGCGGGAGGAGGCGCAGTGGCCGCAATGCAACTGCCACAGACTCCCATCGTGTAGAAGCCGAGGAGTCACAGGACAAGAGACTGGGCGTACGCGGCAAACGGAAGTGAACATGTGGCAAAGTTACACTGTCCTTGGTGACGTAACCATGGCCAGACTAAAGTGCCGCACGCATCACCCGTTCTGAGGAGGGACAATTTAAGTTTGACTTTAACTGCAGCAGCAGCATGTTTGTGTTACGTTTATCTGCACCAGTCAGGTGTCCATTCCCATTAAACCCTTGCAAATCAGATCCTGTTGTCAAGTCACTCTCTTACCTGTCTCAGAAATGATTCTGTGTGATGTATGTCTGCCTCCGTTGCCCTTCAGCTGTGTTGGGCACATGCGCCTGTCGGTGTTGGGGGGGTGGTTGCTGTGCACGTAGTTCATCCTCTCCGTCCACCTCTATGGGTATCCCCCTGCGTGTGGCAATGTTGTGCAGGATGGCACACACAGCAATGATCTGGCAGCAGGTCACTGGGTCATACTGCAAGGCACCTCCAGTCTTGTGCAGTATTCGGAAGCGGCTCTTGAGGATGCCGAATGTACGCTCAACCACATTCCTTGTGCTGATGTGTGCTCTGTTGTAGCGCTGCTCTTGCGGTGTAGCTGGGTTGAGGTAGGGAGTGAGTAGATATTCACGCAATGCGTATGCACTGTCAGCTGCAGGATGGGGAGAGAATGGTCATCAGCATGATTGCAAATATACATGTGGGGATGGAGTGGGTGGAGAGTACGATGATGCATCAATATGTACCTAGTAGGTGTCCCTCTCCAAATTCACAGTTGATCAGGCGCCTGTGGAAGCCACAGTGACGGAATATGTAAGCGTCGTGTGTGCTCCCGGGGAATTGGGCTACAAGGTCCGTAATGATGTACTTGGCATTGCACACCACCTGCACATTTATAGAATGATATGACTTCCGGTTGAGGAAAATGTATTCGGTGGCTGATGGAGGACAGATGGGGACATGCGTGCAGTCAACACACCCTATGACATGGGGGAATTGTGCCACCTGGTAGAATTCCCGTTTGGTGCGGGTCAGCTGCTGAGGGGTTGTGGGGAAGGTGATGTGGCGATTTATTAATGTCAGCATGGCCTCTAGGAACCGGTGGAAGAAGCGTGATAAAGCTCTTTGCGACACGCCTCCAGTCTCAGCTATTACCCCCTGGAAGCTTCCAGACGCAAGCAGGTGCAGGCAGCATAGGACCTGCACATGGGCTGGTATGACATTGGTCCTACGTGTCTCGTGCTGCAGTAATGGTTCCAGGTCTGCTATTAGGCGCATTATCATGGCACGGTTGAGTCTATACCTGTCGTACACCTGTTCCTCGGTCTGCCCCAGCAAAGTGATGCGCACCCTGAAGATCCTGTCCTGGATCATCCTCCTGCGCTGGGCCTGGGCGTTGATCCTCCTCCTCCTAGCAAGCACATAGAGGGCAGCCATTTTGGTTGACATGTGCGGTTTCCCAGGGCATTTTTGAAGGGTTACTGATTGTCAGCACCTGCTGTTGGGGTTGTAATTTTTTTTTCTGTCCTTCAGTTTACTTTACCTCCTGATTGTGATTCCCCTTATTTTGCTCATGCTAAATTGCGATTTTTTTGATTTTCGGTATTAGCGACTTTTCATGCATACATTGCGATTCGTTATTAGCGATTCGGTATTACCGTGGTCAGCTTTGGGGTTCGGTAATTCCGATTGTCTGTTTAGCGATTCGGTAATTTACCGCAGGGGTTTATTAGTGATTCTTTATTTTTTACCGATTTATTGTTTGATGCATAGCATTTTCTGGTTTTGCGTTCGGTATCGGCCTGTTTTACCGAATCGCTGTTTTACCGGGAGGTATTTTCGTTGATGCATCTGCCAGAATATTCAAAACAGTCCAATTCAAGCACGGTGAATAAAAGAAATACGTGTAAGCTTAACAGTTCAATATACCCGAGCTCGAATTGAAAACTAAAAAGTATTAAAACAATAAGCATTTTTAGGAGATTTTGTAAGAGAAGAAAAGAGGGAGAAGGAAAAAAATGCGAAAAGCAGAAGAGAGAAAAAGAGGAAAATGAAATGATAAGCAATTTCAGGAGTCTAAACAGGCCAATCTGGCTGCTTGGGAAAGAAAGAAAACAGGCATCGTGAACATAAAGTGGGACACAAAAAATAAAAAAACAGGTGAATGTATTCTCCCCATTGATTTTTATTGAAACAGGTACAATTGTAGAGGGAGACACCGAAAATAAAGTAATTTTTGGCTTAAAAAAACAGGAGTCTCCTGGCTGAATCAGGTCCGTTGGCATTGTAGGGCGGTTCGAGCATACATGCTAACATTTTGAAACTAGAAAGAAAGAGATTTTGAGAAAAAACCGGGGGCCTACTTTTTCCAATTGACATACATTAAAGGAAAGACAATTTCAGATGGGAAACAGTTAATATTTAGCCATTTTTACATTAAAAAATAGCGAGTCTCTCACCTAAATCGGGCCTATATGTTTGTGCTGTAATGAGAAACAGCCATGACTTGTTTGGAAAAATTACACTGAAGGTGTCAGAATCCCTTTGAGACGGCCATTGGGCACGCACAAGCTACATGGGCCCCACCCAGCTTTTACTCCTGATGTCCTGGAGCTCGACCTACTATGAATTCAGAGCAACTGGGCCAAGTACCCTCAGTTCTCAGTGGTAGCTGTGGACGGGCAGTCAAAGGCTTCCTCAGGGGTGGGGAGAGTGTAGATACGAATTACCCCCAGGCCCCTTATGTCCTTGTCCCATTCAATACTATGTGGAGATAACCATCTCCCAACAGAAACAAGCATTTGCAATGCAATAGGTCTCGCATTAGGAAAGTTTGAGCTATTGGTATTGTAAATGACACATTTTTTATGTATATGCTGGTTTTTAAAATAGCGAAATTAATAGCTTTGTCATTTACAATGGCAATAGTTTTAACGTTTGCAAATGTGACACCTATAGCATTTGTAATGCAATATGCGTTGTATTTACGTGACTTAGATGTATTGATATTACAAATAACAATGGTTTTTATTTTTTTAAATAATTAATACTTAAATAAAAGCTACTGTAATTTATAATGCCAATTGCTTAAACTTTTGTAAATAACTTTTGTGAAGACTATGTTCAGTGTATTTTATTGTGACGAAAATATAAGAACCTAAGTGAAATATTAACATCTTTTTGTGACATTGTAATAAAGCTTGAAACATTGAGAGAACATACTTGAACTAGGTGTTGTTGAATGGTTGCACAGATTGATGTTGTGGTGCCCCTGAGTGATGTTGTAGTGGCGACGAGTGATGCTGTGGCGTTTAGTGATGCTGTGGTAGGGCATAGTGATGTTGTGGTGTCCCTGAGTGATGCTGTGGTGATGCACCACTGATTTTGCAGTTTCCTACCTTCGTAAATAGTATAGCAACCGGTTCTACCAATTAGCTCAGTAGTGCTCATTTTATCAACTGAGGAAAGATGAAAGTCTGAGCAGAGTGACCAGGATTGTAACATGCTACTTAGACACTGTGGGGAACCACCGGCGCAGATGTTTTACCTGCGTTGGAACCTGTGGCCGAAAGTCCCAAAGACATTTCTATCCGGCGCACAGGCCCGCGCATGTGTTTTAAAGGTTTGGAGCCTGGAGGTGTGACCACATACAGATCTCCGCAGTGGGCGTATCACGCCTCTGATCCACTACACAGATGTGTTTTTTTTTCTCTAAGGAGACATTTTCAGATAAAACGTGAAACCCTGTCGCTGTGCCTTAGAAGACAGCTGCCATGATGAGGTTTCTGGAGAGTGCATGGTCTTTTTTCCCGTAACTCCTTGGGCGTGCCCACCATGCAGTAGAAACAAAAACGAAAAAACAAAAGTGCGGTGTGCAACATTCCAAAGTTTCCGTGCCTGTTTTCACAGATGCTCAGCGCCGCGGTAGTGTCACTGCGGACTACGACTTTCAATTGAAACAATTTGGGATGAAAGACCGACGTGCCACAACCCACGGGCTTTCCAAGTCCTACGGACTCCCTTCCTTGGCGAAAGTGCCCGCAGAAGACACCAGTGTAGGTACGGTAGTGTCTACTCACCGATCTCTCCATCCATGTCCGTCTCCCTGTCCTCAGACACCCCTTCCAGTTCCAGCAGGACATCCTCGTTGTCCACCTTCATGGCTGCTCCTTGCAGAAGGATCCCGCCACTCTCCCAGGACTTGGAAAACGCAACAGCCTGCTCACAGCTGGAGAGGGGAGGGGCCCTGGGTGGGCAGAAAGAGGCTGTAAGGGCGGCAGGAGGGGAGGCTGCCACTGCCGGGAGGAGACTGGGGAAGCCGGACTCGAGCAGAAGAAGGAGTCAGTGGTGAGGAGACGAGGCGGCTGGGATGGAGAGGAGGAGGCAGAGAGGGATAGAGAGGAGGAGCAGCCAGTGGCAAAGAGAACGAGAGATGAAGAGTGAGACTCGAGGGTATGTGGCGTAACAGCCAGAGCTTCAAGTCTTGGCATCCACTCACTCTCCTGTGATCCTGGGCAATCCCCCTGCCTCCTAAAACAAGCTTAATGTTAGGCACGCACACTAAGGCTTATCTAAATCAACAGATAAATCCTCAGTTTAGACACCAATCATGCATTGCATCTGCGTATTCATTCGCTACAACCGTCGGCGGGTTGTCGGTTCCCCAAAAGGTCCAAAGTACATTATGTTGCCGCCTTACCTCTCCGTCGGTGCCTCGGGTGTCTCCTGAGTTCTTGGGAGGTCCTGAGGCACTGGAGAGGCCGCATTTTCAAACACGGGTGCCGGATGTATGTCGCGTCACGTGTTGGAGCTACAGAATTGAGTTATATTCGCAATTTCATGTAGTTCCTAGAGTCCTGTTGGTATTCGTACTCAGACATACTAGAACCATCCCGAATCATTGGAGAGGCCATATTTGCAAACACGGGAGCTGGATGTACGTTGCATCATGTGTTTGAAACTACAAAGTCACGTCACTTTCGTGAATCATTGGAGAGGCCATATTTACAAACTCAGGCGCTGGATGTACGTTGCATCACGTGTTTGAAACTACAAAGTCACGTCACTTTCGTGAAATCCGGAAGCGTTATGCCTATTGTGGGGCGGGACTTCCGGGGTAAGCCTGTGCCCACGGAGTGTCTGGCCGATTGGAAAGTGGTGACATGGGGCTCCCAAGCCTGAGGGAGAGCTGCAGGGGCATCCGTCGATGCAAGTGCAGTGAGTGGGGCTTGGTTGTACCGTGGGGGCTGGTGCGTGGAGTACGAGTGCAGTGGCTGGGGGCAGCTGGGGCATATGGGCGCGGCTGGGTCGTTAGATTACAAGCGAGATATCGAGTACGTATGCAGTGGCTGAGGGAGACTGGTGTGTGTGTGCGCGCGCGTTCAAAATGCAAGCGCGTCTTACAAGTGCGGCGCGTCCACAGACCACAATCTGCTCGTACACCGGCCTGTACCACTTGGAAGGCAAGTCAATCACAATAGATCCAGCTGGCAGTAGCGCTTTCGCGCTGCAACGCCAGGCAAGACCTAAAAAAGGATCAGAAGTATGCTGGGACACTAACCTTGCCCCTCTCACCGGGAGTACATAAGGGGTACTTACCCAGCATTCCGCCTGTCCTTTTTTTCTGTCTGTTGACAGAATGGACTTAGATGCTGCTCATGGTGGGCTGGGGTGGCGTGCGCTTCTTCTCACCTCTCCCCACCCGGCTGCCTGGCTTCGCGGGCAGGGGGGTTTTGTTAGTCTGCCTCCTGGCCTGCCGGGCTTGCTGGGAGGCAGGGCTGTTCCTGGCTGGAAATCCTGGTTACCGGCCCTTTGCGTCTTTCTGTGGCCTGGCCGGGTGGAAGACGCGCTGCGCTTGATGTCCTGTGGATTTCCTGAGCCGGATGTTGGAGTGGGGGCCTTGTTCCTGTTGGTGTTCCGGCCCCCACTTCGGGTTAGTCCCACGTAGCGGTGTTTTGTTCTATCGCAGGATTGTTCCCAGTTGCATGTCAGTTTCTCCTCAGTGGTTGATAGGCTGTAACCGTTTCCTGGCCACCTGCTTGTGATCTGCCAGGAGTCGAAGTTCACACATTACAATTGCGGACCTGTGATGGGACACCAATGCAGAGAATCCCACCTTGTACAGATCTTCTATTCTGTCGTTTAGACCTGCGTCTCCCCTTGTACCTTTCAAACCATCTGTATGTGAAGCAAGAAAGAGTTAAGGAGCGGTCCATCTACACTTTAAACTTCTTTCCTCATGCTGCCTGCCTCGCTTTTTACCTCATTACAATTTAGGCATGGATGCAGTATGGTGCAGCAGCGGTGCGTCCATTGGGGCGTAGGGGCGTAGCCCCACCAGCCCTGCCTGGACCCGCGGCTGCCGTAAAATAATTAAAATAAACGTTTTTACTCACTGTGTGTCATTAATTATATTTAGCACGATATTGATTCGGCGCCGCCGGGCAGCACCCGACTGAATCAGGAGTGCGCGGGGGTGGGGGCGGGCTGGTGTGGTCACGCCGGTGATTGATTGACATCACGACGTCACGACGAGTCTTCTTCTAGCTGTTTTACTTAACTTTTCCCACATGTATGCTTCGGGCAGCAACTTGCCCGAGCATGCGCATGAAAGTCCCCAGGGGCCCATTAGCTAGGGAGGGGGGGGTGCAGGTTTATGCTGGCGGCACCCCCTGCAGCAAAAGGGTGACAGGGCGAGCAGTTAGGGTGCCCTCTCCAAGCCCAGGATTGGCCGGTCACCGCGCAGCACAGCAGGGGCAATCCACATTGGATGCCGAGCGTGGGTGCCCTGCAATGGCCAATCACTGTCTCTGTAGTCATGCAGTGATTGGCCCCCTGCGCAGCAAATCATTTGCTGCAGTGTCGTTGGATCCGGTTCAGCCAAGTAACGGTTCACTCGCCTCGTGGACGGTGTGTGGAGTGGAGACGAGACAGTGCCCTTTGATTGCCTGACGCCGCCGCCTTTCTTTCTGGAGTGGAGTCGACTCATTCTGATTCTTCTAGTGTGTGATCGTCGACGATGTGAGTACAGCTCGTCGTCTCCACTCTGGTCTCTGTCTTTTTTGTCTCCTCTGTCGGACTGTCCAATACTAATGTTTGATGAAGAAGTATTTGAATATTTCCAGACTGCAGACTTCAGTAAACTTTGCCACTTTAAAAAGCAGGACAGTGAGCACTTGTTTGACGTAAAAAAGTGCATTTAAATTCGATAGCACCTTTCTACACAGCTAGATTCCACCTGCCTACCCTCTGCTTCTGTAGCACCCTCAGCTGTTCCCCTGGTGTGATCTGCTGACGAGGGCCTTCCTTTCCCGACTAGCCTGTTGGGGTTGCTTGTTTGTCTCACTTTTTTGCGCATTGCAGCCCTGAAGTGGATGCTGTCCAGCCAACCGCATCTTTTCGCATATTTCATGCATTTCTGTAAGTGATATATTAGTAGTCCGTCAAGGCATACACGGGCCAGTGCAGTCAGATCTCTGGAGAGGCCGAGACATGCATCGGAAATTGTGGGACGTGGAGAACGGACCAACACCGGACCATTTGAATATTTCAATTTAAAACCATGTGGCTAAAGAACCAACTCATTTTTTATTAGAAATATATTCTCTAGACATATTTTGACATCTGTGACGTCTCATCCTCTTCACCTTGGGCACAATCAGAGTCCCCGTATTGCAGGATGGGTATTTATAAAACCTAATCTTGTTTTTCCTACACTCGGGCTGTAAAATGACTCCATGTTCAACTACTAAAAGCCTCCAAAGGTTATGTTATGCGTGACTGCACTGACAGGCACTGAAGCTGTCACACCACAGGCGGTTCATCATTCTCCTGGGCTTGCCAGTCACAATTATGGCCGTCTGACTTGGCGGCTTGGCTGAAGAGGGCCTTCAGACTGAATGCAAAGCTCATTCCACATTAATCCACCTTTGTGTTAGCAATGTCTCAGTCACGACAGCCCTGCTTTCCTGGAAAGGAAACGACTTATTTCTGCAGTTTTAAAAAAGAGGGTTGTGTGTTCATCTGGAATGTCACTGAAGCCTCCAGTCCAGATGTATACCAAGCTTCTTTACCTCTGAGAATATACGATTTCTGTCTAACTAATCAGCAGGGCAGGAGATAACTCTGAAAAATGCAGGAAATAGGCTCTCTGTTGTCAACATTTATATGTAAACAGTCTGTCTTCATCCATGCCCGGATGTTCCTGTGGACGTGTTGCTTCTCTTGAGGTCCATCACACAGTCCTGATGCAGGCTCTCGAATTGCTAATATTGGCCATATTGACATACGATTCCATAAATCCTATCTTACAAGCAAAATAAATAAATGAGACACCCAGATTGGCTTCTCCCTCAAATGGATTATATACCTAGGTGCAGAATAAATAACACCACAAATTAAGGACTGTTCTGTGACTTTAAAAAAATAAAATAACACACACTAAGCCTTCCACGACCCAAAATGTGTTTGCAATATATTTTAGTTACAAAGCGTTGGGTTTGTGCTGAATATGCGTGTCAGTGTATGTTTTGTGAAGACACTAACTATAGTTGGGTAATAAAGCATTTCATATAATTTACAAACACTACAATTGAAATGTGCTTTATTGATCAACTACTTCAAGCAAATGAAGTTTGAGTTTTCTCAGTGGTATCTCTTGTAATGCTGATCAATCAAAAGTAAATGTATATAAGTAAAATTCCCCACCATAGACAAACAACATATCTGCATTGAAGGATATATAAAACATTTTCCTTATTAAGAATACTTATTTAATTGTGGACATGTCCGACATGACGAAGCCCACACCTGGCCACCCTAGCACAATGGTTGCAGTTCATGGCTTTCTGTGTTCATACCTGTGTGATGGTGCCTACCACTTACTTAACGCAGGCCTTGGTTTAATGGTGAACATTCTTGGCATACTGTAGGCATCTTTAGGACGACAGAGCCTATCAATGACCTGATAGTGGCCAACCACTAAAGATCTCTGTCGTTACTGTACGACTTGATGAGGGCATTGGCATAATGGTGGCTATGTTATAATATTGTTCCCATATCTGGGATGGGTGAGTGTTCTCCTGACAGAACTCTGGCTATTCTTGGAAGGTTGTGTGCATACTTACCAAGATGGTGCCCATTCTTGGAATAATGTGGGACCTGGCATAATGGTGATTATTCTTGGCTTGATGGGACCCTCTCTTGGCTTACTGTTGGCCATGTTTAGCATATTGTCAGCTTGTGTGGCATTATGGAACCCAACCCCAGCATATTGGTGGCCCTGGTTTAATGGTACAGACGCATTCCAAGCATGTGCTTAATGAAAATGGAAATCTGATGTTTGGATACTAAGCATATGTTAACTAAAAAAGACAGTGTTTGGAGGCAAAAGATTTGTGTTTATTGAAAAGACAAGCTTTTGTTCTAAGGATTTGAGTCTAGTATAAAAAAAGAAATTATTGTGCTGGTAGCAAAATGTGTGTCTTTTCAAAAATTGTGAGCTCATGTTTGGTGAGAAAGGGATTTAATTTTCAAAATCTATACGCAAGGATGATATTTGAGTGATAATTCATTCTGAGTTTGGGAGACCTACTGCAGGTGTTGGTTCCGGACGATGGCTACTACTGTGGCTGCTGTTCCATGGCCTATATGGGGACATCTTATCTTCTATGTTCATAAAGATTGTTTGCAGTCGTGGCCGGCATGACTCGCAGGTGCTATGACTGGCTGTGTCTTAGCATTTTTGAAAAATGCTGGCTGGAGGGAAGGTGTGTGAGGGGCAATATGGACAATGCAAGATGTGGTTGGGGGAAAATATGACGTGGCAGTGCTGTCCTCTTTATAGAGCAAAGCAAGCACAAGAGTGACAATGAAGCCTACCAATGATAAGCAATGGGTGGTCTCCAAGCACACTGTTAGAAAATAAAAAGATCGCACAGCAATAGCACACGAGCTGTCATGGGCAAGCTGTAAAGTATGTATAAAAGGAAAGCCTGAGAATAGGCACATGCTTATATAGAGCAAGCCAACAATTCTAAGTGGAGGTGACGAGACCAGCACTTGTTTTGGCCTCAGTCTTTCTGTTGTCTTGGAAATACTTGGTGGGTGAAGTTTGATAGCACATCTCTATAGATCTACATTTGATTAACCCAGCAGCTGGATAATAACTGATCCTATTGATGCAGCGCTTTGCACCATGCAAAGTTCTGGTGCAAACTCAAGTACACATGCAAAACAAGTTGATGTACAGAATGCAGAACAATGTCATACATTCACCTCAGCCAGTACAGAGATCTGGGCCTAAATCCATCGTTTTTTTGCACTCCACACCACCCCAGTTCAGACATGGCCATATGCAAATCAGCCTTGACCCTGTGCCTCATGGGAACAGTCCAGCCCGAACTGCCAATCCATGTATTTCCTGGACCGGAATCAAGCATCCAAGGACCGGTTTCTGGCAATCCTTGACCTTCACGGCTTCACCCCTTTCTCTCCTTCGCTTCTCCCCCATATCCCGACTCCCGGGCCCTTCTCCTCAACCCCACTCTTCTGAATTCCTCGAGGAACACACACACGCATCCTCCATGGGTTTTAGTATTTCTGAAAATCACGTGTACTGCAAGAGTAAGCCTTAGCACGGCCACGGGCTATATGATATGAATCGGGCATGGAGTGATTCATTGGGTCACACAGAACATGCTATGTTGCCCTCCTCCTCCTTCACTTTATAGTACCTTATGTTCACAGACCACCAGCTTCTGGCTTCATTCTTACATCTTCCACTTTCCAGCACTCTGCTCGCCACCTGTAACAACCAAGTCACTTGCCACTACTCCTTCCTGAAGACCCAACTTTAACCCTTGGAAAAGTCAGCAAACCATCATTATGCTTGTGTTTTCCTTTAAACAGAAATATGAGTTTAAAAAAGTTTGGTCTGTGCAACATGTGTTGGCGCACAATTAATTTTGTGAAGTTCTCTGTTCGAAAATTCATTCCATCATCCGGCTAAGCAGTCTCCATTTTCGCTGCGTTGCCAGTGTGTAATGAGGCGACAACAGTTCACAGTGTTTGTGGTGTTACTATGTGTGTAATGTGCACACATATCCTGTGGCTGAACTTACACTCAAGTATGCTCTGCTCCCAAGCGTGACTCAAGTTACACAGGCAAGGATTGGAGCATGGAATCCACGCCTGTGCTTTGCCTTCACTCATGTATCCTTTAATGCTACCAAGATAGTGTTTGCTTCACTGATAAATCCAAGACAGTGCTTATTCATTTATTTATTAATTTTTACATATCGCGGTCATTACCCAAAGATGTCAGAGTGCTTTATGATAAAGTAGGTTTCATTACAAGTGAAATAAAGTTACAATAATTATAACTGTGCCATTGAATGTCTTGCCTGGCTCCATCTGATTTCTGGTTTTCACGTTCCTGACAATGTTGGGCCACATTACCTCGGCATGGATTTTAAGCTTTATTCTAATGTTTATTTAGGCAATAATGGTGATGTTACAAAACTGGTGCTCATGTATACCGCTCTGATGCCCGATGTCTCGGGTCTACTTCGCTATATAAAACAAAAAATAGAAACATCAGTTGTTGGCCTATATATGTAGGAGCGTTGGCAGTCTGCAAGACTATGTTTCTGGTCCCAGTAGTGAACTAGCAGCAGGCGGCAGCGCAGAAGCTTAATGTGCCTGCTGCAAAGAACATATATACCTGATACAGATCACAAAATGCATATGATGTAAATAGGTCAGTGAGGCACTGCTTTTGTCAGAGAGATCCTTTTGTTACTTGCAGTTTCTAAGTTAAAATCCTAACACACAACAGCGAGCTATTAACTGTCATCTAAGAGCTGGATGCAAACTGCAAGGAAAAAATTGGAGCGTTATGTTTTTTCCCCACAGTCTTTGTTTCATTACCCTACTGTTTCAAAAATAAATTGTTATCTTTTCTTTTTCAGCACCTGACAACCTGATACATTACCGCATTTTGGGGCAATTTTCCAGCAAACAACAAGAGGACCCCAACCTCCTTTGCTGCGCTCTCACCTGACCCCAGCTACTACAACCCAGCAAACACCAGTGACCAGTGTTAAAGGTAAGGAAACTGATGCTATATATTTTTTTTTACATGGGAGTTAGGGCTATGTATCGGGTCACTCTCCAGGCCCTGAAGCAGTGTCCCTTTCAGTGCCTCCAGCAACCACTATGGCACAGAGAGGCAGGAGCGAGTGCGACTCTATTTTAGCAGTCATTTTGTGGGAAGGGGAGCTGTTGGAGATGTATTTGTATTTGAACTGAAATTTCATATTATTGCACTCCACCTTATACGTTGTGCTTTGATTATTGACAGGTTTATCAACAACAGCAAGAGGACCCCAACCTCCTTTGCTGCGCTCTCACCTGACCCCAGCTACTACAACCCAGCAAACACCAGTGACCAGTGTTAAAGGTAAGGAAACTGATGCTATATATTTTTTTTTACATGGGAGTTAGGGCTATGTATCGGGTCACTCTCCAGGCCCTGAAGCAGTGTCCCTTTCAGTGCCTCCAGCAACCACTATGGCACAGAGAGGCAGGAGCGAGTGCGACTCTATTTTAGCAGTCATTTTGTGGGAAGGGGAGCTGTTGGAGATGTATTTGTATTTGAACTGAAATTTCATATTATTGCACTCCACCTTATACGTTGTGCTTTGATTATTGACAGGTTTATCAACAACAGCAAGAGGACCCCAACCTCCTTTGCTGCGCTCTCACCTGACCCCAGCTACTACAACCCAGCAAACACCAGTGACCAGTGTTAAAGGTAAGGAAACTGATGCTATATATTTTTTTTTACATGGGAGTTAGGGCTATGTATCGGGTCACTCTCCAGGCCCTGAAGCAGTGTCCCTTTCAGTGCCTCCAGCAACCACTATGGCACAGAGAGGCAGGAGCGAGTGCGACTCTATTTTAGCAGTCATTTTGTGGGAAGGGGAGCTGTTGGAGATGTATTTGTATTTGAACTGAAATTTCATATTATTGCACTCCACCTTATACGTTGTGCTTTGATTATTGACAGGTTTATCAACAACAGCAAGAGGACCCCAACCTCCTTTGCTGCGCTCTCACCTGACCCCAGCTACTACAACCCAGCAAACACCAGTGACCAGTGTTAAAGGTAAGGAAACTGATGCTATATATTTTTTTTTACATGGGAGTTAGGGCTATGTATCGGGTCACTCTCCAGTCCCTGAAGCAGTGTCCCTTTCAGTGCCTCCAGCAACCACTATGGCACAGAGAGGCAGGAGCGAGTGCGACTCTATTTTAGCAGTCATTTTGTGGGAAGGGGAGCTGTTGGAGATGTATTTGTATTTGAACTGAAATTTCATATTATTGCACTCCACCTTATACGTTGTGCTTTGATTATTGACAGGTTTATCAACAACAGCAAGAGGACCCCAACCTCCTTTGCTGCGCTCTCACCTGACCCCAGCTACTACAACCCAGCAAACACCAGTGACCAGTGTTAAAGGTAAGGAAACTGATGCTATATATTTTTTTTTACATGGGAGTTAGGGCTATGTATCGGGTCACTCTCCAGGCCCTGAAGCAGTGTCCCTTTCAGTGCCTCCAGCAACCACTATGGCACAGAGAGGCAGGAGCGAGTACGGCTCTATTTTTAGCAGTCATTTTGTGGGAAGGGGAGCTGTTGGAGATGTATTTGTATTTGAACTGAAATTTTATATTATTGCACTCCACCTTATACGTTGTGCTTTGATTATTGACAGGTTTATCAACAACAGCAAGAGGACCCCAACCTCCTTTGCTGCGCTCTCACCTGACCCCAGCTACTACAACCCAGCAAACACCAGTGACCAGTGTTAAAGGTAAGGAAACTGATGCTATATATTTTTTTTTACATGGGAGTTAGGGCTATGTATCGGGTCACTCTCCAGGCCCTGAAGCAGTGTCCCTTTCAGTGCCTCCAGCAACCACTATGGCACAGAGAGGCAGGAGCGAGTACGGCTCTATTTTTAGCAGTCATTTTGTGGGAAGGGGAGCTGTTGGAGATGTATTTGTATTTGAACTGAAATTTCATATTATTGCACTCCACCTTATACGTTGTGCTTTGATTATTGACAGGTTTATCAACAACAGCAAGAGGACCCCAACCTCCTTTGCTGCGCTCTCACCTGACCCCAGCTACTACAACCCAGCAAACACCAGTGACCAGTGTTAAAGGTAAGGAAACTGATGCTATATATTTTTTTTTACATGGGAGTTAGGGCTATGTATCGGGTCACTCTCCAGGCCCTGAAGCAGTGTCCCTTTCAGTGCCTCCAGCAACCACTATGGCACAGAGAGGCAGGAGCGAGTACGGCTCTATTTTTAGCAGTCATTTGAGATGTATTAGGATAATCCACAAGATATATGTATAATGTATTTATACTGAAATTTGATATTATTGCACTGCACCTTATACGTTGTACTTTGATTATTGACAGGTTTCTTTAATATATATATATTGGTAAGGCCAGCAACACCATCATGAATACAGTACAAGAGCTGATTACAAAGTCATTCCAGTCAAGGCCACTTGAACAAAAACTACAGATAAAACAATTAGGACCTCATCAGCCTGAAATAAACCTACAGCAAACTACCCAGGACAGAGGAAAAATGTCAAAACGTACATTCTCAAATGCCTGGTACAAAAAAGCTGATTGGCTTACAGGGTGCCCTATAAGAAATTCTCTGTTCTGCTTCCCCTGCTTGCTGTTTAACGGTGACTTTTCTTGGACACGGCAAGGAATGGTCGACCTGAAGCACATCGCTGAAAAAATAAAGAAGCATGCGCTCACAAGAAATCATCTGGAAAACCTGACAAGACTGGGAATGTTGGGGGAAGACGCACCAATTGAGCAGCAGATAAATGATGCGTATCGCAAATCCATTCAAAAACACAATGAAGCTGTGGATAAGAACAGACAAAATCTATCCAGGATCATTGATTGTATTCGTTTCTGTGGTGCTTTCGAACTGGCATTGCGAGGCCATGACGAATCAGAAACTTCCTCAAAACCTGGGATCTTCCGAGGCCTAGTGGATTTAATGTCAACCATAGACCAGGATTTGGAAAGACATTTAGCACGTGCTACAGTCTTTAAGGGCACCTCTAATACAATACAAAATGAACTCCTTGACTGTATGCTCGAAGTTATAAGAAGCCATATTGTGCAAGAGTTGCAAAACACAGACTTTGAGGCTATTCAGGCTGATGACACCACTGATGTGTCCACTCAAACACAGTCCGTGTTAGTGTTTCGGTACCTTGACAGTGACAGAAACGTTGTGGAAAGATTTTATGGCTTCACACATTTAAGTGACTCTAGTGCAGCAACCATCACTAAAGCAATACTGGATCAACTGGACTTCATTTTCCCGGGCCTGCCTCAAAAACAAAAACTTATCGCCCAAAGCTATGATGGTGCGTCCGTAATGAGTGGAAGCCTTAGTGGAGTACAGAAACGAATTCGAGATGTGTACCCTAATGCTCATTTTGTGCACTGTTACGCCCACCAACTCAATCTTATTATGCAACAGGCGGTATCAAAGATCAGAGAGACACGAGTTTTCTTTCAGGATATCGGAGGCATAGCAGCATTCTTCACACGTTCCCCAAAAAGAACAGAAGCCCTTCATGAGATTGTGGACAAAAGCGTACCAAGGGGATCCTCAACTCGTTGGAACTTTCACACTCGTACAGTCAACTTAATCTATGAACAGAGGGAGGGCCTTCATAAATGTTTTGTCGCCATATCATCTAGAGCAGACTTTGATCACACAACTCAGGGTGAAGCCCATGGCTTTATTAGAACAATAGAAGACAAAGAGTTTCAGTTCTTACTGTTTTTATTTCATGACATAATGACTCCTGTTGAGGTGTTATACGATCAGTTGCAAAAAAAAGACCTAGATACTGTCTCTGTGAAAGCCAATACATCTGCATTTGTACAACAGATTATGAAAGTGAGAGATGGGGTTGACGATTTAGAGAGCAAACTGCCGGAGGATTCTATTTTTGCAAACCGCAGACAAAACATCACCTCTCTGGTTCGAATTGGAAAGGAGGTATGTGACATTGTAATTGTGCAGGCAAAAGAACGTTTTTCATTCACAAAACATTTGGTGAGTGCAACTTTATTGCAAAGTAAAGAGTTTGCACAATATGATGAATCCTTCCCTGAGCGTGCTCTGAATCAGGCTGTGGAAGCATATCCTATGCTCATAAAAGAGCAGCTGAGAACTGAGTTATCTGTACTCTACAGAATGCCTGTGTACCGAAAAGCCAAAAGCGCCTTGACTTTGCTGAGTTTAATTCATAAACTGCATATGGAAAACTCACTTACAGAGATAGTGACTTTACTAAAAATTGTGATTACGACTCCAATGACAACAGTAGAAGCTGAACGATGTTTTTCAGCCTTAAAGCGCATAAAGACATTCCTCAGGAACACCATGCTAGAGGAAAGACTAAATGCTTTGGCGATGCTATCTGTAGAGAGCAAGCTAGTCCAAAAGATACCGGACTTCAACATGAAAGTAATTGACAAGTTTGCTACACTGAAAGAAAGACGAGCGGATTTCATTTACAAAAAGTGAATGCTGCTACTTGTTTGTTGAATACAAAAAATTCTGATTGAGGTAAGAAATGCATCTCTGTTTTTAAAAGTTTTGTAGTGTTTGTTCTATTTGGAGACTACACAGATTTGCTCACCTTTGTTCACTGGCCGGACCTGTCTCCCGCAGGGTGAACAATTCGTTGCTTGTGTTGCCTATCAAAACTTTCCCCTTGGCAAATTACAAAAACCTTTATACCATTTATATTTGGGGTATTTGCGTGGACCTATGTGAAGTGTGTGTACAAAGCTCAGCTCAACCAGAATCACGGTAACAGCGCATTGCGCTGCCTCTTTTATATTCAGTATATTGTAAGACTGTTTTTCTTCCCCCGCCTTTCCTTGTTTTGTTTCCCTGTTTTCCCCTTGCTTGCCATTCGTTACTCTAGAGTCTAATATTCAGTATGTTGCAAGACTGTTTTTCTTCCCCCGCCTTTCCTTGTTTTGTTTCCCTGTTTTCCCCTTGCGTGCCATTCGTTACTCTAGAGTCTAATAGAGTCGGAAGGCCGTAGGGGAAGACTGTGGACTTTTCTTCAAGTTCCTGACGCTCCTGCGGAACGAGCCTGGAAACCATTACACTGCTGTGCAACTTCTTCTACTCTTAGAGCTGAGATTTCCATGAAAGTCTTATAGTCTGAATCAGCACCTGAGCATAATAGGACAGAATGTATGAAGCTCTGTGGTATTACTGAATAAGCAGCTACCTATGTTATGCCATCTATTAATGTAATAACTGCACTTTCACAATTGCTTTATTGACCTTCCTGCTTTATCAAATTTGCTTAAAAATGCACGATTTTTCTTCTTTTTTTTCAAAATTTTCTTGGGGGGGTTATCCCCACAAACCCCCCTTTTGGGGTTCGGGTTCGCTCGCTGCGCTCGCTCGCTACGGTGCTGTATGCTAATTAGTTTGCGCCCCACCACTTTAAAATCTCACCCACCGCTACTGGTATGGTGATGCCAGGGATTGGGCCCGGGGCCTCATGCATGGCAAGCATGCACTCTAAATGCTTTTGGCTACTACGGCCGACTTTGATGCTCTCCGGGCAATTAGCATGGTTTCCCCGCGCCTCGTTATTTGGGGTGTGTCCATCTGTGCGGCATTGGCTCGTAGACGGATTTCACTCCTGTTCCCTTTCTTGATGTTGATGTGATGTCACCCTGTCTGTGTGGGGCTGAATCACACATACTGCACGATGATTCTTGTTGGTGTGTGACTAAGACATGGCTGGTCTGAATCCTGCCTCCTGCCCCTTGAGTGCTGCGCTGTTTCTGAAGGCTCCATTGGGTGTTGTGCTTCATGGTGCTGCCGGGTTTGGGGCCTGGAGTCCCGTGTTTGTTGTCCCGGACAGGGCACTTACTTCGGGGTTGTGTGATTCTGGGCACATCCCTTCCTCTCCCTTGTTTGTGTGATGCATTTACTATGTGGTGTGGGATGTCTTTGTATGATCCCTGATGTATGTGCATCCTCTTGTAACACACAAGGATGTGCCATGGCGACATGCACTCCCACCTTTGCACCAGGGCACACAGTTGTGTGCTTCATGTCTGGCATAGGTTCTGGCCTGGTGGGGTATGCTACAGCGCAATGTCCCGGGGTTGGCCGTTTTGCTTTGCTGATCGTCGCTCGGTCTCCCTGGTGGTGCTGCTCTCCATTGCTTTCGGTGTAGCATGCTATGCTTCTCCTGCATTTTTGGTGGCCGGGAGTTCATTGTTGCCGTGGGCAGGCAGTGTCTTTTCCGTCCTGTTCCTTGGGCTGCTGCCTTTTCCTCACGTTTGGCAGGCTCATCAAGACAGGGCTGGGGCGTGTTGTTGGGCTCTAGTCGGGTCCTCGGTTCTAACACCGTTGTGCCAGTGGCACGGGCAGTGTTGCAGTTCTGTTTCTGGTGTTAGGTGGATTTGCACTGCATTCTTCTCCTTGGTCATCGGGACTGTGCTCTTTCTTCTCGGCTCTGGCGTTGCCTTCGTGGCTACATTGGGCTGTCTGTTGGGGTGGGAGCCTTGTTCCTGGTGGTGTCCTGGCCTCCTCTCCGGGTTTGCGGTGGCTGTGACCTTCCGTATTCCAGTGGGTGCTCTGCTTTTTCCCCGTTGCGGGTTTGCGGGGGGAGGTGCTTGTTTGTGGCTGCCTCTCCTCCTGTGTGCTGCGGTCTTTCTCTGGTGTTTTTTGGGGGTCCTTTTCTTTGAGGATTTCTCAACCCTAGCCTGGCCTTGGCATTTCCTGTGTCTCTGGGGTGGTGCTCTGTGCACCGGTGCCTCTGTGGGTCTCTGCCCATTGCTTATCCTGGAAGATGTACCTGGGGCTGCAGTGCCGGGTTGTTTTCTCTGTCATCCTGCTGCTGTTCTGCCTCTCCTGGTCCCTTTCCGTGTTACCTTTGCCTGCACTTCTGCGTTGTTCTTCCTGGCTCGCTTGTTTGTGCTGTGTTTTGCCCTGGTTGTCTGCTAGCCCTGACATTCCGGCTTGGTGCTGGAGCTCCTTGGCTGTGTCCTGGGCCTGGTTGTTGCTGTCCTGGCCTCCGGGGTTTTTTGCCTGTGGCCTTTTCTCCCTGTGGATGACTTCTCTCCTGGGTGGGTGTTCTGGGCGCCTCATCTGCTGTGGCGCCTCAGTGGATTTTGGCTTCCCCTGGGGCGTCTTGTGTTTGGCCTCTTGGCTGTTGGCTGTACTTCTTCCTTCGGTCTTTCATCCCTGCTTCTTCTGGTCTCGTCTGGTGTCACTGGTGCTGCTGGGTGGATGTTGTTTGTTGCCTGGATGGATTCCCCGGGTACGGTTAGCCTCCGCTGGGTCTCTTCTGGCCTGCGGCGTTCTTCTCTGTCTTGGTTCACTGGGGAGAGGGAGGGTGTTGTCCCTGCCCTTTCTGGTGGTTCTTTTTGCCGGAGTTGTGCCTCAGCTTTTCCCTGTTCTCATGTTGTTCCGGGGTCCATACTTCGGTCACTCCTGGTCTGTAGGCTTGTGGTTGCTTCTGCTTGGCCTTCGGCGGTACCTCCTTGTAGTTTCCTATTGCCTTCGGCCTTCCTCCCTGTTGGCGCCTGTTCTTGGCTGGTCTGCTGGTTTCTGTTTGGTGCGACCTGCTCGGGGCTGCCTGGTTGAGCTCTTGCTGCGGCCTTGGACTGCCTGTTGGGATTCGTTGGGTGGCCTGGCTCTTCTTTGCTGGTGTCTTTTCGGCCTGTGGGATGGCTGGTCCCTCTGCTGTCGGGTTCCGGTCCTTGCAGGGGTAGTGTGTTCCTGACGTTGTGGCCCCTTGGTTCTGGCCGTGCCTGTTTTGGTCTGTCAGCCACTTCTGTACTCCCTGCTTGCCTCCTCTTGGGTTTTGTTGGGGGACACTGGGGCTGGTTGCTCTCTGGCCTGTGCTCTGCTGGGTCCTTCCCTTCTTTGGCCTTCCCCCGGTTTTAGGTTGGGCCTTTGGGTCCTTCTGGTCGTGCGGGTTGCTTGGCTTTAGCTTTGGCTTCCCGGCTGTGTCCTTAGTTGCAGTTTTATGCCCTGGGGGTTCATCCCCTGCACGTGCCCTTCCTTGGGTCGTGCTGGCCTGTGGGGTTTGGTTTGCTTGTGCGTTCCGCCCTGTCTTTTGTTGCTTCTGTGACCGGGAGGTTTTTGTGTTTCCTCTCCCCTGGTGGGTTGGGGTTCCTTGCTGTGATGTTTGGGCCTGTACTGCTCCTACTGGACCTCTAGGGGTTGTTGGCCCTCGGTCTTGCTGGCCTCTGTGTTTTTTCCCCTGCCTTCTGCTTGGGCTGTTTGGGGTCGTCTCTGCCTGGCCGGTCTCTGGTTGGGCTTGTCTGTTGTTGTTGTTGGCTCCCTTGTGGTTCCCTTGCTATGGTCTTGGGTTCTTTGGGTCGTTTGACTGTCCAGTTGCACTCCTTCTCTGGTGTTCTTGGTGTGCCTTCTTCGGGCTGTGGCTTCCTGCTCTGGTTTCCGCCGGTTTGCGGTTGGGGTGTTTTGCTGGAGCTGTGTTCTGGGGTTCATGTGGTTCCTCCTTTTCCCTTTTCCTCTTTGTTTTTCTAGGTCTCTTTGTTCTGGTTGGTTGCCCTTGTCGGTTCTTGCTGCTTGGGTTTCCTAGAGGTGCTGGTTCCCTTGGTGCCTTGTTTCCTGGTCTCTCGGGCCTGGTGTGTTGGCTTCCCGGGTTTGTTCTTCCTTCCCCGGTGCCTTGTCCGTGGGCTCTGTCTCGCCTTCCGGGCTGGGTGCTGGTTGCCTGTCGGCTGGTGCTGGCCCTTTTTCTCTTGAGGCCTGGTGCTCTTTTGGGGGGTTCCGGGAGTTTGTCCTCTGGGGTCGGTTCATTTGCTTCCCTTCTCTTCTGGTTTGGTCTTGCCCTTGGTGGGCTTCTCGGCCTTATTTTTTCGGGGGCGATTTTGGTTGTTTTGGTTGGGGCTTCGCTTTTCTCTGGCCCCCTTGTCCCCGGGGTGTTTCTTTTCTTTCCGGGGTCTGTGTTCAGCTGGCATGGGTTCTCTGTGCCTGGGTTTGGCTTATGATGCCCGGTTCTGGCTTGCTGGTCTGGTGGCTCTTGGCTTTTCTCTTTGGTTAGCCTCCTCGCTGTTATTTTCTTCTTTCCTCGGATGGCTTGTGTGGCCGTGCTCTCCCCTTCTCTGGTTGGCTGTGGGGTGTTCCTGCTGTGGGCTGGTTGGCCTCTGTGGTTGTCGGACTGGTCGTCTGGTTGTTCTCCCGATTGTTTTGTTGGGTGCATCCAGATTTGGTGGGGCTCCCTCTTGTCGGGGCTCTGCCTTGGGTTTCGCTGGTTCTGCCTTTGGCTTGCTGCGGTTGCTACCTTGGTGTGGTTTCCTGGGTTGGCTTCTGTTTTGTTTGGGAAGGCCGGCTTTTCTGCTTTGGTATTCTCCACATAGTATTGAATGGGATGAGGACATAAGGGACCTAGGGGTAATGCTCTATTACTTACCGGAAATCTTCATTACTCCGGGTCCCGTTGTCCTCGTCCCATTCATACGCCCGCCCTCCCTCCCGGCCGGCCGGCCTTCCTGTTGGGGGCTCGGTTGTTCAGGCGGAATGCTGGGTAAGTACCCCTTATGTACTCCCGGTGGGAGGGACGGGGTTAGTGTCCCAGCATTCTTCTGATCCTTTTTTTCTGTCTGGAGATGGTTATCTTCACATAGTATTCAATGGGACAAGGACAACGGGACCCGGAGTAATGAAGATTACCGGTAAGTAATAGAGCATTAGTGAACACAACTCATAAAAGGGGAGAGGATCTGACCTAACGGCTAGTGCAGTTGATCTCAGATCTGAAGAACTGGGTTCGAGTCTCGGGAACGACGCTCAACATCCTGTGATTCTGTGCAAATCACTTAATCTCCCTATCCCTAACAAAACAAAACAAAAATGGATGTGTCCTTGTGTAACACAACTGGTGCACATGTAAAGCAGCTTGATACCTTCTGGTCAAGTTGGCACTATATAAAACTCTGGAAAAAAAACTCATGTGCTCTCAGTAATGTCAATAAATCAATGTTCAGTCAAATACTTGTTTTTTTATTGAATAGAAGTATTTTATTTTGAACTGTGCACATTGAAAGAGATAGCGATATTCGTAAGCAACAACACAAACTCCTTGAAGATGGGCCTCTAGTGTTTGGCTGGCAAATCCCTGTCCCACCCTCATCCTTGTGATGTGGTCGGGGTTATTTCCCATTCACTGGTGCCTGCTTCCAGGTAATGCTCACTAGTAGGTCTTACTCAAGAGTCCCCCTTTGACTCTTTGGAAATAGTCAAAAGTGTCTATGGTGTCTAGCACCTTCAGCAGTGAATCCTCCAGGGCTCAACAGGCCTGATTCAATAAGGTCATAATTGCTCCTGCATCACAGAAGCAGTCAACATTTCAGTGGGTGTCCCGGACGTGGGCTATTGCTAGCTCTGATCTGGCTCGGAGAAGCAGACACACTGTAGCACCTGGCAGGCGTAGGCTTTCTCCTGAGTAGCTTTGCCGGCTTCTTCAGTGATCGGAGACACTCCCACTTTCCAGAGGCGCAGTAAGTCTGTTTTCATCGAGCAGAAGGAAGGGGGTTCATCTTCAGGCTCCTAACTGGATACTAGCGATGGTGTTATGTCCTCGTCGGCATACTCCAAAGTCCTCAGAGTCGGTCAGAGGCAGATCTTAATGCACATGCTCGACCCGCAGGTCGCAGCTTCTACTTTCATGCGCAATGGGCAGAACGTCTAATAACAATAACACTTGTATAGTGCAGCAAATTACCCACAAGGGTCTCTAGACGCTGTCCTTAGGCACGGGGAGATTACACAATTTTGCCCAGGATTTTAGGATGCTTGAGCCAACGCCAAGCCTTGAACCCGGATCTTCAGCTGCGAAGGTGGCAGTTCTGGCCATTTCGCCACACCCTCTTCTGGCAAAATCACTACGGGCAGCCCATCCTAGCATTCACGGTTGCCTCTGTACTTGCAGGCAAAGCACAGACTTCTCTGGTGCAATCACCCAAAACCTGGCTGCACCTCCTGTATTGCGGGTTACCACTAAGGCATAAATGAGTCTTAGTGTGCTTGTTGGCACAATCAGTTCAATGGTGGCCCTTCTGGCATACAGGGTAACTACAACGAGGCAGTATGTACTTGGTACTCCCCTCACAGCTCAGACCACGACGGCCCTCTACTGGCATATGGGGGTTGCCAAATCACTCCTGCACAGGGGCAATTACCCAATCTGTGCACAGCTATCTCCTCACACCTTGCACAGGGTGTTCTCTATGTAGGGCTCCCCACTGAACCTCGATCCTTAAACAACACAGGCCATGGAAGTAACTAGAGATCAGACCTGGACATCAGCCACCATCATATGTACATCAAAAGGATAATCCCAGGGTACAAGCCCTACTCTTTATGATCACCTTATCAGCCCGTTCTCCTTCCTGAAATGTGACCAAGCTGCTTTTCTGTGATCTATCACTGAATCAGAGAGCACCCTTTTGAAGTGTACAGGGGAAGTCTCGCTCCCTCTTCCTCCAGTGTCTCCCACCGAGCTCACAGGAATGCAGCAATACGAAATCTGTCTGGGAGGATTCCTTTATTCCTCATGTCTTCACCAGGCAAGCCTGGGCTTCCAAAAACGGAACCCAGGGTCCTCCATGTAATGTGCAATTGTAGGCATACTTGCACTCAGTCTACATACACTGCACACATACCTTCTAGTACTATCACCTTCATCTATTGTGCCACTCCAGGTGCACATACATCCAGCACACACAATCACTGTGTGCACACTGCTCAGTACTGGATCCTTTCTGTACTGTGTCAAGGTGCGCTACTTGCAATTGCACACACTGCTAGCACACCCACTCACCATGCGCACATGCTGCACAACACATCATCCTTCATGTGTTGAACTTCTATCAAGCACATATGCACCCAGCACATGCTTCCATTGTTGCAGGTACTGCACAGCACTACATCTCTCATGTAATGTGTACCTCGCTGGCATACATACACTCAGCACATGCACTAACCATGGTTGTACTGCACAGCACTACTCTAACCCTGTATTATACACTTCCCAGGCACACATACTTCCAGCGCAGAGTCACCACTCCTACGCTGCGCAGCACTACACAACCAACTGATGTTTACCAAGTGTGAGTTAAGCACAGGTCAGAATAACTTTTAAAAAGGTGAGATAGCCTGTAGGCCTCACTCCAGTGACACAGCATAAAACGACCTGTTCACTGCTGCTGATTACTACATGGTATGGTGCCATCACTGCGCTCGTGCTGCTTAACTCTTGGTGAAGGTGGTAGCTTTCCACCATTATAAAGGTAGCACTTTGGGCACCCCTCTCAGTGCAACAAGACCGCAATCTGTGGGACAGGTCTATTTCATGGTGCACACGCATGATACACGTTTTCCTATGACAACAAAAATCAGCATTAGGGATCCAGACAACAGTAGATATTGGTCCTGAGGGCAGAGGTATACATTTTTTATCATGCAGAGGACTTTTCCATCCCTTCAGAAGGTAGCAAGTTAACGCTTGCATCAGGATTCCATATGTAGGAGTTGTTAGAAATGGTGGGTTTCTAGTTGGCACAGGTTAAAACCAGCAAAAACTAAATGCAGCACACAGTCAAAAATAGGATATCGGAAGCAAAAAAAAAACAGGGGAAAAACACGCCAAAGATGCCATGTCTAACTGGAGTAATATTTACTAGTTTATTAAATTCAGCTTACTAATGTTGTTTTTATATTTCATGGTGCTGTAAAGGACTTACTGGTGCCTAATTAGATGCTCATGAATGGTTTGACCTCTGAAAGCTGACTGACTGGCTGTGTTAAACTATGATGTGTTCACCCACATTGCTTGATTCACTGACCCATCGAACTTGCAGAAACAGGGAAATACTTAAGGCCAAGAAAAAGTTTGTGGTGATGAAAGAATACAACACTGTAGGAAGTAGAAGCCTCTACGAAGAAACCCACACTCCACACAGCAGGTGGGCCAGCCAGCGAGAAGCAACTGCTGTGGAACATGAAATGCATACTAGAAACAACATGTGCCTAAGAAATCATGACATAGTGTGGAACAAATGCACATAAAGGTTCTAAACTTACAAGTATACAGATTGGCAGATACCACTCACCTCCTCCCTTACAAAACTAAAAAGAAAAGTGGAAAGAGGGTTAGAAAATGGAAAATACAATGTTTAAACAGTATATAAAGACTTAATTGATGACACTTGGTAATTCATTTCCATAATAAAATCCTTAAATCTTACAGGCATACCCGTTTTCCTGGTTGGTCAAGAAGAACTTGACAAGGATTCATTATCCCTAAGTCCTTTGTACCCGCCCAAGTCAATTACTTGTGAGATGAAGTGAACCCGCCTCATTCACAAGACCCAAATCAGGAAGTAGGAATAGAGTTGACCTAATTTTGCCATATGTTATACCCTCATTTTTGCAGTGGTTTAAGATATGGCAAATCCCACCACTCTTGATTTTGTTACTGTCTCATGGACTGAGATGGGGAGGTAGAAAAGGGATCCCTGCCAGTCAGGGGTCTGTGATGGTGACAGGGGAAGATCGTCCCTTGCCATGCTTTGGCATGTTTCCTCTGTCCTACTTGAGAACATTGGGAATGTAGGTAGGAGATATGCAACTCCGTCAGGATGTTTTCTTCAAGTTCTCCTCCTTTCACCTGAAGTAGTGCAGTTGGGCAAAGAAGGATATTCTGACCTGAGTGCCCTCACCAGCACAATTTAATGGATCACAGGATATTGGTGAGTCTACCTTGGTGGCAGTCACATTTACGGGTGCGACTGGCACTGTTTATTATAAACATTTTTCTCTTGTCTGAATGTAAGTGCATGCGCGAGGAGAGCTCTTCAAATCACAAATACCTTCGCTATCTGTTCATCAATCATCATCAACCATCAACATGTGTGTGAGAGAATGGAAAGACCCAGATAGGGAAAAGTGGAAAGAGGGTTAGAAAATGCAAACTATTATGAGTAAAAATGGAAAATACAATGTTTAAACAGTATATAAAGACTTCATTGATGACACTTGGTAATTCATTCCCATAATAAAATCCTTAAATCTTACAGGCATACCCGTTTTCCTGGTTGGTCAAGAAGAACTTGACAATGATTCATTATCCCTAAGTCCTTTGTACCCGCCCAAGTCAATTACTTGTGAGATGAAGTGAACCCGCCTCATTCACAAGACCCAGATAGGATTGTGATGCCTTGCTTCATGTCTAAGCTCTATCCTCAAGAAGATGTCAACAGCTCAGTTTCAGTCGACTCCCTGGTGGCCAGTGTAGTTGCACATACCTCAATGGTTGAGGAAAATATGATTAAATGTCATATTAATAAAAACAATGATTCAGCTTTAAAAAAAGCTTACAAGTTGGCAAAGTGTGCATGTATTTATGGAGCACATACCACCCAATCTATTCTTGTTGATTGTAAAGAACTTTTTAATGCAGTCCAGGAGTGAGAAGAATGCTTGTGTCTCAATGAAAGTCTAGAGAAACAAGCAGAGTTTATGCCCAACATTTTCTTGGATGTTGAAGGGCAGCATCTTTATCAGAAGGGGCGACAGTCACTGCAAGAAGAAATGCTTTTCTCAGGGACTGGCATACAGATGAATCACAAAGAACCCACCCTATTAATGCCCCTTGAAAGTACTTAACTCTTTGACCCACAATTGGATGAGAAGCTGCAAAAAATATTTAAAGAGGAGAAACATTCTTCTTTCCGCAATCTCAGTCTTCTTCATCAGTCTCCTCTAGTTTAAAGTCTAACAATTTTTTCGTGGGAGAGGTGTGGCACCGCGGCCAGGACGACTGACTCCGGAATCTGGGGGTCCGATCCCCGGTGCCGGCGGCAGGTCAGCCCAGCACCATGTGACTCTGGGCAATAGATTGCTTAATCTTCCCGTCGGCCCCCAGCGACTAGAGACCCTGACGGGTGATTGTTCGCACTTTACAATTGTGGATTATTATTATTATTTATTAACAATTTTTTGGTCAGCCATCTCAGCAGCAATGTAATCAAGATCTGAAAAGACAGAAGGGGAAACCTTCAAACCCCAAAATGACAATGAGAGCAAATCCCCTTCAGTAAATAACAGGTATCCTGACTATGCAGGAAATGGCCCAAATTGGCAAATTTCGAGGGAGGATTACTTGCTTTCTGGAAGCTTGGAAACAATCCGCTTCTGATGCTTGGATCCTACAAATAGTGGAGGAAGGCTACAGGATATAGTTCCTATCCACTCCTCCAGACACAGGGACCATTCCTACCCGAGAATCTCTGACCAAAAAGAATTTAGAGACTTTGAAATCATCAGTACAAGCGCTACTTAAAAAGTACTCTGTAATTCACGTTCCACAAGATCAGCAGGGAAATGGAACTTACTCACACATGTTTCTGGTTCAAAAAGTAAAAGGTGGTTTCCGTCTTGTAATAGAACTGAAGAATGTGAACAAATGGGTGAAAAATAAATGTTTCAAGATGGTGGCAATACAGAAAATAATTCAGATGATTTCCCCTACAAATTTTCTAATTACCATAGACCTGATGGATGCATATTTTCATATTCCATTTGCATTAGAACACCATCGTTTTCTGAGATTTTGTGTTGTTCACCTCCACTATGAGTTCCAGGTGTTGCCCTTTGGCATCAAATCTGCCCAAGCGTATTCACACAAATGATGGCACCTTCGGTGGTGGCTGAAGGAGCCTTCCCCGGTCACAGGGTTTCCTTTGAATCCTAGTTCCCTGCTTATTGTAACAACGGATGCCAGTTTGATAGGATAGGGAGCAACTGTGGGGGAAGTATCAGCTCAGGGGCAGTGGTCATGGAGTCAAAAACAACAATCCTTGAACTGGAGAGAACTGTTGGTGATTTGGGAAGCTGTAAAATCATTCCAGAAGCACCTACAACATCCTCATGTGCTGATTCAAACATACAATCATGTAGCAATGGCCTACACCAACAGCTGGGGGATCATAATCCTTCAAGTTGAATCTGTTAGCAGTGATGATAGGAAATTGGGCAGAACAATTTGGATGCAGGATATATCAAGGGGATGGACAATGATCAAGCAAACTCTCTGAGAAGAAAGTTTGTGGCATCTCGAGATCTATATCTGTTGACACGGACATTAAGGGAAATATGTCACTGATTTTGAGAACCTTACCTGGACCTGTTTGCTTCTCCAAAACACAACTGGAGACATTTAGCTCACATATGGCAACTCTAGGGGAATGGTGAGCAGATGCTATATCCATTCTTTGGCCTCTGAAACATTTGTTTAAGCCTTCCCCCATTCCTCTTTTTTCCAAATTTTTATTGAGGATTCTGAGGAAGGGTGCGGAGGTAAATGTAGTAGTCCCTTTCTGGACCAGGAAATCATGGTTCCATCTATGCCTGTCAATGTCTCTTCTTCCTCATTGCAAGACTTCCTGTATTCCCACCTCCTCTGGTATCTTTGGGGTTTCTTCCTTTCACTCATCTGACTCTTTCAGTCTGGAAATTGAAAGGGTTGGGTTGAGGAAAAAGGGAGTTCTTGAGCCTCTACGGAGTTGGAATTCAACAGTCTAGTCCTTCCATGTTGTGTTCTTACTCGAAGCACTGGAAAACGTTTTTAAAATGGTGTGAGGTGAAACAGCATCCACCTTCTGCTTGTGAAACTGGAACAGTCTTACAGTTCCTATTTGATGGTTACATCAAAGGCCTTTCAGTTGCAACATTAAAAGCTTAATGGGCACCTATCAGAACCTTTCAGAATCTGAGGGAAGCACTACCTGGCAATAGAATATTTAGGCTTCTAAAGAGTTTTGCAATTTCTAGACCTCTGGGGCAATTTTGTCCCCCTTTGGATTTACCACTAGTTCTTACATTGTTATATAGCTTTCCATTTGAGCCGCTATACCTGGTGGAGTTGAGATGGTCAACCTTGAAAGTTGTCTTTGTAGTTGAATTCATCTCAGCTAGAAGGATGGGGGGTTAGGAGCTTTGTTATGTCAATCTCCTGGTTCGAGGATTCTGAAAGATTTAATTATTTTGAGGCCTGATCCAAGTTTCTTGATTAAAGTTCCTACGTTAACTCACAGGAAGAATATTTTTTCCCCCTCATTATTCCCTAGCCCTACTTGAAAGAGTGAAACACTGCTTCATTAACTTGATGTAAATAGAGCAACATTGATCTACTTAGATCGTACTAAGTCATTTAGAAAAAACAGACAGGTTATTTGTTAACTTCGGTGGAGCTAACCAGGGTAGCAAAACATTTAGTATTTCTATAAGTAGATGGATTAGAGAGACCATCTCTTTATCCTATGAGTCTGACAATATTTCTCCCCGTGAGGTTATCCAAGGTCGATCAACAAGAGGGGTGGCTGCTTCTTAGGTGCAGAAACTGGGATACTCCTCACACTTTCATGAGTCACTACAAAATTCAGTTTGGGTGTGGTTGTGGATACTTGCTGTCACAACGTTTTGACATCATTATTAAATGTTTAAATTCCTATTTGCTTTGTTTTTTTTCTTTTTCATTTCACTATTAAATGAAACATGTATGTGCAGTAATGGTGATTCTTGTGATTCTTCGGCCCGTATAACCTTTGGTATTCCTCACAAGTAACTGATAGGGATCAGGACGTAGGGAAAATGCACTGGTTACTTATTGGTAATCTTCATTATTCTTAATCTGTAGAGTCCTTGTTCCAATTCATTACATTCCTCTCTCCCTTGAGCTTCTGGACTCATCAGAAGGCTTGGTATTTCAGAAACAGGGGTGGGATAGGCCATATCTTATACAATCAAATGAACTTCCACCAACCTACTGGAAACTTCTCTCCGAATCCCTCTCCCCAGCAACCACCTGACGCATCAGCCAGACAAACAGTGGAGGCCGCTGCTTCTCCCACCTTGTGGCCAAGGCCTGGGATAACCTCTCCCCTGCACCTTCGAGCCTCATCATCGCTCCAGCAGTTCAGGAAGGACCTCTAGACCTGGATGTTCAACCAATAGGAGAACAAGCAGATTGATCTCCCAGTAACTAGAGACCCTCACAGGTGATGCAGCCGCGCTCTACAAATCCTGATTGACTGATTGATACCACCCCAAATGAGGGCGAGATTAGGTCAAGTACACTCCTACTTCCTGGTTTGGTTCTATAAATGAGAAATCTGTTCATTTCACCTAACAGGTAATTGACTGGGACAAAGACATAGTGGACTAATGTTTTGTTTTTTTTAACTTTATTTTTCAGATTTGTAATGTAACAATAAAACTCCCCCTCCAAATGGCATCAGAACAATACATGTATAGAAATCGACTGTCTCATTATGGCACTTTTGTTTGGATATAGGCTTCACCTGGATATACGTAGACACATGCGGCATAGCAGAATAACATATAAATAAATAGGTATCATCGTGAGTAAATAACCAGACCCTGCACTATACATTGTACAACCTACACCTTAGGAGACTCCTCCAGCCCCCTCCTCAGGCCCCGATCCCTGCAGCGAAAATAACTCGCCACTCGTCCCTTCAGAATCGCGTTGAGAAGCTTGCCCTCTCATTTCCAATCCCGAAATACACATGGCTCGCCAGGCAAGTAGGTCCTCTTGTAATTTCCCATCTCTCCTGCTGCGCTGCATATGTGTTTCTTCGGCTAGGGACCATTCTCTCACGTCTCTGAGCCATGTGGCCCTCTGTCCCATCCAAGTAATGGCTACCCTGCGCCTAGCCAGCACTAACATCAATTGCATTCATCTATAGGACAGGATGTATGACGTTAGAACGCATACATTGACAACGCGTACCTTTACAACGCGTTCGTAACAACGAAAGTTGTTACCACGCATTGCGCTGGGGGGCGCAAAATTGATTAATTTAATTTACTATTCCAACACCAGTCCCCGTGGATAGTAGGGAAGGTGTTGGGATAATAAATTAAATCATTTACTGTCCTTGAGCGCACCCCAGTGCAATGCGTGGTAACAACTTTCGTTGCTACGCCCGCGTTGTAAAGGTATTCCGTGGTAATGCTTGCGTTCTAAACGCTGCATACCATAGGACAGCTTCCGTTTCCTCAGCCTAGGGACCAGCACCAGCAAACAGTGTAAGGGTGTTGGTGTGATGCGGAGGCCCGTAGTGGCAGTTATGTGATGTACAACGCTCTCCCAAAAGCACTTAATTAACGGGCAGTCCCAGGCTAAGTGCAGGAAACCCGCCCCCTCTGCGCTGCATCTGGGACAACTATCCACCCTGTCTGCAGAGTAACGCTTCAATAAAATCGGAGTAATGTAGGTGCGGTGAAGGAAGTTAAAGTGTATTAATTTAAAGCGTGCGTTACATGAGACCTTCCGCGTTAGAGCCCCTATGCGCTTACGCTGCCCTTGGTCCAGCGGCGTACCCAAATCCGCTTCCCAAGCTGCCCAGGCCGGTGGCACCGGCGGGTCAGAGTCCCGTGGCATAGCTGCATATAGTAGGGAGATTAGTCTGCGTCCTCTGCCGCAGGACAGAAGAATATTTAAGGTGTAAGTCATTGGGGCGCCTCCGGATACTGAGTCTAAATTGACCGCATTACATCTCGCAGGCCCTGATAGTGTAATACTGTCCTCTCCCGAGGCCGAAGGTCTCTTCCGCCTGTTCATCTTTGGGGTGTAGGTTGGCCAGGAATTCACAGCCCCCCTCAGGCCAGGCACAGAAGGACATATGTTGTTCCATTGTTATCATGGGTGCCAGGATCCAGATCGGCAGGCCCCTATGGAAGGGCGCTGTTCGCAAGACTCTCTCTATGAATCGTTGCCAAACGCTCGCCGTGTGCCTTACAATGTAGGGCAATGTTTCATTTGCCCCCCTGCCCTGCATCAAAGCCACCTGTAACTCCTGTACCGTTGCTCTACCCGCCAGTAGTTGCGTCTCCCAAACGTATGCATCCGCAAACCATCTGGCCGCCGGTTGCAGCTGCCCAGCGTAATAATATAAGTCAAAGCGCAGGGACTCTAGGCCTCCCTCCTCATAGGAGCGCACCACAGTATGAAGAGCCACTCTACTGCGCCGGCCCGCCCAAAGTAGGGACGTAAGTAGCATGTTCAGGGTACGAAAGACCCTAGGGGGGAGAGGACACAGCGTATTTTGGAGGACGTAAAGTGTTCTAGGCAGCATTACCATCTTGGCGACGGCCAGCCGACCCATGAGGGATAGCGGCAGGGTATTCCAGAAGGACACTGATTGCTGCAGGGACTTAATCACCCGATCAATATTGCGGGCCAGTAATTGTGCTTCCGTTGAGGCCACTTGAATACCCAAATAACGAAAGCCCTCCCTCTCCCAGTGCAGCCGAAACTCCGGCAATTCCCCCTGGGGCACTGACTCAAGACACAACAGCAGAAAGATCAGGGACTTGTTTAGGTTGAGCCTCAGTCCCGATGCCTCGCCGAACCTATCCAGATGGTATAACAATATCGGAAGCGCCTCCCTCGGGGCTTTCAAATAAAACAAGGCATTGTCTGCATATAGTGAGATAACATTACAAGTGTCTCCTACCAGTATGCCCCATTGCAACATCTCAGAGTGGATCCGAATGGCAAAGGGCTCTATAGCCAGGGCAAAGAGTAGTGGCGAGAGGGGACAACCCTGTCGTGTACCCCGTCCACGCTGCCACTCCTCCGATCGTGCGGCTCCAAGTCGTACCCTAGCCCGACGGGTCTTATATAGGATACGGATCCAATGGCAAAAATTGGGGCCCAAGCCCATCGCTCGGAGGACCTCCTGCAAATAGCCCCAGTCGACCGTATCAAACGCCTTGGCGAGATCAATGGATACCAGTACAGTCTGTTCTTCATTCCCCTGGACCTCGTGTTTAATGTGATTCAAGCGCTGTAGGTTCATGGCGGTGTTACGCCCAGGAATAAGCCTGCATTGGTCCGGATGAACCAGATGCGCAATATGCGGCGCCAGACGGGTGGACAATAGCTTGCTCAAAATTTTCACATCTGTATTGATCATAGTAATCGGGCTATATGAAGAAGGGTCTGCTTGTCCCCCCCCAGGATCATGCAAATTTCCCCCTTGTCATGCACTGTGTGAGAGACCCGCTCTCAAATGCCTCGAGAAATACCTGTAAGAGGAGACAAGACAGTGTTCCGCCGAACTCTTGATAAAATTCCGGTGGGAACCCATCACACCCAGGTGACATTGCGCGCGGTAAACGAGCCAGAGCAGCACGCACCTCACCCAACGTTAGGTCCACATCTAGGTCCGCCCGGTCCGCCTCAGAAAGGGACGTCAGGGTCAGTCCCTGTAGATAAGGGAGATAAGAGGCTTCGGATATATCTGGGTCTGCGGTATATACTTGTTGTAGGTGGGATCAGAGAACCCCCAAGGATGTCACGTTCCGAATTAACCATATCCCCGTTTGAGTCTCGCAAAGCTACGATACGTTCTGGGGTCTGCTCCTTCCGAAGGATCCAAGCCAAAAGCCGCTCTGACTTGTCGCCCTCCCTATGAAGGCGTTGCCTTTATTGGCCTAGGGTATACTTGTCAAGCCGGTCAAGAATATCATGCACCCGAACTCGGGCAGTCTGCTCCTCCTCCCTCTGCAGGGTGTCAGGGGTCGCCGAGGCCTGAACATTTAAAAGGTTATCCTCCGCCGTCCGGAGCTCCTGGTGGAGCTGCTTCCGGACTCCATAGGTGAGTCCCATGCAGGCTCCCTTCACCACCGCCTTTAGGGCCTCCCATTTGGTAGCCAGAGAGAGGCCCCCCTCCTCCCAATTAAGGTCCACATAATCCCGAGAGCTGTTTCTACTGAGCCCTCCCTACCTGGTCTTGGAGGATGTCCACCGGGAGTCTCCAAGTCCAAGGGCGGGAAACCGGGGTTCCCCATCGTACCATGCATGCTACCGGGAAGTGATCAAATAAAAAGCGAGCCTGGTGGGTAACCTCAATGGTCATATTAAGCTCAGCATTCGCTACTAAGACCCTATCAAGGCAACTATACGTGTTATGGGTGGGGGAAAAACAGGTATATACTTTCTGCGTCTGGTTTCTCTGATGCCAAATATCCACCGCTCCTATATTCTCCATAACCTCCCTAAGCTGCGCAGTCATACGGGGCTTTGTACCCTCTCGGGGTGGGGACCTATCTAGGACCGGGTCAAGAGCATAATTAAAATCCCCAACCCAAAGGACTGGGGCCCCTAGATCATGAATCAGGACGTCCTGGAGGGCCCGGAAGAAGACCGGGTCATCCATGTTGGGTGCATAGGTGTTCCTACCATCTAATTTTGCCCTAAGAAGCAGGTATCTGCCATGTATATCCGCCTCTACATATTGGATAGTGAACGGGACACCAGGCGCCACCCAAACCAACACCCCTCTAGCATACGTAGAAAAGGAGGAGTGGAATACCTGACCCGCCACTTTTTCCCAATTTCTGTGCTCCCTCATCTGTAAGATGGGTCTCTTGGAGGCATTTAATTAAGACCCCATGTCTACGAAGAAAAGAAAGGACTCTATACCTTTTAGTGCTGTAATAGTATGTGTTGTAACGTCATACATCCGCCCAGTCCCCTCACGTTCCAGCTCATAAACTTTTAGCCCATGTCTGACGATGTAGCCTGCCCCCCCACAGTACTCTACCCCCGGTGTCCCTCCAATCCTGTGCCCGAAATGCAATACATGCGATGCCTGAAACATTCCCCTTCAACAACCCCTTCCAAAAGCCCCCCCCCCCACCCACGAGCAATATACTTGCAACAACAAAACATGCCAATATGCCCTTCCCATGCTGGTGCCAGGACGGGCACAGCCACCCCATTTGCCCAACAGGGCTAAACCTCCCAAGAGATAAAAAGGCCAGCTATCACAGCAATAATACAGGGCTCAGGCCATCACAGTTAAAGATCACACAATTTGTCAGACCCTTCGCTCCCTTATGAGCAGCTACGTCCCCCCATGCAATAAACTGAGTGTAGTCTCCCTCCTGAGAGAGGTCCCAGCGCGGCCGGCCACCTGCCCCTGAGTCCAACAAACCATATAGGACCACACCCGCCCCTCACAACAGGCCCACCGATGTTAGCACCTGAACCCCCGCCGTCTCAGGAATCGTAGCACTGGTGGGTGAAATAATATCCGTGTTGGACTGCAGTGTATCTGGGACCAGTACTTCTCCCAGAGGGGGAGTGTGAGAAGTTGGCCTGATATGTAGTGCTCACTATTCTAGTGATCACTGTGTATCATTCCAAACAACCCTTATTGATGATTGGTTGTAAGTCAACCTTATAGACCAGCTATCCTAGTAGCATGGACAAGAGCAGTCTTTAGGCTAAACTCTAGAGGGCGTGTGAAGCCAGCTGTTATACCATCACATATACCCCTTGAACACCAAGTGAAAGGACACCACACAAGTTGTTATGAAAATAAAAGGATATTTATTTATAACACGTCTACCCTGATCTCTTTATGAGTCAGGGAGCTAAGCACACAACAAAACTCTTAAGAAAATACTTTAAGTTGCACAATTTACACAAATGCCCGAGGGGCACGAAAAACCATATACTACAAAAGTGGAATGCGAAATACTAGCAGGTAAGTAACTAGATCCAGAGGCTTCAGGATCGCTAGGACTACACTACTGAACCTTCAGGTTAGGAGCAGGAGGCCTAGGGAGATCGGGTGCAGAGTGTGCACTCTCACGCGGGATGCGGGACAAAGTCTATGGGTACTAGTATTTCGTAAAGTTACAGTTATCGGACGAATCCGACTAGATAGGCTAAAAACGAAAAAGGATCTGGACACTTAGATAGTGAACCTACGTTGGAGCACCGAAATGCTCAGGTTACCTAGCCCAGGGGCTGCGGCTGCATAGGGTTCAAAAGACGTCGGGAATCCTCGTTACAGTCTATGGAGCCTGAAAGAAGAAGTTGCTGGCAGGCGACCAGTGATGATGTTCGGAGCGATCCAAGCCTGGATCGATGATGGAGACGACCTGAAAGCAGAGGGGACTCAGTTCTTAATCACTAGCCAGTGATTAGGTGGGCACCAGGATGGCACCGGATGAAGTCACCTTGACCAGGTGAGTGGGCGACGCTGGACTCTGCTGTCTCTCGGACCAGGAGGCGTTGTCGACGACCAGGATGGAGGTGCGAGCTGTCCCACGAAGGTGTCTGCTGTCGGCGCTGTTGAAACCAGGAGTGGAGCAACAAGCCTTGGCAAAGGCAAGCCCACGCGGTGGAGTCAAGATGGCGTCTGGAGGGGACCAGGAGGGTCCGGGGTGCTCCTCTTTTGGAAGGGAGCAAGGGCCAGTCTGGAGCAACCAGACCAGCGGTGAAATTGTTGTGGTACGTCGTCAGGAGGGCCACTAGCCAGCAGGCAAGTGACCGGACAACGCGGTCAGCAGCAAAGAGCAGAAGGGCCCCACGCAGATCTCATGGATGCTGGGGGGCTGGACTTCGGTGCTGGAGCTGCTCAGGGTTAGGGCTTCTCAAACCCCAAAGCACTCACTCGAGGATCCCTCGGCGGTCGTGCTGGATAAGCGTCGTGCAGTTTTGAAGATGGCTGGTCCCTTCAGGTCTCTTCACACCCACGAATCTCAGCTGGGCTGATGATACAGGTAGAGGTCAGAGATGCCAGGGAATCTGGGTCTTGTCGAGCTGGTCAGTCTTGATCCAGAGGATGGACGTGCAGCAAACCGCATGCGCTTAGATGGTGCCCGCTGGTGCAGGGTGGCTACTCCTTAGCCACAAGGGAGAGTCTTCAGAAATAGTCAAGAGTCCTTTCGTGGAAAGTAGTCAAGATTCAGAATGATCTAATTTGGGAAGGGGGCCCGCTCCTACCTTTATTCTAAAAAAAGGGGCTGGCACGCGACTAGGTCCTGCCCATGGGTGGGACCAGGAGGGGGGTGGTTACACCCCTCTCCCTTGTCCGGACTTTCCCCAGCTCAGGGGCTGGTGTGCCCCTGGAACTGGTTCAAGCCGGCATATGCACAGTGAGCACCGGGGTGCCACTTGCAGTCACTTTCCTCTCAGCCCTGCCTACCTGGGATACACAAAACCCTGTCTGGGATGGTGCTAGCACCGCCCCTGACAGGAAACCCTTTGTCCAAGCTCTCCTCGCTGGAAGGACTCCCAGCAGCAGGAGGTCAGACTTGTGTCTGTGGTGGCAGCATCCATTTTGTGATGCTGAGGCTCGAGTTAACTTTAACCGGGGTTCTCAGTTACATACATGTCGTGTCCCTCTAGAAGGGTGGAATGCTAACCCCGTCGACAGAATAGGCGAGGGGTTAGTATTCCAATTCGTATGACACCTTACTCAACATGTTTTGATAAAGCGATACCAAAGTTGGCAAATAACCGCAAGGATTATAATGCACTTAAGAGTATATGGTACGCGTTATCATGGAACAGCTATTAGGACTTGGTTCCGCAAGCTGCAAACGGGCTCAGCTCATGCCAGAGCACCATCTCATATAATTCCAAGCACTCTGCCTTCAGGATTGATAAGGCCTGCCATAGGAGTGACTGATAGGAATACATTTGTCCATTTTAGGGTTAGATATAGGACTACTATATCTAAAGCAAAGGGTGATTACACCACCTTGCCCCAGCTGTCGTGCAGCCAGTTGTGTCAGATTTAGATGGCCAGCCAGGGGTGGCATAATACATGCTGCAGCCCCTGGTAGGCCCTGGGTACACCTATGCCCTGGGTACAGGGACTGATAAAGTGGCCCAGTACCAATTGGTCGATGCACCTAAGGTACACGTGTCAATTTAGAGAGAGAAAAGCTAGGTTGTGGGTCTGATTAGCAGGCCCACAGCCAGGGAAGTCGTAAACCAGTGAAGCAAAAAGCAAAAATCTGGGGTGATCATAGGATTGCAGACCCTACTCTCCTACAGGGAGTCTTTGATGTCGTCAGAAAGGCTTCAGACTCCGTCGGTTTTAGGCGGAGGGCCCCATCATCCCCCACCGTGACTCGCCGTCAACCATGTTTGATCAACGTCTTTGCCTGCTAGTGCGCCTCCTCAGCGTTCGTGTCCCCCAAGTGCTTCAGTTTCCTCCCTGCTCTCCTGGAGGAAGGGCATCCCCCTGATCTCAAGCCACTCCCAGACTTCCTCCGGGGCTTCGAAGAAGTGCGCCTTTCCCTGAGATATAACCTTAAGCTTAGTCGGGTAGAGCAGCATATACTGTAGGTGTAACTCCAGGAGCTTCTGTTTAACTACCAGGAAGGACCTCCGCTGTTCCTGGACCAGTGGGTGTAATCCGGAAAGATGGAGACCCTTGCATTTTCGAACGTTAGATCTGCAGTCTCCCTCGCTGCTCTGAGGATACAGTCCCTATCTCGGTAATTGAGGATCTTGGCAATGAGGGCCCGTGGTGGAGCTCCGGGTCGTGGCGGCGGAACCAGCGTCCTATGGGCCCGTTCAGTCACAAAGACCTCCGACAGACCTGTGGGACACAGTGTTGTACGAATCCATTGCTGCAGAAAGCTCTCAGTTACCTGCCTCCACCCGTTCCGGAATACCAAGAACCCTGGTGTTACTGCGGCATGCTCTCCCTTCCGCATCCTCTGCTCTCTGCTCCAGTGCCCCCGTCGTGGCAGTAAGTTGTGAGATTGTTTTTTTGAGGGACGCCACCTCCCCTTGCAACTGGACGATATTCCCCTCCGCATCAGAAACCTTGTCAGCCACTTTTCGCAGATCTGTCCATAATAAATTCACGTCAATGGATACCATTTCGATTTGACGCTCCAGGGCAGAATGGGACCCCTGAATCGACTTCAACAACTCCGCCTGGGAGGGCTCTTTGGGAGTTGCTCCCCCTCGTCCTGCTCCAACTGCCACGTGATCCGCTACGAGGGGAGCCGCTGGGTAGTATATTGCGTTATGGTGTTTAGCTGTGAGGCATGGGGCATTTTATCTTTACGCATTGTAGACATCAAATGGAGTCACCCCAGGGTCCCTGGGTGGCAAATAAATCCCTAACAGTCCCCCGTAAAGGCCTGCTTGGATAAAGGTGATGCACAACCTATTCCCCAGTCGCAGACTCTCACTATGTCCGCACCAACTCACTGCAGTGTCTCTCTCATGCGTCACGGGCCCTTCACGGTGTGTCCTCGGTGCCGGGGCCCAGTGCCAATTCTGCGTCCGGACCAGTCCCCGCGTAATTGTGGTCGATCACACAGGTGAGAAGGGGCCGCGTCTACTGCTCAGGTCGGGCATGCCAGGTCTATCCACTAGCCCCACTCCACCGTCTTTCCCCTGCAGCTCAACCAGGCAGCTGCGTGGCCGAGGGAGCCCCTATGATCCAGACCACGATGGCCGACTCTCACACCTCCACCTGGGCCAGTCAGTAATCATGCGCTGCAGTCCAGCTCCAGTCCCCCGAGTCCTGAACAGGCAGCCTCAGTCCCAGCTCCACCAGGCTGGATAGGCCCAAACGTGCGTTTGTCTGCCAGAGGGCCCAGCGGACCCCCCCGGCGGTCCACAGATGGTAGCAGGTGCCCTTTCGCCATCTCTTCAGCCCTCCCGGGGCCGTCCCCACACGTCGCCCGGATCTCGGGGCTCCTCCCGCCCGGGTAGCACCGGCAGCAGCCTCAGCCCAGGCCGCCCGGAGCGCCGACCGGCAGTAGGCCTCAGCAGCACACGTAGGATTGCAGGCCCCAGGAGGCTCCCGATGTCACAGGGAGTCCTCCCCGTCCGACTACTGCTCCTCAGGATCAGCGCAGGAGGGCCAGAGGAGGGCCAGTCCACAGGGTTCACCTGCCTCAGTGCTTGAGGCCGTCGCCTGGCTCCGAGAAGACTTCAGAGCTCCGATGCAAACTGGAGGCCCCCGATGCCAGTGGGCGCCTCCCAAGCCAGATCGCCCCTCCAAGGGGCAGACCTGCGGGGCGCCGACAGCGCACTCCGTTCCCCTCAGTTCTGTGCAGGCTGGTGCGGCGATCACCCCGGGATCTCCCGGCAGTGTCCAGCCGGCCACAAGCGATTCCCTCCACGCTGGGGCCCCAGCTGGCAGTGGGCCCGCTCCTGTATTGACTCTCCCTACGTCTCGGGGGGTCCCGATATCCGTGGGTCCTCTGACTTCAGGCCGCCTCCGTCTCGCGGAGGTAGGCCGCAGACCCCAGCCTCGCTTGATGTCAGCCCACGCCTCCGCACAGCCCGGGCCGCCGCCTCCGCTTCCCGGCTAGCTCAGCTCCAAAATGGGTCAGGATATGCTCCTTGGCATTTAGGGCTCGTGGACACCATCTTTACTCCCCGTGAGTCCTGGGAAGGATGTTTTTAGCAGGATTTCTGTGGCGGCCTGCCGGGAGCCGACAGAGCCTACGTCCTGTCTTTTAGCTCTGTTTGGTCTGAACATTCTCACTTGACAAATTAAACATATTATCGTTATTTTCAGTGAACGACTTTGACATTCTGGATTCAAAGTGGTGCAAGGTTTTCTGCTCTTGAGAAATGAAACAATTGTAAAACCTGTGCTGCTTTGTGGGATACAAAGTAAGTCCAAATAAGGTTTGACATATGTTCCTTCACATCACATGAAAGCCAGTAGCACACCTTCACAACAACCTTATTAAATCTCTCAACCACTACATTGATATTGGGTACTACAAAACTACATATATGCTTAATGCCTAGACCTCTGAAAAAAAGTATTCAACATGTGTGAAGTAACTTGTACTCCATTATCCAAAATAATACAAAAGGGAATGCCGTACTCCACAAAACACTTTTCAAAACATTCAATCACAGAGTCCGGATTAGGTGTAATCAACCACATCAGCTCAACCCATTTAGAAAAGTAATGAATAATCCCATTGGGATAATAGTTCAGGGGTGCTTTTTGACACATTATTAGAACAATATCTACATGACTTCACAAAATTTTAAATGTGTTCGACCATGTAAGGTCACCAATACAAATCTCTGACCCACTTTTCAGTGCTAGATTCACCAATGTGCCCATTAGGAGACAAGGTAAGGATTTGGTTAGGTATTATTTTTGGAGGAACAAAACATGACCCATTCAAATATTAAATCTCCTACAAGCAAATCTCATTTCTTATTTTCCAAAATGTCCTCATCTCTGACCCCAACATTTTTTTAAGCCAATCCAAAAGAACAAAACCTTGACTTTTATTCTAAGTATCATCCTCCTGTGAGCCTATCCTCAACATTTCTTCTTTCAAGAATTGTTGACATCTGCTAAAGCATCATTTATGGTGGGAAGCATACACTCCTCACCATTCTACAAAATATTCTTTTGGTCATCTTGTAAAATCAACCTAGACAATCTAGCTCTAACATTAAAAGAGCCAGGAATATAAGCAATCGAAAAATCGCACTCGTACAACTTGTATAACATTCTGACCAAGCGACTACACGCTTTCCTTGTACTATTGCGGTTAAACAGCGAAATAAGAGACTTGTGATTAGTTATAACAACAAATGATCCTCACCATTTATTAGTCTTGTAATTTTGCACCTCCCATGCACAAGCAAGTGCTGATCTTTCTATAGTAGAATAGTTACTTTCAGTTTGAGATAAAGGTCTTGACGCAAAGACAATAGTAATTTGTTTATCACATTTAATTTGTGTTACAACAGCCTCCACCTCTAAAGCGCTGGGACGCCCCGTCGCTGGGGTAGCCATGCGCTATACAAGACCACATAACATAACATAACATAAAGAAAAACATCAATAATGCTTGTGGCGGTATCACAGAAGGAACTTAAAGGACAAGCTACCACTATTAGATTATTAATATTTTGATACACTCTATTGTGTTCTTTTGTCTAAGTGAACGTAGCTCATTTTTAAAAAAAGTTTCTCAAAGGATAGGCAAATTGAGAAAAATTCTCAATAAAATGACAAACAGAATTCTCATAAACCTATATAGAACCTGATTTGGTCTTTGTCATTTGGTTCAGCAACTTCTTTTATTGCCTTATGTAAATCATCTTGTAGAACAATTCCATCTTCTAAAATTGTATGACTGTGGGAGGGATGGGAGGGAACAGAATTAGGAGGCCAGATATGGTTCTCAATTTTGACTTATTTTATTAGACTGCCTTAAATTCTGGCGAAATGTAATGATATTGAGTCTGAGTTCTCCTTCGGGGCAGTGAAGAATTCTTCTTCTTCTCTTATAGGATGGTCTTCAGGAGATGTAAATCCCCCCAGGAGGCTAAAAGAAAGGGGAAAGTGGCAGTAAGCATAAGAGCTTCCTGGCCCTGAGTAGTATAGAGACCTTCACCACACCCGGAGGAAAACGTGAAAAGGCTGTCTCACAGGGTTTGTTATTAAAGAAAATTGGTTAGGAGAAAAAAATAGTGATAACACAGAAGGACACAATCACAAGGGCAAACTCCCTCTGTTTTCCTTTTCTTTTTCACCCGCATGGGAGCGAAACACACCCATTGAAGGAGAGGAAATTAAACACCGTTTACAGACCTCACAGGAAAAAAACGCACAAAACAATATTGACTGTTTTTGATCAATTTCCTTGAGAAAACTGACAACCTTATTGTATTAGCATACATTTGTCTTATTCTCGGTGTTCTCCCGAGAGGCGAAGATACATATGCCCCTAGGTCTTAACTTGTGACCTTGCTTTATATATTTTTGGTTATAAGGCGTGTACATTCAGTGTTTTTTTGTTAGGGCTTTTTCTCTCCCCCCCCCCCCTCTTCTCCTCCTCCCACCACGCCCCTGTTAGAGGACCCAACACAAACAGAGGTCCACCCCATTTTAGCTTTGTGGTCCCTTTATCCTTCCTGGTCACTCACTGCCAGCGCCAAAACTCTCCTGAGTTGCAGCGGCAAACAGGCATCTCGTGTAGGCGTCCACCACTCTTCACTCCAGTCCTCTGGAGTTTCTTCCTCTGCGTCACCGTATTCGTCCTTGGTTCTGTTCCCCGGTTCCTCTGCTTCTTTCGTCTCCTTCTGTGGCAGGGTTCCCCTTCAGACCTCCTTGGCGCCGTTTCCTGCTTTTCTTGCATCCTCCTTTCCATGGCTTTTCATTGCCTCCTAGATATGGTGTAAGGCAATGCAGTGCCTTACACCGCGTCGAGGGTGGGGGGGCGTTCCATGGGCGTTGCAGTGGGATTTCCTATGGATTTTGGCACATTCCCAGATTTACAAAAATCTGTAAACCTGAGGATGCATCAAAACTGTATGCTGCCCCAGGGGATGTGTAATTATGAGCATTATCTTTATTTCTCCTCAATTGTTTCCTCTTTCAATGTGCAGCATACATAGAAAGGAGGAAAAGCCTCCATGGGTTGTTTTTGTGCAAACCCAATCCTGCCAACAATGCAGACACCCTTGCACAAAGTGTGTGCTGGCAGAAAGGACAGGAATGCACAGTATCTTTTAAATACATTTCATTCCTGTACCTTTGAAGTGGCATAGGGCAGGACAGCAAATATACTTGCAGAGCTGCCCTACACCATTTCATTATAAATGAGGCCCGTAGATTTTAGTAATATCCAGACCCTATGGATGCTCTAATTGATACCTGGTGTGCGTTGCTGTGTGTCCCCGTCTGTTCCCACTTGCCGCTTCTGCCCTGTTGCCGCTTCTCCCCGCTGCTGGCGCCACTGGACATCGGGCGCAGCAGCCGAGAGGGGGAGGCTCGGGACTACAATCCCCAGGTGCCCTCACCAACTCCACGCCTCTAAACGCGCCCGGAGGTGCCTTAAAACTGCGTGGATTTACCAGCAGAGCGGGTTGCTCTAATTGATACCTGGTGTGCGTTGCTGTGTGTCCCCATCTGTTCCCACTTGCCGCTTCTGCCCTGTTGCCGCTTCTCCCCGCTGCTGGCGCCACTGGACATCGGGCGCAGCAGCCGAGAGGGGGAGGCTCGGGACTACAATCCCCAGATGCCCTCACCAACTCCACGCCTCTAAACGCGCCCGGAGGCGCCTTAAAACTGCGTAGATTTACCGGCAGAGCGGGTTGCTCTAATTGATACCTGGTGTGCGTTGCTGTGTGTCCCCGTCTGTTCCCGCTTGCCGCTTCTGCCCTGTTGCCGCTTCTCCCCGCTGCTGGCGCCACTGGACATTGGGCGCATAAGCCGAGAGGGGGAGGCTCGGGACTACAATCCCCAGGTGCCCTCACCAACTCCACGCCTCTAAATGCGCCCGGAGGCGCCTTAAAACTGCGTGGATTCACCCACGTCGCGGGACGCGCGTGGGACTAGCCGGGCTGAGCCCGGGCAGAGGGCGGGCCGTCTGTGGCCATCCGGGGTGGCCGAGGCTGGACTGGGCCACCCCTCTTTCACTTTGATTTTGGTGATTCCAATCAATTGTTATTAGACTGCATTCTTGAGAAAGCTTGTGTACCTGCCACTGTGCTGTATGGTCAGAAAGCGGGTGCTTATATATTTTTCCTGCGATATATTGTTAGTTACAGCTAAACATTTAATATGGACACTTGGTTAAAAACAGGAAAAATATCCATAGCAAGAGGGTCAGTGAGTGGGACATTAGACCATATCATCAGTAGGGCCGCCTCAGTCCTAGAACGCGAAATTGAGTTCACTGAGCGACGTTTGCTCTAATTGATACCTGGTGTGCCCGTCTGTTCCCGCTTGCCGCTTCTGCCTTGTTGCCGCTTCTCCCCGCTGCTGGCGCCACTGGACATCGGGCGCAGCAGCCGAGAGGGGGAGGCTCGGGACTACCGTCCCCAGGTGCCCTCACCAACTCCACGCCTCTAAACGCGCCCGGAGGCGCCTTAAAACTGGGTGGATTTACCGGCAGAGCGGGTTGCTCTAATTGATACCTGGTGTGCGTTGCTGTGTGTCCCCGTCTGTTCCCGCTTGCCGCTTCTGCCCTGTCGCCGCTTCTCCCCGCTGCTGGAGCCACTGGACATCGGGCGCATCAGCCGAGAGGGGGAGGCTCGGGACTACAATCCCCAGGTGCCCTCACCAACTCCACGCCTCTAAATGCGCCCGGATGCGCTTTAAAACTGCATGGATTTACCGGCAGAGCGGGTTGCTCTAATTGATACCTGGTGTGCGTTGCTGTGTGTCACCATCTGTTCCCGCTTGCCGCTTCTGCCCTGTTGCCGTTTCTCCCCGCTGCTGGTGCCACTGGACATCGGGCGCAGCAGCCGAGAGGGGGAGGCTCGGGACTACCGTCCCCAGGTGCCCTCACCAACTCCACGCCTCTAAACGCGCCCGGAGGCGCCTTAAAACTGGGTGGATTTATCGGCAGAGCGGGTTGCTCTAATTGATACCTGGTGTGCGTTGCTGTGTGTCCCCGTCTGTTCCGGCTTGCCGCTTCTGCCCTGTTGCCGCTTCTCCCCGCTGCTGGCGCCACTGGACATTGGGCGCATCAGCCGAGAGGGGGAGGCTCGGGACTACAATCCCCAGGTGCCCTCACCAACTCCACGCCTCTAAATGCGCCCGGAGGCGCCTTAAAACTGCGTGGATTCACCCACGTCGCGGGACGCGCGTGGGACTAGCGGGCTGAGCCCGGGCAGAGGGCGGGCCGTCTGTGGCCATCCGGGGTGGCCGAGGCTGGACTGGGCCACCCCTCTTTCACTTTGATTTTGGTGATTCCAATCAATTGTTATTAGACTGCATTCTTGAGAAAGCTTCTGTACCTGCCACTGTGCTGTATGGTCAGAAAGCGGGTGCTTATATATTTTTCCTGCGATATATTGTTAGTTACAGCTAAACATTTAATATGGACACTTGGTTAAAAACAGGAAAAATATCCATAGCAGGAGGGTCAGTGAGTGGGACATTAGACCATATCATCAGTAGGGCCGCCTCAGTCCTAGAACGCGAAATTGAGTTCACTGAGCGACGTTTGCTCTAATTGATACCTGGTGTGCCCGTCTGTTCCCGCTTGCCGCTTCTGCCTTGTTGCCGCTTCTCCCCGCTGCTGGCGCCACTGGACATCGGGCGCAGCAGCCGAGAGGGGGAGGCTTGGGACTACCGTCCCCAGGTGCCCTCACCAACTCCACGCCTCTAAACGCGCCCGGAGGCGCCTTAAAACTGGGTGGATTTACCGGCAGAGCGGGTTGCTCTAATTGATACCTGGTGTGCGTTGCTGTGTGTCCCCGTCTGTTCCCGCTTGCCGCTTCTGCCCTGTTGCCGCTTCTCCCCGCTGCTGGAGCCACTGGACATCGGGCGCATCAGCCGAGAGGGGGAGGCTCGGGACTACAATCCCCAGGTGCCCTCACCAACTCCACGCCTCTAAATGCGCCCGGATGCGCTTTAAAACTACATGGATTTACCGGCAGAGCGGGTTGCTCTAATTGATACCTGGTGTGCGTTGCTGTGTGTCACCGTCTGTTCCCGCTTGCCGCTTCTGCCCTGTTGCCGCTTCTTCCCGCTGCTGGTGCCACTGGACATCGGGCACAGCAGCCGTGAGGGGGAGGCTCGGGACTACAATCCCCAGGTGCCCTCACCAACTCCACGCCTCTAAACGCGCCCGGAGGCGCCTTAAAACTGGGTGGATTTATCGGCAGAGCGGGTTGCTCTAATTGATACCTGGTGTGCGTTGCTGTGTGTCCCCGTCTGTTCCGGCTTGCCGCTTCTGCCCTGTTGCCGCTTCTCCCCGCTGCTGGCGCCACTGGACATTGGGCGCATCAGCCTAGAGGGGGAGGCTCGGGACTACAATCCCCAGGTGCCCTCACCAACTCCACGCCTCTAAAGGCGTCCGGAGGGGCCATAAAACTGCATGGATTCACCCACGTCGCGGGACGCGCGTGGGACTAGCCGGGCTGAGCCTGGGCAGAGGGCGGGCCGTCTGTGGCCGTCCGGGGTGGCCGAGGCTGGACTGGGCCACCCCTCTTTCACTTTGATTTTGGTGATTCCAATCAATTGTTATTAGACTGCATCCTTGAGAAAGCTTGTGTACCTGCCACTGTGCTGTATGGTCAGAAAGCGGGTGCTTATTTATTTTTCCTGCGATATATTGTTAGTTACTGCTAAACATTTAATATGGACACTTGGTTAAAAACAGGAAAAATATCCATAGCAGGAGGGTCAGTGAGTGGGACATTAGACCATATCATCAGTAGGGCCGCCTCAGTCCTAGAACGCGAAATTGAGTTCACTGAGCGACGTTTGTCCTCTGAACTGCTAAAGAAACGTTCATCACTTGGCCACATACAACTAGCAATTACCCCATCGCATCATGCCCCTGGAACAAATTGCTCAAGTGAAATTGGCATTCCCCAACAGTTACCAGATCTTACAGAGTCACAAGTTCAAAGTAGAGATGCAATCCATATAAACATCACCACAGAATCTCAAACTGATACCTCTAGGAAGAACAAATATTAGTGACACCTAGCAAGTCCCTTAAAAAGAAGCCTAAGGCAAAAATATCTGCCCCTGCCCCCCCTTCTTAAAAGGAAACGTGGCAGAAAGAATCAAAAAATTACCTGAGAAAAAACTCCTAAAGTAACTAGAAATCCCAATGAAAATATTGGCCCCACAAGGAATATAACTGATAAAGACAACTCATCGATAAATGTACATCATGATCTTATGTCCAATATAGAGCAATTGGTGAAATCGCTACTGCTACCATTAATCGAGAGGGTAAGAAGAATGGCAGAATAATTGGGGGCCATTCAAGAAATTGGTATCACTAATACAAACCTAATTAAGGAACTATCAGTAAAAAGGTCTGACATTACTCCACCCGTCACACTACAAGTACCGAAGTTAACCAAATCTGCAAACCATATGGAAAAATTGCCCCTGCACCTGATAGAATCCCTGTAAAAGAGACCACATAGGCAGCACTTGAACCGATAAAACATAGGGAAGGAAGAGATAAATTACTAGGTAGTAATAATCACTTGCATGAACAAGAGCCAGAACCAGGAAGATTACATCAGGATTTAAATTCAAAGGGACAATTACACTGCATAGATCTACCACCAGAAGCAGTACCATATGTTATCGTCCTGACTGGAGTCCCTGAGCTAACTGAGGGGAGACCTAAACCCTACCAGAACCTTAAGAATAAGGTAGTGCACTGGTTACGAGTAAATAGGCCATTACCTTGTAACATAAATGGTGAAATTCCTCATGTCAGAAGATGTGGCTGGGTGGGACCAAGACATAAGGATTTACATGGGGACATTACATTATTAATTTTAAGGATTACAGGGCAACAAACTATATAAGAGGTTGGTACCCGGATGGCTATGAGGGTGGAATATCCACCCGAGACCTCAGCTATTTCTACCCAAGGTCCATAGTAGAAAAGCCTTTAAGACCAAGATACCCATACTCTAGGAACGTAACGCCCCAATGTTAAATTTTGTAACCTCAAATCGCTTTGCCCCTCTCTCTGGTCTAGAGGGGGTCGACTGACTTACAAACTCTACTGAAGAGCATGAGAAGGAGCAATGACATACAGTTAGGACCTGTCAATGACATAACATGCAGGGGAAAAGGTGATTTAAAGAACTACGTAAGGGAGAGCCAGATAGATAATATTTCTGGGAACACCGAAAAGGGCCAGCTGATCATTTCCTGGAACATAGCAGGTCTTAAAGATAAGGTGGATCGCTTAGATTGGGGTGAGATTATAAATAATTATAATATTTTGTACTTCCAGGAAACCTGGAAGGCCCATGATATTTATCTCATTGGATACCAAACCTATAATACTCCTGCCAAAATTAGTACCCATGGTAGAAATAGAGGGGGCCTATGCACCTTCATTTCAATTGCATCAGGGATCAAAACGACTAAATTCATTTCGGCAGAGTATTACCAGATTGTGATAGTAATTCTAGGCTAGGGGATTTGTTAAATTCCCTGACACACGAGTTTGACTTGGGCTTCATTAATGAAAATTGTTTGCCACCGGCACAGTTTAAACCAACATTTAATGGGAGAGGGGTCATATCTCTAATTGACTTTACCCTTCTATCCGTTAGACATCGGTCCCTAGTGTTATCATGGGAAACACTAGATGTTGCTCACAGCGATCACTACCCTATCTCTTTCTGTCTGGTAAAAAAAGGAGGAGAATCGACCCTGGATGTAATCTATAACACCTCAATAAATTTGGCTAGCACTAATGGTTACCGCAATAATTGGGCAAAAGTAGATATAAAAACTTTTTTGCACTAACTGGTTATTAAAACCTACGACCAGCTTAAAATTTGCCTCTCACTGTCTACAACTAATGAACAAGTTCTTGAGGCCTTTGGGAAAATAACAAGTGAAATTAACAAAATGTTGACTAGAGACTTTAAAAATCGTACCGTTAAAGTGAAGAGTTGGTTTGACAAAAATTGTACAAAGGCACACCAGAACTTGAAAAGGGCTTTAAAAGAAAACCCCAGAACAATGTCATTGGTAAGACAGACTCGGAAAGTGTATAGAGCAGCGATAGCGAGAAGGAAAAAAGAGCTAAAAGCTGAAATCTGGCAGAATCTCCATGATGCTTGTTTAAAAAAAGATAATATAGCTTTCTGGAGAGCCGTAAATGCCCCTTTTTTGTCAGTCAGGGAAACAGACATTATTGATATAGCTATACCTGGGGATATCTGGGTTGCCCATTTTACTAACCTATATAAAAATAAAACGACCACCCCTGAGAATGAGAATACCCTGGATATCCAAGAGCCATTAAATCCCTTTCCGCTGGGGGTTGTCTTTGAGCACGCTGAGGTCATTAAGGCTATTCAGGATAGCGCTACAGGCAAAGCACCGGGTCCGGACGGCATCCCGATTGACTTGTATAAAGCTGAATTATCTTTATGGTCGCCCTTACTAACTAACGTTCTAAATTGTGCAAACGCGGCGCTTTTTATCTCTACCTGGCCGGAAGTGGTGGTTGAACCCATCTTTAAAAAGGGGGATAGGAACAACCTGGTTTGCTATCGACCTATTTCCCTTTTGGATGCCCTGATGAAGGTAGCGGGCAGAATCATTCTGAATAGACTCCAAGTCTGGGTAGAGGACAATAATATTATCACAAATCTCCAATACGGTTTCCGCAGCGGAAAGGGCACAATAGAACAGGGTCTAAATTTGGCGTTGCTGACTGCCAAATATACTCAAGCTAAGAAGGAAAGTCTATTTGTCACATTCATAGACCTCAGCTCTGCGTTCGACTGTGTGGATCACTCCACACTATGGAGGACGCTTAGAGACATGGGTATAGACCATCAGCTTCTTTTATTTATTAGAGAACTATACAGGGAAGCGGGGGCCAGGGTATGCTATGGGATAGGGGGGGTTTGCTCTGAGAAATTCAATATTAAAAGAGGTGTCGGCCAAGGGTGCATTTTAGCACCTTTTTTATTCACCTTATACATTAACAGTGTGGGACAACACCTTAGAAACTGTCAGTTTGATTACCCTGCTGTTAGCGGAACACCCATACCCATCCTTTTGTACGCTGATGACGCAGCAATAATGTCGCGTACCGTCATCGGCCTAAAAAGGGCTGTAGCTGAATTCTCAGAATACATGAAGGTCTCTGGGATATTGATTAATGTCTCTAAAACCTATTCTATGACATGTAGCAATTCCAGAAAACATAGCAAGACAATCTACCTGGGGAGAGATAAAATTAAAAATACGGATAGCTTCTGCTATTTAGGAGTCACTTTTGACAGTAGGGGGAGTTGGAAAGAGGCAGTCTTCATCAGAAAACTGGCTATTAGTAGAGCTAATGGTGCCTTGATAAACTTCTCGAGGAAATTGGGTGGGCGTCCAGTGAAGGAATTAATCCAAATTTACAAAGCAAAATGTATCCCTACTGGTACTTATGGTGTAGGGATCTGGGGGATTGTTAATGCTGATCAGATCCAACGTGCCGAAAACGATTTTATTCGCTATTTATTGGCCGCCCCCAAATCCATGTCCACCTTTTTCATGCCTAATGAACTAGGGATACCGTTTGTTTGAATAGAGACATTGTTAAGAACTGTTTGTCACTAGATGGGGTTGCTAATATTAAGTGGTTAAATTGTATTAAAACCATTGCCGTTGATACTGGGCATAAAGAATATTATGATAACCCTAGCTGTCTAGAAAAGGTATCAAAACGCACACACTGAAAGAATTTATTCTGGAGCATCTTGACCATAAAAGGTGGTTGGTAGAAAAGGATAAATATACAGCCCTGGAAAATCAGAACCTAAATCAATGCATAGGCATACAACCATACCTTCTGATGGAAACTAGCCCTTATGCAAGAATGCTGCTAACTAGGTTCCGGCAAGATACTTTTTATCGCTTGATAACTATTCCTAATTGTAATGATTGGTCAAAACTGTTACGGAAATGTTCATGTGATGACACATCCACCCAATCTAACATTCACTCTATCCTTTTCTGTAAACACTATGTGACCCCCAGGAAGAGGTTCCTGAAGCCTATCCTCAAAAAATGGGGAATAAGGAGCTCCAGAGTAGCTTTTTTTAAATTGAAGCAGCTTGAAACAGCATTAGTGGTAAAAGCGGTTTCCTCTTATCTGAGAAACTTGATTGACCTTAGGAATACATGTATACCACAATGTATGTAAATAGTTGTTTTTTACCTTTCTGCTTTTTATGAAACACTAAATTAATGTAATAGTTTTCTCATGGTTCAACCTTAGCTTTTGAAAAATGTATAGCGACAGTTATGTGCAGTATAGGTATTGTTTGATTTGCCATTTATGAATTAACAGGAAAGTTTTGACAGTTGCTAGAATACAATTGTTTCTTTTGTTTTTAATGTGGTAATATATTGTGTAAATATATGGTGATTGTCTTTTTAAACTTTTTAAATGTCCTATTTAATATGTTGTGATATTTGTGCTTTTATGATTTTGCAACAAAAGTCGAATAAAGCTAATTTTGAACTTGAACTTTGAACTAGTTAGACCACCTTCTTTTAATGTTCTGAATACTGTCTCAAGATTTGTTAAATGTTGGCCCCATGAATCACTATAAATGACTATGTCATCTATGTAGGCTGCAGCAAAGACTTGGTGGGGTTTGAGGATCATGTTCATAAGCCTTTGGAAGGTGGCAGGAGCTCCATGTAAACCAAACGGGAGCATTGTAAAGTGATATAGATCCCCAGGCATGGAAAAGGCATTTTTTTTCTTTGTCCTGTTCCCTTAGGGCAGTGGTCTTCAAACTTTTGATGCTGAGACCCCCCAACAACATTTTTAGGCGTAAGGACCCCCTCCCTACAAAAATGTCTAGAATGTGGTACTCCTTATCATGGACAAACATAAATGTTCGCCGGAGAAACGGTCAATCTGTGGTTTAACACCCAAATATAGCAATAAGCAACAATATAAGGCCCTTGAGCTGCCGGTGCGTAATTTGTTTTTTTTTACGCTCTGGTTGTGCAGAGTACAGTCCCATATCTACGAGGCCATGCAAAGTCACTTTGCATGGCTTTTCATGGCCTCCTAGATATGGTGTAAGGCAATGCAGTGCATGTCGATACGTTGTCTTACACCGCGTCGGGGGAGGGGGGGCGTTCCATGGGCGTTGCAGTGGGATTTCCTATGGATTTTGAGACATTCCCAGATTTACAAGAATCTGTAAACCTGAGGATGCATCAAAACTGTATGCTGCCCCAGGGGATGTGTAACAAGGAGAAATATCTTTATTCTCCTCAATTGTTTCCTCTTTATATGTGCAGCATACATAGAAAGGAGGAAAAGCCTCCAAGGGTTGTTTTTGTGCAAAACCAATCCTGCCAACAATGCAGACACCCTTGCACAAAGTGTGTGCTGGCAGAAAGGACAGGAATGCACAGTATCTTTTAAATACATTCCATTCCTGTACCTTTAAAGTGGCATAGGGCAGGACAGCAAATATACTTGCAGAGCTGCCCTACACCATTTAATTATAAATGAGGCCCGTAGATTTTAGTAATATCCAGACCCTATGGATTCAAATTTTTTTTTTTTTTGAAAAACTTTATTGTCAGGAGGGCAGAAAAGTTATTTACATTGACATTTGTGATCAGTAGCTGCACATCATTATACATTTGTATCAGCGCTACGGATAAAATGTAACACAGCGTAGCGTTTGTGTCCATCTTTACATTATTGATATGTGGGAAATAAGAGCATCCATGTTGTACAAAACCACATGTACCAATACACCATATCCTAGTGCAGTCCGTAATCCGCCCATTTACATACAACAGTTTGGTCTTAGCAAGTTTAAATAATAAAACAGAAAAAGAACAAAGTTTTACATCTATAAAACCTAACTAATGTCATCGCTTCAGTAGAGTGTTGCACCCGCACACCGGTAGTTTTCTTCCCTTGCACCTAGTCAATACAGTTTCAAAGGCATTGTCATTTTCTCGTTTCACCCCTTCACCAGACCAGAGTTCAATATACAAGTACATCCCCGCTAGTCATCTTCCTCTTCTGACTCTAAGTCGTCGTCCTCTGGCAAGGGTGCACATGGTTCCCCCCTGTACTTATTCCACGGCAGCCATACTTTATTCAATTTACGAGGGCAGGCCCGCAGTACATACACCGCCCTTTCCTTCACCATTAGAAGGTCCATATTTCTAATCCATCCATTCACCGTAGGTAATTCCGGAGCACCCCATTTTTGTGCGATGTCTCGCTTGGCCACTGTGACAGCCAATGTGACCCATAATTGGCCATATCTGTTCAGGTCAGTAGGGTCCCAAATGTTCAAGAGGCATTTACGGGGTTCAGGTAAGAGTGATATTTCAAGGGTTTGGGAGACAGTGCGCATGATTTGCCTCCATACGTTTTGGATTAGTGGGCAGTCCCATAGTGTATGGAGCAGAGTTCCCTCTTCCCCGCACCCTCTTAGGCAGAAAGGGTGTGGTGTCCGCTGTATCTTATGTAGAAGTGTCCTGGTGTAATATGTGCGGTGTAGAATCTTTAGCTGTACTAACCTGAACCTAGCCGAGATTCCCACTTCTCTTGGTGACGCAAGCGCCTCGTTCCATTCTGTGTCGTCCATGTCACCTAGTTCCCCAACCCACCGCTCTCTAAGTTTCTGCGTGGGGTCTGTCAGGTTATTCACCGGATTCAATTTATTTTACATAACTGTCCCTTCAACACATTCTCAGGGATAGTAAGCACTATGCAAATACAACAACAATTAGAAGCAAGCACTTGACAGCTCAGTTAAGTATGTGCACTACCACTCAAAAAGTTTCAAGTGGTTTAATCTAGTAACTGCAACAGCACTCTCCAGTCCTGAAAAAATCTAAACCAAACAGACAGCTTAACACACATTGCTGATGACCTGAAAGAAATTAAAATGTGCACAATGAGTTAAATCTGAAAATCCTTTACATTTGCAGATTAACTCGTTGTGCACATTTGCATTTTTTTCAGGCCAGCAACAAAATTGTAGAACGGCATCTTTAGCAGTCTGCCTGTCTTCAATTTCCCAGCACATGAGTCTGAAGAGTCCCTAAAAAAACAACATTCCAGGGAAAGCATTTTAAGTACCAAAATTAACCACCTGGGACGTTTTCTTTTAGGAAACGAAAAGCGCGACCCCTTTCCCAGGCCTCCACGGCCCCCCTGGGGGTCGCGCCCCACAGATTAAAGACTGCTGCCTTAGGGGCACTTGCCAATAGCCCTGGCAAAGGTCTAGTGTGCTAATGTACTGGGCTTTCCCCAATCTCTAAATCATCTTGTCCACCCGGGGTAGTGGGTAGGCATCAAATTGGCATATTTTATTGACCTCCCTACTGTCAATACAAAACCTGAAGGTCCCATCAGGTGTAAAAACTATTACAATGGGTAAACTCCATTCACTATTGGATGGTTTAATAATTCCCGTTTTTAAGATTTGTTGAATTTTATTCTCAATGGCCTCTCGTCGGGACTCTGGTATATGATAAGGCTGCAATCGTATTTTTTTCTCTCTGGGTATATGTATTGCATGACTGATCGAGGATGTTTTTCCAGTGGTTAGAGAAAATACGTCTTGAAGGGAGAGTAAATGATTACTCAACTCTTGTTGCTGTTGAATAGGTAGATCAGGATCTATACTCTGCTGGTATAAAGGGGCGTGACTATTTTCCCTATAATGGCAGGTTTTGCTCCTTCCCATTTTCTAAAAGATTGATATGGTAGATCTGTGTATTCTTTTTGTTTTTAGCGTTTAGCCCAAGACGGTAAGTAACGGGTGTCACTCGGTCAATGACTCTATATGGGCCCTGCCATTGTCCTAGCAGTTTTTGGTCCGAAGTGGGCATCATTATCAAAACCTATTCGTCTAGTTCTAAGGTTCATTCTCTGGGTTTTTTGTTGTATTGCTTTTTCTGGGCGTCTTGAGCCTGTTCTAGATGGGTTTTAACTGTGCTTTGAATTTTGTGTAGGTTGGACTTTAAGTTGAGCACATATTCAGGGAGTGGTTTAGCTCCGTCAGGCTCTTCTTCCCATTCCTCCGCTACCATGTCTAACAGGGTACAAGGTTGTCTTCCATATAACAGTTCAAATAGGGAGTAGCCTGTACTTTTCTGCTGCAGCGAAGGGCAAACAGGGATATGGGCAACATATCTTCCCACTTTCTAGTTTCTAATTCTAATAGTTATACTGGAGTGACTTTCAGGGTGGCATTATAACTCTCTACCAACCCATCTGACTGTGATGGAAAGCAGCAGTACGTATTTGTTTGATATTTAACTGTTGGCAGACTTTTTCATTAAGTGAGAAACGAAGGGTGTTGCTTGGTCAGTTATGTTTTCTTTTGGGAATCCTACCCTTGAAAACATATTGATCATAGCCTTTGCGCTTTGTGTGGCATTATGCTGTCCTAATGCTACTGGTTTGGGGAACCTAGTCGCATAGTCTATATAAAACTTTATAAATAAATACCAGAAATAGGACGTACCAACACTCACTACGGAATGGAAGAATGGGTCCGATTATGTCCATTCCTACTCTGGAGAAAGGCTCTTCTATCTATTACTGATAGAGGGATTTTTACCGGAACTCCCATGGGAAGGGTTCGGCTATTCTTCTGACAGATAGGGCATTCCCTGTAATACCTGCAGACCTAAGGATATACTCCTGGCCAAGTAAAACTTCTCCAATGTTGTTTTTTCCGTCTTCTCTCCCCTGTAATGTCCTCCTAATAAACAATTGTCTGCAAGAAAAATAATGTTTTTCCCAGTATTGTTGGGGAACTAACAATTGTGGGGCAAGTCCTTTTCCACCCTTTCGATACAGTAATCCCTTTTTCACATAAAAACTGGGGACCTACTTTTTTTTTTAACACACTTTATTGATGACTTTGTCATACCACATAAAATACGGGAGATTTAACAGTGACAGTCTTTTCAATTTTCTATATAGATAGTATCAAATACGTGACATATACAGATTCTGCACAGTTAATACTGTGTGGTATAGAAAACGAGGAGCCTGATTTCCATTAGCATTATTAGTAGTATAACATTAGATTTTCAACGTAAGCAGCATCAATATAAAGCTGTGCATATTTACTGATAACCAAAACAGAACCTGTTCAGTCATGGTCCCCCCCATCCCATCCCTCCCACCCCTACTCCTGGTCGTTCTTACTTCTGTGGTCTTAATGATCAAGGTAACTCATTATAGAAGTATTGCTCCAAGGGCTTACGTGTTCGAGGGTTGGGAAACGTCAGTTTGGGCCTTAGGGCCCAGGGACACGGGCCTTGTGGCATCTTTGTGCTTTATGAGGTCAGGGTGGCCTGTGGGGGCAACAAGTCAAGCGATTCTAGTTCCAGCAGCATAGCCTCCCAGTCCATTGAAATGGGTTGTTTCCTCAGGCCCCTCTCTTCCTCTCTGCGAAGAGTTGCACCCTCTGCCTCTCCCACTTGAAGCATGTCAGCCTCTCAGATGGTCACTGCTGGGCATCTGGGGGACTTCCATCTCACGGTAAGGGCTCTTACCGCTAGGATGAGTGCTAAATCTAAGAACTTTACCCGTACCTTTTGTACTCCAGAGCACTTTTGGAGGCCTATGAGGCAATTGAGGGCTTCATCTGGGACTGGGAGTTGTGTAACTGCATTCAGCGCATGACAGTCTGCAGATTCCTCCCCAATAATCACGAAGACGAGGGCAGGACCACAGCATATGAAGAAAGCCTGCCTCATCTTCTCTACAATGGGGGCAGCAGTGGGAGGTATCCGGGAACATGCGGTGGATACGCTGGGGGATAAGGTACGATCTATGGAGGACCATTCACTGGAGGAATTTTTATTTCGCATTACGTGAAACTTTTTTGGGGTGTTCCAGCATACATTTCCATGCCTTGTCAGTAATTTCAACAGGGGAGTCCTCGGACCAGTGTGCTTGAAGAGAGGTGAGTGCAATTGCAGCCTGTGCCCTGACGCCTGTGTATAGTCACCGTACCAAGTGTCCACCAGGTCCCATATAGTATAAGAGATGTACCAGGCTATGTTGTGGGGGTTCATCTCGCTGTGGGGCCCAGGTGATCCTAATGTAATTTGTCACTGTAGCATGTAATAAGTATAACGTGGTGGTGCACCCGTAGCCTGTAGGAAGGATTTGTGATCTAATATGATGCAATCCCCAAAGAATGCGGCCACGTCCTCCACTCCGCTATCCATCCAGTCCCGTATCCTTGCCCTCAAGAGTCTTCCCTGTGGTGTGGGTATTCCCAGGAGGGGAATATTCACGGCGTAAGGGGTTACTGAGGCAGTGTACGATAGGGCTTCCTCCAGCATTGGAGGGCAGTCTTCAGTAGGGGTGGGCAATCTGGAGGGATTCTAGCTCTCGGTAATAACAGGGAATGCAACTCGCCCGATCTATCCTCTGCGGCGTGAACCCAATCTCCTGCAGATTTATCCCTGCAGTCCAATATGATAGCCATTGGAGCTGGCTGGCGTAGTAGTAGCTTAAAAAATCTGGGACTCCCAGGCCGTCGCTACATGTCTCTAGTTGGAGTTTCCGGAGGCTTATGCGTCTCCGACCATTCCCCCAAAGTAGCTTAACCAATACAGTATTCAGTGTGTTAAAAATGAATTGTGGAAGAACCACAGGTAGGTTTACGAAATAGTATAATAGGCGAGCCAGCATCACCATTTTCGAGATGGCAATTCTGCCCATCACTGATAGTGGCAAGGAACCCAGAAGGCCACACTGGCACGGAGGGCCGTTATGGCCCGTACTATGTTGCCCTCAATCTGGTCTGCCTGTGTTCTATAGACTTTAATGCCTAGATATTTGAAGGTGGTGGGAGTCACTGGTATTGTGTAATCACCAAACTGTAGGCGAGTTGGATGCTGCGATTCACGGAAGAAATACGAAGTTGACTTCGCAGGGTTTATAGTCAAGCCCGAAAGGTGTTCAAAAGTGGCAAATATGCTGTGGAGAGGGGCCTTATCAGCTGTCAGGTCCAGTAAATACAGCAGTATGTCATCTGCATAGATGGATATTAAGGGATGTACTCCATCAATGGGAATGCCGAGCTGGGCCGCTGAGCCTCTGAGGGCTAGAGCTAATGGCTCCATTGCACGCACAAACAACAAGGGGGATAGTGGGCATCCCTGCCGTGTGCCCCATAGATGTTATATTGGGCCGAAATGTAATGGCTGGTGCTCGCTCTGGCCGTGGGAGATGTACATAATAAATGGACTCATTTAATATATCTGTCTGGGAACCCAAATAGCTGCAGTGTCGCAAACATGAAGTCCCAGGAGAGGGAATCAAAGGCCTGCCTACGGTCAAGTGCTATGCACCCTGCATCGTGGTAGTCTCGGGGGTGGCCGTCATTACATAATGTAGCCTTCTAGTGTTCAGGGAAGTACTGCGATTCAATAGGAATCCGCATTGATCACTGTGAATAATCGTGTTAAGGTGTGGCTGTATGCGATTGTCAAGGGCCTTACTTAGAATTTGATATTCGTTGGACAGCAAGGAGAGGGGCCTATAATTGGACAGCTCTAAATTGTCTCGACCTGGCTTGGGTATTGATGTGACCAGCGTTTGCATAGTGGACTCTGGCAGGCGACCAGTCTCAAAGGCTGCCTCATATACAGATTCCAGCGTGGGTACTATGGTCTCCGAGTAAGTATGATAAAACTCAACTGGGAGTCCATCAATCCCGGGGGCCTTGTTGTGATTCAATCCCTTAATTGCAGCACGGATTTCACTTTGAGTTATGGGGCCATCTATGTCTTTTTGTACTGCCTCGGGGATCACCGGAACAGGTAGGTCTTGTAAAAATTCAGTTATTGAGGGGCCTTCCACTGGAACAGGGGGCGCGTAGAGTGCTTGAAGTTGTTCATAAAAGGCTGTGTTTATTTCGTTTTGTGTATGAACTATATGGCCTGCACATGTACGGATTCTAGTTATAACTGGTGGGTCTGGCGTATCTCTGACTAAGCGGGTTAGCAGTGCACCTGACTTGTCTGCTTCTGTGTGTTTGCGTTGAAGAAATGCTCTATGGTCTATTGTCCTCAGTGTCTCTAATACTTCCGCGTGATCTATATGGGTAGACTGCAATTCTCCTCCTTTGCCTGGTTCGGATATCGCCTCCCGTTCTAGTGTGTCCAGTCGCTGTTCTATGCTTTTCAGTCGTTGGTGCATCTCCTGTCTAGCCCCCACTAACTTACCAATTGATGCTCCCCTTACCACTACTTTCAGAGCATCCCATTAAATTAGGTTGGATGAGGCTGTATTCCAGTTTTTGGTCAAATAATTAGTGATAGTATTGGAGAGGGTTGCGCTGAATGGGGCATCTTCTAGCAGTTGTGGATGTAATTTCCAGGTGGGGACTGGGGTGGGCACCGTACCCCAGCGAAGTGTGAGCTCTAGGGGGTTATGATCTGAGAATGTTTTGGCTAAGTAAGTGGATTGGTGGGCCCTAGCGATGATGGGTCTTGAGCAAAGGAATCTGTCAATTCTGGTATGCAGACTGTGTACGAAGGAATAGAATTAGTACTCCATGTGGATAGGGTAGAGGCATCGCCATGCGTCAGAGAGTGTCCATCCCTCCGCCCATGTAGTGAATAGGTCAGCCAGTTTTCCAGTGTGTGTACCTTGTAAGGGTGGATGTGATCTATCTAGAGCCGTGTTCAAGACAGCATTCCAATCCCCTCCCAGTATCCAGGGTATGCCATCTCAGTCTGCTAATACCGTGCCTTGCCTATGCAGGAACTGGTCCTGGTCAAAGTTAGGGGCATATACGCAGCCGAGGACCACCAGGGAGCCATCAAGCTGGCCTTTCACTAGGATGTACATACCTTGGTCATCAACCCGGCGTTCCAGCTCAAGAAATGGGACCCCATGGCGTATCGAAATGGTCGCACCCCTAGCGAAGGTGGAATAATTAGTAGAATAGATGTGTCCTCTTCATTTTTTACGCAATTTTTGTGCTTCGGAATCAGTCAAATGAGATTCCTAGAGGAATGCTACCTGGGTCCTACGCCGGGGGAGGTATGCATGAATACGGTGCCTTTTCTGAATTTCTCCCAACCCGCGCACATTCCATGTGATAAGGTTGTACAACCCTACGGTATGAACATCCCACGGCATGTCTCTGTGAGTAATATGGAGCTCCCGCTTGCATGGAGCTGGTAGACCAATCTCGACCAGGAGTCCACTGTCCCCAAAACCCCAAAAACCTTAACAAAACTCGGCGCAGCGCCAGAACAACTCTGTGCCCAACAATAGTGTACGTGTAGTACCAAACAAATAACGGTGCATACGCTGATAGGGGGTAGCCATCCTCATACACAGTCATGGTCGCAAAAAGGGGATCTGCAACCCGACGGCTCTATGGAACTCCGTCCCGGGGGGGGTGGATGTGTGATCGGAATCATTGGGGACAGTGTCTACATTGCAATCAAACATTTGTAAGAGTTCACCGGAGCCCCCTCTGGAACGAAACAGTACCCAAAATGTATAGTGGTGCATACACTATACCAATGCCAGTTACAATTCGAGCCCCTTACACTATCAAACATTACACATCCGGGTGATAACAGTCTTAGAGGTCAGTATAAGGAAAAGGATATGGTAGTCTCAGAGGCGTGGAGTCCACTCCATTTGCGGGTGCCAAGACCTCCACGACCTTCACGGGCAGCAGGTGTTCGCCATCCGTGGTCAGTTATCGATCATATTGTCAGCCGTTCCGGGTGTAATTGTGGGGAAGAGAGTTATACTGTGTTCAGAGTTGGAGTGGACAGTACTGTCTTCTGAATGCGTGGAAATGTTATGTGTATCTTCCCGGAATGCACCGGCCACCGCAATCGCTCCCTCCTGATCCTGACGTTGTTGCTCTTGCGATGGGCCTGCGCCACCTTTGCCCCGGCTGGAGTTCTGGGAGCGATGAGAGTTCTTTTTGGGGAGTTTTTCCGATCCTTGAGAAGAGAGGTATATACGGCTTGCCTGGCTAAAGCCGATGCACATCACTTCCACTTTTTTTTTATCATGAATAACTTTCAGCCGGGCTGGGTATAAAAGTGCGTATTTGAGTTGTGCTTTCTGGAGTTTTTTCTTTACAGCCTGGTAGGACGATCTTTGTCTTTGTACTAAGATGGTATAGTCCGGGTATAATGATATACGTTGTATTTCACCACCTGGGTGACGGCTACGAAACTATGGTTAACCACACCGGTCAATTACTGTCTGACGCCATCCGCGTGCGGAGGGGCACCAGATAGGGCTACCCCCTGTCGCCCTTGCTGTTCTCATTGACCATGGAACCCCTGGCCACGATCCTCAGAGACCCAGGACAGGAGTGGGGAATCCCGATGGCCGATGGACTACATGTGGTCTCGCTGTACGCAGGCGACCTGCTATTATATGTCAAAGACCTGACCAATGTACCGGAATCTCTTACGGAAATTTTCCGGACCTTCGAAAACATGTCGGTACTGCGGGTCAATTGGTCCAAGTCGGGAGCCTATTCCTTCAGCCCATATTTTCACAGAACAAGGGAAAACCCAAAAGGAATAACACTAGGGTCCTTGGGCAGTAGTATATTTTACAGAACAGGGGACCCTAGTAATTTAGGGATCAACGGAATGATAGACATATACTAGATAGTATATATGACTACTGTCCAGCCGGACAGAGTTTTTTATTTTTCAATTCTTCGGTTTAAGAGTGTAAATATAATATTTATACAAAAGTGGGCACAGCCTGTGACACACAAAGGACAAGACAAAACATATGACAAAACAATTATGTAAAAGCGCACAAAAGCGGTCTGTACTGTTAATCTGTTTTACAGACTAAGATTAAATCGTAGCAACCCATTGTTTTACACAGTATGTGAATTCCAACAAACATATGGTGCAATAAGGTCGACGGCGTTTCGATGCAATTACCAAATACATGCATCATCATCAGGACAAAAACTTTTGTGTCAAGTTTGTCTTGAGAGTTTTTTACAATATCATTACCCCTTATGAAAGCATAATAGCAATCCTGGGGGTACTGTCATAGCGGTTAAAATCTGTGGAGAGCCAGGGGCTGTCTGTCAGTTTATGCCGAGGTGTGAGAGATTATGGTAATGTCTGCTCACATCGACTTCGCCGGTAATTTTATTAAGAATTGGAGGAAAGGAGCGGTGCTCGTATTCTCGGCGAGTCTTTAATCCATAATAGGATTTAGTTCAGGCTATGCTTGATAGCAGGACAGATGGATTCTGGCGGGGATCTCTGCATCATCATCAGGACAAAAACTTTTGTGTCAAGTTTGTCTTGAGAGTTTTTTACAATATCATTACCCCTTATGAAAGCATAATAGCAATCCTGGGGGTACTGTCATAGCGGTTAAATCTGTCATAGCGGTTAAAATCTGTGGAGAGCCAGGGGCTGTCTGTCAGTTTATACCGAGGTGTGAGAGATTATGGTAATGTCTGCTCACATCGACTTCGCCGGTAATTTTATTAAGAATTGGGTTTAGTTCAGGCTATGCTTGATAGCAGGACAGATGGATTCTGGCGGGGATCTCTTCCTGGAAGAGATCCCCGCCAGAATCCATCTGTCCTGCTATCAAGCATAGCCTGAACTAAACCCTATTATGGATTAAAGACTCGCCGAGAACACGAGCACCGCTCCTTTCCTCCAATTCTTAATAAAATTACCGGCGAAGTCGATGTGAGCAGACATTACCATAATCTCTCACACCTCGGCATAAACTGACAGACAGCCCCTGGCTCTCCACAGATTTTAACCGCTATGACAGTACCCCCAGGATTGCTATTATGCTTTCATAAGGGGTAATGATATTGTAAAAAACTCTCAAGACAAACTTGACACAAAAGTTTTTGTCCTGATGATGATGCAGAGATCCCCGCCAGAATCCATCTGTCCTGCTATCAAGCATAGCCTGAACTAAATCCTATTATGGATTAAAGACTCGCCGAGAATACGAGCACCGCTCCTTTCCTCCAATTCTTAATAAAATTACCGGCGAAGTCGATGTGAGCAGACATTACCATAATCTCTCACACCTCGGCATAAACTGACAGACAGCCCCTGGCTCTCCACAGATTTTAACCGCTATGACAGTACCCCCAGTACCTTCCTGGAAGAGATCCCCGCCAGAATCCATCTGTCCTGCTATCAAGCATAGCCTGAACTAAACCCTATTATGGATTAAAGACTCGCCGAGAATACGAGCACCGCTCCTTTCCTCCAATTCTTAATAAAATTACCGGCGAAGTCGATGTGAGCAGACATTACCATAATCTCTCACACCTCGGCATAAACTGACAGACAGCCCCTGGCTCTCCACAGATTTTAACCGCTATGACAGTACCCCCAGGATTGCTATTATGCTTTCATAAGGGGTAATGATATTGTAAAAAACTCTCAAGACAAACTTGACACAAAAGTTTTTGTCCTGATGATGATGCATGTATTTGGTAATTGCATCGAAACGCCGTCGACCTTATTGCACCATATGTTTGTTGGAATTCACATACTGTGTAAAACAATGGGTTGCTACGATTTAATCTTAGTCTGTAAAACAGATTAACAGTACAGACCGCTTTTGTGCGCTTTTACATAATTGTTTTGTCATATGTTTTGTCTTGTCCTTTGTGGGTCACAGGCTGTGCCCACTTTTGTATAAATATTATATTTACACTCTTAAACCGAAGAATTGAAAAATAAAAAACTCTGTCCGGCTGGACAGTAGTCATATATACTATCTAGTATATGTCTATCATTCCGTTGATCCCTAAATTACTAGGGTCCCCTGTTCTGTAAAATATATTCCTTCAGCCCAGACACGCCCGAAAGTGACATCCACATCGGCGGGGAGAGGCTGCAATGGTACCCCACTACGTTTCGATATCTGGGAATCCATATTTACCGGGCCCCGGCGGACATCCTAGCGGGGAATCTGCTACGGGTGATTGCCTCAATCCGCGCCCAAATTGGTTTTTGGAAGACACTACCCTGAATGTGCCTAGTCGGGTGGCGCTGACCAAGATGATAGTCCTGCCGAGGCTACTATACTACTTTGCCAACATCCCGACATACGTACCTAACAAAGTGTTTCGGGATCTGGAAGTCCTGCTTCGTGGCCTAGTCTGGAATGCGGGCCGATGCCGAGTGGCACTGACTAAGCTATACATGACCACTGAATCGGGAGGCCTGGCAGTTCCTAACATGGAGCTATACTACTTAGCGGCGCAGTTGCAATGGGAGTCGGGATGGCTCTGCGGCAAGAATCTGGGGGACACTGCCTCGGACACAACTATCTGGGCCCAGACACAAATATTCACATTATTTCACCCTATGACCTGCACCCCCTGTCCCTCACAATTACATCTGGCGGTGGCACGTCGATGCTTTTTGCGTTGCCTGCGGCTTAACCGCGCCACGAAACCATATGCCCCGATACAACGGCGGGAACACTGACAGAAGCTCACTTGACTAGCTGGACACGCGCTGGGGTGGAAACACAGGGCGACCTCTATGCGGATGGCGCGCTGCTTTCTTTTGCGGATCTCGCCACCAGCACGGATCTCCCTGCTGGACAGTTTCTGCTACATGCATCCCTTACCCACGCACTCTTGGGGCGATGTGTCGGAAGAACTGCCGATGCACCATTTTATGCAGTACTTGCATGTCATGGGCAACGGCTCACACATCACACATTGGCTAGCGCAGGCCCTACTATTGCACACGCAGCCTTCCACACTGCCACTCAGGGAGAAATGGGCGGCCGACAGAGGGAGGGACTGGACTGACAAGGAATGGGCGATGATACAAGTTGGGCCGACTAATATCCCACGCAACCCCCGTTTCAAACAGATACTTCTCGGCCACTGACACTGCCTGTCAAAGGTGCTCTTTGGTAGGGGCAGATCTCCTGCACATGCTCTGGCGCTGCCCTACCATACAAACATACTGGGATGAGGTCACGACACTACTCACGCAGTGCACTGATGAACAAGTACAGAGGACGTGGGAAGCCTGTATTTTAGGACTTTACAAGCGCACAAAGCTCAACAAGGTACAAACTAGATTCTGGGACATGGGCCTCATCACAGCTAAGCGCTTACTCACCAAACATTGGAAATCCAGCGCCCCCCCCCACACCCGACACTGGCACACATCCTTCATTAATTGGGCACAGGCGGAGGGCACGGTGCTCCTCCGGGAGGAAACAGCTGGACCTCAGAAATTCCCCATTGCACAGCTCTGGGGCGATCTCCTTGCGTCCTTCCAACAAGCCTGTCAGGAGCAAGGAATAACCTGAGCAATCCTATATAGCACCGACCCACATCCAAACACTCGCTCCTATCCGTTCACAGTGTACGCCCTGCTGTAGTCAACGGACCGACGTATCTGACATGCCACATGATATCCCCCACATGATAGATACAAATCATGTCCTTTGGAGAAAGATCCTTCCGATAGCTATAACCTGGAGACATAGCATATGCGCCTTCACCCGGACCCCCTACACACTTCAGTAACCGTCCCGCCCCAGAGCCGAAGTCCCCTCGCCGGAAATACTACCACCCCTCCCCTAATACGCCAATAGACATGCAAACTCTTTCCCCTCTGTGTCGATACTTGTAATTGTTTATTAACTGGTCATGTTCTCTGACCAAGTCCGCTATTGTTACTAACGGAGATAGCCTACACGCCGTGACAAGTCGCGGAATGACATGTACCTGTGGACATATTACACCCTCGTTGCCACGACAGGCCACAGCACACCACACACAAGGGATGCGGACCATGCTCGGGATGACTGCCATCTGGCACCAGGCGAATGCACCTACACGCGAACCCCCACCTCTAGCATCCATATATGGGTTGTGGACACTGGAGGGTTCAACTCACACTAGACCAACAGACGCCTGGGACCCCGCTGAGACGGCCGCAACCTAGCGTCGTCGACCACAAGTGCCCATTACTTTGCATTAGTGAGCTATACCACTCAACACCTGCCCACAGCATGATGGCACAGCAGACACTAGGGGCCCGATGTAGGTAGGGCTTTACCGATCGGTAACGGCCGAAAATACCGATTTTTGGCCCTTACCGATCGGTAAACAGCCATCGAGGTGTAGGGAACCAAAAACAGAACGAATCGGATAGAAAACCGATTCGGAATGAGTACCGAATGGGAAAGAATCCGATACGTACATACCGAAAATCGGATATGTAACGAATCGGAAAAACACCGAATCGGTTACAAAGACCGAATCGGTCCATGTACCGATTCGTTAGTGACACCGAATCGGAAAATCACCGAATCGGTCCAAGTACCGATTCGTTAGTGACACCGAATCGGAAAATCACCGATTCGGTCCAAGAACCGATTCGTTAGTGACACCGAATCGGAAAATCACCGATTCGGTCCAAGAACCGATTCGTTAGTGACACCGAATCGGAAAATCACCGATTCGGTCCATGTACCGAATCGGAAAAAATACCGAATCGGACATGAGCCGAATCGGAAAACATGCCGATTCGTATGAATCTCCGATCGGGAAATTCCCCGATTCCGACAGTTGGGGAGATGTAGGGAGGCACAGAAACACCGAAATCGGCTCAAAATCGGTAGAATTCACTCGGTATTTACCATGGATTGCAATCAGGTGGTAACCAACTCCAACCCATATAAACAGTCCCAAAATGCATTGCAACTTGCAGGATGGCAGCTTTCTATGTCATTGCGAGGCGGCTACGGCTACAGCAGGAAGGACAGAGGGAATGGCTAAGAAATGAACAGGTCTACAGACAGAGGATAACCCTGTTCATGCTCACTGAGGCTGAGATCCTACAGAGATACAGGCTGGACTCTGACACCATACTTGAGCTCATCAGGGACCTTAAGTCATACTTGGACCACCACACCCCAAGGGCACACGCCATCCCTGCGCACGTCCAGGTGCTATGCAGCCTACACCTGGTAGCGTCTGGCAGCTATCAAAGTGGAGTAGCAGCAGCAGGAGGGGTGAGCCAGAGCAGCCTGTCAAGGTTCTTCCACATATTCCTTGACGCCATGATAGACAGGATGGACCAATACATCTCATTCCCTGCAACCCACGCAGAACTGCTACAAACCAAAGCTGACTTCTACCAGATGGCACAATTTCCCCAAATCATCGGTTGCATAGATGGCACGCATATTCCGATTTGCCCACCAGCGGACACCGAATACATATACCGCAATCGGAAATCTACACACACCATCAACGTGCAGGTGATCTGCAATGCCAAGTGCACCATCACAGACCTGGTAGCAAAATTTCCAGGAAGTACCCATGACTCATATATATTCCAACAGAGCGGCATATATGCACGGCTGATGGCTGGCGAATTTGGAGAAGGATACCTCCTAGGTGAGCCACATCATCAGACCCCCATAACACATAGTAGGTAGGTGTAATACATGTATGCATGTGTCTAATGTGACCCCTTTCTCTTCCAGGCGACAGTGCATATGCCCTCCGCTCATTCATACTCACCCCCTACCTCAACCCCTCCACACCCAGCCAAAGGAGGTATAACCGGGCCCACATACGCACCAGGAATGTTGTTGAACGGACCTTTGGCATCTAGAAAAGTAGATTCAGATGCCTGCACAAGAGTGGAGGTGCACGGCAGTATACCCCCATCACCTGCTGCAAGATCATAGCTGTATGTGCAATGTTACACAACCTTGCGGTCAAGAAGGGCACTGAGGTGGAGTTGTCTGACTACGAGGACTATGACGACGACGAAGCTGTGCCACTGACACAGCCAGCTGGGGTGTGTACGCCAAGTGATGGCAGATACAGACGTGAGGAGATCACTGAGAACTATTTCTGACTGAGTACAGATGCAAAGACAGCTAAATGTTGCTTGGAAATTTTTTTTTTTAATAGTGATGCACCACAGTTACAGCACTGATGTGCATCAAAAAATGGAGATTGTAAACTCAAATAAAGTCCAGGGTTCTGGTTTGCTCATCCCCCCTTGCCAGGCTATTTTTTGGCCCGCTTGCCAGACCCACTGGGGTGTCCCTCGGCCCCCTCCGAATGCCCAGCAGCATCAGCGGATCGCCTGGTGCTCCTCCGTGGCTCTGATGCAGCGCTGGCCGGGCTGCTGCGGCTGCTGCTGTCTCCAGCATCACCCAGGTCCAGGGCAGGATTGGAGGCGGTGTTTGATATTATCATGGCCTCCATGGCCGTGGTGATCCTGGCCATCCCCCTAGTCAGCTCAGCCGTATGCTGACTGAGCACAGATTCTTGATTGGAGCTGCGATGGCACAGTTGTGCGGTCGCCGCTGCAAGGCGGGCCATGGCCCGGTTGAGCACCCGGGCATCCCTCCTGCGCGCAACCTCATGCTCCTCCTGCCTGGCAGATGAGTGGGTGATGGCAGTGGTCAGCCTGCCTAACCCTGCTGCCACCTCCTTGTTGCTGTCCACAACAGCCTGGAAACCCTTCACCAACTCCCCCATCTGCATGTTGTGCTGCAGGAGCTGGCGTTGGCAGGCCATGGTGGATCTGGCCTGTTGGCGCTGGATTTTTACCATCTGTCCCTCCAGGCCCAGGAACACACTGCCCTCCCGTGCTGGTGCAGCAGTGGTGGTGGTGGTGGCACGGCGTCGGGCACTGCTGCTTCCGGCCTGCTGAGTGGGCTGGGGTGCCACTGGTGGGGGTGTGGTGCTGGCCGGTCCCTGAGCCCCTGCTCCCAGGACTGGTTGGACAGGTGGCAAGGCCACGATTGTGGCAGGAGCTGGTGTAGGCGGAATGGTCTGCCTTGTAGGGGAGTTGTCTGGTGAGAATTGCAAGGGGGGTGTGCTGGGCAGTACTGGGGAGTGCACTGCTTGGAAGTCAATGACCAGGACTCCCTCCATTCCTAGCCCTGGGGTGTCTCCTTCCTCATCCTCCTCCTCCTCCTGGCCAGCCCGGCTGGTGCTCGGCCCTGCGACTGCAGTGTTGGACGTTGCTGCTCCCTCTGCTGTCACAGTTGTGCCGCCTGATGGGGCCCCTAGGTACAAAGAAGCATTTGTAAACTGAGTGCCGATGTATTACAGTCAGTACAATTATGGCATTCCACATGTCCTTGCATCTCCTTACACCGTGTCACACTGTTTCCTGTCTTGTGATTCTGCACTGACATATTTGGCTAACTTCTGCTGACTACATGTACCATGATGCTTGTCTCTTGTATGTTGGTGACAGTACAGTGCTGGTGTTTGCCTATGCATTGTGTCTAATGGGGAGGTGTCTGGTAGGGTGTGTCATGATGCGCATGCTTCTTACCTGTATCTGTGGCTCTCGCAGAGCTGTCCAGGGTCCCGATTCCTATGATGCTCTCCCTCTCGATGGTGCTGGAGACAATTTCCTCCAGCTCGGTGAGGGGTGGCGCCGGGTTGTTGCCTCCTCCGGTGTGTCCAGCCTGCCTTTGAATGTCAGCCAGCTTCCTCTTCGTGAGGCTGCGGAGGTCGTAAAACCTTTTTTTCAGTTCCTCAATGGACCTGGGGGTGACACCAGCAGCATTGACCTTCTGGGCGATGTCGGCCCACATTCTCCTCTTGGTGCTGTCTGGCACGTTGAGGGACAGCTTGCCAAACAGCTGGCGGTGCACCCTCACCACCTCCTCAACCAGCACCTGAAGTTCGGTGGTGGTGAACTTGGGCTTCCTCTTTTGGGAGGACTTCTGGCTTCCTGCCTGATCTGCCATTTTCTCCTGTTCAGTTTGCAACCTCCTTCTCCCACTGCTGCTAACTGTGTGTGTTGGGCTCAGGCAGGCTTTCTAGAAACTTCTTAATTAGCTGCACCTGCCAGGGTTGCCACTCCCTGTTTGGGTGGGGGAGGGGGAGCCACCTCATTGGCTGAATCGCCTATTGCCGAATCGGCTTTTACCGATTCGGTAATATCCGAATCGGTAAAATCCGATTCGGTATTATCCGAATCGGTAAAAGCCGAATCGGTTCATTCAATGCATTCCTATGGGCTTTTTCGCCATGGGTCTGTTTTCATGGCTACGAATCTATGATTGCCGAATCGGATTTTACCGAATCGGCTTTTACCGAATCGGTATTCGCCGAATCGGGAATATCCGAATCGGTGGTAGCCGATTCGGTGATTTCCGATTCGTTGTTGGCCGGTTCGGTACTTTCCGATTCGGACCGAGCAGAATCGGAACGTACCGAATCTCATTACCGATGCCGACCGATTCGGTATTCATTCGGTATTTTTTTCCTACATCTCGTTTTCCGATTTCAGAATACCGATTCGGCCCGCCTCGGTATTTTGAAATCGGAAAATCGCGTTTACCTACATCGGGCCCAAGATCTTTAGGGTCTATACTCCGAGTCCACACATTACCTGGAAGTTGTTGCCACCTTTTGATTGGATTGCATTGTAGACTTAGATTACAGCTCATACGGTGCAGATGCCAATAATGCAACAATAGGTTTAAGCAGAGGAACATAAGAAAACTCAAAAACCACAGGCCTAATTGTCATCGTACAATATGTTACATTTTATTTCTGTGTTTTTTCCTGAACTACGCTGCCGGACCCCAGGGTTGCCGGCTAATTGGTTGTGTTAACCTATCAGTATTTCTTTTGAATATCCTTTGTTTTTTCAATTGCTGGCGCCTGTGGCTTACAGACTATGTGCCATATACAAATGTACTTCTTTATTCTTTGAGCAATAAAGGTCTTTACAAAAACAAAATAAAAAAATAAAAAATGATATACGTTGTATTTCGAACTGGATTAGTGCTTTTTCTCTCGCTTTCTGCAACAGGATGTTGCAGTCTCTGTAGTTGAGAATTTTCACTATCAGAGGGCGGGGCAGAGCGCCAGGTCTGGGTGGTCCGGTCGGAATTCTGTGGGCGCGTTCAACACAGAAGTACAGGGAGAACCCCTCTGGAGCCACTTGGTTTCTGAACCATTTCTCCGTAAAGTCTGCCGCCTTAGCCCATTCGCTACATTCCGGCAGGCCAATCACACGTATATTATTGCGTCTGTTTCTGCCCTCCGCATCTTCCACCCAGTCCATGAGCGTCGTCATCTGTTGTTGTAATTGCTGCAATGTCGACGAGAGTTCCGCAACGCTCGGAGCAAGGTCTGCAATGGACTGGTCATGGGCCTTTACCTTGTCACCTAGCTTGCCGTGATCCGCCTTAAGTAGCGTGAGTCCAGTGGTGAGGGTACCCATCTGTAGCTCGAGCGCCGCTCTAGAGTCGCGGATCTCCTTGAGGATGAGGTCTAGTTTATCAGGTGCTCCGCCGGTGTATCTAGTAGAAGCTGCTCCAGGCGAGGAGGGCCTGCTAGTGTGTATGTTATAGTGTGAGAGGGGTCAGCTCCTTGTTGACCCTCTAGTGTTTTTGCTCGGACCCTTCCCATGGCATCAATTTTTGTGAAGTTCAGAGCTAGTCTGTCTTAGTAGGTAGTCCCCAAAGAGGTACAGGCCGAGTCTCGAGCAGTAGGATGGTGCAGCCCCGTTGTCCTCCGGTGTGCGCCGAATCAGCAGCAACTGTGAAACAGAGGAGTGAGTGATACAGCGTCACGTCAATTAGGCCGACACAGGACCGGGTGGCCCAGCAGTAGTGGACCATGGCACGCCAAGGCTCTGTCCAATAGCTGTTAGCTTATCTCCTCCTATACATCAGACCCAGTAAATAACGTGGCGGTAGCACATCGCATGCTCCTTAGGTAGAGTGCAGCCACCACGTATAGAGTGTGGGGATGTCCACCGTGATAACAAGTGTAAGGGACCAGTGCAAGGAGGCTCAACACCGTGCAGGAGGGTGGGGGGAGGGGTCCCAATCTCGATCATGCGGCAGTGACCGTTCTCCGTGCCAGACCTCGTAGTTCTCAAACATCAGCCATATCCCTGGGCCCCAGTCAATAATTAGTCAGGAGGGTGGTGCTTCCAGCTACACCTCCCGGTCCGTCAGGCCTCGGGGCAGATTGCATGGGGTCAGTGTGGGAGCTATGGATCTTCGCCACTCCCCTCCGCTTCTTCATAGGAGTCTCCCCAACATGTCACAGCCCAGTCCTCAGGCCCCGTGGCCGTTTTCTGCCAGCACGTTGGTGCAACCTCTGGTGCATCCGCCCCCCAGAGATGCGTGGGGTACAGGTGGGGTGCCACGTGGCTAAAATGGAAAGATTCAGCCGTGGCTAGGCCTGCAGCGGGCTACGTACAGCACGGTCAGGCAGCTGCCCCGCGCGCTGGCCCGCACACCACCCTGAGAACCGGCCGCCTCCCGATGCCGATCACAAACAGGCCAGAGTCTCTGGAGCCACCGTAACTTCGGCTCCGGTATCCACTCCAGCCGACAGGGGCGGGCCACGTGAATCGGGGTGGGACCTCGCGGCCCTCCTCTCACCGTGTCGGGCCCTGGTGCACTCCTCCTGCACACCGCCGCCGCCTGCTCTCCGTGTGTCCTCGGGCCGCCCCTCCAACCGGCAGCGCGTTCCCCACAGGTGGCTCACCAGGGACCATCAAGGGGATATCCGCACCCAGGGGGCGGCCTCGGAGCAAGAATCCAGGGGGAGAATCCAGCGTCCTCCGGGCGAAGGGGAGGACCTGGGCCACAGCACGCCCAGCCAGTCGCGCCTCGCGCGGGCCTCTTCTCCACTCCAGACCCCGGCCTCCGTCAGTGGCGAGAGATGGGTAGGCCCTGGGCTGTGTCAGTGGTTCAGAGCAGTCTCCAACGCTGATCGAGTCACTCCTCCATGACGGGGGCTCTAGCTCTTCAATATCTGCGTCCCCAGGCAGGTCACAGCTGAATGTATGGCGTAAGAGCTGTGATTCCCCCCCGGGAGGGTCCGGAGCTCTATCAAGCCACAACCACCATCTTAGATGGCTAGCCACGCCCCAACTGGGGACCTACTTGATTTGAGTCTTCCTTGGAGGAGGATCTGTTCCAGGCCTCCTGCAAGGTGGGGTCTTCTTTTTGGGCCGCATGAAATCCACAATTGTGTTCCCAAATACTGGATGAAGTTGATGGACTTAGTCTAGTTTTGCTTCTCTTTTCTTTTCAGTCCTTTACTCTTCCTGGATTTTCCTGGGGGCATTTCCTGATCAGTTAGCTGTGAAAACAGAGCCATTTCCCTCAATTCATCCCCCTCGATCCAGGTCTCTTTTATGAGTTTGTTTATATACAGATAGTCTTTACCCGGGACAAGGGGTTCCGGAAATTTAGGAATCAATCCTATCCTGAGGGTTACCAGCTCAACAGATGGTTCAGGTTGAACACACACCTTGGTTGTTGGATATTGTTTGTGGCCTCCATGTACACACTGAATGTTTACGATTCCCATGGTGTTTTGCACTCCTCCCAGGATAGCCTGGGGCTGCATGACCCTCTGAAAGCACCCTGTGTCTACCAAGGCCTTTCATATTCTCCATTAACTGACACTTGTCAGACCCTCCAGGATTTCGCGATCTGCCGCGAAATCGGCACTTTTGTAGAAATCTCGGTATTTTTACAAAAGCTAATCCATGCCTCTATATCCTGCGGGGTCTGTGGGAAATCGCCTCAGCTGTTTAGGACAGGCAACAAGAGAGGTGTTAATCATCCATAACAACAGCTCCATTAGCATGTCATGACTCTGGTATGCAGGAGACTACTGGAGACGGTGATGACTTCTAGACTGGGGGAAGGGCAACTAAATCCACCTTCGTAAACATGGTCGACAGGACTGCTGGCACGGTGTGTGCCTGACCTTGAAAGCAGAAAGAATAGGACAGAGGCGCTGTTTCATCAAAACCTCCAGCTCAGAGCTATTTTTCGCGCTCAACCATTAAAAAGTAAAGTTCTACGTGTGCAGGTATAACATTTTGAAGTAAATGCGACTTTTTTTATATTTAAACAAAACATTCCTTCTGTCCAAAGTTTGCTTTCAATGAAAACCATACATGTAGGGCTGTTGGAGCTTCACAATTGTTTGTCTTTAAAATGGTCCATTGCTTATAACTTCCCCATAACCGAATAAGTGCTGATTGGCTATTAAAACCCATGAAAAGTGTACCAAGCCATGGCCTCCTTTTGCTTTCCCGTTTAAGGAAGAGGGAGTTCTGCTGGATTATTCTTTCAGAAAATATCAAAATTGCAAAACTACAACAAGAATGGGGATGACTGGTTCTATCATTCAATTGTGCATTTTTTTTAAGAAATTCAAACAGCATGTAAATATAGCAACACCAAAATGTAAGGACGTTGTTGCAAAGAAATATTAGAAGAATGAAACATAATTGATTTTGTACAAGTTGGCTGCTTTTTAAACTGCAGAGGAAAACCAGGATGTTCTGTATACAGGGAAACCGAGGGAAGCCCCAATTGCTGCGATGAGATGTAAAGATGTAAAATCTCACTCCACCAAAAAAAAGAATCTGCTTAGGAGACAGGTTGCTAAAATATGAAAAGGAGAGCGGGACCTACACATGTAACGAAGAATGTAGATAGAGAAGGACCTGCAACCGGAATATGGTGGGAACAACAACTGGGATCGAAAGGTTAACAAAAAAAAATGCAGGTAAAGATGGAATTTGTAATGAAACATGCGAAAACAAGCAAAATGCAGGTAGAGAAAGACGTTGTATTGTAATAGGAAGGCCCCTTGCATAATTTGCAAGCATGCATCCCTGTTTTGAATTTGATGAACTTGATGAATTTGTTTTTCTGCCTCAACGTACACAAAATCCAGCATACTATTTTAGTTTGTGGTATTGCTTCCCAGAGGGAGCCTCTCTGGCCTATAGGAGCTCTCCATGCAAGACTTTTATTTGTATTTATTTTATTTTAAAAGTTTTATATAGCGCTAGCTGTTTACGTCAGAGAATATGGTTTGCTTATTTAAATAACCAATACATTATTCTTAGAGTGCTTTCCTACTATGGCAGATCATGACGTTTCTCAACCTTTAAGTGTTTGTTGCTTCTAGAAAATGTAGTACCTAACAGCAATTTCTAAAATCGAATTCCACTTGTAAAATTAGCAAAAGATTACACCCAAGCTGCATAAATTGTAGGTAATTGGATTCTGCGACAAAATCCACTTCCACTAGAAATCAGAGTTTGGAAAGACTGGGCAGGCAACCAAAGTATGAGGTGTGACAGGGGGAAATATGAAACTAGTAACAAAAGGAGACTCAAACTCTTGTGTATTCTGCATTTGAAAGCACCACGTTCTAACAAGAAGAAGCCATGCAGACAGTACATATCTTACACATTTATCACATAAGTGTGTCACACACCTGCAAACTAGATACAGAATGGTTGAAGGTTTTGGGCACAGCTGCTGCATTGGGGAGGCGCTGACACCGCGCTATACAGCGCCGCCTTGCCCCACGCAACGCAGGACGTCTGTAACACTGTTTTCCTGCCATGGGCTGCTGACAGGCAGTCTTTTGCTTTTCGAGGGAAACAAAGTGTCTACATTGTAAATAAACCAAATGTACATAGCTTCATGTTGTTAAATACCTAAAAACGCTAAGATATCTGTGTTTGTTGTAGGAAAAATGGCCAAATAAAATGCCGCAAAATTGCCGCTAAATTTCCATATTTGTGCCGCTAAATTTCCATTTTTGTGCCGCTAAATTTGCTAATCCATGCCGCTATATCCTGGGGGGTCTGACTTGTCTGTGATAAAGAGGGGTTTTAGGTTCTGATGGTGTGTAAAAGAAAGATCTGGTTAGCCCTACTTCCATAGTATCCTCCTTTTGGGGACACATACGTGCAATGTGTCCAGACATACAGCAGTGGAAACATTGGGGTTCCGGATTAGTTGGGTGCCACACTGGTGCGGGTAGGGGTCCTGGTAGTAAAGTTACAGTCTCAGTTTTCCTCACAGGAGGGGTTCTTGGCGGTCTCAAAACTGTTCCTCTTACTGACTTCCACTGGGTTTCTTCTTGCCCTTTTTGGATTTCTTGCACTCTGTTATAGGCACTAGCGATCTCCACTGCTCTCTCCAAATTAAGGTGAGTGTGTTGTCGACCCATTTTTGTATGGGGGTGTGAAAGGACAACAGGTACTGCTCCAAGTACACTTTCTCCATGATTTCTTCTTTTGTAGAGGTCAATGGCTTTAACCAACGGTCCGTCATATCCTGTACCGGAAAATGCAGGGCTATTGGGGTCTCTTGTGGTCCTTTTCAGATTTGTTGAAGTCGGATCCTGTATGTTTCTTCATCCACTCCCATCCGTTCCAGGATGGGAGTGGATGAAGAAACATACTCCAAGCTGATTTACTTCTGCATTACAACTGAAGGAAGGGTAGTATTGCTTTGTTGTTGACTGAGAGACTCTGCTAGTTTACCTTTCACACTTTCCTGGGTTTGCCTTTGCTCCGTCAGGGTTTTATGCAACTTCTTGCGATTCTCTTCAGCTACAGCTAGGAATTTCTCCATTATCTGGCCTAGCTTCTCCCGTTTTTTTGCCATTTTGTGCATGACAGCCTCCATTTCCTCCCATCCCACTTCTGACACCACTTGTAGGAGAGATGGGCAGAAACAGAATCTAGGAGGCCTGATACAGATCTCAATTTTTACTGATTTTATTAGACTGTTTTGAATTCTGGCAAAATGTTATGATATTAATTAATTAATTAATTGTGGGTTTGTAATGCGCTAGAATTGACTCCCGAAGGAGTATCTCTGCGCAGTAGACCGCTGGGGAACCCGTCCTGGCTTTACCTGTGAGATGGTCCCTACTGGGTATCTCCAAGGTGAAACCAGGCATCCCCGGCGTATGTGGGGGGCCGTTGTGGAGATGAGGCAAGCTAATACCCAGAGTTGCCGAGTGTGATCCCTGGTTAGAGTAGGCACTGAGATGAGAATTATCGAGTCCGCTGACCCTGGTCCACGACCCTGCCGCGTCGGGAATTGAACCCTGGTCCCGGGCCGTCCTCTGCTCTCAGGTCTGTCGCCTCTAACCAGTGAGCCACACCACTCCACTGAGTCTGAGTTCTCCTTCGGTGCAGTGATTAGTTCTTCTTCTTCTCTTATAGGATGGTCTTCAGGAGATGGAAATCCCTCCAGGAGGCTCAAAGAAAGGAGAAAATGCCTGTAAGTATTTGAGCTTCCTTTCTCTGAATAGTATAGAGACCTTCCCCACACCCGGAGGAAAACGTAAAAGGGCTGTCTCACTGGGTTTGTTATTAAAGAAAATTGGTGAGGAGAAAAAAATCATGATAACACAAAAGAACACAATCACAAGGGCAAATTCCCTCTGTTTTCCTTTTCTTATTCACCGGCATGGGAGGGAAACACACTTATTGAAGGAGAGGAAATAAAAAAAAAATCTGCACAAAACGATATTGACTGTTTTTGGTCAAATTCCTTGAGAAAACTGACAACCTTATTGTATTGGCATAAAGTTGTCTTATTCTCTGTGTTCTCCCAAGAGGCCCAGATACATATGCCCCTAGGCCTAACTTGTGACCTTGCTTTATATATTTTTGGTTATAAGTGTGTGTACTTTTGTAAAAATTAAAATAAACTCTCACATTCAGTATCTCCGTTATGGCTTTCTCTCTCTCCCTCTTCTCTTCCTCTTCTCTTCCTCCCACCACTCCCCCGTTACAAGATCTAACATGATCAGCTTTCCACCCTTTTTTAGCTTTGTGGTCCCTAACATCCCTTTTACCCCTCCTGGTCACCGCCAGTGCAGCAACTCTCCTGAGTTGCGGCGGCAAACAGGCATCTCCTGGGGGCGTCCACCAATCTTCACTCCAGTCCCATGGAGTTTCTCCTCAGCGTCGCCTTTCTCATCCTGTGTTCCGTTCCCCGGTTTCTCCACTTCTTTTGTCTCCTCCAGTGGCAGGGTTCCCCTTTGGACCTCCTTGGCGGTGCCTTCCTGCTTTTTCTTGCTTCTTCCTTCCTTCTTCTCAGCACCCGTCGCGCCCTTCTTGCGTGACTTTCTTTTCTCTGACGTCCAGGGACGTCTGATTAGTTCTCTCATTGGACGGGTCCACCTTCAGTCTGCAAAGGAGAGTCTGCGACTAAAGGTTTAACTCTTTGTTTATCTTTCGCCTTCCAGCCATGATGCTGTGTTGTTCGAGAGGTGGAGAGGACAACATCAGATAGGCACTCGAGTTCGGGGCCTGACCCTTCCTCACAATGACCTATATACTCCCTTCAAAAAAAAATTGTCAAGCTGAAGTTTCATCCCTTTATCGTGCAAAACGTTCTAGCATCTTATCAGGAAGGATATTATGGCTTTCAACAGAATCAGCATATGCCATGACATCATTCTGGAAGACAACCACACCCTCCATGCTCCCAAACAAATTAAGTGTATGGTTTTGAAACACTAAGGCGACAGAATTCAATCCACATGGCTTCTTAGTGTATCTGAAAGCCCCTTCAGGTTTAAAAAAAGTAGTTTATATGCTGTGGTTCCTTAAAAAGTTCTATCTGGTGACATGCAGATTTTAGATTCAAAGGAGAATAGACTCTATCTAATTTTGCTAATAAATCTTGAGTCTATAGTAATGGGTGACGTTCTACCAAATACCTGCTTATTCACTGATCAAAGGTGGATAATCTAAGGACAACAGATTTCTTCCTAACTAAAACAATGGGGTTGCTAACCGCTGATTGAACCATTTCACACACATCTTTAAACACTCTTCACTAAAACTCATAGTTCTCATAGGCACAACCCTGCGTTTGTACGTAATAGGATTATCTCCTTGACTTAAAACCACATTATGCATGAAGCCTTTTCATTTACCAAGCTGCTCTGGCAAAATTTCCCTGGCTTATTAAAGAACAATTCTATTTTCTCCTCCTGAGTAATGCCACTTACTTCATTCTTACTTCCATATCCACACAAAACACAGGAATGTTGACATTGGGATTAAGAGAAATTCCTATTCTCCCTTGATGGTTCCACCCAAGAACATGTTACCCCTCAACAGCAACATAATGTTTCCTAAAATGTGTCTTGGAAGCAAATGGTAGAGATAAATACTTCAACATGTTAATCTTCTTCCTGCCATATGTAATACAGTGACATCATTAGGCTCTAAATTTGTGTTCTTCCAAAGAGTATAAAAATACTTATCTTGATCAATAGTGAAGGGAGAACCTGAATCACCAAAATATACAGGCTACGATTATCATTGTTAATCATAAATTTGGGAGGTTTAAATTATTAATTGTCAAGTCCACAAATTATTGCGTTTTTGCCCATCCTACCATGAAATGAACCACTTGTATCATTTATATTCATTTCCAATGCTTTGTGTTGATCATTCTCAATCATGCCACTTTCTTTAGTCACAGCTCTATGGCCTGAAATAACTGTTGTAACTCCAACGATTAGATTTTCTCTTATTTCTTCCTCTTCAACATCCTCTTGCACCACTGACATCGTCCATGAAGCATTCCCTTTCATAAAGACATTTAAAAAGTGTCCTGCTTTTATATACGTAAAACACTCTTTTCAAATTGTAGTGCACCCATTAAATAAATAATTATGTGTTTGGAGCCACAATATGTACATTTCCATTTTGAAGGGGGATTTATTGCTTCAAAGGATGAAATAACTTGCCCCACATTTTTTGCTATGTAATAATTTCCAACATGGAATTCTGATGTGCAAGGAATTACTCCTCATTTTTTGACACCTTATTAATTTGTTTCAAACCACAATTAGCAGCCAGTGCCCTCAAGGTGGAAACATATGAATGAGAAGGCTCATTGACTAACTGATGATGTGTGTAAAAATGAAATCTCTCCATCACAATGCTCTGTAAAATAGTCCTACTGTGCCACATCCAACTCTTGTGACGATTGTATCTGAGGTAGATGGGTACAATACACCTCATCTACGACATCTAAGAGCAAGCCTTTTTCTTTCTTGTACAATGGCAAATATGTAGTTGTGAAACAACCTGAAACATTTTTCCCACATCATAGTTGATGGGCCCAGTTTAACCATAAAAGGAGGAGGTTGATTTCCACACTGCACAATGATAAAAGAGTAGCGAAAAGGTGAAGGAGAGTAAAACAAAGTGACTAAGAAACTAAAAGACCAAAATGTTAATAAATATTGATATGTTCTCACATCAGAAGTGATATTGTAGCAAAGTGCAGGTAATCAATAGACACAAACATATTGCGCAGAACTGTTATCCAAAACAGGAAATGTGTCAGTAGGGACGGAATCTACACTCACCTTGGACTTGGAAGGACCCCAGAGACAACCAAAAGCTGTAATTAAGAAGTTATTAAAACCAACACACAACGCTTACAATATGTGCAATACACCTTGCCTTGCTCGGCACATCCAAGCAGCTAATGCTTTCCATCTTGATATGCACACTTGACTCCTTTTGATGCGAAGTGGCACTGCGATGCGGGCGGATGCTGCTGACAAAGCACAACCCTGTAGCAACCATGACTGAGTTTTCCAGCTGGCTGAGGTTGCTAGGTGACGCAAGGATGCAGCTCGCCACAAGAAGCCTCTTCTCTATAGCTTCAGCATAACAATCAGTACTCGGAGTGCAGGAGTACTGAGACCAACTGCCCCCTCCCTGGTCGAAGCACCAATCTCGGGGATCTGCTAAGTATTGATCGGTACTCTGGCTTACAGCTGACCTGCCAGAATCAAAACACTGCCTGCGATGGGCTGGCACACGCCTCAATGCCGCGCCACAATGGGTTAGATGCAGGGTCCTCTTAAAAGATAAAAAGCACAAAAGGTGATGGGAGGATGCTTGCAATTTGTCTAACCACTGGCAATCGCTTGGGCCGCATCCCAACCCATCATGTTTTTGCCCTTCGTGTCAACCCAGTTCGGACCCAGCCATATGAAAATCAGCCTTGACCCTGCTCCCCATGGGAACAGTCCATCCCGAACTGCCAGGCCAGTCCTACCTGAATTGGAACTCAAGCGTGCCCAGTATGCCCAGACTTGGGTCCCGTTCTCATGGTACCCAACCTGTACCTGGTTGATGAGCAATGCCTAGGGTGAAACCGTTCCCAGGATGTTTGGTTCTGGTCCAGTGAGGACCTGGCTTGGCCGTTGAGTCTGGACTGTTCCCATGAGAAGCAGGGTCATGACTGATTTGCATATAACTGGGCAGTCGCGGCCGGTGCAGGAAAGAGCGGTGGGGTAGGGCGGAAGTCAACAGACAACGGAATAGGGAAAAGAAAATGTAAAAAAAGAAAAACACTTACCTTGCACTCGCTACATCGCTGACTCGGCATGTGTGAGGTAAGTGGTTTTATTTTATTTTATTTTATTTAACCTATTCCTTCATCTGTCGACTTCCGCCCCATTCTCTTACCTGCACCAGCCACAACTATAGCCTGGTCCATACTGAGGTGGCATGGTGAGCAAAAGAACGATGGATTGGGATGCTACCTCAAGCAATTAGTGGAGGTTAAACAAAGTGCAAGCATTTCTCCCATCACCTTTTGTGTGTTCCTGTTAAAAGATATGACTGTTCTGAGTAAACAGTAGGCTAATGAATAAAGCCAGCAGTGAACGCCGCTTAAGGGTCGACATCTCGCCAAATATGGGGTCTGTAGAAGGTAGAAGCCTTTAATAAGGAGCCCACACATCACACAACAGGTAAACTAGCCACCAGGAAGCAACTGCTGTGGAACATGGAATGCATACAGGAAACAACAATCATGCATGAGAGAATATGATATACCGTGGAACAAAGGCACATCAAGGTTCTAAACTTACACATATACAGAGTAGCAGCAACCACAGGGGTTTAGTGAGTGACAGCTTGCCAGCGTTTGACATCACCTACAGAAGGAGACAAGTCGCTTAGATGTCCTCTGGAGTGACTGACAGATGTGTGGAGTAGCAGTCGAAGCTGGAGCTACAGGAAGCAGGCGGGGAGTAGCTAGTCCCTGAATTGGGACTGGGTCACTCTGACTAAGGAGAGGGGACTAGCTGCTTACACACAAGGAGGCTCTTCCTGGGGTGCAGAATGAGATGGCTCGTTTACTTCTGCCACATGCTACATCAAATACCAAAAGCTCCCCTGAGCTCTTTGAAAACATGGGTGTACGCTCTTAAGTTAACAGATAATGAATAGTGTTTGTGACCTTCCCTTGAATTCCACAGGACTAACCCCAAAGATTGCTAGAAGGTTGTCATAGGCATCGGCAAATGCATCTGACAGTGTTTGAAGGCAGAAAATACTGGCCTACAAGTGTATTTCTAGTCTCTAAATAAGTTTCCAGCTATCATTTTGCCCTCTCCGGACTTCATTTTGCAGCATTTACACTTTTCGGCTTGTACTGAAAGCAACTAAAACCGTATTGTTTTGTGATAAAATAGTTTGCATTCATATTTATCATATGGCCTATGGTACAATTCTATCAAAAGCAGGAATTGTAATCACAACCTTAGAAGGTAGTTGTCTTACTATAGACAGAGTGGTTTAAGCTTTAGGTTTTTCAAATGTTTTTATTGAGTTTTTAACATATTGTGAACAGTCTGCATGATCCTTGTAGCACTCAAATCTGTGTCATGCTCGTGTGCATGATATATGACAAAAGAACATTAAACTCCTGTTAGATCTGGGGGTCTCTAGTTGGCAATGGTATTCACCTTTGTCCAAATAGGGACCCTTACTTCTAAGTCAGGATAAGGGGATTACACTCCTTAATAACCCCTGCTCACCCCCTTGGTAGCGTGGCACGAGCAGACAGGCTTATCTCAGAGGCAGTGTGTTGAGCATTTGTGAATATACACAGTAATACAGTGGAAACACTACAGATAGACACAACACAGGTTTTATAAAAATAAGTATTCTTTATATAGACTTAACACAAGACCACAAATGATAAGAATCCACAATACTACACTTAATATTGCTTTAAAGATGTTAAAAGTTACTTAGTTCAAATTAATGATCAATGCGACAAAGTTCTCAACAAAGTACCTGGATGCGTAACGCAAAGTAAACAAAAGGCTTGCAAAAGGGTAGATGCGTCGGTTCCGGGATCCGGGGGAAATTATGTGTTGTGCCTCAATGCTTGCGCAGAGTAAGGGATGCGTCGTAATCCTTACCAGTGCGGAGGTGATGTGTAGATTCTTGGCCTGCGGGCCCGTTGCGATGCGCAAGATGGCGCCTTGATGCGATGTGATGATCCGGTTGCGATGCAAGAAGATGGCGCCCTTGATGCGATGATACGTGGGCGCCCTGGTAGCCTTGCGACGACTCTGTACTTTGGAGCCGCGACAGGCCCTGCGACACGCTTCTCCGGTGATGCGATGGTGACTCTCTCGATGGTGTCACACTTCTCCGGGCGATGCGACAGCAGGCAGCTTCGATGAACACACACTTCCAGGGAGATGCGGCGAAGGCTCGCTTCTCCGGCGATGCGACGATTTCAGCTGCGGCAGCGACACTTTTCCTCTCAAAGCGTCGCGCTTCCAGCTCCCAGCGACACGCAAATGTCTGTAGATAGAATTCCCAGCAAGGAAATTCACAGGGGGAGCTGGAGATAAAGCCTTTTGTCCCTGAGACTTCAGCAGGAGGCAAGCACAGTTCAAGCCTTTGGAGAATATTCTGTAGATAATGATAGTCCTTAAAAAGTTCCTTCTCCTTTCCTTGGCAATGAAGCAACCACTGCAGGCCAACCCAGCAAACAGCACACTGGCAGACGGGCAGTAAAACTCCTGCAGCTTCCTTGGTTCTTCTCCTTGGCAAAAGGTTTCTTGTTCCAGAAGTGATCTAAAGTTCTTGGGAATGGGTTCCAATATTTATACCCCAAAATCCTTTGTTCTCTGAAGGCAGAGAGGCCTCTGCCTAGTCCAAACCAGTTCCTGAGCACTTTGTTTACATGACTCTCTCCTTCCTTTCACTGTGCAGGGCAGAGACATCAGACGCCCCACAAGAGGTGGAACCAGCACAGCTGAGGGAAGGCACAGCTCTGGAGCACTTTGTTGACAAGATTCCTTCTCTCCTTTCACAGTACAGGGCAGAGACATCAGACAAGCCACAGGAGGTGGAGCCAGCATTGTAGAGGGAAGGCCCAGCCCTATTCAGGTCTCCTGAATAGGGCTGGGCTGCAACTCCTCCCTCCCATCTAGATGCAGATCTCTCTATTCACCACTGGGCTGCCCCAGCCTGTCTCCTGGAATCCCCCAGCTCTGTCACTCACAAACCGAGACGAAGAATACACAACCTAGCAGAGGCAGGCTTGGACAGTCAGGCAAGAAAATACCTACTTTCTAAAAGTGGTATTTTCAAACACAGAATATTAAAACCAACTTTCCTAAAATATGTATTTTATCATTCTGAGTTCAGGCATACTAAATTTGAATTTCTACCATGTTCCCTGAGTCAGTTAGGATTATAAGAATGTAATAATATAACTTCCCATTCTAGCCTATGGAGAACAGGTAGCCTTGCAAGAGTGAAAAACGCAAATGGCTGTAGTTCACTATTAGTAGGACATGCTACACACACCAGAGCATGTCCTACCTTATACTTACAATGCACCCTGCCCTTGGGCCTACCATAGGGGTGTCTAATATCAAGCAAAGGGAATGTTTAGGGACTGGCAAGTGGGTGCACTTGCCAAATCGACATGGCAGTCACAGACTGCACACAGGCCTTGCAATGGCAAGCCTGAGACACACTTTACAAGCTGCTTCTGTGGGTGGCACAACCAGTGCTGCCAGCCCACAAGCAGCATTTGATTTACAAGCCCTGGGCACACATGGTGCACTTTACTAGGTGCTGACAGGTAAATCAAATAACCCAATCATGGAATCACTAATTAATACATTAATTTAACATAGAGAGCACTTGCACTGTGGCACTGAATAGCAGTGGCACAGAGCCCAAAGCATATAACCAGCAAAAACATATCAAAACAGAGGAGGCAATCCTTCAAAATGGAAGGGAGACTCACGCCAATGATGTCAGGTCTAACAACTCCCTGTACAAATGAAATCAATACCCAGTATTCGTCATCTTGATGGACATGAGGGGATTTCCCATGTCCGGGGTTGATCTTAACCCTATCTGCGCAGCTGGGATCATTCTCAGGTAGGACTGTCATACATTAACCCTTTATTCATCATTGTTTATACCGCTCACCTTACTGATTATCCAATATACATCTCTGTTACTTTGTAACTTGCATACAACTCTGTAATCCTCTGTATCTGACAGTAGTTTGTTGTCATCATGCCCTGCCAGTTTCTGAAGTACGGCATCCCACCTTGTCATGAGCCTGTTGGTCCCTCTTTTTGTTGTGTATGTCTAAAGGGCTGTGTCTTCAGGTTTCTCCCATATTTTGTGTTGCCTCCTCCTGTGATGATGTGTGCAATTTCTATTGAGTGATGGTTTGCAAACTGGCCTGTATCAAGGCCAGGTTGTCAAACTTTCGTTCACATTTCTTGTTTTTGGTATGAGGTATGAGCCCCAATAAACATGTCTTAGGTGACATAGCCATCGTCTTGATGGTCTGCCAGCCTGCCCCATGAACTACTTTTGCCAGTGTGGTTAAAGGAGGTCACAGTTCTATAGCATATGGATTGTGTCAGCATCCCATAATGAAATCAGCAGCACTGGTGCAGCACCTCTAGGAACATGCTATGGAGTTGTGAAGGGTAGTTATGCTTGCACTGCACAATAAATAAAATGTATTATTTTGATTCTAGCATTCCTAGATTCCACCTTGGAGTACAATATGACCAAATACCATTCTGTATCTGTTAGGGCTTCCCTCAGATCCGCAGACCATGTCTCTCTCATTAGTTGTATTGTTACCCCCATCACTTCTATTAGGCCCTGGGCACTCCCAGTCCTCCATTTATGCTTGGCAGTTGCAATTTGTTGATGGAAATTCTGTGTCCCCCTTAGTATGTCCTTTAATGTGATGTCAATGTAATTGAACTGGTGTATCAGTAAGCACAATGGGATTGCATTAAATAAGTGTAAAATCAGGAGAGTTCCATCATTTTAGTAATACCTACTCTGTCCATGACCAGAGAGGGGTGAGTTTATGCTTAAGGTCATAAAACATTGTTTATCAAAATGTTATTATTGTTCCAGCTTATTTATGGTAACCAGTATCCCACTTCAATATAGAGAGTCTGAACGTAAGAGTTATTTTGAAGGTATATTAGTTTTATAGGAAGGGATAGCTCAAGCGCTAACCACTTGTCTTGCCTTTAAATACCCTCAGCAATCCATAGGGGCTAATGCCAGCAGAATCCATAGGGGCTAATGCCAACAGAATGATGAGTCACAGTGATGACGTCCAATGTCTGTTTTCTGCCCTTTCCCTTTGTCTGCGGTGTGCATACTCATTGCAGTTCTGTGTGGTTGACTGTGGATGTTCTGAAGTGCAAAACATACATCACTCCTGTTGGATCCAGACTACAAGGTTAACGCTGAAAAACCAAAGGGGATGATGAACGGAGCGTTGACAGTACAAACACTCACCCCCAGTCAACTGATCTGGGTTTAATCCATCACCGTTCTTTAGCCCACTCCGCCACCCCAGTTCAGTCCAGCCCGAACTGCCAAGCCATGTCTTCCCTGGACCGGAATCAAGCTTCCCAGGACCGGTTAACGCTGTCTGACATACTTCAGCTGTACTCTGATAACACACCTCATCTTAGGTTTGACCTAAACAGTAAGATGAGAAGCAAGGTGATCTGCACAGAGGTGTAAAACAGGACTGTTTGTTAGCTCCAGTGCTTTGCAACCTCTGCACTAATGCCATTCACAAGATTCTGTGCAGTATAACAGACGGTGTCCCATGAATATGAAAGGACAAGATTCTTCTCTCAATACAATGTCTGAAACCAACCCACACCCGTTTTGCAGCATGAGACAGTGGCTCCACATCCCGTTTGGCAAATGTGTATAATAGTGGAATCCAAAGCTCCCCACTTTGTTCCAGTCCCAGCTTCTTCTTGACCAAGGAAGGGAGCAAACCACAGAGTACTCAAAGAGGTGGTATGTGACCAGTGTCTGTCTGACATACAGTCTCCCAGAGGTGAGGTGAAATCACCTGAAGCCAACACTTTCTGCTGGAGTTGCTGAGGATCTGTTAGAAGAGGCTAGAAACTTGCCTGCCTGCTGAGAGACGGAAGGAGTGTGTCTTGCCCTGTAGGGGGAGAATCTGTCAGGAAGAGAGGCCAAGAATGTTTATGGCATGATGAGTACCCAGGGGAAGACGACCATCCTATGAGGTGATCCAGAAGTGACCTGTGAGTTGAAGGGGTCCTCCAGTCTTTCTGCACAGTTCTTGAGGAGCTGTAAATAAGACTGTAGCATGTTATTTTGTGCCGAACCAGCAGCCGTGGCCTGAGTGAGTGGTGCTGCTGCCCCAAAGATGACAAGGAAACTAAATCACCACTGAAGCCCAAACTCGAACCACAGGCCTCTGTGCCCTGAATCGATTCTTCAACAAAGTCAAACTACGCAGCCATCATCGGTGGAGATATGTCCAACTTTGACACTGCTTGCTAGATCGCCTGGGGCCACCCCATGGAATGTAAATGACTCTCCGTTAGAACAGACCTTGAGTGTTTTTAATCTTGCGCTACTTGCATAGCTATGTTTTTAAACTGATTCACACATTTTTAACAAATCCACGAGTTTTTAACAAATTGAAATCCATTTACCTGCATTCTTACGGAGGGCAATTCTACCCGGTCTATAGCGAGATTTCCTCGTTTGCGTGGCGGGAGACCTGACCCGACTCACTTTCGGTTGATCAGGAGTTGACGGTCTAGTGGCTCAACTCCCCTATACAAAAGTGGATGCCCCTCCAAATGTGCAAAGGACCCGTAAGAGTGAAAACTGATGTTAGAGGCAGGAAGTAATGCTCTAATCGCTTGCGCTTTATTTGCACATTCACGCTTGTTGTTAATCTGATTTCCGAGCTTGGCAACGGACCTTGAGTGTTTTTAATCTTGCGCTACTTGCACAGCTATGTTTTATGGTGATTCACGAGTTTTTAACAAATCCACGAGTTTTTAACAAATTGAAATCCATTTACCTGCATTCTTACGGAGGGAAATTCTCCCCGGTCCACCGCGAGATTTCCTCGTTTGCGTGGAGGGAGATCTGACCCGACTCACTTCCAGTTGAGTGGGAGTTGGCGGTCTAGTGGCTCAACTCCCCTCTACAAAAGCGGATGCCCCTCCAAACGCTCAGTGAACGCGCGCAGCGGGCGCGCCAATGGCACGCCAAAGGCCAGCCCGTCTGCATCAGTCCGCGCCCGACCGGGCCCAGGGGCCAGTACCCCTGTCTCTTCTCCCCCAGGTTAGTATCATTATACCAGCGCGCAGCTTAAATTACTGAATTGCATCCTTGAGCCAAAATGTGCACATTCTATCTTGATTCAGACATCCCAAGATAAGTGCCCCCAGTGCCAGTTCAAACTATCCATACCTATGGACCCCCCCACTCCTTGGGAAAGTATACAAATTATTCCTACTTAATTGCAGATCCTTGCCCAAGCACACAAATGAAATTTCTATATTTCTAAATGACAAAGCCCCTGAAGTTTTATTCCTCACGGAAACTTGGCTCAACACCAGCTCAGAGCCGGAAATTGTTCAAGCTCTCCCCCCAGGCTATTCGATTCAGAGAATGGATAGAGGGATAGGTAAGGGCGGAGGGATTGCCATCATCTATAAGGATCACCTGACCTGCCACCTGATAGGCAGTCCGGTGTCAGACTGTGAGAACACCCACTTTGTGATTGAATTCACACATACCCTCTCATTCTCTGGCATCCTCATTTATCGCCCACCTGGGGCGATAGGCCAATTTGGCAAAACTTTGCTAGAAACAGCGGGCAATCTTGCTAGAGTCGCTGCTAATTTCACTCTTCTTGGGGATTTTAATCTGTATTTTAATGACCCCTTAGCCTCACTAGCCACAGACCTAGCCCAGGACCTTTTGAACTACCAAATGACTGAGAAGGTCTCGCTGGCAACCCATGAAAAAGGACATATCCTTAGCCCTATCTTTTCTCCCATGGTCAGACCATTTTTTAATCCCCTTTCTCTGGGCACAACCTAACACGACGCCATGCACCACACCTTTACGTTCCCAAATCCGACTGTGGTCCAAACTCCCTCTGGAGAGGTGGATATCAGAACTGGAAAGGACTCTACCAAGCCCCGTCACTGATCCCACAACAGCTAATAAACATCTTTGCAATTGGTTTGAGGGGTGACTCAATCTGGTGCTCCCGAAAGTTTTAACTCAGAAGAAAACTGGCCCGAACAGGGCCCAGTGGTATATCTCAAAATTATGCACTTTACGACAACATTGCAAAAAAGCAGAAAGAATATGGAGGAAAGACTTCTCCCCTGAGAAAAAAATGGAATATAGGACAGCCATATGCCGATACAACGCAGAAATAAAACTGCCCAAGCCTCTTACTATGAGGGAAAGATCGTATCGGCTGGTAACTCCCCCAGAGAAATCTTCCACATTGTTACAAAGCTAATGAAAGCCCCTGGCCCGGCGGCCCTACCGGACACTTCAAGCCTCCGCTGAACTGAATTGGCCAATTTTTTCTCTACTAAAGTCCAGAACATTCTTAAGCACCTTCCCCAAGAAGACAGGAACATTCCAGTCATGCACATGAATGTTGGTTGGCAGTCAGAAAAACAGGAACTGATGACCTTCCCTATACTAACTCAGGAACCTTTCCTTGCCATATTGTCATCTGTAAAAAGCGGATCCCAATAAGACCCTGCACCTCCAAACATCCTGTCACTGGTCGGATCAACCATTGCCCCCACGGCCACCTGTCTGATCAATGCTTCATTTGATATGGGCGTGGTACCCCCTGAGTGGAAAAGGGCAATGGTACGCGTACTGTTAAAAAAGTCTAACTTGGATCCAACTGCTCTAGGTAACTATTGCCCCATCTGGCTCTTGCCTGGAAGCAGCAAGATAGTGGAGAAACATACACATCGCACTCTATCCGCTTTTCTTGAAACAAACGGTGTTCTCCACCCCTCCCAAAAGGGCTTCCGCCACGGTCAAGAGACAGAAACCGCTATACTATCAGTGGTGGGAGAAACGAGAAAAATACTGGACGCAGGAGGAGCAGCAGAAATAATCCTCCTCGACCTGAGTGCGGCTTTTTACACGGTTAACCAATGTGTCTTGATTCACCGCCTCAGGAGAGTAGGAGTGACAGGAACAGCCTTATTATGGCTGCAGTCCTTCTTAGAGGGGAGATCTTTTCAGTTCTTCGAGGGCAATACCAATTCACTGCCCATACCCTTAAAGTGCGGAGTCACACAGGGCTCCTCACTGAGTCCCACCCTTTTTAATGCCTACATGACCCCATTGGCAGAAGTGGAGTCCCCCTTTGGGATCCACATGGTGACATACGCTGACAACACACAGTTGGTTGTATCTCTGAGCCATCCTAGCCAATAGGCCAATGGTCTCCTCCACTGCCTGGAGGAAGTCTCAAAATGGATGAGTCTCTCCCACTTGAAACTCAATGGTGAGAAGACAGAGCTCATGATCCTTGGCAACTCATTAAGTTCCGTTCCCAAAACTTTGTGGCCTTCCTCCATGGGCCTGGTGCCGACCCCCAAAACAGAGATTAAAAGCCTTGGAATCTGGCTTGACCAGAACCTCACCTTCAAAGCACAGGCGAGGAAGACGGCTGCTTCCTGCTATGGCCTACTGAGAATTATTCATATAATCCTCCCTCTCCTACCCCCTCTAGCAAAAAGACTAGTGACCCAGGCCCTGATTCTGTCCAGATTGGATTATGGTAATGCTCGTTATTCAGGTGCCCCAAAGGAGGGGATTTTAAAATTGCTGGTCATACAGAATTGTGCAGCGAGGCTGCTCATTGACACCCCCAACCGCTGTTCAGCAAGATCTGCACTACGCTCTCTCCACTGGCTCCCAGTACAGGAGAGAATAAACTTCAATGCTCTCTGCATAGCCCACAAGGTGCTGAATGGAAGCAGACCCGTAATCACAAATGCCATGATTCTCCCCAACAGTGCAAACAGGAAACTTCGATCAAATGAACTCCATCTTGCTGTGGTCCCCAGGATCAAGAAGGCCAAGAGTGGCGGAAGGCTTTTCTCACTCAATGACTCAAGACTCTGGAATACCCTCCCACTACTTCTACGGAGCGAACCGAACCATCTGAAGTTCCGAAAACAATTAAAGACCTGGCGGTTCATATAAAGAGATCAGCCCCCCTAAGTCACGATCGCAGCACTGGGATGCTCCCGGGTAGCCATGTGCTATACAAGTGCCAATGCAATACAATACAATACAACATTACCTGCCACTTTGGGAGTTTTACTGGGGTGTGATATCCAAATTATAACATCTTTTAATGTCCCTCTTATATGCTGCAACTCACCTCACTAAACTGTATAAACACTGGCAAAGGACCTTGCAGACAGACTACACTCAATCTGACTGGGCCACACTTGTGGAGGATCTGGACAGTGGAATCCAGGAATCTAAAATGAAACTGTGTCTTTTTAAAACATTACAAGACTGTGACTGGCCCCCGCATAGACTTCATTCCACAGGCCTACTTCACTATTCCAACTGCTGGAGGTGTGGCCAAACGGACTTTGTCATAGTCCACATACTTAGTGGCTGCCACCAAATTCGGCCATTTTGGAGGCAGGTGGAGTCAGCTATTAATGAGACCCTGCATTTGCCCCTGCCCTTTAAGAGACAATTGATCATGTTGCACTGCATGGATGACTACTTTACCCTCACTAGCTACGAGAGGCACTTGCTAGCCCCAGCACTTACTGTGGCAAAGATCTGCATCCTCCAACATTGGAGATCACCCCAACTTCCCGCCCGTGATGAATCGATACAAGAGTGGATCAAATACAGACCGTGAGACAAATCAGAGGTCTACTCTCAGTCTGAGGTTTTAGTATGTACCCATACGACAAGGCTGGAATGGTATTGGAGATTGCTTGTATGTGTATCCCTTTGAAAACTATAACTAAAGATATATAAAAAAGAAAATGTGAGCTTTCTAAAAGTTATTAGAGGAACAAGTGTCCCTAAGGCGGAAGTGTTAGCCTCAACTTCCTGGGCAAAATTTGGGACAAACCATCAGGAGATTGGTTTAGTCTTGGATTAAAACAACATTTATTTAATACATTTTTTAACTAGTAACTAGTATAACTGGATTCATTTGGTGTAGCAAGATGTTGGTCTGTAAGGACATCAAGTCACAGTCCTCCAGTGTGGAAAACCCCTAGGTAGTGTGTGTATTATACTGTCAATGGATCAGTGTCTGTAGAGCATTAAAGTTTCCAGCACCTAATACTGGAAATGGATGACTATTGGAAAAAGCCCAATTTAGTGGTGTGTAACACTGTCAATTGATTATTAACTATGGTTTTAATCCAGTTATACTAGTTACTGACATATCCCTTTGGTGTCTTCAACATTTTGCTCTGTCCTGATGATGACCCCATCATAAATAACATGTGTTGGGGTTAAAACGTTGACAACTGTTACTGTGGACTCTTTTTTATCATATTTAGGATATCAACACTCCTACACTGAGTGTTGTACTTACATGCATTATCCTGATCAATCCTGTATCTATATTTGGACCTTTGTATAGAACTAGCGCCTCACCACTATTTGGGGTACCTTATGTCTGAAAAATGAAATATTCAATATGTATTAAAAAATGTTGTTTGAATCCCAGGCTAAGCCAATCACCTGATGGTTTGTCCTGAATTTTGACAAGGACGTTGAGACTAACACTTTCATCTTAGGGACCCTCGTTCCTCCCAGAATTGTTCTACCCTGGCCCCAGGGTTACTGGGTTGCCCCATTTTCTTGAATGTTTCTAAAAGTAGCATTTTCAGAATTCTGACTCAAACTCCCACTTTACCATTTAAGAGGGCTTTTAATTACAATTCTGTAGACACCAAAGTCGACCTGTTCACTGCTCCCAATTAAAAGTTACAACTTATTAAATGTAATAAGCGAACCCAATGTCAGCCTACGGAGAGATAGGCCTTGCAGTAATGAAAAACCAATGTAGGAGTTTTTACTACCAGGACATGTAAAACTTAAAAGTACACGTCTAATTTTTAAAATACACTGCATCCTGCCCTATGGGCCATTGAGGGCCTACCCTGCGGGTGACCTGGATATATTAAAAAGGCAGGTATTGGCCTGGCAAAAGCTTTCTTTTGCCAGGTGGAAATGGTAGTTTAAAACTGAATACAAAGGCTGGAATGGCAGGCCTGGGACATGTTTACATTTTTCGTCACAAACATTCTTATTAATAATAGTGTACAGCGATGCTGAGCCTGTCACAATCAAAAGATTAAACCCACCTAGTTTTATTTTGCAAAAAAAGTTTACTTCTTAAACTTTTAGTCAGAACATTCACTCTACTAGAACTTTCACCATCATCAGCGCACACTCCTTTACACAATTTTCGCATTCATCTTCTGAAGCACTGGAATCGGAATTAGGATCTGTACTAAATTCATTCACCAAGATCATCCAATTTCTGCAATTAGTTTTTCTGCATATTTTAGTAAAATGCCCTTTTGTACCAGAGGTGGCAAATTTCTGTTTAATGCAGAGCAATCCTTGGATATCTTGACTACCACGTCTTTAGCACGTCTTTAGCATCTCCTTTTATCTATCCTTTTATCTATCTTGACGTTACTGGATCTTTATATTTAGATGACCTCTTTTTGCTACTATCCTAGAGTTGGGGAACTGGTGTGGTTTTCTTGTGTGCGATTTTATTAGAATTCACTCTTCCTACAACCTCCTGGGATCCACTTGAGTTTACCAGTACACACTTAGCACGTTTATTGGAAATATACGGTTTACGTACCACTGCTATTACTACATTGAGTTGTGAATCGCCATGAGGCCATACCCTTTCTTGAACATACTCACTGTTAACATGCATTATTATTATAAGTTCATCATGAATGACCCAAACCTACAATTGCAAGTTTCTTAAGAGATTAAACATATTCATCAATGGATTTTGATTTTCCCTGTTCTCTACAAAAAAACTGTAATCTGTCTTTTGTAATAGAAACTAATGGAGAATAATAAACACTTCAACCTGCTAAAGCTTTCAAGAAAACATCTCCCTCAGAAGCTGGTCCTTGTTTTTTTTCTATTGGGTTATATATTTTGAGGTCTTCTGGTCCTAATGCGTGTAAAAAAAAAAATTATTTCCGGTGTTATTTCTTCATTTTCAATAATATAAATGTAATTGGAATCTCAAGACGAGGCTGTGGTGGTGTCAAGGTAAATGTTTTCAAGGCACACATGGTAAATTAATACAAACAAGAAGGTATGAATTGATAACATCAGTTATATTTCTGCCTATGGAATTTGAAATATTACACAGTAAAATTCCTCTCATGGAAGTAACTAATGTATTAAACCCATATTCATATAAATTTTTGGGTGCTGCTCCAAAATTGTTGACAGTTGGCATTTTGTTCTTTTTAATTCTAAATGTATGGCACCATGCGTAAAATAGGATTCCGTTTCCTGTATCTGTGATTTAAAATGAATTATGCTGGTGACAAAGTGTTTCACTTTGCCTGAGGGGAGATTATAAGCAGCCAGCATCTCCTCACACACTTGTGATTTCAAGTGGTAAGATGGCCGTGCCCAGGGGTCGTGCAGGATGTGCCATGTGTCTCCGTCTCATAAGATACATCTGAACCGTGAGCGATGTACTGTGTGCTTGAGCGCTCAACAGAGTCCCCTTTCTGAGCACATGCACAGCCCTAAAATGTCAAGAACAGCTGTGCTTACTCCAACTAGAAAAGAACAGCATCTCGAATACTCCTACTATGTATACGAGAATCGTCCTAGGGCAGTGGCGTGCTGATAACCAGACCGAATTCCTTAGAGATTACCCAATACAGCATTAACCTTTAACATTGGGTCTACGTAAGGTCACCCGCTCCAAGACTATTTTTCTCACCACAATCTTGTGATGTTAAGGTAAGGGACGACATACAACTTCAGGTCAATCTATTCACCAGAACAACTCGCTATAACTCTCCCCTTCTTTTTCTCCTCCGCCACTTTCTTACAAATGCCCACCATGCTTCTTAACTAAAATAAACATATGTAGTGCCTGCATTTAAGGGTGTATCAACATCAGCCCTGCCAAGCGTCATGCAGAGCTGCTTAGTCTACTAACGCATTATTCTAAAATCCCTAGATACTCACAGGGCCCGAGATATGTCATGCAAATCAACTGTGCTTATATGTCGGAAAATTAAGGCTTTACATGGCAGATATGTGTCTCTGTGATGCTGTTGACCCTGTCCTCACCCTGGCTCCCTGGCTCTCTGCACCGATTCTCAAAGATATTTGACCTGTTTCACAGGTTCATGCACGTATCAAAGCCAAGATTGGTTTTGTACCATTGTCTGTGTTTACTTTAACTGCGCAGTACTGGTAGAACAGAGCTGACTCCAGTTCAATGTCACATGTGCATGCTTCCTGTGCACAGGACTTTATAAGGAATATTGTGCGGGCCTTTGGGTTCAAACAGTGGTGCAGAGTTGGGTCCTCCTCTACAATCACAGAATTACAGTACTATCCTTTCAGTTTTGCTGGTCTCAAAGCCAGAAGTGAATCAACACCTGAGTGCTCACCAAGAAGTGAATCAACACCTGAGTGCTCACCTGTCGGGCTTTCCTGGTGTGTGGCCAGTGGATCCAGCATCCAGGTTAGATGTTGGAGCGTGTCGGCTATAAAGCCACACGCAGCACAACAGGAAGTTGCTTTCCATTCTAGTTCTTGTCGGTTTGCAACTTCCAGATACAGACACCTCAGCTTCGAACCCTCCTCCTCCTTATTGTCGACATCCCTGTGGCCCTCCCACATTCACTCAGTGTCCTTGGCATTCGCTTGGTGACATCATCATTGGCTTGGAGACCTCAGCATTTGTTTGGCATCCACGCGGCATCCTTGGTGGGGGTTCTTCTTTGGGAGCATAAATCTATGAACCTGCAAAAGGAAAACAACAGAACGAAAAGACAGTCAGAAATCAACATTGTTGGAAAAAGTGCTTCACACACAACTGTAATACTTATCTTGCTTGTTATTGGAATCTTAAGCGGGGTGTATCATTACTTACAACCTTCTATTTTGGGGGATATCTGGAATGCAAAAGACATTGTGTGAGTGATAAATGCCAGAAAAACAAAGGAAAGGATGATGGAGCAAGGATTCGCACATTACGCGACTTGCTTGAATTCAAGAACCTCGCATAATGTTAACGTAATAATCAATTTGTTTCGTTTATTAATCTTGCACTTTTACACTACACGCGGGTGTCCCAGAGACGCTTGCCTATGTGTTTACTAATCCTAACTACGCTTGCAGCTAATATGGTCGCTGCTATGCGGGATTCCAGTCTGCGCATGCGTCGGTCATACCCATGTGATGTGACGCACTCGTAGTTCTGGAGGGAATTTTTCGCTCATGCGCAGTACTGCTAAACATGGCTGCTTTGTTCTAACATGCTCTTCGCTTGCCACCGCTGCTTTTGCTCAGCTGTTTCGTTCTGCTTAACTCCTAATGCTATAGATATTATAAAGTAAGGGGTGTAGTGAAGCCAATCATGGTATACAGTGTATTCATTTTTTTCTGTGTTTCTAAATTGTTTTCGCTTACTTTTCATGTAACATTCTCCGGGGGCCTGGGAGAGAGGTGCTACTCCATCTTGGAAGCCCATCTGATACCAATCACGTGATGGGGGACAAGAGAGTCTTGCAGCAGTGGAACTCAGCCAGCTGGCTGCCGAAGCTGAGATGCTCCTGGGAATCGACCTGCGCCCCAGCGAGAAGACTCGAATACATACCTACACTTGTAACATTGTAATATTTGTACTCTGTACGCTATTGTTTCTGTATTCCTATGCCATGAGAACTGGAATGTAAGGGGTGGGTTCAAGAAATTGAATATTAATTGTGGGAACACCAAATTCTAGGTGGTGACAATGACCTAACCACCTCTCTTGTCCAATCCGAAGTTGGGGATCCTTTCACTCGCAACATTGGTGGGTGGTCTACTGACCCGAAAACAGTATAACTGGCCTAGGTTTAGCTAGAGAAATTGTCCGACTTGTCCGAGTAGCTGACCTGTCACTGACCCTACGAACTCTATAGGTGATTGATACAGAGAGCTGCGGAGCACTCTGTCCGTAATTTCCACAAATCTAGTCTGGGGTGGAGAAACCTTTTAAGTGCTGGCGAAGCACTTTGCTGGGAGATTCGAGAACCCAATCGGGGTTATTGGCAGATTCCTTGCAGAGAGGGGGTAGCGCAGGCGTTGCATCCGAAGCTGCAGGTGTTGGTCACACCCTTTGGTGAGCCCAGTCCTGATCCATATCCCGGGGTGATCCTGTCCTGACTGTCCATGAGCTGTACCTGCTCGCCTACTGGCATTCCAAATCCTTGAGGGTCCTTTCCCACCTTTCCCAACTGACCCGTGGCCAGGGTTAGTCCTCATTCTGTCCTAGGTAAATATAAATATATGTGGGTGTTTGTTTATCTATACCTTTCTCTCCTATTTTCCTTAATAAAGCAATCTTGCCTATGTGAATTATCTCTGACATTTAACCTCTTATGAAAGTATTTTTCTAGCATGTTCCTTATCTTCTCCTTACCCTTACTTTAACTCTGAATTGTTTACATATTTAGTATATTCCACTGTTACCCTCCCTATAGAAATTGAATGCATATTAAGTATCGTTTTTCTAAATCTTTCAGTATACTTCCAATTAGCATTGAGTAGAATGTTCCCTTGTTCTTACCCAACCTTCAGTAACGTAATACAAATCTGTTAGATTAAATCAGCGTGTTCCCTTTTTCCCCTCTCCTTTATATTTTTGAATGTTAGATGATCCTCACGTTAATTCATAGTTATACTATTTTTCTAATCTTGGTCATAGATGTTTTGATCTGTGTAAATTTCATTCTCATGGCATACGAAGACTTTTTGATGATTTAGATAAAGCTTTTAAAACTTCTTGCGTTTGTGGTTATTACATGGTATAAACAAAATAAATGCATATGGTATTGGAGTTATCTGCTTGAATCTCAATCTCAGCTCCTGGTCCATTGTGATCATAGGTACCTGTTTTCGAGGATTGGTAAGTCAGGTACACGAATATATATAGAAAGGAAAATTCCCGAATTACTAATAGCGGTGTGTAGGTTACCTGATTTATGGAAAATAGTGATAAACATGTATTGGGCCCAGTAGTGTATATTTGGTAAATAAGGATCGGGTGACCTGCGCGCTCTCTCAGTAATTTTCTGGTAGCAAGATGATGGTTAGGACTAGTTGAAACAGGTAGATAGGTTAATTGTTGATAAACCGTGAAAATTTAAAATGTGCTGCTAAAAATAATTTTTCCCTTAAGATCGATCGAATACAAAAATAATTGGTTTGAAATGTTATGAAATGTTTAAATTGTTTTTATGAAATGCTGCTATATTAAATGTTTATTAACAAATTGTTAGTGATTGTTATATGTTGTCTGGAAATTCCCCGGGGATAGAATAGCGGGTGGTGAGTAGAATCCACTCCGCAGAGAGGTCACTGGCTGTGAGGAAAATTAGTGCATGGTTAGGCAGAACTGGAAGCGCTAATTAGGGATTTCTGAATGAACAGTTGAATAAATGGTAGCAACGAGTACGCTAATGAAACTTCAGTTGTGATATTACCTAGTAAGGGTCACACGAGGAAGGAGTAATAGGTTCATCGGAGCTTGAGTGATAGCAGGGGAGTTCACTGGTGAAACTTTAGACTTAGTATATATCCCGGAAAGAGTGGATGAGTCAAAAGAAGTAACAGGTTCTCTAATGCTTGTATGAAGGGTAGGCAAAAGGGTCTATCCGTAGTGTATGAAAAGTAGACAGAAGAGGTTTACTTGCAGTGAAACAAAGCGTTCTTTATAGACACTCGAGTACAGTGGCGAATGTTATACGTTGTTAACTAAATTGAGCACCTGCACTTTAAGAAAAATTAAAAGTTTCCGTTACCTTGTGAAGGAGGGAGTTGGTCGCAAGCTGCGCTGACTTCACTCCGTGCCGCGCTGGTATTGGTTGAAACAGCGGGCGTGTAACGAAGCTGGTATTGTAAAGGAGGGGTGAGTGCTGGAGCGTGAGACCGCGTCTCGCGAAAGGCCGCGCAACCATTGGTCGAAAATATTTGCAATCCCTGTGTTGATTGGTTATTGAAAAGTTATAAGACGCGCTAGCATTGGAAGGGGATTTGTAAACAAAAAGACGTAGTTAACCACGGAGCTTCTGGTTACGAAGTCTATGTGGTATCTTGAATTCTTACCTGATCCACAACATTTAGGTTTTCGCAAGGATCAGATGTTAAGAGGCAGACCTTACAATATGTACGGGAGCAAGAGGAAAATGTCATTTGCTGACAAAATCAAAAATTATTTCAAGAAAGACAAGCCCATTAAAACTAGAGAAGGTGTAATCATTCCACCACCTAATACCCCCGCATCATTTATGATGTTTGATAAAGGTTATAATACCTGCGTATGGTTGGAGAATTGGGTAAAGTATACCCAAGAAGATGGAATCCTAGCATTTCCCCTAGATGGTACCTTTAATAGTAGAATTCTGTTTAATTTGAGGACCCGAATGAATGACTTACATCCCAGACCAAGATTGACTCAATATGAGGCTTTAGAAGAATGGGAGATTGAGGCTTTAGAGCTAGACAGACCCAGAATGGATAAAGGAGTGAGCAAATGGTACCCGAAATTGCAGCGAGAAGCCAAAGAGAAAAAAATGAAACAGTGGAGACAGAATATGATGGTCAAGGGACTATTTCCAGTATTTGGGGTAGATGAACCTGTAGGAGGAAAAAGAACAGAGAAAACCCGACACTTAATGGCTATGGATGATTCGGAAGATGAATACCTGGAGGATTTATTTATGAAAAATCCACCCCCCTATGATGAGGATTCTAGGTCCTTGAGCTCGAAAAACCCATTCTTCAGACGTCCTAGAAGTAGAAGGGCCAGTGAAACAGATACAGTAGGACTAGGTAATAAGCAAACTAGTAAAGACGGATTTTGTAGACCTGATACCACTGTCCCAAATTATAAGCCATTTTGTGAGGAAAGATCAGCTATGACAGTCCCAACTGCCCCGAGTCTGTATCCTCCTTTAGTTCCGCAAGTATTACATGACACTTCCATTGACAGAGTTTTACACGAACGAGAAAAGGAAGCCTTAATTAAACAGCGAAATGAACTCATTCAGACAATAGCTCAGATAAATCCCAGTCCTGAAGCTCTGACAATTCCAGTAACTATTGGCCCCGTTGTTCCTCTTTATGGGGATAGACAGGCTAGTCCAAAAACACCAGTTGATACACCAGCTGTAGCACAGCCCAGAAAAGAGCCTCTCATAGTTGATGATCAGGCAAGCGAATGCGAATCTGTAATCTCCCTAATGGATCTGCCCATAAGGGAACCGGAAAGCAGTGTACCACGGATGAGAACTCAGACTAGGGCTAAGGATGTCCTGATTGAAACAGCTTCAGGGACCCGGAGCGCCACAGTAGTGACTCCGGAGGAACTAGATCGATGGGCCCGAGAATTAGAAAGGGAAACTCCCCAGCCCAAACCATTAGATATTTACAAGCTAAGAATAGAGTTGGAAGAACTAATGGCTGGGAATGTGGGACTGGACAGATTGAATACCCTTAGTGAGGATGAACTTTTGTTCATCTGCAAAAGTATTACCAGAAATAACAGAGTGTTTCATGAGAAACTAATGGACACAGCAGCTAATATGGGAATAGATGTTAGCAAGTCCAAAGTCCTACAAAAACCTTACAGAGCAGAGTTTTCACACAAAGACCTAGAAAACATGAATGTGTCCGGGAAAAAGGTGCAGATAAGGGAATTGGTAAACCTGTTGCAGAAATGGGGAGACTTAGAAAAATGGAAAGCCAGATGGGCAAAGAAAAAGGAAGACAGTAAGGCCAGACCGAGGACTTCTGAATATGTCCTAAAAGAAGTCGATAAGGCAGAAACTTTGTATCCCATAAGAGAAGTGCCAGGCGGAAAATATGTACGTGTACCATGGTTCAGACAGGATATTGTGTCCTTTACAAACGATTTCCCGAAATTACGAGAGAAGCCTGTAGAGTGGTATAGGCAGGTTGAGAGATTCGTCAAAGTTCAAAAGTGTCTCCTGAAGGACCTAGATGGGTTCTTCGACATTGTAGTTCCTGTAGATTTATGGACAGAATGTAAAATTGCAGTTGATTGGCCCAGTGAGGAGTATGAAAGAGACTCAAGAACTGGACCCCCCTCCGCAGATGTAATGAGGAAATGCGAGCAGGTGATACTGCACCTGAAAGGAAAGGTGCCTGCCAAAGAAACTGATTGGACCCGCATAGATAGAACTACCCAAAATCGTGATGAGACTGTACATTCATATTATGAACGATTGTTACAGGTATTCAAGACCTACAGTGGAATCGATAACATTGAAATGAAGGATATGACTCATTTCATTTATCGATTCGTGTTGGGATTGAAACCTGAAATCTCCCAGTGGATTAGAGATAACAAAATCTGTTGGCAGGGAAACCCATAGATGAGGTCCTGAAGTACGCCAAGTACTGCGAAGATGAGATGGAGAATAAACGAAAGGCCTTAAAGGAAAAGGTTGTGTGGGCTCAAGTGAAATTGGCAGAACAACAAGAAAAACAGTTAAGTAAAAAGAATAATAATACCCCGAACACAAGCTCTGGGGGAGGAGGGAAACCCCGAGTTAAAATGAGTCGAGAGGAGGCCATGAAGAAATTTCCCTGCCACGGGTGTGGTCAGATAGGGCACTGGAGAGACGAATGTCCAAATTTACAGACTGGTAATATCCCAATTAATGGTTTAAATCCACAGGTGCAGAAAGAGGGGCCACGAAAGACCCAGCAACAGGTAAAACAGAATCAGTTGCCTCGCGCTCCTAGACCTAACTATAAAAACCAAGCTCAGCAGAATGAGGGGGTCGAGGTATGGGAAGGAAGAGAGGATAGAAATGCAGCAACCTCGCAATTCCTGTTGAATGATACATTCCTCTGTGATGAACCTTACTGATGGGGCCTGAGGGGGGAGGACGAGGAGTGCGTACCTGGCGCCTCCTTGCCGGTAGACCAGACAGGGCCATACATTGAAGGAAAGGTTGAAGGAAATGACGTCACCTTTCTGTTGGACACTGGTGCTACCCGTTCTACTGTGAGAACAGCAGACGTTCCTAACCTACCCCTCTCAGGAGAAGCAATCCAAGTAGTGGGTGTGTCAAACCAGATAATTAGTACCCCAGTAACTGAACCAATGGAGATTTCAATGGGGAATTTTAAAGAAATGCACAGATTTGTTGTCTGTGATTCTAGTCCTGTGAACTTATTGGGACGTGATTTGCTGTGCAAAATGAACTGCACCATCTTTTGCACACCAAAAGGCGTTGAAATTCAGACTCCAGATGAAGATGGATTGTACAAATTAATGTTGCTAAGGCCTGACTCAGAAATTAATAAATTGACAATGCAAGATTTACCTGAAGAGCTCCAACAGACGGTGATACCAGAAGTGTGGGATTTCACTGGAAGTGATGTAGGACTAATGGCAAATGTAGACCCGATTCAAATAGCCACAAAACCAAATGCAGTTTACCCAAATACCAAGCAGTATAAAATGAACGCGGAAGTGAAAGCCGGAGTTGCCTTCGAAATAAAAAGATTACTAGAAGCAAACATCATACAGGAAGTAATGAGCAGTCCTTGTAATTCGCCCATAATTGGAATCAAAAAGCCTAGTGGGAAGTACAGGGTAGTGCAAGACCTGCGCAAGGTAAACAAGATTGTTGTTCCTTGTTGTCCTATTGTGCCAAACCCTGCTGTGATTTTATACCAAATTCCATGGTATGCTGGATGGTTTACCGTCATTGACTTGTGTCACGCATTCTTTTCTATCCCATTGCATCCAGACAGCAAATTTCTTTTCTCATTTGAATTCGACAGGCATGTCTATGTCTGGAATCGTGTCCCTCAAGGGTACACAGAAAGTCCTTCCATTTTTAATCAGATTTTGAAAAGATGCCTTGAATCATTAGTCTTACCTGGAGAATCAGTTTTGGTCTAGTACATAGACGACCTCTTGGTGGTGTCTAAAAGTCGGAACGACTGTGTTACTGATACCATTGCATTATTGAATCATCTAGGTAAAGGAGGGCATAAGGTATCACCAGACAAATTACAGTTCTGCAAAAATTCAGTGAAATATCTGGGGCACCAGATAGAAAAAGGTATCCGGAAAGTTACTTCAGAAAGGATAAGGATAATTCGAGACATGGAATTACCCCGTACTCAGAAAGACATCAGAATGTTCCTGGGAGTAGTAGGATACTGTAGGCAGTGGATTGTGGTATTTGCAGTCCTAGCCAAACCATTAATAAAAATGACTTGAAAGGAGCTAAGGATCCAGTCGAGTGGGATGATGAAAGCATGACATCCTGGATAAAATTACGAAACTGTCTTTGCTCAGCTCCTGCATTGGGAATGCCTGACTATTCAAAGGACTTCGCCTTGTTTTGTGACACACGAGACAATTGTGCACTTTCAGTCCTGACTCAAATTTATGGTCTAACTAGACGTCCGGTGGCATATTTTTCTGCTACTTTGGATCCAGTGGCTGCTGGATTACCTGGTTGTCTGAAAGCAGTAGCTGCAACTAGCATGAGTCTTGAACAGAGTGAATCCATCGTCATGGGACATCCGGTAACCGTGTATGTTCCACATGCAGTTGTAATCCTACTGACCCGGACCAAAACTCAGTACCTCACACCTAGTCGGCTGACTAAATATGAGAGAATTTTAGTGGGTGCTGCAAATGTAACTATCACCAGATGTAATATACTGAATCCAGCAACTCTGTTACCGAATACACTGGCTGCAGAAGTCAGGGAAGAGGTTTAGCATAATTGCATTGATCTGACCGAATATAGCACAAAACCCCGCCCAGATATCAAGGAAACGGCTTTGCCCATAGAAGACAGTGAATTGTTTGTAGATGGCTCTTGTTTAAGACATGGGGATGGAGGCCTAAGTGCTGCCTATGCTGTGGTCACTCTAGAAAAAACAATAGAAGCATCCTACCTATTTGGAGTAAAATCTGCACAAGTAGCTGAATTGGTTGCATTGACAAGAGCTTGTACAAATGGGAAAAATAAAAGAGTAACCATATACACTGACAGTCAATATGGTTACGGGGTTGTGCATGACTTCGTTGTGGCTGCAAAGAGAATTCATGACTTCCTCAGGTACCCCTATCAGAAATGGAAAAGTGGTACAGAACCTACTGGAAGCAATCCAGTTACCAAAAGAATTGGCAGTGGTCAAGTGTGCTGCTCACAGATCTGGCAATGACAATGTGACAGCTGGTAACCGATATGCTGACCAAATAGCCCAATATTATGCACGAAACAAAATGTCATTGAATATCAATTTGGGGGGAGTCGGAAACAGCTGCCAACTTATGGTGTTTGAGGATGTATCAACTTGGGAGGAACTGAAAGGGTTGCAACTAGCAGCAGAACCAGAAGAAAAGGCAAGATGGGAGAAAGATGGTTGTCAACCAAGGGATAGAGATGGTGTCATTGTCTATATGGATGGTATGCCTGTGTTACCAGACAGCATGGTTGCTTCTATGGCAAGACTGATACATGGAGACTCACACATAGGGAGAGATGCGATGGTTCGTGTTTTTAGACAAACATGGTACAATTCGAAGTTCAGGAACATTGCAGAGGCTCTTTGCCAGAGGTGCTTAACTTGTCAGCTTTTTAATCCTGGAAAGAAAACAGTGGTATTACCAAGTACAATTGGAAAAGCAGAAGGTCCATTTATCAGACTACAAGTTGACTTTATACAGTTGCTCTGTTGTAAAGGAATGAAGTACGTCCTTGTCATAGTCTGCCTATTCTCAAAATGGGTGGAAGCTTACCCAGCTAAGAAAAATGATGCAATTACTGTAGCCAAGTTGTTACTAAGGGAACTGATACCTAGGTTCGGTTTCCCGGTCACAATTGAATCCGACAGAGGTGGGCATTTTGCCAATGACGTAATAACACAGCTCTTTGAGGCATTTAAAATTACACAAAAACTGCACTGTGCATATCATCCAGAGGCTTCTGGAGTAGTAGAACAGCTGAATGGCACTATAAAATCAAGACTGGCAAAAATGTGTAACTCTACTGGATTGAATTGGATAGACGCTTTACCCCTTGTCCTGATGGGACTAAGAAGCATACCAGACCGAACAACAGGCCTGAGTCCCCATGAGATAGTAATGGGAAGAGTGATGCGGCAGGCATGGGTACCAGGACACAAACTGCTAAGTATTTCTGATGATTTGGTACTAGAATACTGCAAGCAGCTGGGTGACCAAATGCATTCTATCTCTCACCAGATTGGGGAAGACGCCGTCGCCAGGCCAACAACTCCAGTCCATAATCTGAACCCAGGTGATTGGGTTGTGCTTAAGAAACACACCCGGTCGAGTGGCCTAGCACCGAAGTGGGGAAAACCGAGGCAAGTGATTCTTATCACTGCAACTGCGGTGAAGTGTGCAGGTGTACCAAAGTGGATCCATGCAAGTCATGCCAAGAGAGTGACTGAAAAAGAAGCGGCTGAAGCTGAAGGTTGTGCAGCTGAAGGGTCTCCAGACGTTGGTCCTGAAATAGCTGATGACGAACAACCGAGCACCAGTCAAGACGAATGGTTCCCAGCGGATGATCTGGCTCTTGATCCAATAAGAACCAGAAGATACACCTACTTAGATAGAGAGTGGGATAGTGAGGACGAGACAGGACTAGGAGGAGAGAATCAGATAATCGAAATTCATGGCAAACCTGATGAGGAGGGAGGTCAGATAGGGACAGGACAGGTCATCGACACACCTCCAAGAACTCCAGAAACTGAAAAGGGACAGTTAGAAATTAGGGCGGAAGTTCATGCGGAAGAAAATCAAGGGTTCGAAGTGCATGAACAGGATCAGATAGAAATAGACGAACGTGTTCAGGAAACAGAATTTGAAACAAACGAAAGTCAAAATCAGCATACACCTGAACCAGGCCAGCTTAGAAACCAGGCGGAAGAAACTGAAGTAAGACCTGGAACTAGTCAGACAGGAAGGGAAGAAGGAAAAGTAAAAATAAATGTGCCACAACTGAACGAAAACAAAAGGGCACGTGAAGAAGGCCAAATTACAGTGCCAGTTAAAAGACTTAAAAAGAAGAAAAATGAACCAAGATTCATAAAAAGACTGAAACTGAGATTGAAAACTGTAGAGGAAAAGCTAGAAGACAAAAAAAGGGCTGCCAGTGAAAAGGAAAAGGCTGGAGCCAAGCCTAAAAGAAGAAGTGACAGAATAAAAAGACAAAACGAAAAATATCGGAGTCCTGAATGGACTTACCTAGTACTAGAGGAATTTGAAGACCTCAAGATAAATGACGGGAGTGACGAAGAACTGATTGCTGATCAGGGTTCCGAAGAAGAAGACCACACCTGAAAGTTAACCTGCGTAAGGCACCTGTGTAAAGTTACAAAGAGGGGTTGGAAGACTTCTTTTAAGCCAAAATGTCTGATTCAAATGTGAATGGAAGACCTAGACAGAATTGCTGTAAAACATGCTGTAAAATATGTTTGTGTAGTGTAGCTATAGTACTGATAATATGGATAGGACTAACAATCTCAATACCTTTCATGATAAGCAAAGACTGTAACCTGTATCCTACTCAACAAGTGACAAAAGACTCAGAAATTCTGCTAACAGAAGAGACACCACGAAGTATAGAAAGACGCGAGAAAACCTCTAGACTTAGACAGACAAAAATGGACGTAGATGCATCAGATGAGGGAGGACTACATTATCACCGAATCAAAAACAGAACACATTTAAATGTATTTGCAAACCAGTTAGTACACTATGTAGAAGCTATGGAAATAGAAGACTGCCATGTCTGTATGAAGCTACCCACTTCTGTAGCTGAAGGTGTGACCTATCACCATTTACCCCTAACCTATGGATTTCCTGTAGTATTTTAGGAAGCCTCTTCTATAGAGGAACTTTACAGTATTACTATTCTAACTCTGACGTAATATTTTCTGAACTTCCTATTCAGGAAAATCTGAACATTGTACACACCAAGAGTGATGTGACTCGTTATATGGGAGAATACCTTTTGACTATAGGTGACATAGATTTAGGTGAAGCACACAGAAATAATTTGACCTGTTCATTACATGAACAAGAAAAGATGTTTTTGAATATGGCAGAGAAAAGAAGGGAAAATTCCCAAAGAAAGGCCAATGATAAAAGGCAGAAAACTCCTAAATGGGCAGAAAATATGGAAAGCACCTCAAATGGTGAAGAGAATGCTGCACTGTTACTGAATTTTGAAAGAAGGGGGAAACTTTGTCTTCATAGAGAAAAGACTAGTTATTATAACAATGTATTCATCGGTTCCAGTGAATGCGAACACAATTATAAGGTAATTGGAGGTTGGGGTTTCAAAAATGGGTCAGAACCTGTGTTTCCCGGAATTTATTATATATGTGGAAACAAGGCTTATTTCAAATTGCCGGATCACTGGTATGGAAGCTGCAATTTTTGCATTGTCTTCCCGAAAATATACCATGTGAATGACGCCGCTGAAAGCAATGAAAATACTAATGGTTTAGTACGTAGTAGAAGAGAAAGTGTAGGAGAAATAATAGGTGATATATTTAGTGCATTGATACCTGGAGTGGTACCAAATTTGCAAATTGTCTACAGTGGTGGATCGGTTATCTACTGACACTGCTGCTGGTTTCCTGCTGGTCAATACTGAAATGGTTGCAATCAGATCAATGGTTTTACAAAATAGACTTGCTCTTGATACCTTATTGGCAAAAGATGGCGGAGTCTGTAGAATGCTGAAAGCGCAACATTGTTGCACTTACATTCCATATAAAAGTATTGAAATTAAGAAATATGTGAGAAACATAACTAATTTGGAAAAGGAACTCAAACCACTGGAGGTTGGCAGTGCCTGGAAGAGACTAACTGATGGTCTCTCCTCTGTAGGTAGCTGGTTTTCTAACATAGGTAAAAGTCTCGTGAGTAATATACTGATGCCAATAGCAAGAATTAGTTTAATTGTGCTAATAATAATAATTTGTTGTAAATGCCAGAAATGCAAAAAGAAGTATGCTGCGAAAAAGAGAGGAGTGAAACGGAATGTTGATGAGCTTGAATTGGAAGAGCTGAATAATCAAATTTATAAAAAAAATTAAGAATTACCATCCTAATAAGGATGTAGAAAAAAGGCTCAAGTTTGTTGAAATTGAGATGGGTGAGATGTGAAAGAGAAAAGTTGGCATCTGGTTCCATTAATAGTGATGATAGTAAATATAATCAAAGAGGGGATTGATGGAGCAAGATTCGCACATTACGCGACTTGCTTGAATTCAAGAACCTCGCATAATGTTAACGTAATAATCAATTTGTTTCGTTTATTAATCTTGCACTTTTACACTACACGCGGGTGTCACAGAGACGCTTGCCTATGTGTTTACTAATCCTAACTACGCTTGCAGCTAATATGGTCGCTGCTATGCAGGATTCCAGTCTGCGCATGCGTCGGTCATACCCATGTGATGTGACGCACTCATAGTTCTGGAGGGAATTTTTTGCTCATGCGCAGTACTGCTAAACATGGCTGCTGTGTTCTAACATGCTCTTCGCTTGCCACCGCTGCTTTTGCTCAGCTGTTTCGTTCTGCTTAACTCCTAATGCTATAGATATTATAAAGTAAGGGGTGTAGTGAAGCCAATCATGGTATACAGTGTATTCATTTTTTTCTGTGTTTCTAAATTGTTTTCGCTTACTTTTCAAGTAACATTCTCCGGGGGACGGGGAGAGAGGTGCTACTCCATCTTGGGAGCCCATGTGATACCAATCACGTGATGGGGTATGAGAGAGTCTTGCAGCAGTGGAACTCAGCCAGCTGGCTGCCGAAGCTGAGATGCTCCTGGGAATCGACCTGCGCCCCAGCGAGAAGACACGAATACATACCTACACTTGTAACATTGTAATATTTGTACTCTGTACGCTATTGTTTCTGTATTCCTATGCCATGGGAACTGGAATGTAAGGGGTGGGTTCAAGAAATTGAATATTAATTGTGGGAACACCAAATTCTAGGTGGGGACAATGACCTAACCACCTCTCTTGTCCAATCCGAAGTTGGGGATCCTTTCACTCGCAACATTGGTGGGTGGTCTACTGACCCGAAAACAGTATAACTGGCCTAGGTTTAGCTAGAGAAATTGTCCAACTTGTCCGAGTAACTGACCTGTCACTGACCCTACGAACTCTATAGGTGATTGATACAGAGAGCTGCGGAGCACTCTGTCCGTAATTTCCACAGACCTAGTCTGGGGTGGAGAAACTTTTTAAGTGCTGGCAAAGCACTTTGCTGGGAGATTTGAGAACCCAATCGGGGTTATTGGCAGATTCCTTGCAGAGAGGGCGTAGCGCAGGCGTTGCATCCGAAGCTGCAGGTGTTGGTGGTATCCTTTGGTGAGCCCAGTCCTGATCCATATCCCGGGGTGATCCTGTCCTGACTGTCCATGAGCTGTACCCGCTCGCCTACTGGCATTCCAAATCCTTGAGGGTCCTTTCCCGCCTTTCCCAACTGACCCGTGGCCAGGGTTAGTCCTCATTCTGTCCTAGGTAAATATAAATATATGTGGGTGTTTGTTTATCTATACCTTTCTCTCCTATTTTCCTTAATAAAGCAATCTTGCCTATGTGAATTATCTCTGACATTTGACTTCTTATGAAAGTATTTTTCTAGCATGTTCCTTATCTTCTCCTTACCCTTACTTTAACTCTGAATTGTTTACATATTTAGTATATTCCACTGTTACCCTCCCTATAGAAATTGAATGCATATTAAGTATCGTTTTTCTAAATCTTTCAGTATACTTCCAATTAGCATTGAGTAGAATGTTCCCTTGTTCTTACCCAACCTTCAGTAACGTAATACAAATCTGTTAGATTAAATCAGCGTGTTCCCTTTTTCCCCTCTCCTTTATATTTTTGAATGTTAGATGATCCTCACGTTAATTCATAGTTATACTATTTTTCTAATCTTGGTCATAGATGTTTTGATCTGTGCAAATTTTATTCTCATGGCATACGAAGACTTTTTGATGATTTAGATAAAGCTTTTAAAACTTCTTGCGTTTGTGGTTATTACATGGTATACACAAAATAAATGTATATGGTATTGGAGTTATCTGCTTGAATCTCAATCTCAGCTCCTGGTCCATTGTGATCATAGGTACCTGTTTTCGAGGATTGGTAAGTCAGGTACACGAATATATATAGAAAGGAAAATTCCCGAATTACTAATAGCGGTGTGTAGGTTACCTGATTTATGGAAAATAGTGATAAACATGTATTGGGCCCAGTAGTGTATATTTGGTAAATAAGGATCGGGTAACCTGCGCGCTCTATCAAGGACATTATTTTTGACACATACAAGAGCAATTACTTTGGACAAAAAGAGGGCTATAATATCCTTGTCACGATTCCTGCCGGGCTGGGGTGGAACAAGAGAGCAAAGGCGACTGGTGGACTGTGCCCCCTGAACCCAGTCCTTTCCTCTCTTTCCAGCCAAAAGACTGGAATGTATGGGGAAACCAGAGTGACGATGAGAACACCGTTTATTATGGTTCAGGCCCCTTTAACTGGGGAGTAGCTGAGGAACACAACGCCTACAACCATGACGGCATTGCCGATCAACCAATGAAAACGGAAAGGGATTGTGACGAAAGCGCGCGTAGACCCGGAAGAGAAGCAGACTGCGAAAAGGACGAGGAGTTTTCGTGTCCGTGGAAGAGCGTTCCAGGTAGAGCCCAGCGGTGCTGCTACCGACTACAGCAGAAGAAAAAGATGTTACGAAGGAGCCGGGAGGCCAAAGACAACGAGCAGCGCCCCGCCACGCTCCCGGAGGAGCGTGGCTCCAACAGGTAACGGAGCTTGTCACGGGGTGGAAGGAGAGGAGGGTGCACGCCAACAGATAGTCACCTCCTGCTGTCCCTTCACAGCTACCCAGTTCCTAGCACAGTCCTTCACTCACTCAAGGAGTTTGTTTGTGCACCGGTGCTCCCTCACGCCCTCCCTTATTTGTTTTGAGATGTGGGCATAGCGCTGACGGTCTCTCCCATTTCTCTATTTCTCTCCTGAGCGCCCAGGTATACCTGAAGAGTAAGGACCCTAAAGTCGGAGAAAGGGACAGAAAAAGGTCTCAAGAAGATAACAGGACTGAAGTCAGTTCCCTTGAAGTGTATCAGGACTTAAAGACACACCGTCATTGTGCACCATTAACTCTGGCATTCTGCAAGAGAAGAGTACCTACAATAAAACCAAGTCTTACCAGTCCCCACGTACAGCCTGATCCTTGCATATTGTCACAATCCTCTAATCTGGGATACAAGGTCTTGTCACTCAGTTTCCTCAGCATGGTGTAATGCTGTGATTTTTATGTTCCCCTATCAGTTCTTTCCATTATGCTACAATGTATTACTTGTTTTTAAAATGTGTGCTTGTACGACCTGCTGTTTTCTTTTTTAGACATATCTCCAAGCCATTCTGGGACCCTTGGGTAGGAGTGTTCATGATCAATCCCAGAAGTTTCTGCTCCTGCTCAAAAGAGGTTCCACAACTTTTCATTACGTACTATGCTCCATATGCGGGAGAAGGGAATAGACAAGCAATTAGTTTGGAGTCGATTAAGAGTAGCAGAAAAACCTCAAGAAGTTGTAGACAACCGAAGCAGTGTTTCTTTGACTGGTAGTTGAGCTCTTTTGTCTTTTGAGGAAATTGGAATATAGCTTCACATCATCCGCTCACTCTTGCAGAAATTCAGGTGACATTCTGGCAGATGGGCAAGCCAATGCAGAGTTTCTGTCCGAGTAAGATGGAGGCATGCTAGATTACCCAGGCAGATTTGGCCCATATGATAGGAAACCTTCAGAAAAAAATACAAGCTCAAAGAGTAAATGCTCTACAGGAGCAAGGGGCGGCAGTAACGAGTTTTCAGGCAAAGGGTCGAGGAGAAAAATCAACTAGTGGTACCTTTCCTCAACCAATCACGTATGGAAATACTTAGTGTTTAGGGACTCAAGTAGTTCATGTTGCTTCTCCTCCAGCAATATCTTTTGCTTCCAAGAAGGGTTTACGGGAGAACCCGCTAAATTTGCCACATTTATTAACCTATGTCAACTACATTTTATGTGTAAACCAGCATAGTTCCCCAATGAACGGTCTAAGGTGAAGTTTGTGCTTTTAAATGGCTGACACGCTGCTTCTTGATCGATTCCTTTAGTGGAACGAGACAACCCTATATTATATGGTTGTGCCTCCTTTAAGCCAGAATTGAAGAAACTGTTTGATTGTCATACCTTCATGCAATCAGTAAGCCCTGAACTTTCTAATTTAAGGAAAGGGAGTAAAGACCTATCATATAATACAGCATGTAATGGACTGGTAGTGGAGTCATGATGGCCAGAAGGTAAACATAGTACTTTTTTTTTTACAGGGGTCTGAAGGATGAATTAAAAGATTTATTAGCCCAAGCAGTAGATTCTCCTGAAGCAGGTAGGGAATTAATTGATTTGGTAGTGAAATTAGACCACCATCTTTCTGAACGTCGACACGATAAAGGGCATTCTGACACCAGAGTAGTGGTAATCAGAGACAAAAAGGTAGCGCTTGAGAAACCCCCTGATGACCCAGAACCTATGCAGATAGGTAACCTTATGGGTCCCTTATGTAATAAAGAAAAATAAAGATGCCGGGAAATAAAACTCTTTACTGAAGCAAGAAGGGACATTTTTTGTGAGATTGTATGCGTAAACCTAAAAGAAAATTCAAAGAGGGAAACTAGATCACCTGACAACATCGGAGACAAGTTTTTCAGGTCAAGAGGTTAACAGTCTCCAAAACTTTAGCACATGCAAGTACAAATAATGTGTATTAGCATTTCTGTATTTCAGCTCAGCTGACTTTGGGGAGTCAAACCATAAGCTTAAAGATCTGACTAGACTCCAGAGCCATGGGTAACTGGATATTGATCTAGCTTCTCATTATGGGCTTCCGTACCTAACTAAGGAAATAGTGGGTGAAGTAAAAAGCATTGATGGTAGTGCCTTGATTTTATGACCTATTACTCACTCTACCGGCAATTTTTATTTTTTTATTTTATTTAAGCGTTCACAGCAAAATTGCGAATCAAAATTGACAATTCAAAATTCTGATATTTTTTCAATACATTACAAACAGAGAGAGAACAGAAAAAAAGACCAATTTCTATTTTCCATCACAATTCATAGACCTTTCATCTTCCATTCTCAATCTTCATAATAATCACGGAACACACTACAAATTTTTAAGCCCAATCTTTTTTTCCTAACACCCTTGATAGAGAAATGTACCCACTCCAAATTATACAAACTAAGCATTTTGGCACGCCATTGATGAAAAACAGGTGGTTTTTCCTGAAGCCACTCAGTGGCTATGCATAAGCGTGCTACAGTCATTGCAAAGAAAATAAAATACCGATGTTGATATAAAGGCTCAGCTACCCTATCCTTTGGAATTTTCCCCAATAGCAGCATAGCCGGGGTAATAACTACAGGCATTTCAATTACAAAAGATAAAAACTTTTCAATATCAGTTATAAAACATTGGAGTTTAACACAACTGTAAAAGATATGCACGCTATCCGCATCATCAGTCATTAGACTGAGGAGGATAAGGCTTCTGCCCCTTCTATTTTTGAAATGCAGTTAGGATCTGTAGCAAAACAATCACTACCGGCAATTTAACTTTATTTATTCAGGATACTCATAAGGAAATAATGCATTTTGATTTAATTAAGACTAATTCAAGAAATTCTGGAAATACCCTGGTTTCAAAAATTGGGGAGGTGCACAGCACAAATTGTATCCTTGGATGATCCAAAACTAGGGTAAACTGTTAGGGTGCTCCTTCAGGAAACGACATACAAAAAAATCATTCTAAAACATTGGCCAACCATATTTCAATGAACTGTTCGCAGATCCTCCAATTTTCGCATACACGCGTAACCACATCATTAAAGAAATATTAGCTAAAGAAACACCAGCATCATTTGAACCTAAAAGCACCCGCCCCTGTATGAATTGCAATAACTGTCACAACGTGATTAAAGGAAATATCATCTCTCACCCTATGAATGGACATAATATCATGTTGAAAGTAAATGCTGCATGTGATTCATCTAATCTGATATATCTACTGAAATGCCCATGTGGAAAGATCTACATAGGGAAAACAGAAAGGAAAATAAAAACTCGACTTAATGAACATAAATCAAATATACGGACCAGAAATGAATAATCTAACATTGCTGTACAATTCATGGAGCAAAAACACAGCATTGCTCAATAGAAATTTATGGTACTGGAAATCATCCAGAAACATGAAGGAAAGGACAATAATAAAACTTTATTGCAACGTGAAATCTCTGAATTTAACTGTTTTATTTAATAATTGTTGTTTTCTTTATAGCTGTGTGGCTTTCTAATACTGTTCTTTCTTTATTGTGGCCTTCACTATTTTAAACCTTACTTTCTTTTTTGACACGATTCTGACGTTGCATGCGTCTCACGCAACCCCCCAATATGGCCGATCCACACTTCAGTCCTTTGTTTATGTTCTTTGATCTGACAGAATCTATTGAGCCAATCACGGCACTTTTAACCCCACATCTTTCAACACGGTTACTTTCACTATTGTCCTTCGGACGCTGAACCCCCGACATCGAGATTCGGAACTCTCTCAATCCATGTAAGTCGGTTCACCACTGCTTTGCTACATTATGTTAGGCGCTACCCTCCTGGGATGCCATACTTTAATTTCTGTTACTTGCTTTTTTCAGCATCGTTTACGCTTAACTCTGGGACACTCCATTTACGTGAGTTGTGTTCCGACCTATCTTATGTTTTATCGGTCGTTTTTCATTTCACCACTATTTGCACTTAACACACTTACCGGATTCGTTTCACCCGCATGAGGTCACATCTTATCACGTTTCATGTTACTAATGTTTAATGCAGTGAGTTTTGAAACATGTCTTTATCATGTATGTTTGAATGCTATATCCTTTTGGTTGTAGAGCTCCTGGAAAAAGGGCTTGGGAGCACGAAATGCATCGGAGCAAATAAACAATGTGGATCAGAGGTTATGATTTAACCACAATGAAAACAGTTTGATACACTTCATTTTGATATGTTGAAAATATCAAGGAATGCCAATCTTTGAAAAATAAATTAACGCAACCACCCTAAAACTTTGGAGTCTTTTTTGAAGAACTTATGGTGTGCCCGCCTCAGGGATGCACTCATATTCTTTGTGTGCACTTATTTGCCAATACCCTGGTTACAGACACATTATCCTGACATTGCTTGTGTCAAACGCACTTTAACCTTACATTCTGTCTACTGTGAAAAATATTGTTGAACGTCATCCCAAGTAGAGACAGCACAAGTGGGTGCTATTGTTACACATGTAGCTAAAATCCAAACCATATCAACTTCTTATTGTGAATTTGAAGATGTCTTTGACAAATAAACAGTAACTACTCTTCCCACCTATCAGCCTTCTGATTGCCAGATTGACTTGCAACTGGGTGCTCAAATTCCCTGCAGTCGGATCTATGATCTGACAGAATAAATAATAAAATATCAATTTCGGAGAATATCTAGATGAAATGCTAAGAATAGGGTTTATTAAGCCATCACACTTTCTAGCTTCTTCTCCTTTATTTTTTGTCCTGAAAAAAGGGGGGGGGACTACAAACCTGTTTGATTATAGAGCCTTGAATAATGTGACCATAGAAAACAGGTGCCCTCAACCATTAATGTCTACAAGATCAGATCAAGTCAAAGATGCTAAAATGTTTACAAAACTGGACTTATGAGACGCTTATCACCTATTGCGCATCCGAGAGGGAGACAAAGGGAAGATTGCTTTCTGTACTAAATTTGGGTTACATGAATTATCTTGTTATGCCCTTTGAATGGTGAAATGCTCCAGCCGCATTCCAATTTTTCATTAATGCGGTTTTTAGGGAATACTTGGATACTTGTGCTGTAACTTACATTGATGATATATTGATTTATTAGACTTCTCCAAGTGAACATAAAAGCATGTAAAGGCCATTTTGCAAAAACTGCGGGAAAACATGCGGTTTGTTAAACTAGACAAATGTGAAGTTCATGTTTCAGAAGTTTCCTTTTTGGGCTACATACTATCTGCACAGGGAATTAAGATGGACTCCAAAAAGGTGTCGGCTATAGTTTTCTGGAAATCACCTCAGACTGTGAAAGAGGTGCAGACCTTTTTAGGCTTTGCCAATTTTTATCATAAATTTATTGATTATTTTTCCACCCTGGTGTCCCCATCATACCATTATTATGTAAAGGCGTTATGTTCCAGTGGGGTTCAGAAGCAGAGCAAGCTCTTCAACTGCTAAAAGAGAAATGTATACGTCGTCCGATTTCAAAACATCCTGATCCCACACAGCCATATATAGTTGAGGCAGATGCCTCCCAGGAAGCAGTGGGTGGAGTTCTTTAACAAAGAGATAAGACCACTGGAAAACTACATCGTGTTGCATGCTTTTCACATAAGTTAAGTCCAGCTGAAGTCAATTATTCTGTGGGTGATAGGGAGTTGGTGGCAATCAAAAAGGCTTTTGAGGAATGGAGACATGATCTATTAGGCATCCTGCACACAGTCATCATATTCATGGACTATAGGAATTTAAAAATGTTGAAGACTGCTTGGGCCTTGTCAATGCGACAGCTTCGCTGGGGGCAATTTATTAATGACTATGATTTTGTGATCCAGTCCCAACCTGGTCGGCAGCATAGCAAGGCAGACCACTTACCCCAACTGGGATATGAGAACTGTGAACAAGTTAAGGAATCCCCATAAATCAATTCTGCAGAAAGAATTCAGAGGGCTTTGTATGCTGAAAAACTTTTGTCTCAAAGGTATACATAGCATAAAAAAATGAGGCCAACACTAATATTCAAGCCAACAAAAGGTAATTGATTTGGTTTACATTCAAAGGTGGTTATACATTCCCATGAATACACTACTACAACAAGCTCTGGAATGGTGTCATACACAGATAATGGCTGGTTACCTAGAAGAAAAGAAGACTCTGGAATGATCAAGCGATATTTATTGTGACCCTCCATGTCCACTGACACGAAGCACTTTGTAATGCGTTATTTGTGCCCACAGTAAAAGTACACATCAATCACTTGCAAGGTTACTGCCTTCCTTGCTTACTGCACCTGCACCCTGACATTTAGTTTCCTTGGATTTTGTTTTAGAGGGATCTAAAACAGAAAAAGTCTATACCACTGTATTAGTGACGGTGGATTATTCAACACAAATGGCTCATTTTACTCCCTTAAACAACCTACCCACATCCAGGGAACTCGCAGATGTTTTTCTCCAGGCAGTACCTCAGTTACGTGGGCTCCCTTGTGTTTCAATTTCTGACCAGGATCTTCAATTTATTTCAGAGTTTTGGAGGGCTCTTTGTAGCTTATTGAATATGGATGTTCATCTGTCCTCGAGTCATCATCCCCAGACACATGGACAGACAGAGAGAGTAAATCAATGTATTGAGCAATACCTATGATCTTAATTGTTACATGATACCTCAGAATTGATTGATTACTGGTGGGTGGCTGATTTTGCTTATATTATCACAATGAACAGTTCAATTCGTTTTTCACCATTCTAATAAGAGATATAGCTAGACCTTCTGCCACCCGGGCAGCTGCTAAATTTGCCGCCCCATGCAGGTAGGAGCGGGGTGGCGGACAACGGGTGACTTGTTCGGGGGTGTGTGGCAGATGCACAACTTGTTCTCGGGGGCAGGGGATGGTGGTAGACACAACTTGCTCCCAAAAAGAGTGCTGCCTGGGGCGGACTGCCCCCTCCCCCCACTATCCCCCCCCCCCACTACCCTCTAGCTACGCCACTGATTCTATTGTAATTATGGTTACCATCCTCAAATGTTAACAATCAATTCAAAACCAGTGATGGAAGTACCAGCAGTTCAGGAGTTTGTCGATCATTTACAAGACATCCCAAAATTGTGCACAAGAGAACCTTGAAAAAGCCAAAGAAACATACTAGAAATAAGCTGACAGGCACCATCAACCTAGTCCAGTATTTCAAGAAGAGCAAGAAGTAGGGTTGTATACACGTAATATGTGTATAAAAGGCCCATTAAAATGTAAACCCAGGTGTATTGGATCATATAGAATCATTAAAAGGATTAATGACGTAGCTATGAAATGGGAGCTACTGACAACATTAAAGATACGTCCTGTGTTCCACGTATATTTACTTAAACTAGTTACCCCAGGGACTACCATTCCAAAGAAACTACTAGCAATAGTGACGAACAATGTGTCAGAGATCGAAGTCAAAGCCATAGTGGGCAAGAGTACAAGACAAATTGTATTATCTGGTACACTGGAAATGGTAAGTTCCAGAAGATCGAACCTGGGAACCTGCAGGGCATGAAAATGCCCCCCATTTGTTGAGACAATTTCATTGTAAGACATCCCAATGAACCAAAACCAGTAGGAGGTGCTTTAAGGGGAGATGTACTGTCGGGCTTGCCTCGTGCAGCCCGTTGATCCGGCAGCATTGCAGTAAAACAGGCCCCCGCAGCCCCCACGGTGCGGGGAGCCCCCAAGCTCCAGGGGAAGCCCTGAGCACAATGCTTTGACTGGAGAGCCCCTGATTGAGTCAGGGGGGTGCCCCTCTACCTACCTTGCAAGGGGGGCCTTTCAGGTTTCGTTACGCCAGTGTCCGACAGCCATATTAGACATGGAGCATGTTGGCTCTAAAGCCGCGCAGCACAACAGCAAGTTGCTTCCATTCTAGTTCTTATCAGTTTGCGACTACCTGCTACCGACATTTACCTCAGCCTCACGTCTCTCCTATTCCCTATCATCGATCTCACTGTGGCTCCGTCCCGATGTCCTCTCCATCCGATCAGCGTCTTCTGCATCCTCGGTGAGGGTTCTTCTTTGGAAATATAATTCTCTGAACCTGCAAAAGGAAAGCAGTGGAAGGAGAAGACAGTGAGAAATCACCACTGTTGGGTAATGAGCTGCGCATGCGAGCTTATAATACTTATCTTTCTTTTTTTTTTACTCTTGGGAAAGGCGGCTTCGTTTCTTGAACCTTCTATTTTGGGGGATATCTGCAATGCTAAATACATTGTGTGAGTGATAACTGCTAGAAAAGGAAAGGACATTATACTAGGTACATACAAGAGTGATTACTTGCACTAAAAGAGGACTCTGGTATCCTATAAACTAGGATTCAAGGTCTTGTCACTCAGGCTGCTCAGCATGATGTAATGCTATAATATTTTGTCTCTAAACTATAATTTCGAAAATGTTACAATGTATTTGTTTCTTCCAATCTTGTTATTGATATGTGTGCCTGTATGGTCTGCTGTTTATTTTTTAGACCTATCTCCAAGCCATCCAGGGGTCCTGGGTAGGAGTGTGCTTCCAGAAGTCTCTACTCCTGCCCATAAGAGGTTCCACAACTTTTCATTACTTACTATGCACCATAAGCAGGAGAAGGGAAAAGTAAGGCATTTAGTTGAAGGCGATTAAGAGAAGCAGAAGTATCTCAAGAAGTTGTCGACAACCGAAGCAGTGTTTGTTTCTTATTTATTTATTTATTTATTTATTGCAATTTTTAAAAGCGTGCAAATACCCCTACGGGTGTCTCGGCGCTAGTGTTTACAGAGCTCACTGATGGTGTGACGGGGGAGTTAGGACAATGAGAACAGCCATGTTTTAAGGCTCTTTCTGAATTTGAGGAGCGTGGGGGCAGTTTTAATATGAAGTGGTAGGGTGTTCCACAATTTGGCCGTGGCGGTTGTGAAACATCTGTCTCCCCAGCTGGCCTTTCTTGTCCTAGGGACGTTCAGCAGGTAGGCAGAGGAAGATCGAAGGGTCCTGCGTTGTTCCAGTGGGCGGAGAGCTCTTTTTAGAAACTGTGGTCCTGCATTGTTCAGAGTTTTATAGGCTATGCATAGAGCCTTAAATTTAATTCGGCTCCTAACCGGAAGCCAATGTAGTTTCTTGATATGAGCTGAGGTTGAAGTGAACTTACGAATGGATAGTAGGGTTCTGGCCGCCGCGTTTTGTACTGTCTAGATCTTGTTAAGAACCTGTTCTTGGGCATTCAGGAGAAGAGAGTTACAGTAATCGGTTCTTGAGAACACTAAGGTGCTGATGAGTGTTTTGCCCGCGGACTGAGGTAGGTAAGGAAGTAATTTTTTTATTTTTTTTAGAGTGTAGAAGGCAGATGATACAACCGCGTTGGCGTGGTGTATGAAAGTAAGTTTATTGTCAAAAATGACTCCGAGGTTTCGGACCTTGACCACCGGTTGGGGGGGGACCCCATCTGAGGTGGCCACCATTGAGGGGACCATGCTGGGTGCAAGCCCCGAATGTCATCACCTCCGTTTTGTCGGAGTTAAGTTTGAGACAGTTTGATGACATCCAGGAGCTTATGGCCTTCATTCCCTCCTGAAAGTTGGCGGCGATAGATGCTCCGTTGTTGTGCACTGATAGTACTAATTGGGTATCGTCGGAGTAGGTTGTCAGGGCAATTCCATAAGATTTTATCACCCTCGCTAAGTCCGATACATAGATATTAAAAAGCGTTGGACTTAGCGAGGAGCCCTGTGGAACGCCGCATGGAAGGGAGAAGGTCTGGGAGGTGAAATTACCCATCTTGACAGTCTGGGGGCGATTAGCTAGGAAAGAGGCAATCAGGTCTTTAGCTTTGCCTCTAATTCCTAGAGCTGAGACACGGTCGATCAGAGTGACATGATCGACCGTGTCGAAAGCCGCAGAAAGATCTAGGAGTATTAGGACTGCCGCTCCTCCCATGTCCATTGTCGTTCGAATTTCGTCGGCGGCCTTTAGCAGTGCTGTCTCCGTCCCGTGTCCCTGTCTGAAGCCAAACTGAGTGTCATCAAGTAGATTGTTGGCATTGATAAATTTCGAAAATTGAGTGTTCATGGTTTTTTCGAAGAGCTTGGCTGGGAAGGGGAGACATGCGATGGGTCTGTAACTAGAGGGGAGCAGAGGGTCCAGGGTTGGCTTTTTTAGAAGTGGCTTGATGATAGCCTCCTTCCAAACAGAGGGATATATTCCTGTTGAAAACATGGCATTGCAAATAGTGGTCAATGCGGGGGAAATAGCTTCTGGAATGAGGTTTAGAATAGCAGGGGGACATGGGTCTAGGGGGGATCCGGATTTCGTGCTGGTTATCAGGCGTTGAATATACTTCTGGTCAATGGTGTTGAAAACTGATAGAATGGGCGAAGTATTCATGGGGAGTGCCATAGGCGAAGGTGAAGGGGAGGAATGAGAGAAGGTAAGGAAGATAGAACTGACTTTTTCCTCAAAGAAGCTGGCCAGAGCATCTGTTAAAGACTGGGAACCTTCTAGGCGCGGGGCAGGGGGGTTAGACAAAGTGGTAACCACCCGAAATAGTTCTCCAGCTGAGTTTTTCGCCTGATCGATTTGGGAAGTATAGTAGCGACTTTTTTCAGCAACTATTAGTCTTTTGTAGATGGTGAGAGCATTTTTGTAGGTCGTTTTGTCTGCGGAGTTGTAGTTGCGACGCCACTGCCTTTCAAGATTCCTGCAGTATTGTTTCTGCGTCCGGAGGGCTTCAGTGAACCACGGGGCTGAAGGTATTTTCCTGTTTCGATGGGAGGGTTTTATCGGAACAAGTATTTTACAGGCTGTATCTAGATTCGTCAAATAATTGAAGGACGCTATAATGGGGTCCTGCTCACCGGGAATATAATTCTCCTGCATCCTCTCTGCTAACTGAGCTGTGTCGAGGTTTTTCCAGTCTCTATAGGAAGATTGGTTAGGGGCAGTAGGAGTAAGTTTGGTATGGTTTGTTTCAACCGTAAAACAGATCACTGCATGGTCTGTCCAAATGAGGGGGGTAATTTGGGCGACAGTTAAAAGGGGACTGTTGGTGAAAATACCGTCTAATGTGTGGCCTGCCTGTTGCGTAGGAGAGTTTATCAGTTGTAACAGGCCAGCAGCTGACAGGTCTGTGAGTAGCTGAATGGTATCGTGGTTGTTGGTGACTTCTAGGTGAAAATTAAAGTCACCTAGTATGGTGAAGTGAGGGGTGTCTGCAGCTGCTTCGATTAAATTGCCTATATTAGCGAGAAATTTGGCTCTTGACCCCGGAGGGCGATAAATTAGCATGCCTTTGAAGGATGATTTAGCCGAGAGGCATAGTGTAAAAATGAGAGACTCATATTCAGAGCAAATATAAGGTTTCGACGTAAGTTTGAAGTGGTCTTTGTAGATTATAGCAATGCCACCCCCTTTTTTTATTGGCCTGTCTAATCTACAAACATTGTAGTTAGTAGGAGTGGCTGCTCTAAAGTCTGGTCCGGAAGCTTCGTCCGCCCAAGTCTCTGTGATGAACAAAAGATCTAGGTTATGCGTGTCAATCAGGTCGGCGATTTCTAATTTGTGCTTGGGGAGGGATCTTGCATTTATTAATGCAGCTTGAACCAAAGGGGGGTCGGTTGTAGAGTGTTTCGCAGCAGCTATTGTGCAAGTAGAACATGGAACTGGGCCCAGGATTGGGCTGGAGTATCTGAGATGAGGTAGGACATGAGGTAGGGCAGCTGTAGGCCTAAGTTGCAGTAATTCGGCAGAGGTGTATGTCCGTCTCGCCGTGTTAGTAGGTCGTGGTAGCGAAGCAGCAGGGGGGGTGGCCCCTGGCCCGGCGCAGACGAGCTTGCCTTAAGCGCGCCTTCGGCGCGCCACCGGCGCGCCCGCTGCGCTCGTCCACTGCGCTTCCGGTATTGACACATGTTAAATAGTGGGTGCTCTGACGTCAGAGGGGGCGTGGCCAGCCGAAGTGGGTGTGCCTGGTGACTCCCTCTAGCGAGGTGATGGCGGCGGTAGACAAGCGTTTGCAACCGAGACAGCAATTGGATCAGCTGCTCGGTATGCTCAGGGTGGTTGCTGGGTCAGTATCAGGTACAGGGCAAGTTTAAAATCACAATTGTACACTTTTAAAAAAATCGAGTGGTTCCCTTTCCTCACTCCCGGCTTTCCGCCTCAGGAGACTCTCTGTAAATGGAGCAGCGCTAGCGTTCAGCGCGCTCTATTTGTGTCAATGGGAGGGGGCGTGGCCAGCCGAAGTGGGCGTGCCTGGTGACTCCCTCTAGCGAGGTGATTTATCCACTCACCCTCTCCCCCGCTGGACAGGAGTCGCTTTGACTGGTAGGTGGGCTCTCTGGTCTTTTGAGGAGGTTTGGACATAGCTTTGCATCGTCTGTTCACTCCTGCAGAACTCCAGGCGAGAGCCTGACGTCACCTCGCCACACCACCATGAAAGATGGTAGTCTGCATAACTGGGCAGTGAATAAAAGACTGAAAAGGTGAAGTTTACCTGGGACATAACGCCCTTCCAAAGGACCTATGCTTACACTAAATTGTTTTTCCAAATACTGATCTCCACATCTCCCGGAATACTATGGCTGTGGAATGCAGGCTCGTAGCTACATTTTATAATAGAAATGTATGTGAACGCAATTGTATCTGACATAATAATGACATGAAATATTATGTTGTTTGTGGCAAAGGCGACGGTCCCCACCAAGTAACATTCTTGCTTATTACCCTTTCATAAATATGAGAACATAAACTAAAAAATATATTCAACATGAAAATCTGTTCCCCACATGCCTCTCCATGTTTTCTCCTCAGTCACAGCGCACAAACCCTTTAAATTGAACCCCAAAAGGTTTCCAATCTGTAGTTTGCACCTCAGTGCTCCATCCCCATATAAGAGGCTGTTGAGGGGCTAAACACAGGCCAAGGGGTGGATCTGGCGATGTGCAATGTAAATAATGGCTGCAGATACATGAGTAAAACAAAGTTATGCTTAAGTTTAGTTAGTAAATTATTGGGTTGAGTGAAGCCTTGTGTTCACATTAATTGAGAGGTGCTTTTCCAAGGGTTCCATATCCTCTTCCTTTGCATCCCTCATGCCAAGGGTCATCTGCTCTAGAAAAATGTACTCATTCTTGATCTCAGAAATAGACATAACATGCTGCCCCTGGTGCATAAGCACTTGGCATTACAGCTGTTCTAAGTAGGTATTTAGATAAATATATTGCACAAAAGGGGATCATTTTATTAAAATGTCGCCGCAATACATTGACCTGGAGGCCTTTTCTGCCTGCAATAAAGTGTCACTGAAAGCGTCACACCTAAGGCACTAAAACATCACACAAAAGCACAGTGAAATCACGCAAATACCATACATGAGCAAATTTGAAACTTGGTAGCTGTTCTTCATGGCATAGAAACACCACAGTAATGGCGGACCCAATAGCTCTGCATTGACATCAAAAGACAACTGACACAGTTTGTTGTGTGTTGAATCTCAATAATGAAAGTGAAGCCTTTTGCCCCGATCACTTACTGGTAATCTTCATTACTGTTAGCCCTACTCGTCCTCCTCCCAGTCTTCACTTATGAGGTTGAACCCACCCAGCACAGGAAATAAAAGCAGGAATGCTCACCACTAACCCCACCCACCCTCAGCTGGGTACTGTAAGAAGAAAGCATTCCCCCAGTCATTGATGTAGTATCAAGCCAGAGTTCCCATGAAAGAGGTTATAAAAAGGATAATGTTTAACACAAATGTGTTCCGAAGCCCAAGTCCCAGCTCTACATATTTATTCAAGTGAGTGAGCAGCCTTAAACACTTTCTGGAATTGAAGATCATAAATAAACAAGTACAATTGTCTCTTGAATCCAATGGCTCAAAGTTGCTTTGGATGTCTTCTTACCGTGCTCAGGTAAACTAAAAGTGACAAACTATCAGTTTTCCTGTACTTACTGGATTTGTCAATGTAAACAGACAAGGCTCTTTAACATCCAATACACTGAATTCTCTTCCCTCTTCAAAAGTAGAAGATTGAAAGAAAAGATAAAGGATTAGTTCTTGTGTAGAGTGAAATACAGAGCTTACTTTTGTAAACACTTTAGCTGCTGATCGTAGCCCGAAAGGAAGGACTCTGAATTGCCAGTGACTGTCCTGGATACAGAACCTCAAATATTTTTGGTGACTCTCTGCCACCAGAAAATGCAAGTATGCCTCTATCAGATCTAGGGTCATCATGTAATGATCCGGTCGAATCAAATTAATAATCCATTCCAATGTGTTCCATTTTGATTGGAATCTTTTTGATGTACTTGTTAAAAATCCTTTAAATCTATCATAATACTGTATCCTCCACTCACTTTGAGAATTAGGAAAGTATTAAATAGACTTGCTTCCCTCTCTGAGACTTTGGGACCTGAATAATTCCTCAAGATTGTCTGAATCCCTTCTTTTAGTGCCACCTTCTTGCCTGGTGACTAAGTGTGTGCCACAGAAATAATACCTGAGTTCAGTGGAAGGAAAACTCTATTAAAAAACCATGGTCCACAATTCCCAGCACCCATCACACAATTCAAACTGAACTGCTTCAAAAACTGCTATACTAACCTTCATGCCAGTATTGGAAATAAATAAGGAACGAGCATGCTATGCGTCGCACTGAAAAGAAAGTTTGTGCATGCATTGTGAACCCCCAACACCGCGCCTGTGCGAGAAGAGAAACACTAGTCCAGGAGCCTGAAGGCCAACACGCATGTGCACCTTCCGAAACTGTGAGCCAACACACAAAAAAGGAGTCCACCAAAAAACATTTATTTAAAGGTTTCTTCTGAGCTAGGAATCACTTCCCCTTGCTTCCTCTGCTCATCGTTGGGAGTGAGGTACCACTGTAAGCCCAGCACGGGCACACTTTCAATCCAATGATGGAGATGCCAACCAGGCTAGTCATCTCCATGGACAAGAAACAAAAACAGGAAGTGCTAGGGGAATGTTAGCTCCTTATCCAGCCGGCACTGCCAAGTACCACGCAACAGGAGTTCGACTAATTCATAGTGGTGCTGGTGTACACATCACCTCACTAAAATGCATTTGTTGCGCATTATAACTCCCCTTATGGTGGCCTGGAGCCACTTAGACGAGGCTGCACAGCATTTATGCAGTGAGTGTAATTGGCTTGCTCTGGCAGTGGTGTCCGTGCTGCTGCTGGCCAGAGCCTGCATCTTTTCAATTGCATTGCATGGCATTACATGTCATTAAGCACTTATGACCAACTTAAAGTGGGCTACCTAGGGCTCAATCAAGCTGAGCGCCCTCCTTTGGCTCAGAGCAGAGCACATGGTCTCTTGCAGTGCGTGATCTGGGGAGACCTTCAATTCACAACATATACAAATGTGGACAGCACTGACTGCTCATGTGGATCCAGGCAGAGCTGTGCCTCTTGTTTCAGGGAAGGTACCACCCCTGGTGACCATGCAACAGGGAATAGCAGTCTCTATTTGGCGCAGGGCCACGAGTGGCAGCTTTGTTTTTCTGCCACGCCAGAGCAGCACACACAAATGGTGCCATGTCCTTCCTGTGAGCGACCCCTGCAGTGCTGCTCTGTGGAGGAGCTTGAGCTGGCAGCCTCTTTTTCCCTGTTGAGTCCTGCCGGCCCTGAGGCCTCAGCAGCCCACCAGGCCAGATACTTCAGCCCCTGGTGAGGACATAATAGACTCAGGTCTTGATTACAAGTAGAGGTGCTATTTATCACACCTGATAAATAACGATAGCACGGGGTACGTCATTTATCAGGTGCGATACATAACACCTTTTACAAGATTTTATTTTGGGGACTGAAATGCATATTTTGGTGTTTACCACACCAAAATCTGCGTGATACAGTAATGAAAATTACCACTAAATACCAGGCATTAGCCCTTTGGCAAACATCTGCGTCAATGTAAATTACTTGTACAGTGAACCCACAGCATACACAGGACCAAAACCAGAAAGTATGAGTGGACTTGACCCAATCCCATCCCATCTGGGCTGAAATAGCATGTTATAGGCTTTGACCAAACCCACCTCTCTTCCTGACTTTGTTCCTATATAATGAACAGAGACAATAAGATAGGAAGGATCCCTGCCTGACAGAAGGTCCACATCAATGTCAGAGGAGACCGCGCTTTGGTGGGCTTCGGTGTGTGTGCTCTGAATGTCAAGAATGTATGGAGAAGTTCCTGTGGCTCCTTCCGTATGTTTGCTTCAGGATTCTCCTCTTTCCCCTAGAAAAGGCATGATGGGAAAAAGTAAGGACCTCAGACTCAAACGCTCTCACCTGCACAGTTCGTCACAAGGTATTGGTGAGCTTTCTAGGCGTGGGTTGCATTTACAAGATATTGTTTCTTTTTATGCATTTCTCTTGTTCTGAGTACACACATGTGTGAGGAGGGCCGGTCTGCCAGCGAAGCATGCTCAATGAAGATTTTAGTGGATGTGCATATTCAATCTTTCGTTTCTCCTAGCACTCTTTCCATGGCTTTTCAAGAATGTGCTGGGAGCAGGTAAGTTGAAAGTTAGACTGCCGGGTTTATATCACTCTATATTTACAAACTATATTTTCCTGCTGAGCATTCTCTTTACTTGCGGTGGGAAAACACCATAGAAAGAGTGAACATGTGGTCTTATCCTCTATGAGTTCGGATTCTTTCACGAGCTCCTGATAGCCCCCTCGGAAAAGATCCAGAAATTCAGGAGAACCTCAGAGGAATGTATCATTTTATGAAAGTCAGGAGGATTCTCTTAAATACTTTGGTGGAGCTAAAAGATATGCTCAAAAATCAGATAACAAAAGACCTGAGTTATCATCCTGCTGTGAGGATGAAGAAGAGGAAGAATACACTCAAATTTCAGAAGTTAAAGGCAAATATATTGATAAGGACATTTTGCCTGAAATATTATCCAAGTTAGAATGAATTTGGGGTTTCCATCAGTAGAGCGTCTATCTCCTTCTACAGAGCCAGTGTTGAGACAGTTCATCAAATCACAAACTCATTCACTTCCCATTCATCAATTTGTATCAGATGTAGTTCTGAGAGAATGGAATGACCCGGAAAATATTGTTATGCCTCACTTCATGTCTGAGCTCTACCCCCCTAGAAGATGTTTACAAAAAGGTTCCAGAATCTGTTTCAGTCGACTCCTTGCTTGCCAGTTTAGTTGGACGAACATCAGTGGCTGAGCAAAATATGATTGAAGAACCCATTGATACAAAGATTGAGTCAGCTTTAAAAAAGCATATGCAGGTTCCAACTTGGAAAGGCGGGCAGATATTTATGGAGCATATACCACCCAATCTATGCAGGTAAATGTTAAAGAACTATTAAAGCAGTTCAGGAGGGAGAAGAATGCTCAGGTCTCAGGGAAAATTTAGAGAAACAAGCAGAGTTTGTGTCAGACATTTCCTTTGATGTTGTAAGGGCAGCATCTTTATCTGAGAGAATGACAGTAGTGGTTTTTGAGATACAGATTCTGCGCAAAAGAATGCAAGCCTATGAATGCCCTTTGATGGTACCAAACTCTGTAAACCACAACTGGAGGAGAAGCTGCAAATAATATTTGAAGAAAAGAAACACTCCTCATGTTTCAGACAAACGCAATCTTCATCAACAATCTCATCTAGTTTTAAATCTAACAAGTCTTTTCGTCAGTCAACCATCTAGGCTTCAACATAATCTAGTTCAGAAGAGACAGAATGGAAGATCATTCAAATCCCAATTTGACAAAAAAAGCCTATTTCCTTCAGGGAATAACAGACAGAGATCCTGACTATACCGGAAATGGCCCAGATTGGACAGTTGGAGGAGAATTGCTTACTTTCTGGAGGCTTGGAAACAATTCACTTTCGATGCTTGGGTCCTACAAATAGTGGAAAAGGTTACAGGATAGAGTGCCTCTCCACTGCTCCAGACACTTAGATCACCACTGCTCGAGAACCAATATGCAGAGAAAAATTGGAGGCTTTAAAATCCTCAATACAGGCGCTACTTCAAAAGAATGCTGTAATTCTATTTCAACAAGATTAGCAGGGAAAAGGAACTTGAAAGTCCTCAGGTTCCAAAAGTAACAGGAGGTTTCCGCCTTGTCATAGATCTGAAGAATGTGAACATATGGGTGAAAAATATACGTTTCAAGATGGAGACAATACACAACATAATTCTGATTATTTCACCTACAAACATTCTTATCATAATGGACCTGATTAACAAGACAATTGCATTGCAACACAAGCAGTTTCAGAGATTGTGTGTATTTGGCATCCATTATCAATTCCAGGTACTGCCCTTTGTATCAAATCTGCCTCAAGGGTATTCACAAAAACAATGGCACCCTGGTAGTTTTTTTTCCTATGTCGGTAACTCGCCCCTGATGACCAACACAGAGCAGGAAGCCTTGGAGGAAGTAAAGCTGATGGATACATATCTGAAAGACAATGGTCTCATTCTTAGTCATGCAAAGTGTCAGTTGCACATATCCCTGGAGAGGATTTGTATTGCAGCTCCCTTCAATACTCAGAAAGGTATGATCTTTCTCCCTCAAGAGAGAGCTGTGAGGTTGAGACAGATTTAATACAACTACTTGGATGAGAAAACGCTTCAGCAAGGATTGTGGCTGAGACTCCAAGGGCATATGGCATGTTGTGTCTTTCTGGTACCATGAGCAAGGTTACATCTGAGATCATTACTATCTCATCTCCTCAAGATTTGGAGCCCAGTATTAATGGAGTTCGAGAAAGAGATACCAGTAACAGCTCAAAGGTAAACTTCGTTTACAACATGGTGTTTACACAGCACGACCTTTACCACGCTGCCATTACAACGCAAGTCGTTACTATGACTTGCGCTGGATAGCGCTTTTGGTTAAGGAATATTGTAATTTTTCCAACACCTTCCCTACTGTTACGTGGACTGTTGTTGGAATATAAAATTATAATATTCCTCAATCCGCGCTCTCCATCGCAAGTCGTTGGTATTGCTCAGTTCAGGGGCTTTGGTCATGGTGTCAAAAACAGCAGTCCTTGAATTGGAGATAGCTATTGACAATTTGGAAGCTCTATAATCATTTCATGGGCACCTACAAAATCAACATGTGCTGGTTCAAATGGATAATCATGTAGCAAAGGCATACATCAACAGACAGGGTGATCAAGACTCTTCACTGTCAATCAGTTAGCAGTGAAAATAGAAAGTTTGTCTTGAGATCTATGTCTGCCGATGCGAACATTCATGGAAATACACCTGTGATTTGGAGAACCTTACCTGGACCTTTTTTGCAGAGGCCGCCGCACCCGCCCGAAGGGTGGGGGAGGCTCGAAGGCCGGCGCCATAACCCTCGTGGTGCCACCAGCGGGGGTAAACTGGTTCTGGGCGCTTCGATGCGCACAGGAACCAGCGGAAGCGGGGTGCGCACCAGCCACCCGACCGGAAGTGACCTGTTGACCTGAGCGCCCCCAAAGGGCGCCCAATGGTCAACCTGGTTTTGTTTGAACCCCCCAATCAGGGGGACTCACCTGAGACCTGCATGGAGGGCTCAGGAGGATTTAAGCGACGCCGCCCTCCCAGCAGAAGCACATCGCATTCGAGGAGCTGGGAGAACGGCGCAACAACGACTGAAGAGGAAGAGAGGCGACGCGGCGAAGGACGAAGAGGAAGACGGCAAGGCCCCAGTTGAGGATCAAGGTCGTCATCACCGAGGACGCCTTACGGAGCGCGGCGCGCCGTGCCAGCTCCCCCGAAGCAGCAGCAGGTAAAAACCGCAGCAAGCTCAGAGCCCGGGATAAGCACACGCAGCTAGCTGTGCCTCCAGCTGACGGCCTGACGCAGACGCGGGAAACCAAGAAGCCACACACCAGTGCGCAGGGACTCACGACATGTCGGAAGGCCAGCCGGACGAGATGGCAGAGGTGCTGTTGAAGATCCGAGAGTTATCGGCCATCCACGGCGACGACTGGCTTCACCCCCACCTGGGCAAAGGGAAAGAGAACAGACCGGTAGAACAGGCGGACGAAGAGCCAGGGCCTTCCGCACCCAAGAAGTTGAAAAACACGCCGATGAAGAGAACATCGAAGAGGAACCCTCCGAGGAAAGTGTGGCAGAAACCCCTCCCGCCGAGACCAGAGGGCGGCGACCAGAGCGAGACCACCGACCAAAAGAAAAAGGGTGAGCATATTAGCAACATCGTAAGGGAATGTCTAAAACCGCTGGCGCCGGGGCTACTTAATGGCACAGGGCAGGGGGTACCAGGGCCTAGGGAGAAGCGCGCGGAGGAAGCGGCAGGTCTCACGTGGCATATGGTCGACCCGGGGTGGGCCCGTCAGACAAGAGTGCAAGAGCAGGTAAGCTTGTCCACCCAGGGGGAACAAATCTCTCCACTACCCGGTTGGGGTTACGGCCCCGTTTCGGGAAGCCCGCCTCCGAGTGGGGTTGGCAACGATCATTACATCAGGCCATCCCCTGGTCCAGCGTCCCTGACTACGAAAGCCACCGGCTTGGCATGTCTCATCCCCCTAGCGGTGAAAGAGAGGATATGGCGCAAAGAATTCATTGACATATTTTCGCTGCTCGAAATACAGCTAGAGGGACTTGATCTAACCACGTGCGACAGGAAGGAAGAGGACAGGAGAGAAAGGCGTGGGGCCAGAAAGGAGCGCAGTTTCGACAATTGGTTAGATGCCTTTAGAATCATGGCGTGCATTATAGTGGAAAGGTTACCCCATTGCGCGGCTGACTTGTGGCTTTACGAGGCCAATATCCACCTAGCACAGAGGCAGTTCCCGGGGGATGCCTGGTTAGAATACGATAAAGGGTTTAGATTAAAAATGCAGAGGCACCCCGAAATGGAGTGGAATGAGGAGGATGTCTCGGGTTTCATCCACAAGATGCTCACAGCCAAAGATGTTAGGGCCTGGGCGGGAAAAAGCGACCAGCCCTTTCGGAGCTCCTACCAAAAGGGGAAGAGCGGTTCTTACCGAAGGCGGTCGAACGGGAGATCGTACTCCCCAACCGCAACCAAGGCGATCTGTTGGAGATACGAGGCGGGGGACTGCTCATGGGGCTCGTCTTGTAAGTTTCAACACGCATGCGCTAGCTGCGGGGGCAAGCACGCCACCGTTGCGTGCAAAGGTTCCAAGCACGAAGCGAAAAGAGAGAAGAGAGAAAAGAGCAAGAAGCGTTAGCCCCAACGCAGGGGAAAGGGGGGGACTGGTGGACATTTGTAGGCGCCAGCTGGCCAGATCCCCCATTGTTACGCAACAGCTGCGCAGATTAACAAACAAATACCCGAACAAAGCAGAGGCCAGATCACTGGTAGAGGGCTTCGAGCAAGGCTTTGTTATTCCTTTCCAGGGCCCGCTCCCCTCGGCGGGACAGAGTAACCTGAAGTCGGCAAGCCAACACCCCGAAGTGGTTAGCGCCAAGATAGAGAAAGAATTGAAACTGGGTAGAGTTGAGGGCCCCCTCCCAAAGGAATTGCATGAGGGCATAGTCATCTCCCCGCTAGGCGTGGTCCCCAAGAAGGAACAAGGTCAATTCAGGCTGATACACCACCTATCGTTTCCGGAAGGTTCCTCCGTGAACGACGGTATCGACCCCGAAGCTTGCTCAGTGAGTTATGCGTCAGTCGACGACGCCATCGAGCTGGTTAAGACGACAGGCAGAGGAGCCCTCATGGCGAAGGCCGATATTGAATCTGCGTTCCGACTATTGCCGGTCCACCCCTCCAGCTTCCATTTATTGGGTTTCCAATGGGGCGAGGACGTGTTTATTGACAAAGCCATGCCCATGGGATGCGCAATTTCATGCGCATAATTTGAGCAGTTCGCCACTTTCTTAGAATGGGCGCTGCATGACCGGCACCAGGAAGGTGGAAAGCTGCACTACCTAGACGACTTCCTGTTCACAGGCCCGGCAGGGTCCTCAGTGTGCGCAAGCTCATTGGCAGCCTTCGAGGAGCTATCTAGGTCCCTAGGGGTCCCCCTCGCAAAAGAGAAAACTACAGGCCCGACCACAAGTCTCACGTTCCTGGGCATAGAATTGGACTCTATAGCGGGAACGGCCAGGCTGCCTCCCGACAAGGTGAAAGAATTTCGCGAGGAAGTATCGAAGCTACGGGGTCGGAGCAAGGCCACCCTGAGGGAAATCCAATGAGTGATAGGGAGACTTAACTTCACGGCTCGGGTTATCCCGCCCGCCAGGGTATTCTCAAGACGCCTAACAGGGCTAACGGCCGGCGTCACCCACAAGCACCACCACATCAGGCTGAGCGCAGGCGTGAAACAGGACCTGCAGGTGTGGGACGAGTTCCTACAAGATTTCAACGGGGTGCTGATTTGGAGGGCAGGTTGGGTAACGGCCGAACAGATAGCTCTTTACACAGACGCGGCCGGAAGCCTTGGCTTCGGCGCGGTCCTGGGAAAAAGTTGGTGCGCCAGCCAGTGGCCGGATGAATGGCATGCGCAGGGGCTCACCAGGAACATCACGTTTCTCGAGCTGTTCCCGATCATTGTGGCTCTGACCATTTGGAGCGAGAAAATAAAAAACCTGAAACTCACGCTTTGGTCAGATAACATGGGAGTAGTACAGGCCATTAACAGAGGCGCAGCGAGATGCCCGGACATGCTGAGGCTAATGCGACGGTTAATTAAATTACAGCTGGAAGGGAACCTGGAGCTGAAAGCACGCCACGTGCCAGGAGCAGAGAACTCAGCAGCAGACGCGCTCTCACGGGCCCAAATGAAACGTTTCAGAGAACTGGTGCCCGGGGCGGACAAGGAGATGACCCCCTTTCCATCGTCCCTTTGGGACCTTGGGGGAGTAGACTTATCATGGCTAATAGGGCAATCACTTACCGCAGAGGCCAACAGAAGGTACAAGACATACGCGGGCACGGTAATGAGAGTGGGGGGCCTAAGATCGCTGGAAGACAGGGCAAAAACTCGCACAGCAGTCGAGAAATTCGTGCAATGGGCATTCGAGTCGAGAAAAACGAGATCGTGGGCCCAGGCGCATTTATCCGCCATCGCCCATTTTGCCAGGCTTTACACAGGCGAGGACCCCACTACCTCGGCCTATCTAAAGACGGTCTTAAAAGGCTGGAGAAGGGTTGAAGGTAGAAAGAAGGACGACAGGCGTCCCATCGATTTTGCCAAACTGGGCCAGCTCCTTGGAGCCCTCACGGGCTTAATATCGGATAAATATGAGCTGCTGCTGTTTAGGGCGGGTTTCACGACGGCTTTCTTCGGAGCATTCCGCATCAGCGAACTGGTAGCCCCCAGCAAATCGGGCCCAGCGCAGCAATGCCTGCAGGCAAGAGACATTAAACCAATGGAGAGGGCAGTCGAATTAACGTTGAGACAGTCCAAAACGGACAGGGCAAGGAGGGGGACGACGATACGTCTCCATTGCATCCCAGAGTCGGGGCTCTGTGCGGTATGCTGGTTATTTAAGTACATGGGGGCTCGACCAGCTGGTGAGGGCCCTCTCTTCATACATAAGGACGGGAGGAACCTGAGTAAGTTCCAGTTTACAGCCATAAGGCGCCAAGGCTTGGGTAAAACCGGGTATTGCGCGGCATCGTTTGCCTCTCACTCCTTCAGGATCGGCGCAGCGACCTCGGCAGCGCAGCATGGCATGCCAGAGGACAGGATCCAGGCAGTGGGCAGATGGCGCTCCAGGGCGTACAAGTCGTACATACGCCCTCACCTCATATTAAAAAAAAAAAAAAAAGAGAAAAGAGAAAGAAAGCCACGGGGGGGAGGGAACGAGAGGGATTCGCCTTGGGATGCCGCACGTCAGGGTGACAGCACCCCCCCTCCCTCTCCTAAATGCACACGGTGCGCAGATAAGCCACCTAACAGAATGCTTTCTCTCGACAGGGGGACGCCCGCAGCTGGTCTGGGTGGTGGGGCACTCATTCGTGTCCCGGATGGAGTCTTGGTGGCGGCAGGGGGGCCGCAGCATAAACAGGCCCAAAGCGACGTACATCCGGTGGATAGGGCAGCCAGGTGAGATGGGAGCAGCTACTGCCGACGCTGGACGGCCTCATGGCAGATTCGGCCTGGATGCCCGATGTCCTGATAATCCAGCTTGGGGGCAACGACCTGACCCGGCTAGGGCGAAAAGCAGTCGGGCAAGCCATCCAAAAGGATCTCACCAAGACGGCAGCGTGGCTGGGACCCACGATGGTAGTCTGGTCCGAAATGATCAGCAGGAAACATTGGAGAGGGGCCGATTCCAACAAGGCCGTCGACAACGCAAGAAGGAAACTAAATGTGGCAATGCACAAGTTTTGCCTCGCCAATGGCCTGGAATCAATTCGGCATGGCCTCATCCACCCGGGCCGCCCGGAGCTCTATGGGCAAGACGGGGTACACCTATCCGAGAAGGGGATGAAGGTGTTTTGGGATAACTTGTGGGGTGCAATGTCACTCGCAGGTTGCATATAAAAAAAAAAAAAAAAGGAAAAGATATGGTGTAAGGTGGGAGCCACGAACCAGGTGCAGGGGGGGGAGCCGCAGTGAGACGTGGGCCTCCCTGCGGCGTGGCGGAAATCCTACACTGGTTGGCTAAGAAAACACACCGGCGGGCGGTGTGTAAGAGGATGGCCACTCACTTTTGAATGCCGCACGGCAGGGTGACGTCGGGGCATAAAGGAGGGGAGTAACAGGAGGAAACGGCACTCGCGGCCCAGACCCGGCCGGTCGGCAGGGCGCAATTTGGTAGCGAGCTGGGGACCTAACTCCCGACTGGAAAGCTCCCCTCCGCAACACGCAAAGGGCGTGGTCAACCAACCACTGGAGCACCAATAGACTGGCAACAAACTGGTTTGGGTACAAGCCCCATTTTCGAACTAAGGAGGGCACAAAGAGACTGACACCCGCTATCACAAGAGGGTGTCATAATGTGTAATATGCCAATTATGATTGATAATTATGATTGATGAGTAATGTTCGCAAAATGGAAGATTGCTTGAAACCAGTTTGTGTTATTAATATGTCTTTGGTTATTAATAAACTGCGGCCAACAACGACCACTAATGATACCAGGTTTTGTTGGCTGACATTATTTCCCACCTTTGGCAACAGCAGAATGCGGGGGCCAGTAAGTATGGAGACTGGGGTCTCCGCTGAATAGGCACATGCGAGGGTTATTGCAGAGGCCGCCGCACCCGCCCGAAAGGTGGGGGAGGCTCGAAGGCCGGCGCCATAACCCTCGTGGTGCCACCAGCGGGGGTAAACTGGTTCTGGGCGCTTCGATGCGCACAGGAACCAGCGGAAGCGGGGTGCGCACCAGCCACCCCACCGGAAGTGACCTGTTGACCTGAGCGCCCCCAAAGGGCGCCCAATGGTCAACCTGGCTTTGTTTGAACCCCCCAATCAGGGGGACTCACCTGAGACCTGCATGGAGGGCTCAGGAGGATTTAAGCGACGCCGCCCTCCCAGCAGAAGCACATCGCATTCGAGGAGCTGGGAGAACGGCGCGACAGCAACAACGACTGAAGCCCACCCACCCACACCTAAGGAACAGCAAAAGTCGCAGTGCTGGATAAGGGAAAGGGTGTTAGGGGAAATCCTACACTGGTTGGCTAAGAAAACACACCGGCGGGCGGTGTGTAAGAGGATGGCCACTCACTTTTGAATGCCGCACGGCAGGGTGACGTGGCGGCATAAAGGAGGGGAGTAACAGGAGGAGACGGCACTCGCGGCCCAGACCCGGCCGGACGGCAGGGCGCAATTTGGTAGCGAGCTGGGGACCTAACTCCCGACTGGAAAGCTCCCCTCCGTAACACGCAAAGGGCGTGGTCAACCAACCACTGGAGCACCAATAGACTAGCAACAAACTGGTTTGGGTACAAGCCCCATTTTCGAACTAAGGAGGGCACAAAGAGACTGACACCCGCTATCACAAGAGGGTGTCATAATGTGTAATATGCCAACTATGATTGATAATTATGATTGATGAGTAATGTTCGCAAAATGGAAGATTGCTTGAAACCAGTTTGTGTTATTAATATGTCTTTGGTTATTAATAAACTGCGGCCAACAACGACCACTAATGATACCAGGGTTTGTTGGCTGACATTATTTCCCACCTTTGGCAACAGCAGAATGCGGGGGCCGGTAAGTATGGAGACTGGGGTCTCCGCTGAATAGGCACATGCGAGGGTTATTGCAGAGGCCGCCGCACCCGCCCGAAGGGTGGGGGAGGCTCGAAGGCCGGCGCCATAACCCTCGTGGTGCCACCAGCGGGGGTAAACTGGTTCTGGGCGCTTCGATGCGCACAGGAACCAGCGGAAGAGGGGTGCGCACCAGCCACCCGACCGGAAGTGACCTGTTGACCTGAGCGCCCCCAAAGGGCGCCCAATGGTCAACCTGGCTTTGTTTGAACCCCCCAATCAGGGGGACTCACCTGAGACCTGCATGGAGGGCTCAGGAGGATTTAAGCGACGCCGCCCTCCCAGCAGAAGCACATCGCATTCGAGGAGCTGGGAGAACGGCGCGACAGCAACAACGACTGAAGCCCACCCACCCACACCTAAGGAACAGCAAAAGTCGCAGTGCTGGATAAGGGAAAGGGTGTTAGCGGAAATCCTACACTGGTTGGCTAAGAAAACACACCGGCGGGCGGTGTGTAAGAGGATGGCCACTCACTTTTGAATGCCGCACGGCAGGGTGACGTGGCGGCATAAAGGAGGGGAGTAACAGGAGGAGACGGCACTCGCGGCCCAGACCCGGCCGGACGGCAGGGCGCAATTTGGTAGCGAGCTGGGGACCTAACTCCCGACTGGAAAGCTCCCCTCCGCAACACGCAAAGGGCGTGGTCAACCAACCACTGGAGCACCAATAGACTGGCAACAAACTGGTTTGGGTATAAGCCCCATTTTCGAACTAAGGAGGGCACAAAGAGACTGACACCCGCTATCACAAGAGGGTGTCATAATGTGTAATATGCCAATTATGATTGATAATTATGATTGATGAGTAATGTTCGCAAAATGGAAGATTGCTTGAAACCAGTTTGTGTTATTAATATGTCTTTGGTTATTAATAAACTGCGGCCAACAACGACCACTAATGATACCAGGGTTTGTTGGCTGACATTATTTCCCACCTTTGGCAACAGCAGAATGCGGGGGCCGGTAAGTATGGAGACTGGGGTCTCCGCTGAATAGGCACATGCGAGGGTTATTGCAGAGGCCGCCGCACCCGCCCGAAGGGTGGGGGAGGCTCAAAGGCCGGCGCCATAACCCTCGTGGTGCCACCAGCGGGGGTAAACTGGTTCTGGGCGCTTCGATGCGCACAGGAACCAGCGGAAGAGGGGTGCGCACCAGCCACCCGACCGGAAGTGACCTGTTGACCTGAGCGCCCCCAAAGGGCGCCCAATGGTCAACCTGGCTTTGTTTGAACCCCCCAATCAGGGGGACTCACCTGAGACCTGCATGGAGGGCTCAGGAGGATTTAAGCGACGCCGCCCTCCCAGCAGAAGCACATCGCATTCGAGGAGCTGGGAGAACGGCGCGACAGCAACAACGACTGAAGCCCACCCACCCACACCTAAGGAACAGCAAAAGTCGCAGTGCTGGATAAGGGAAAGGGTGTTAGCGGAAATCCTACACTGGTTGGCTAAGAAAACACACCGGCGGGCGGTGTGTAAGAGGATGGCCACTCACTTTTGAATGCCGCACGGCAGGGTGACGTGGCGGCATAAAGGAGGGGAGTAACAGGAGGAGACGGCACTCGCGGCCCAGACCCGGCCGGACGGCAGGGCGCAATTTGGTAGCGAGCTGGGGACCTAACTCCCGACTGGAAAGCTCCCCTCCGCAACACGCAAAGGGCGTGGTCAACCAACCACTGGAGCACCAATAGACTGGCAACAAACTGGTTTGGGTACAAGCCCCATTTTCGAACTAAGGAGGGCACAAAGAGACTGACACCCGCTATCACAAGAGGGTGTCATAATGTGTAATATGCCAATTATGATTGATAATTATGATTGATGAGTAATGTTCGCAAAATGGAAGATTGCTTGAAACCAGCTTGTGTTATTAATATGTCTTTGGTTATTAATAAACTGCGGCCAACAACGACCACTAATGATACCAGGTTTTGTTGGCTGACATTATTTCCCACCTATGGCAACAGCAGAATGCGGGGGCCGGTAAGTATGGAGACTGGGGTCTCCGCTGAATAGGCACATGCGAGGGTTATGCCTCTACTCACAACATACAATTGAAGAGGTTTTCCTCACATACATAAACTCTGGGTGTGTGGGGTGTAGATGCCTTATCCATTCCTTGTTCTCAGAAAGTTCTTTATGCCTTCCCCGCTTTCCTCTGATTCCTAAATTGTTGTTAAAGATTCAGAGGGAAGGAGCGGAGGTGATAATAGTGGTCCTGTTTTGGTCCAGGAGGTCATTCCCTTTTCTTCTTTCAATGTATTTTTTCCTCATTGAAATATTCCTCTATTCCTATCTCCTCTTGTATCTTTGGGATCTCTTCTTCTCACTCATCTGACTCTTTCGGCCGGGAAATTGAAAGGGAGCGGCAGAGGAAAGAGGGAGTTCCTAAGCACCTAGTTGTAAATATTTATCCCTTTTCTGTGTTTACGAATCTTTCTCCACAAAGTGAAACACTAATTCATCTACTTGATGTAAAAAGAGCAGTAATGATGTTCCTAGATTGTACTAAGGGCCTTGCATCAGTTTTGTGCTTCCGATGAGTAACTTTTTATGACACATTGGCGGCGTAAAACTTGCCTCCTGTTGCGCACTATTTACAAAGTGATGCATCTAAGCAGATGCGTCACTTTGTAAACCCCTGCGCTACATTATACCTGCGTCAGGTATAATGTATGCAGTGGGGCGATCCCCTGCGAAAAGCCTCGTAGAAGTGATGCTGTGAAATCTATGAGATTTCAATGCGTGACTTCTAGGACGCCGTTGCATCACAATCTTGAACCTGCCTCACAGCAGGCGTAAGACTGACGCAGGCCCTTTCACATGGGGCTTGCCCCATGTGAAAGGACGCATTGCTGGAGTTGCGTCACTTTTGTGACACACTCCAGCAATGTGTCACTTTTGCGCTTACAGATACGTCAGAAATACTGACGTATCTGTAACTCCTTGCGACATGATGCTTCATACATTAAATATGACGCATCAGGTATGTCGCAAGGAGTGCGCACTGAGACGTGACCAAAATCTTTTAGGAAAACACACAAATTGGTGGAGCTAACCAGGGTAGCAGAGCACCTAGTAAATGTATTAGAGACAGCATTTCTTTGGCTTGTAAGTCTGCCAATATCACTCCCCCTGAGGTTTTTCAAGGACAATCCACAAGGTGGATGGCTGCTTCTTGGTCAAATATAAAGGGAGTTTATTTGTCAGAGATCTGTCTGGCAGTAACTTGGTCTACTCCTTACTGTTTCTTAAGCAGACCTACCAACTCACATGGCACCACTGTGTGTCACATGATATTGTTATCTTTCACGTGGTCACCTGATGAGGAGCTGATATCACCCATGGGAGACAATGTGAGTTTGAAACCACTGCAATGACTGTTTTCAACTCACATTGCATTTAAGGCTCAACACAGCTGATGTCCATTGGGGTTTTCAACATCTGGACATCAGTGACTGCCTTTGAAGCCTTGGTTTGTTATTTGTTCAAGGGTATTAGCATGGCCCTCGGTAAGCACCTGCATAAAGTCCTGTCCCTCTCATAAGCCACATCCTCTTATAGGGAAGTTTATGGCTAGTTTTGTGATGGTCTCAAGCCCCACCCTCTCCCCAGGTGCTGCCCCTCCCCTTCCCTTCCTCTCTCACAGTTAGTTTTTATGTGGAGTTTGGCAGGTTTGCATTAGTCATTATAACATTTGAGGTCTGTGTGTGGTGGAGGATACTTTGGACATGAAGTTTAGAAATATGTGTTAAATCTAAATTCTTACTTACTTTGATTCTCTTTTGTTTCTTTTTTCTTTTCCATTAAAATGAAACATTTATGTGCAGTAACTGTGACTCTTCTGCCAGTATAAGCTTTGGTATTCCTCACAAGTAATTGTCTGGGACGAGGACGTAAAATATAGGGCCAATGCCCCAGTTACTTACCTGCAATCTTCCTTACCCTTTGTCCATAGAGTCCTCGTCACATACGTTGCACAGTCGAGAGTCTTGGCAGAACATCAATTGCTTCCAAATAATTATTTTTCTTAGTGTTCAAGGTCCCACTCATACATCCTTCAGCCAAGGCAGCCTTTCCGAGCCCACCCTTGCATTCTTTAGTCAAAGCCTGGAAATCTTCCTCTCGCGTGAGCGCAACCCATGCCCTCACCTGCATTGTCTCGGCTAGCAAGGAATAGTGGCTACAAGATTCTATTTAAACATGCATATTATAAAAAACAGTCTTTAGGCAGATATAAAATGGAGGATCATTTCAAAATGGTTGAACAGTGGTTCACATATTTTTTATGCTTTCTCACCTGCCTCCCTTGCGCTTCTGGCCTCAGGCGGCTTGAAAGTTCAGGAAGAGTGGTTGGGTTGGCCATATCTTATACCACCTCTAATTGGGTGGGATTAGTTCAAGTCCTCTCTTATTTCCTGGTTTTTGTTTTTGTGAAAGAGGTGGGTTCACCTCACAGGTAAACAATAACATGCCATTTTCGAAGAGGGAAGTGGGAGATTTAAACAAAATTGTTGGAGAATATATTTTTCTCCATTTTCTTCTTTTGAGAACTGAATTGGGTCTATTGGCATGTATGGCAGTTGCAAGTGTGATGCTGTACGATAATATAACTGAAATGCAAATATACTTTTTTTTACCCTACCTGTTCAGTGCATGGAAAAAGCACTGCCACAGGAAGAGAGACAGCCCTGCCAAGTGCCATGCATCTCGTGTTAGAATAACGCATTTTCTGTAATTTTCCCACATTACCGCAATGCCTGAAATTGACACGCAAAAGAACCGTGTCCTGAAGTGTGATAAAACCATGTAGTTCCAGTTTCTCGCTTTGCTGGAATGCATAAAAGTGAGCTCAGAGTACTGTTTTTCAAAGGCCACCAGATGGCACTGGTGTACAACGGGAGGCGTAGCATGCTCAATATATTACGACGTGGAAATATCCTAATCTCACAGAAAACAAGCCAAGGGAACTTCAGAGATTTGAAAAACGAAACGCAAAACTACGCACCTGCCTAATTAATGTAAAAAAGACCCTCCTCCCCCTTCTTATAGAGTCAAACAGATGTGGAAATCCAGCTGCAAAATGAAGATTCGAAATATATGCCAAAACCTGGGTCAGTCTAAACTGCAATAAAAGAGGGGCCTAATTGGAGAGCTGTACAGGGAGAAGAAGGAAGAGACGGGATGAGATGTGGCCTAGTGACCAGAACTGTCTATTTTAGAGCCATAGAAGAGGATATTCTGTGATTCTGAGCAAACCATCTATCTTACTCGTGCTAAATAAAGACATATCTGATTCTTATGCAAAGCTCCCCTGGGTCAGGGCACCCATTAAGGATATCACCTACTAGAAAAGCGCGTAATTTCTAAACATGGTCTCTTGGCATAGATGAAACGGTTTTATTTCACTCACATAACCTTTCACTCCTAAGGCTTGAAATGCCACACATAAATGCACTACACACACACATAAGCAAACTGAAAACTTGGCAGTTATGGAGAGAGCACGACAAACATGTTGTGCACTGGCCTGCAGGAGCAGGTTGCTGGCAGTGCATTCTCCGAATCACACAAGATCAGTCCCTGTCGGCTGAAGTCTGCAGAGGAATTGGGTTTTACATGCAGGAATCGGGAGGTGGGAGACTATATTTGAAATCGGTAGTCTCCCGTCTGAGTTGGGAGGGTTGGCATGCATGAGTAATTGACAGCAACAAGGATCCTGTAGCGTCCTCCCCAGCTTCAGCACATGTAAATTATTATGCCACCCACAGAGCTTGATATTACGCGTCTTTGTTCCTTGTCGTGTAACCGGTAATTGAACATTCTACATCATGAATTCTACGTCACTGTTCTATGGAGTCTGTCAGGAACCAAAAGGGTTCCGGTGTCTCTAACTCACAGGATACTACATCGCAACTAGGTCATTTTGGTGATAGAATCAATCACCCAGAAGTTGTCTTGTGAGGTGACGTAAATAATTAATTTACTCTCTTAATTTCTATGCAGGTAAGTACTTGATCAATAATAACTCAGATCGGATGAAAAAAGACAGAGTCCGTGGTGTTAGAGTTTCTAAGGGTTTTATTCCTCATAAAGGAATGGTCGTGACCAAGATATCGGATTCTGAACACCACAGGGGTGTCAGAAGGGATAGATGAGCGCGCTAACATTTTATTAACAATACACAGCTTATATACTTAATTCACATCATAAGTAATAGTGCAAGAGGCGTAACAGCTGAGAGAAGACAAGATAACAGTATACACGTGGTACTAGTACGTAATCAAGAGGCGTGAACTAGGCGTGAACCAGAGGTGTGTGCTAGAAACGTCACTGATAGGTGACGCAAGTGGGTGGCACCAAGGGGTGGTGCTAACAGAATTGTTGCAATGTCAGCAGAAATCGGAAGCTTGAATGCGCGCGCAACTGCATGACGTGTGATTGACGGGGTGCAGGGGACTTGACATTTACACTGACGGAAAGAGACAGAAGTCTGGCATGTCAGATCAACTTGTACTTCTATCATATCTGATATCTGATGTTTAGGAACCGTATTATCTGGACGGAAAGGTCTCTAGGGCAGAAGCTATTCTATGCTAACTGTGGATGCGTGTATAAGCGCCTAAGTGTCTGCATGAGAAGCGTGGGGGCACGGGGCCTTCCATGGAAGCATGGTAACAGAGGCTATGAATTACTTGCACTGGGACAGGTCGGCCCTTTGGCTCTGCAGCTGGGGAGGATGTTTACTGAAGCTAGTAGGCAGGAATGCATTTTCGAGGAGCGGAACAGATAACTCGAAGGTTATAGTCAGTCTTGGCAGAAAGCAGGCTGAGCTGAGCGCGAGGGGCCGCGCTGAAAGTAAGTCAGAGTTCACGGGTACAGAGGTAGCCTGGGCAGAGGCTGTCAGAGTCAGGAGCCAGAAAAGAGGCTCGATGGCAGAAATTCAGGGCCTACTCGGCCAGAGCAGGAAAACATGTAAAGTGTACTACAAAAAGACGGTGGCATAGCATACTTAGGAACGGACTATATAATCCATTCATGGTGGATCTGAAAGAGGACAAGTTAACGTTGGACGCAAATGTATTCGCGTCTTCATAGCTGGCTCAGGAGGGAAATTACATGCACTTTAAGCTGGTACATGGAGTCGGTGGGGTACGCGCTAGGGAACATGACATGACCAAAAATCTATATTTCCTCATTCCCTCCTTGTTCCCTACGGACCCTTCATGATATATCGATCCTCATGAATCGATCAGTTTGTTCTTGTAACATCATTTGCTCTTCTTTCTTTCGTTTACGTTTTGAGAGAAAACTGGAATGTTCAATACAAGAGGTGGCACACAGTCCACAAATCGCTGGCCCACACTGCAGGCACAGGCAGCAACTGAATACTAGGACTAGGCCAATGCCTAGGAAGGATAGGATCTTCCATCCCCAAGCTGTTAACGTTGTCCAGAACCAACCGGACCAAGTCCAGGTGCCTGGATTCTGATGTATCTGATTTGCAATTTTATGGAGACGGGTGATAGCTTGATATACAGATGGTGCGTTTTGTGGTATGAAAACACAGCAACTTGACCCGATGACCTTACAGGCTCCACCTCTATCTGCCAAGATGACGTCAATAACAAGACGGTTCTGAAGGACAACAACCCGCATGGCGGACTGCTCTTCTGTTAAGTTACCTAAGGCGGAGGCAGTTTCATTTACTACTGCTTCAAGTGTTCTGGTTAATCTACGTATTAATTTACTATTCTGAACAGGTCCTAAAAAGAAAAAGAATCCTTTATTAAAATCGGTGTACTGTTCCCATGCCGTCTCTGTGTAGTCGACAAGTGCGATATTTCTTCTGGGTCTATTCTTTACTAGATTGGTGTTTCTATGGTAGTCAGGTGGAGCTAGGAAAACAGGTGGCAGAAGGAATGCAATGTAACAGGTACCATCCCAATCTGGAGGTAGTCGTATGTATGCGGTATGACCACAAACAAAGTAAGAATGACTAATAGCTTTAAAGGACGATTTTCCATGATCACTGAATTCGACCACAGTAGTGCATTTACTATGACCTAAGTGTACTGAACCTTTCTTCTTGATACATAATTCACCAGTGACTGGCAATACTGACATAATGGGTAGAATTGGCGTGTCTTCGGATTCAACAGTAAGAATCATAAGGCTAATTGTGTAATTACCTAATCCATATACTTCATTTTCTAGATCAGTTCCTATTCTAGTGGGGAGTCCCTCCTTATCAGGGAAACAGACGTCGAGCAGGACTAAGTTCAGGTTTCCCCAAACCCAGCCCCCATCGAAAACAGCAATATCAGGATCTAAGGAATTAATTATTTTAAACCATGCTCCGCAGGAACCATTGTGAGTGAATGGGTACGGAAAGAGGGGCAGAGCTCCCTTGTAATTCTGGTAGGGAGGGAGTCGGCCACATATCCAGCAATTTGTAGCATTGTTAGTTTGATGAGAATGGTGTAACATACTAATGAATGTATTGTTGCGCAGCGCAAGTCTGTAGGAAAGCTCGTGTGGAGGTAACTCACTAAAAGTGTGTTCAGCAGATACATTATAGGCAGATTGTTCACGCTTGAAAATAGGGTAATAGATAGGTAAAACGATGCTGACAACAATAATTAAAATACTCAGAATAAACATGATTAATAGTGTCACTATACAGTGACTACGAAGTGATTTACAGTATGTACGTTTCTTGGCTTCTCTCTCTCTATCTCGATCTAGGGGATACATGTCAGAAACTATTTAACCGATTCACCTAGGGGAGGACTTAAACAATTAAACTGTCTGACTTGCTAGATCGGAGTTTCATGCGATAACTTTCTTGAGGAGTTTTTTCTCGTTCAGATTCTGTAAAGTCCTTTGGTTCGACACAGTCTTTGGTGGGGGTGGACGAGTCTCGATCAGGTTTCAGTCCAAAAAATGTCTTCACATGACTCGTGTGAACCCACCCCTTTCTTCCTTCGATTTTCACGGCCGTCCTCGTGGTGAGAAGAACGGTCTTCGGGGACTTCCAGCGGGGCTCCAGCGGACTCTTTCTGTCGAAGTTGCGAACTAGCACAATGTCGTCAGGACGGACGTCGTGTGGCTTTACATCAGTGTTGTCAGGGAAGGCTGCGGCAACCTGTGAACGACATGATTGGAGTGCAGACATCAAGGAGGCAAGGTAATCTGTCAACATATTACAATCAACATCAGTAATCTTTTTCGGTATGGGCGTCCCCCACATATTCGGTGGTCTGCCAAAGACCACCTCGTACGGGGATAGCCCTGATCTCGAATGGGCGACCATTCTCATGTAGAATAGTGCCACTGGCAGGGCGACTATCCAGTCGACCCCTTTCTCCTGACATATTTTGGCAAGGCGAATCTTTAGTGTCTGGTTATGCCTTTCTACAAGGCCTGCGGCTTCGGGATGTCGGACACAATGGAACTTCCACTGGTATCCCAGTAATAGAGAAACTTCTTTCATTAATGCAGATGAGAATGGCTGACCGTTATCTGAATACACGACACGAGGCAAGCCGTATCGTGGGAAGAATTCACGAACCAGCTGCTTGGCAGTGGTCGGAGCAGTGTAATCTGGGACTGGGTATGCTTCGGTCCAGCGGGACAGAGCACAGACAACTACGAGAACATATTTAAATCCTCGACAACGGTCCATCTGGATATAATCCATCTGGAGGACTTCAAAAGGGTGATCGGGAGGATGGAATCCACCTTGCTCTACAGGGACACTTTTACCTGGATTGAACTGACAACAGATCATGCAAGTACGCACTTTCTGTTTTGCGGCTGCTCGTGTTTATTGCTCCAGAGATTTTGTAAACTGTCTAACATCGCTTTCTCTCCTAGGTGTGCTGGGCTATGTGCTGTATTTATCATGACTTGAACCATAGAGTCAGGGAGAAACCATGTAGATTTTCCCTTCGTCACCCAACCTTGATCTGTCTGGATCCCTCCTAGTTCAATCCATTTCTTTATTTCTTCTGGAGTAGCATGTGTCTGAATATCGATAACATCTAGTGTGGGATCCCTGACTGTCATACAGTTTGTCGGATCTGTTGTCTTTGTCGTATCAGTTGTCTGAGTGTGAGTCAGTGCTGTATGTTTTGCTGTCTGGTCTGCCAGGTCGTTACCCTGGGAAACAGAATCTGTGACTTTAGTATGTGCTTTACACTTCATGACGGATATGGCTGAAGGCAGATGTATTGCTTCTAACAGTGCTTGAATGAGGGGGCCGTGTTGAATCTTGGCACCATGAGAGGTCAGAAAACCTCGTTCTTGCCATAGCATGCCGAAGTCGTGTACAACTCCGAACGCATAACGGGAATCAGTGTATATGTTGACATTTCTGTTCTTAGCTAGAATACAGGCTCGGGTCAGTGCAATGAGCTCTGCCGCTTGAGCAGACAGTGTATCAATACGATGTGTGTCTTTAACTTCAGTTTCAGTGGTCACGGCATATGCGGCCACTAATTCTCCTGTACTTGTTCTCATACATGAACCATCCACATAAAGTGTCAGGTCTGGATTTGTCAATGGAACATCTGTTAAGTCTCGTCGGGGCTTTGTTACTGCATTAATGATCTCTATGCAATCATGTGGAGCTGGATCTGTCATAACTGTAGGTAACAGTGTTGCTGGGTTCAAGATACTGCAGCGTCTGATTTCTATGTGTGGCTGGAATAGTGTCAATTCGTAACCTGTCAGTCGTGCTATAGTCAAGTGTTGAGTTTGGGTTCTGTTTAACAGAACCTCTGCAGAGTGTGGAACTTGTACTGTTAACTGATGACCTAGAACAATTGAATCACTTTGTCTGATTGCTAACGCTGTTGCTGCTACTGACTTTAAGCACGCAGGGAGTGCCTGGGCTACTGAATCCAATGTACTTGAAAAATAAGCACAAGGCTTATGTGAACCTGCTTGATCTTGAGTGAGGACAGACAATGCTGTACCATCACGTTCTGTAACAAAAAGTGTAAACGGTTTGCTGTAACATGGTGTCGCTAAAACTGGTGCTTGGCATAATGCTTTCTTTAATTCCTCAAAGGCTTGTGTATGTTCCTGAGTCCAAGGGAGGACAGTCGACGTTGCTGCCTCCTGTGTCGTTAACTGGATGAGTGGTTTAGCTAGAAATGCATATTGAGGAATCCATTGTCTGCAGTACGAGGTGAGGCCTATGAAGGCCCGCACTTCCTTTTGTGTCTGTGGTCGTGGCATATTTACAATTAACTGAATGCGATCGGGAGTGAGCTGTCTCCCCACTTTGGACAGCAAGTGACCCAAGTATACAACTTGCTGAACACAGAATTGTAGCTTCGAAGGAGACACCTTGTGTCCCTTGTCGGCCAGGAAATGTAAAACTGTCAATGATGCTTGTTCACATTCGGGCTCACTTCGTGCGGTGATCAGTAGATCATCGACGTATTGCAGTAAAGCGGTGTTAACTGGCATTTGAATACAATCTAATTGTCTTTTCAGTGCTTGACTATAGATGCTGGGGCTTTCTGTGAATCCTTGAGGTGCGCGGGAAAATTTGAAACTTCGTCCATTTAAACTGAATCCGAAGAGATATTGGCTCTCCGGATCAATAGGTACACTGAAGAAAGCGTTCTTGAGGTCAATTACAGTAAAGAACGTTGCTTCTGAATCAATAGCAGTCAATAGGGAAGAGATATCGGGGACCACAGGGTACTGTGGTACAATGCATTTGTTCAGTTCTCGAAGATCAATCACCAGCCGATATACTGGCGGTGCATTGGGGTCTGTACGTTTAAGAATTGGAATGATGGGTGAATTACAGATATTGGAGTCGGTCTCTATGACCACTCCCTGGGCAATGAGCTCTTCAATGATTTTCAGTAAAGCCACTACAGCATCGGGTGGTAACTTGTATTGTCTGATTCTGGGTAGAACAACTCCTGTCTTGAGTGTAACACGGTATGGAGTGATATGCATACAACCTACGTCAGCTGGGCTTTTTGCCCATAGGTGATCTGGTACATTTTTCAATCTGACATCAAAATCTCGTAGAACATAATGACCCTTGAAATCCCGTAGAAAGAGTCTAACTCCCTCCGGGGAACAGCATATTATAGCTCCTAGAGCCTTCAGTGTTTTTATTCCTAACAGATTTTCTGGGCATGAGTTCGTAAGTAACAAATCTGTAACTCGTGATAATGGGCCCACAGCCAAGGGTACTGGTTCCGATACTTCATTTACAATAGGCTGTCCTGAAAAACCAAGGGAAACATTCTGTGAGCCTGAGAGGGGTGCCCCTGGGACTTCATTATGACTGATTGTAGTGCGGCTTGCCCCTGTGTCAATTAAAAACTTTCTGTCTTTTCCCAATACGTGACTGTGTACATAAGGACCTTCTTGATCTACAGGAATTTCAATAAGAGGCAAACCACCTTCCCTCTCTAGGCTGTTTCATGTATATCGGGGGTAATCTGGATATGCAGATTGGGCATACTGGTACATCTGTTGTGAAACTTGCTGAGTCGCGGCAATGGGCTGTGGCTGTGGTACTGCTACTGTCTGTGCTGTATGGGATGGAGCATGCATAGGCTGTGTATTCTGCATTGGCTGTACATTTTGTGAGGTCTGTTGCTGGACCTGATCGTGTCTAGGCGGATGCGGTCTTTCTTTAGTTTTACCTGTTGAGATGTTATGTTTCAGGACTGGGCATTCATGTACATAATGACCTGGCTGTTTACAGTAATTACATGTCCCTTTAACGGGAGCTGTAGAGTGATTTGTCTGGGCCCCACCTTTTCTCTGACCGTCGGCTGGGACCGTCTGAGCTACTAACATTTTCATTTTTGTGTCTTTCATACGTTTCTGTTCCTGATCTTGTTCTTCTCTAATTCTGTTCTGATGATATTGTAACATTTGTAACATCTGGGATGGCGTATTTGCCTGCCAAGTACTTTCAACCTTGTACTCTCTATTTTTAACTAATGGTAGGGAATTCTCGACTAATTTTGATACGAAAAGGTGTGGATATGACTCGCTACTCGGTTGTAGGCCACTATTTATAATGAAACATTTCTCGAATCTTGAATAGAAGTCACTAGTATCTTCATCTTGTTTCTGTTTACAGGACGAAATTGCGTCCCAATCTTCCTTTCTAGTTGTCAATAATCTTGGCAGGACCTGTACTATTAATCCGGGTAATGCTTTAGTCCTTTCCCCAAGGCCTAACCCTGGGACCCGTTTGCTTTCTTCGTCTTCTATTTCTGCCCATGCAATCTTTGTGTCCCCCACCTCCCATTCTTTTTCCTTTAATTTCTCGTAAATGCCCGTGGGCAACAGTACCTTTAACATTTTCATAATATCATCATACGTATAATCCCCCATGAGTAACATGTCTTTAAGCTCTCTGTGAAAACCTGCAGGGTCTTTATCGTGACACGGAACTAGTTTCTTCATTTCTAACAGTTCTAACTTAGTCAGTGGTGTGTGAACATACACACGTTTCAAGACGTGATCCATACCCATAACTGGGTGTACTTCTCGTAAGGGGTTCTGACTTTCAATGCCACTCAGGCATTGCATATGATACGTTTTCCTTTCTGGGGGCGGAGCGGGAACATATTCGGAACTTATGAAGGTGTTATATTTATGTCGTTGTTCTAGAATTATTTGTATTAACTTGGTACTGAAACCTCTCCATCTATCCATGAGTAGTGCTTCTAATGTTTCGTGTAAGGGACCTGGATCGGAATGATGGTTCCTGTACTTGATGAGGAGGTGCTGAATCATGTATACACCTGCTATTTTCTGCTCGTCTGGGGAGAGGTTCAAGAATGTCTGCGCTAATGTATCATCATGATATATGTCTGGATTTTCGGCCCATAACACGGCTGACCGGGCTAGTTCCTGTTCATCCATAGTATTGAGTACATGGTACCCCATTCGGTCTCGAAGCCTTTTATCAGTTTCCTGGAACTGATGTTCAGAAGAATTCGGATTTGTTAAAGCAGAGAGAAAAACTCTCTTGTTTTCCGGACGGATGCCTTTCCTAAGGTAGTTTCCCTTACCTACATACGCTATAGTATCTGTAGTCCTTCCTTGTTCTGCAAGTTCTTCTTCCTCCTCGGAGGAAGCTTTGTCATTCCCTTTCTGGTGTGCCGTTATCACTGCCCTTCTAATTTTCTGGTACATACTGGCTATGCAAGCCCCCCTGTCATGTTTTCCTTCGGCTATATTTTGACCCCACTTGGTTAGTGCATCTAATTCACTCTGATCTGTTTCAGGCCTGTCTCGTTCTCTTATTAGACAATTTATGAAAAATCGTAATATCTGTGCTTGAATGTCAACTTTCTGTTTATCCATGGCATCCTTGATACTGTCAGGGTCTTTCCCTGTCTGAACAAACTCATATATTCTATCGAGACGCTCCTTCATTCCTACATAGCATAACAAGATATCAGTGGCAGATCTTAACCGTAGTGATGCCAATATCATTAGATCGTTTTTTCCGGGTACTGGATCATATCTGCAAACTGACATGTTTTCCTTTAATGCGTCAAGGCGGGGAGACTGGAACGTGAGAGGACTCTGCGTGTCCCTAAAATTGAATCTGCGTGTTAATGGCGGGGTCCGAGGACCCGCAGTCGCACCTCCTGAAGCGGATGCTTGGGCATTATCTCCCTGCGGAGTCTGGATCTGAACTTGAATTTGTCGTTTAGTAGGATCAGGTAGGACTTGTTTCGGTAGGTCAATCTTGGGTGCGGGAAGTGGCGGAGCTGGCGGAACAGGGGAGGTCTGTCGCGGTACCGGCGGAACATGATCTGGGGGCGTAGTGCCACCCCCGTCCCTGTCAGTAGGCAGGGCGCGAACAGGCAGATTGGCGTAAGCGGGTGCTACATCCTCTAAATATGAATTTAGGAATATGTCTTTAGTAGTTTTGTGCATTACTTTAGTTGGAACTAATGGTGGCGGTAAGTTTTTCGGTATTTCTGATAGGGCCTCAGATGTGCCCTCGGCTGCAAGATACATACCGTTTACAAGATTGTTTCGGGCACGGTCTATTTGTTCTGTTTTTACTCGGATCCCTTCAATAACTAATTCGTTTTCTTGGGCCTTTTCTGATTCTTTAAGTCTGTCTTCTCTACGGAGTGCTTTCTCAGCACGCTTATGTGATTCCTTACGCCAAAATTCTATGGCGTCTTTCTGGGATTGTCTAGCTTTCTTTTTCCATAATGCTTCTTCTACCTTCATGATGCACTCGGCATCCCATGTTCCAGTAACAGGCCATCTGTGTCTTTCGTCTAGGTGCTTGGTGTAATCGGCCCATAAATCTAGATATAATATGGCATCTATGCCATGTTTGTGGTACATAAAGTTACCTGGAGTGTCCCTAGGGGGGATAGGAATTTCTTCCTCCAGTATCCCTTTCCTAGTTCCTATCTGCTTTAACTTGTTGAAAAACGGCATTTTGCTTACTTATTACTGAATACTCAATCCTTACTACTTAATACTGGTTACAACTACTTTATACAAGAAACACAAAAATGCACATTAAACGGTCACATTCATACCACGACATTAATCGCATAAAAAGACATTTAGGACATAGATGACTACCCCCCTATACTGGATGTACTGCTCAACAGTACAGATACACTGGTGTAACAGTGCAGAAATTCGGAATACTAGATATACTGCTAAACAGTACAGATACACTGCCTAAAAACAGTGCAGACCGGACTTGCGTACCCAAACCCGTCTAGATACGACCCAGCAATGGTACTCACCGGGAAGCACGGAAACAGAAGGCCTCGGAAAACTCGACTGGACTCGACTCGGTACTTCGGAAAACCTCGGAAAACTTCGGAAAACTTCGGAAAACTTCGGAAAACCTGGTGGGCCTCTTGACACCTCGGACCTTGCTTCTTTCGGCTAGGCTCTGGTCGGGATCCTCCGCACTCCTCACCGCCTCGTCTGGGCACTGATCGCAGTCTTCGTCACCTCCTTGGGTCAGAGGGAGATGCAGGAAATCCTGCCGGTACGCGTAGGTTCCGTCTAACTGACGGCAGGGGACAGAGCTTGCAATGCGCCAACCGGCGCGTGAGGTGGGGGAGGGGTCCCTATTCGGGCGCCAAAATGACGTAAATAATTAATTTACTCTCTTAATTTCTATGCAGGTAAGTACTTGATCAATAATAACTCAGATCGGATGAAAAAAGACAGAGTCCGTGGTGTTAGAGTTTCTAAGGGTTTTATTCCTCATAAAGGAATGGTCGTGACCAAGATATCGGATTCTGAACACCACAGGGGTGTCAGAAGGGATAGATGAGCGCGCTAACATTTTATTAACAATACACAGCTTATATACTTAATTCACATCATAAGTAATAGTGCAAGAGGCGTAACAGCTGAGAGAAGACAAGATAACAGTATACACGTGGTACTAGTACGTAATCAAGAGGCGTGAACTAGGCGTGAACCAGAGGTGTGTGCTAGAAACGTCACTGATAGGTGACGCAAGTGGGTGGCACCAAGGGGTGGTGCTAACAGAATTGTTGCAATGTCAGCAGAAATCGGAAGCTTGAATGCGCGCGCAACTGCATGACGTGTGATTGACGGGGTGCAGGGGACTTGACATTTACACTGACGGAAAGAGACAGAAGTCTGGCATGTCAGATCAACTTGTACTTCTATCATATCTGATATCTGATGTTTAGGAACCGTATTATCTGGACGGAAAGGTCTCTAGGGCAGAAGCTATTCTATGCTAACTGTGGATGCGTGTATAAGCGCCTAAGTGTCTGCATGAGAAGCGTGGGGGCACGGGGCCTTCCATGGAAGCATGGTAACAGAGGCTATGAATTACTTGCACTGGGACAGGTCGGCCCTTTGGCTCTGCAGCTGGGGAGGATGTTTACTGAAGCTAGTAGGCAGGAATGCATTTTCGAGGAGCGGAACAGATAACTCGAAGGTTATAGTCAGTCTTGGCAGAAAGCAGGCTGAGCTGAGCGCGAGGGGCCGCGCTGAAAGTAAGTCAGAGTTCACGGGTACAGAGGTAGCCTGGGCAGAGGCTGTCAGAGTCAGGAGCCAGAAAAGAGGCTCGATGGCAGAAATTCAGGGCCTACTCGGCCAGAGCAGGAAAACATGTAAAGTGTACTACAAAAAGACGGTGGCATAGCATACTTAGGAACGGACTATATAATCCATTCATGGTGGATCTGAAAGAGGACAAGTTAACGTTGGACGCAAATGTATTTGCGTCTTCATAGCTGGCTCAGGAGGGAAATTACATGCACTTTAAGCTGGTACATGGAGTCGGTGGGGTACGCGCTAGGGAACATGACATGACCAAAAATCTATATTTCCTCAGAGGCTGCAGAGATACAGGAGAAATGTCCATGAATGGCACTGGTAACAGAGACACAGATGCAGCTGTTGGGCTCTCTGGATTCTCAGGCGGAGAAGTCTCACTTAAGACATCTGGAGTTGGCAAAGTTTGAGGCAGGTGTTTGAAATGTGATGAATCTCGCGTAATGGACTCTCCAGGACTGTGAGCAGTCACCATGTGTCCTTTACTAGTCACAAACCTCAGTTGATCAGCATCAAAAGGAGCATCAGACGTTCGTTTCCATTTCTGTCTGACAAGGACTCGGTCTCCTGCAAAGAGTGTTCCCTAGCACATCGCTGTTTGTCTTCAATGGTCTATATCTTGTAGTAGTCTATTGTAGCAACTTGGTATTCAGCCCTCTCTGGAACTTCAGGGTACTTTCACCTGTAATTGAATGGGAAGTTGACCAGCAGGCACGAAGAGCAGAATGAAGAGCTGATTTGTTTCAATCTTTTCCAGTGCAGCACGCTGAACAGTCTTTTTTAGGGAGCTCTTAAAACACTCAAGGAAGCCTTTTGCTTGTGGCCGAAGAGGTGGGCTTTTCTGATGCTTAATGTTCAATGAGTAAGAAAGTATTTCAATTCTCGACTGTTGAGAGGGGGGGCATTGTTGAAATTCAGAACTGAAGGAACACCCCATGTTGCAAAAATACCATCTAGCCTCTCTATTACTTTTTTCCGAGTAATTGATGAGAGGTCGTCTACCAAGGGAAAGCGAGAATACTCATCATTGACTACCATTAAATGATGTCTATTGGCAAGGGGCCCACAGAAGCCAACAGTGATTTTCCCCCACACGTTTTTGAAGACCAGAAATGATCAATGAATGCTGGGTTGTTTTGGGAGATAAACAGTTGCACAAATGACAGGCCTCTAATTCTCTTTAAACTCTTTCAAGATGAGGAAATCAAACTTGGCCTCGGAGAGCTCACTTAGTGGCAACAATTCTGCGATGTCCCTCACTTACCACTTCAATTATTTGCTGTCTCAGGCTCTCTGGTATGACATTTCTTAATGCTGTGAGACAATGCCTTCTTGTATAATGGAAAGTTCATTTTTCACATTTAGGAACTTCTGATGTTAACTGTCATTTGTAAGATGTTGAAGGTGCCGTTTCCAGGACTGATGTGCAATAATGTCTTTGAGTATTAGCATATCACTGTCTGTGCTCATGGCAGCAATGATCTGTTACACGTATATAGTGGCAGGTGTAACTGGACGTTATGATGAAGTTAATATAGGCTTGAGCTGTTTTGGAAGTGGTGCTATGACAGTCAGCAGGGTTTTGATCTTTCCCTGGTCGGTGCACAATATCGTAGTCATATTCCTGCAATCACATCCCCCACCTCTCAATGCAAAGGGGCATCTTGGTTTTAGGATTGCCGTAGATGATAAGCAATGCTTGATGATCTGGGACATTAGTGAAATGCTTTCCATATAGAAACACATGAAAATGTTCACAAGCCCATACTACAGCTAGGCTTTCTTTTTCAAATTGTGAATAGGCATGTTCAGTTTGTGCAAACTTCTGCTAGCATAAGCCACAATATGCCTTTGAGCATTTGGATTTCAATTGGGTTGAGAAACGAACGAATGAAATTGTTAAAGCGATGTCTTGAAAAGACGGTTTTTTAAGAGTTTCCGGAAGGCCAAGAGGTTATTTTCCCTCCCTAAATCGGGGGGGGGGGATGGGGGGGTTGAGTGTTCCAAATCTTGGAGGCATTGAACAACAAGCATTTTGCAATGCAATAGGTCTCGCAGCATTAAAGTTTGAGTTACTGGCATTGTAAATGACAATGCTTTGCATTCATTTTTTTTTAATTTGCAATTGGTATATAAACATTGTTTGTGAATGGTTAGCTGTTGCTTATGCTAAGTTGGCAGTAATATAGAGTGCTAGTCTTGCTTGTTTTAACCACTCACTCAAAGCTCAGACTTGTAGATACAAGCCTAAAATAAACCAGACCCCCATCAACTGTATGGCACTGAAGGTCTATGTATCTAAACGTCTTGTATTTCTCATTACACCTCTATATCCAGTCTAGCTCACTACCTTGATAGAGGCGTACCAGAAATCATGAAATACTAACATTGTTACTAAACCACAACAACTAGTGGCTACTGTCTTAATCACCTTCCCAAATGTGTAATTCCACCCCCCATAGAGAGCTTACTGTTAGTGGAAAGCAAAATAAAGTAGTAACATTGCCACCCAGCCTACCTGTCTGTCGTTGCCTCGAGACTGTCCTGAGTCTTGGGGGAGGCACCAAACCCAACAGGAGGCTCCTTTAAATAGATAGTGTGGGGGACTCTTATTGCTACCACCACTTGTTTACTATGCCGAATCGGAACAATCCTTACTTAGCAATGGATCAACCTATACCAGCATGAATCAAGGCCATGGAAATCCAAGAAGATAGGATGGTCTCTTCATATTTGTACTCTTAGGTACTCGAGCAACAATCGGTACTAGCCACCGCTCCACGCCCGTATTTAGAACTACAAAGTGACGTCAGCAATATGGCGTTTATAGTCTTTGTACAAAAGCAACGTGCGGCATGTGTATCTAGGAGAATTCAAAAGGGGAGACAACCTGAGCCAAAAAAGTCTCTGTCAGTCAAAACCTCACCTCCACAAACGAGTGTAGGGATTTAAAATCCGAATGCTCCCCAGATGCACAGCAATGTCCTGACGTGTGATGAACTACAAAATGACGTCATAGCGTAGACGTTTGTAGTTCGCACTCAGGGACGGTTGTCAAACTGTACCGGCAACATATTTAGACAAGGAGATCAGTCTGCCATTTGTATTTTTGCTCTTCGGATTGTTTTTCCCAAAGGGACATCATTTTTGGCATTTCTTGGAATGGCGGTGTGATTCTCTGCCCGGTACCCGCGGTCGCTGCACTCTCAGGGGCCAGGTACTGTACTGGGGGCGGGACTTCCGCCTTCGGAAGCCCGCGCACGCACCCATGGATGGCCAGAGAAGCAGTGCTGGTGACGCGGGGCTCCCATGCCCGAGGGAGAGCCCGCGGAGTCTGCAGAAGTCCACAAAGCCGGTAAGTGGGGCTTAGTTGGAGGGGGAGAGGGGGTGCGCTTGTGTGTGTGTGTGCGCGCTTGTGTGTGTATGTGTGCGGCGGCGGCGGGGGGGTGTCTCTGTATGTGTGTGTGCGTGCGTGTGTGTAGGTGCGCTGGTGTGTGTGTGTGTCTCTGTTTGTGTGCATGCGTGCAGGGGGAGGTGTGGCTGTGTGGCAGCTTTCCAGGAGAGGAGACAGGAGCTGGGCCCAGCGAGCGCGTTCGCGTGCGCGTGGCCCGCTCAATTCCGAGCGCGCGGCCAGCTCCTGTCCCCTCTCCTGGAAAGAAGACTCCCTAACAATAGGTCTCTGGCGAGACCGCGCTTCGTGCGGTTCAACGCCACGAGACCTAAAAAGGAGCATCCACCCCATCTAAATCTTCGTATTTTCATAGGGGTGGCCAAAAATGAAGAACTAGAGCGGAGGGTTCTGGGAGGGAGATAGGGAGTGACCAGGGAATGAGTAATAGCCGGGTCAGTCTTCCAGATGGCTCTGTGAGCCAGGTACATGGCTTTAAACTGTATCCTGGCCGGAATCGGGAGCCAATGAAGACTCCTCAGTGCTGGTTTTGCAGATTACCACCGGGGAATCTGGAGAAGTTTGCTAGCTGCGCAATTCTGAATCAATTGCAATTTGTGGACGGTAAATTGGGGAGCTCCAAGATATAGGGCATTCCCATAATCAAGGCGAGAGAGTTTGAGGGCCTGTACCATAATTCTTCTTGCCTGGAAGGGAAGGAGGGGGATGATTTTCCGCAGCATTCTCATCAGCCCGTAACAGGTGGCTGAGAGCTTGGTGGCCTGGTGGTTAAAATTAAGGGAGTTGTCAAGCCACATGCCAAGGCTCTTGCTCTGTGCCTTTGGAGGTGGAGCAGGGCCAAGACATACCGGCCACTGGAGAGCAGGGATGAAAGGCGGAGGGTTGCCCAGAAACATAATCTTCGTCTTGTCCCCGTTGAGCTTGAGGCAGGAGAGTTCCATCCACTCAGCCACCGCCTCTAGGCAAGGACCTAGGGTGATAGACGACCCCGTAGAGTGATTTAATGCTACTACTACCTGAGTGTCGTCTGCGTAGGTTATGATCTTGATACCGAATGGATGGACAATCTCCGCCAGGGGACTCAGGTAGATGTTAAAAGCGTAGGGCTCAGGGCAGAGCCCTTAGGAACCCCACAGCTAAGAGGCAACCTGGAAGACACCACAACTCCTTCAAAGACTTGGAAGAAGTGGTCACTGAGGAAGGACTGAAACTAGGTTAGTGCCGTGCCTGTCACTCTCATGCTTTTAAGTCTTTGGGACAAGATGTTATGGTTAACAGTATCAAATGCAGCACTGAGGTCCATGAGGGTGATTGCCGCCGTACCTCCCTGGTCCAATAACCTCCTTGCCTCCTTTGTTACTTCAAGTAAGGCCATTTCCGTCCCAAGCTGAGGACGAAAGCCTGTTTGAGAATCATGCAACAAGTTGTTGGATTCCAGATAGTCAACAAGTGTGATGTTATATGTTTCTCAATCAGCTTACACAGCCAAGGGAGAAGGGAAATTGGGTGATAGTTGGCCAAATTGGATTGGTCCAGATTAGGTTTCTTCAGGAGTGCTTTCACGATCGCACATTTCCATGCTAAGGGTACTATACTGGAAGTGATGGAAGAGTTCAAAATATCAAGGATAATCAGGTGAATGGAATTAATGACTAAGGTGAGGGGCTGCGGGGGAGCTGGAGCAGACGGAGAGCCTGAGGTTACTGTGGAGATGATCATGTCCAGTAAATCACCATCTATGGGAGGAAATTGCACTAACGAGTATTTGGGATTAGAATGAGAGCTTCTTGTTCTGGTCACCTTGGGCTCAATTGTTGTGGTAGGGAAGGACATATAAATGTTTTGGTTGTTTGGTGGAAAAAAGCTGCCAAATTGTTGCAGCGAGTTAGTGCTCCCTCTGTTCTCGGGGGTTTTTGGCGTAAGGTGGTAAGTGATTTCGCAATGCGAAAAATCTCTGTGGATGAATTTGCGGCAGTACCTATTTTCTCTTCATTGAATGTGGTTTGGGCTATTTTGATATCTGATATGTATAGCCTAATTGCCTTCCTATAATCCACTTTCCTAGCCTCTGAGAAGTTTTGTCTCCATCCTCTTTCTAGTCTTCTACATGATTGTTTTAAGTCCTTCAGTTTGGGGGAGAACCACGGAGCTGTGTTCTGTCATTTTTTTGTAAGTGGGCTCCTTGGGGAGAACTAGGTCAAAGGAGTTTTGGATCCACACATTAAAATTGTTGCTGGCCAGATTGGGATTAGGATCGCTGAGTGGTCTTGGGTCTTCAAGAGCTACTGTCCAGCGATTAGAGGAGAGCCTAGACCATTTCCTTTCCAGGATCGATACTGCTCTATGGGGGGGAGAAGGCATGAAATTCTCTCAACTTAGGGGAATCAGGAAGTAATCCATCCATGGGAGTGGCGTAGGGGTACCTACGACAAGGTTGTGGAGGTTACTAAATACATGATCAAGAAGATGGCCCTAGATATGTGTGGAGGCAAATCCTTTTTGTTTAAGTTGGATCGCCAGGAGACTCAGTAAGAATTCGCTGGTTACATGATTGAAAGGGTTGTCCAAATGAATATTGAAATCGCCAAGCACCGTAAAATTAGCTGGAGCCAGTGCTAGATTGGCGACTAAGGTGGAGAGATTAGGAAGGTATTGCCCTAAGGCTCCCGGGGGGGGCGATAGATCAGCAAACCGGAGATGTGCTCGTTGGTGAAAACTCTAGTGAGAAGGCCATGCTCTCACAATCTGATAGCCTATTTAATGTGGTTCGGCAGTTGAAAGTGTCTTTAAATATAATGGCCAAGCCTCCGCCTCTACCGGTCTTGCGATCGGCTCTGAGTATTGAGTACCTTTGGGGAAGGGTTTGGATAATAGCAGGATCGGCTTCAATCTGGAGCCAGATCTCTGTTAGGAAAAGAGCATCTGGCTGGAGCTCATCTATTAGTAGCTCTAATTCGACAGAATGTTTAGGAAGCGATCTACAATTTAAAAGAAACATCCTTAGTGGGGTGCTGGCTTGGGGCCTATAATTATTGTGAGGCAGAAGCTTAAAATCACAGTGGGGACAGTAATAGGGGTTATTGGCAATATTCAAAGAGTGAAAACAGTTGGAATTAGTATCCCCTCTCAGCTCATGCAGGGAACTGGAGCTATAAGTTAAATAATTTCCTAACAAATTGGCAGGGGTTGTGGGCCCGGTCGGGTGCAGACGGGCACACATGGGTGCAGACGGGTTTGCCTTTGGCGCGCCTTAGCACGCACGCTGCACGCATTCGCTGCACGCATCTGCTGCGCGTTAGCACTATTCCGTGCTGAAATAGATTGGACAGGAAGGAAAGCTGGAGCGCCACCCTGCCCAGATGGCCGCCCATGAATTTCCCAATCAGGAAGTGTAGAGCTTGGTTTTCTCCCTCCACTCAATCAGCATATGATTTTCAGCGGTGGATCAGGAAGTCGGCGAGCACAGAGCGACAAATTATAGGTGAGAAATGTGCCTTTTAAAAAAATTCTGTGGATTTTTAAAAAAAGATAGCAAAGCGCTAGCGTGGCATCGCAGGGCGAGGTGACCTCTGCCTCTCTATCAGCTGTGCGTTGGCACGCTACTGCCCTGAAGTAGTCAGGGCCAGAAGAAAAGCTGTAGCGTCACCCTGCCAAGATTGCCACCCAAGAATGTCCCAATCAGGAAGTGTAGAGCTCGCTGTTCTCCCTTCACTCAATCAGCATAGGATTTGCTGTGGTGGACTAGGGAGTCGGCGAGCACAGAGCGACAAATTATTGGAGAGAAATGTGCTTTTTAAAACAATTTAGTGAATTTAAAAAAAAAATAGCAAAGCGCTGGCGCAGCATTGCAGGCCGAGCTGACCTCTGCCTCTCAAGAATCATGCCCAACCCTACTGTGATTGCTTTATTAACAATTTCTTAATGTAGCTTTGGATCAAAGTAGGCCATTTGAGGGGCATTCTCTATAGCATGTTTGATTTTCTTGAAGCTTTTCTTATATTCATGAGTTGCTTGAATGTGAATTTACCTTGAAAAAATAAAAGACAAGAGGCGTTTGGTAAAACAGGAACAGTTGGTTTCATTAAATGCAGCGGCCGGAGAGCAGGCAGCAGAGTTGGGGTATGAAGACTTTCTCAAAGCACATTGGTTTCAGCCATCTTTCACACATTACATGTTAATTCCTTTGGAGACAGAAATCTGGGCCTAGTCACAGGGCCATAAATCTGGTCATTTGATAAGAAGAGCAGGTGGGTTTCGACCTTGCATGGACACAATGTGGGCCCAGTGGGTACATGTCCAGATGTCCGGCATGGGGAGCACGTGATCACTGTGCTCTAATTGGCTCAGTGTTCCTAACTTAGTGTGGCATCTCTCTTTATGGTGTTTTGGGAACGTGCGCCCCTCCAGCCAAATGTGTTTTATTGGGGCCAATCTCCTGAGACCATTGTGGTGTCGCTGCCTATCAGTGGGATCGACCTGGATTTTCCTGTTTGTACATTTGGCTATTGGCTATGTGTCACCCAACCTGTGATCTGTTCATCAGTTGCTTCAGGCCGAGGTCAAAGGGCCTGCCTGACCACGTACTTCTGACTCAGGGTTGAGATGGAGGTCATATCAGGCGAATTTAAAAATGTGCATTGATATCATATTTTCCAATATTAACACACCTCCATTGAAATAATGCATTTTGTTTAGTTAAGTCTCTTAATAGGGCATTTACTGTGGCAAAATTAATAGATGTACCTGGAGCAGTAGCTGGTGGCTGGCTATGCCAAGAAAAGAGCGTAACATGTACTTTAGCTGATCTGGAGTAATTACCCCATCAGAGAAAATATGGCCAAAGAATTTGAGTTTTGTTTTGTGGAACTCACTCTTCTCTGCATTCAAATTGAGACCTGCATCAGAATGTATACGGCACACTTTTGTGTGACCCCAAATATTAATATAGCATCACTGTAATTGAAAGCATGCGTGACAGGATGTATTATATGGTGAATTACAGCTTGAAACAGTTCTTTAGCTGATGACACGCCAAAACGTAATCTCTTATATCTGAACAAACCAATATGGGTAGAAAATGTAATAATGTACCTGCAATCTTCTTCCATTTCCAACTGATGGTATCCTTTGTTCAGAGCAAGGCGAGAAAAAACGTTGGCACCATTCAGCTGGGTGATCATATCGGCAATGTGTGGGCCTGGATGTCGTTCTCTTTCAATTGCCTTGTTAGCTTGACGCATATCAACACAGATGCATACAGTTGATTCACTGTCTTTTTTAGACACTACCACTATGGGCAAAACCCATGGTGTCGGACCAGTAGATCACTCAATGAACATGCTTTCCTAATATCGCAAGTTATTTTTCAACAGCTGCCCATTAATGAAATGCAATTTGACGATGTTTCTGAGCAACAGGATGAATGTACTCATTAATATGCAGCTGCACTTTCATTGTCTTAAGTTTCCTAATCCATGGAAAAACAATGCAAACTGACTTACTATTTCATGACGAGCATTTATGTTGTAAATTACAGATATAAGTCCCATTTCAGTAGCATTACTGAAAATGAGTAAACAGGCATTTGATCAAGCACCTTGAAGTACGTGATTGGTGCCTATACTTTCATCTTTTTGTGCTTCATGGTTGCAACAGGTGAACCTTGACTTTTTGAAAGCATAGATGTAGCCCATGTATACATTTAAATCTTCAACGGTGTCAGACGGGGCACTGGAGATAGTTTGTTGTATTTCTCCTTAAACGTGATGTTTATCAACGCACCAATGTCTATGATAAAAGATATGGAACAGCTATTCACCTTTAGCGTGATTTTAGGACAGTGTCTAAATAAATGTTGTGACTGCAAATGTCGATCTTTCTTTGACTTACATTTTTTCTTGCATACATCCAAAGTGACATGCCCATGTTTCTCTTTAGTTAACATCGACATCGCACATCCATCTGCTTCCCTGTCGCTTGACAATGATCAACTTTGTTTAGTTTCTATTTGCCTCAACTGATATGGCCACTTGGCCTTGGGAGGGTGAGTAGAACATTGCTTCTGGAACGTTTGGCATCCATTTTGTTTTCTCGACGTGACACATTTAGTTTTCCCTTTGCTTTGCAGACCATTACAAAATGGCTCTCTTTCTTGCAGTCCTTGTATACTTGTCCAATGGCAGGACATTTACCTTCATGTGGAAAATAAAAGCCACATTTGAAGCATAGTTTCTTTTTCTTTGTAGACATCACTTTGTGGCCCTCGACATTGTGTCACTTCTTCCTTTTCATGTTCAGTGCTGACACACTCGAGGCACCACAGACTCCATGTCAGTAGCTTGTCGGTCTGCACGCTCTTTGGCTTTTGCAGCCATGAGTACTCGCTCCAGACCAAGCGTTTCTCTCAGCAATCATTGTCTGAATGAATCAGAAAGGCAACCATCTATGACTCTGAGATGTATGGCTTCTTCATCATGGATTTAATTGAACTTATAATGTTTGTTGAGAATATCAAGTCTTTTGACAAACTTGTCTATTGTTTCACCAGCTTTCTTCCTTTCTTGGCTGAAAATGTATCTTTCATAATCGATATTTGGCATTGGATTGAACTTGATATTTAAAATGTCTTTGATTTGACGGTATGAGACTTCATAAGCGTGTGGTATTTTCTTCATTACTTCCTTTATGCATTCACATGCAAGATTCCTGAGATATTAGTTGATCTTTTTGCTATCTGCTTCTTCCAATGCATTGATGAAGTCATTAAAGGTTTTGATTAAAAAAAAAAAGAAGTTACCATCCAGGCAGTCCATCTTGCGCCAATATTATGCTTTTTGGCAGTATTGAATGGAAGCTGTGGTTTCAGGAAAGCGGCAGCATTATACAGTTGTGGAACTTACTGACACTGAGAGTATGTGCTGTTCGGACAGCGGTTGGGGGGCACTACTTTTGAACCTGCTGGAAGTATTGGCTCAGTACTTGAACTCGGGTCATCAGGCCCACTCACCGGATGCACAGCATCTTCTTTCTTTTTTAGAGTAAGTACTTGTTTTGTACCTTGCATGTGTTTGTCGCCATTTTCAATCTTCTACATTGTACCTGGTTTCCACTGCCTTTAGCATTATCAATCAGTATGGCTTGTGGTTCTGCGTTGCGTTGTGACACAGTTCCTCTTTTACAGCCTCACCAGCAGGTTCCTGACGATAAAACACAAATTTCACTGTAAAGCGTTCGTCTTCTTTGAATACTTTGCACTGGCCAGAGTGGGGCTTTGACTCCACATATGCCAACTGACGTTCTTCACTTCTTCTGAGATAAGTGCGGCATGCACGAGCAGTTTGCTGGACCACTGCAAACTCTTGGCGAGAGTGAAACATGTCGCCTATCCCGTCTCCAGTTGTAGCATCCTCCTCAGCCTCAGAACATGTAAATGATTACGCCACACACAGAGCTTAAAATTACATGTCTTCATTTTTCAGCATGTTACCGTTAACGGAACACTTTACATCATGAATTCTATCAACCACACACAAGCACTTATGCCACTGATCTGTTGAAATATCAAATCCAATCCTTCTTGTTTTTGAATTTAGCTATGCGTCATCCATTTTACCTCTGACCTGCTTTCCAGCCCTGGCTCTATCCTTGATACCTCACCTGCACAAACATCTGTAAAGAATCTAGATTGGGGTATTGCAGGTGGTGTATAAATGCAGATTCAGCGCAAAAGAACAGCTGGCGTCTGCTCAGAGTATCCAGACAATGGTGAAGTCCTGAATAAAGTTTACACGGATAACATATCTTGTTGTGCAGCCTCAAGATGCGAAGATTGCTCAAAATACCAAGGCTGTCGATTCTCACCATTACCTCATTTGTGTGTTTTTTTCTCAAAGCTCTATTTACACCATGGGGCATCATCTGTTTGTGATCTTTTCCTATAAAAACCCATGTAATCATTGCTCGGTGTGCTTCCTCCTTGAGTATCCCTTGGTGCTTGTTGGACGAGGCCCCCGCTCATGAGTGTTAATAAATGATCTGATCTTTACATCACTCCAGTGTCGATTCCCCTTACTTGTTTGAACCCGTGGACCTAGGGTGACCCTGCACCAGTGTGTCTGGCAGAAGGCACACTTCCACATCTACGGAGTCCATCTGGAACTAAATGGGTCAAGTCATCTCCGCCTACCTGCTATCTTGTGGACACCTATTAAAGACCTAAGTAACCCCTACCAGATAAAAAACGTTAGAGCAGAAAACATAATTAATTGCCTCCTCATTAATGCTAGATCACTGGTCAAACACAGTTCTGAATGTGCCGACCTGATCCTAGAAAAGGAGGCTAAAATCGTATTTATCACTGAGACCTGGACTGATGCGGCCTCAGGGCCAGACCTAGTTATGGCCACTTCAACGGGATACTGCTGTCGGGTACAGGACAGACCCGGTCAAAGGGGAGGTGGGATAGCCATTATCTACCACGCCTCGATCCAAGGCACATTTCAGTCACTGAACTGCCAGTTAACGGAGGTACTAGGATTTAAACTTTCTATCTCTAACCATAACACTTTCCAAGGTTGCCTCTTATACAGACCTCCTGGTCCTAAAGCCTCATTTCTCGTAGAAATAGGTACTTACTTGGAAGAAGCCCTCTGCACCAAATCATTCACTATTCTTGGTGACTTTAACTTTCACCTAGAGGAAAACTCAGACCCTCAGACGGCAATTCTGGTAGACTCCATGCTGACGGCAGGACTAACTCAGATGGTGAGGGGTTCCACACATATAAAGGGACATACGCTAGATGGGATTTTTACAAATAACCCTGACCTGAAGTTTAGCCATGCGGAGCCTTTAGCATGGACAGATCATTCAGCAGTCCTTTTTAAAATTCAACCGTCTGAGTCAGTTAGAGCAAGGAAGGAAAGGAAACCTGCCAAGCTCTATATGCCATGGAGGGAATTGGATGGGAAAGCATTGGAGGAACGTCTAGCAGCCTCTACCTTTACCCCATCGGTTGATGTAAACGAAGCTACGGAGAGATACACCATCTGGATAAAAGATGCATGCACATCTCTAATTAAGCCCAAACTATCTCGTCCAACACGCACAATACCATCTGCCCCTTGGTTCACCTTGGAATTAAGAGATTACAAAGTATCTTACAAAAAACTCGAACGCCAATGGCGTACTGAATATTCACAGGCAGATAAACAAAAACTCAAATCAAGCCAAAAGATATACAAAGAAATGATCAAAAAAGCAAAAATTGAATATTTCTCTGCTAGAATTGAGGGAGCTAAAAACTCCTCCAAAGAACTTTTGCAGACGGTGACCACTTTGTCCACTCCAAATTCTGTCACTGTCCCTCCCAGTCTGGAGCTCTGCGAGACCCTCGCCAAGTACTTTTTAAATAAAGTGGAGCAAATCTTCGCAGCCCTTGAACCTCATGTGGGGCTCACTCTTACCGAGGGAGCACATACGACTACGCCAACAAATCCACATAGTTTGGAATTCAGGGAATTCGGGCCAGTTACAACAGAAGTAGTAAAGAAACTACTACTGAGAACCAAATCTGGCTCCCCCCGGGATCCCTGCCCAGTCTCAGTGGCTCATCTGGCAGCCGCCCCTATATCTGTCTTGCTAGCAGATTTGTTCAATAAAATGTTCAAAGAGGGAGCATATCCACTATGTTGGAAACAAGTTTCAATAGCTCCTCTGCTGAAAAAATCTAATCTAGACATTTATGACCCTAGTAGCTATCGACCCATATCTAGACTCCCTCTACCGGCCAAGCTTATTGAAAGGATCATGAACGTTCAGCTCTGTGACTTCCTCCGATCCTCTGGGGGCTTGGACCCTGCTCAACATGGGTTTAGGGAAGGTCACAGCGCCGAGTCCGCCCTCATTAAATCCACTGAGGAAATCAGGAAGGTGATGGATGCTGGAGGACGGGCAGTCCTGGTGCTCCTGGACCTATCCGCAGCCTTTGATACGGTCCACCATGACATTCTATTGGACCGTCTTGAGGGCTGCGGAATCCAAGGAGTCGCATTGACCATGCTGAAATCCTTTCTAGCAGACAGGATACAAGTGGTGGCCATGGGAGATTTTGAATCGAGCCCTTTTACCCTTCCAGGAGGGGTTCCTCAGGGCTCCTCCCTGAGCCCTACCCTATTTAATGTTTATGTTACCTCCCTCGCCCCGGTGATTCGTTCTTTTGGCTTCGAATTAACATCGTATGCAGATGATACTCAAATTGTGGTATCTCTGCTCCCAGGGCGAGAGGAAGGAATTGCGGCCAGATTCCAGGATTGCATGATGGCAGTAAGTTCATGGATGGCTAAGAACTGCCTTAAATTGAATTCCTCTAAAACTGAGGTTCTTCTCTTTGGAAATGTGACCAATCTCTGGACCCCTGACTGGTGGCCTCACGAAATGGGAGCCCTACCCATTCCAGCCACTACAGTAAAAAACCTGGGGGTAATTATTGACTCCCAACTCTCCTTTAAAGCACAGGCTAATGCCTTATCATCCTCCATTCACTGGATAATAAAAACTATTAGGAAAATCCTTCCTTTCCTCTCCAGTGATAGCAGGAAAACGGTGGTGACAGCACTTGTGCTGTCTCGCCTTGACTACTGCAATAGCATGTATCTGGAGGCCCAGCAGGGAGTTCTGAACAAATTGCAACCGCTACAAAATGCTGCTGCCCGACTGATTACTGGTCTACCTAAGTTTGCATCGGTAGCTCAGGAATGAAAAAATCTACACTGGCTTCCAATACGGAAACGTATCATGTTTAAGGCTCTTTGTATGGTATTCAAGGCAGTAAATGGAATAGGCCCATCCTTCCTTCAAGAACACCTCCAACTGTACAAACCAGGGCGACAACTAAGATCTGCTAATAAAAGCCTGGTCATGACTAACCGTATTAGGAAAGCCCGTTGGGGAGGCCGTAGCTTCTTCCACGGAGCATCTAACATCTGGAATGAATTGCCTCTCGCCCTAAAACAAAGCAGTGATCTCCTGGCCTTCAGGAAAAATATCAAAACATGGCTTTTTAACCTCCAGTAACTTTCTTTGCCTCTTGGAGATAATGTATCGTTTCAGCGCCAGGACACCGCCCGGCAACAGCGCGCTCAACAAATGGTAAAAATAAATAAATAAAAAATAAAATCTCTAACTCACAAGACACTACAGATGCTACTGAAAGAGGATAATGAAGATTACCGATTAGTAAGTGGGGCAATACACACAACTTCATATAAAGTTCTACAAACGGATGGCATTTTTCTCTGGGAAAGGTGGCAAACTTAGGGCCTGTCCTAGAATTACCAAGGTTCAAAGTTCACCATCTATCTCTAAAGAAAACTGTACTAACATTTGGATGAGTGCCAGGTGACTACTCTTTTGGTAGCCCTGCCAAGTACCAAGCATAAGGCGTTAGACTAACACATTTTAGTGCTGGTGTTCACATCACCGCACTAAAATGCAGTAATTGTGCCTAATTAGAGACCCCCAACCACCCTCAGGTGTGCTGTAACAAAAAAGGAGCTGCAGCAGCAAGCTCGCTGTGCTATGGAAAGCATACATGTGACTGTGCCAGAAAATTTATAAATACATGATAAACAGGGTGTTGCGCAGCCTTGTGAATCAATAATCACTACCACATTGGCGGCTACCACGTGTGTCTTTAGCAGCTCATCAACCTCATCTGAGTGCCTCATGTGGCCCTGGGGCAGCTCCTTGCTGTAATGCTTGTAATTCTTCACAATAGGAAACACCTAAACCCTGCACTCCTAAGAGGAAGCAAATGCACTGTTGCACCTGTAAATAAAACACGTAAAACAGCACTCCCAAAAGATGAGGCGATAAAAAAAGACCCAGCACTCTCTTAAGGTGAGGGAAGAAAACAAATTCAGGTCTGTGTCAAGGTCAAGGTCAAAGACAGAAGTTGGCCATGCTCCTGTATTTTATTTTTAATCAAATTTTTATTGAGTGCATAATAAGCATATATTCTGTAATGCTCTGTCACCCAGAGTCCATCACCATCATTATTACACAAAGAGTGGAGAGGTGTGGCTCACTGGTTAGAGGCGGCAGACCCGAGTGCAGAGAACGGCCCGGGACCAGGGTTCGATTCCCGACGCGGCAGGGTCTTGGACCAGGATCAGCGGACTGATAATTCTCGCATCGGTGCCTACTCCGACCAGGGAGCACACTCGGCAACTCTGGGCATTAGCTTGCCTCATCTCCACAACGGCCCCACACAAACGCCGGGGATGCCTGGTTTCACCTTGGAGACCCCCAGGAGGGACTATCTCACAGGGAAAGCCAGGACGGGTTCCCCAGCGGTCTATAGCGCTACGAGGCCTCCGGGTAGCAGTGCGCTTTACAAGACACAACAATTTACAAGACACAACAATTTACACAAAGCACAAATGCAGTCATTTTCTCTTTGTTGCAGTAAGGTGGACATGGGAGTATTATCCTTATCGGACCACGCTCCGGTTGAGGCTTCGTTCTGCCTGCCCCCTGCCACTCACCCCTCGAGGACTTGGCGCCTCCGGGATACTCTGCTACATAGGAAGGTGGTGGTAAACCGTATTGAAAAGGTGCTCCGTGACTATCTGGCTCACAATGATAACGCCGATACCACCCGGGCCACACAGTGGGCAGCATTGAAGGCTGTCCTCAGGGGGGAATTTTTGTCAATCTCCGCGGCTGAAAACAAAGAGCGAAGGGCCAAGAGGGATGAGCTTACTGATAGGGTTCGGGAGCTTGAGTTGATCCATCGTAGGACGGGGGCGCCAAGGATTTGGCGGCAGCTCAAAGAGGCAAGGAAGCTTCTGGCAGCCTTGGATATGGATCGGGCAGAATACGCGGCCCTCCGGCTGCGCCACGCCTTTTATACGGGGGGAGATCGTTGTGGTAAGCTGCTGGCCAATAGACTCCGGGTTGCACGGCAGAGCCAGATGGTAAAGGAAATCTCCGACCCCACGGGAAGTATGGAGACGGAGGATGCTTGTATCTCAGCCATGTTCCGAGGGTTCTACGAGAATCTCTACGCCGGTGACCCGCCGGACGTAACGGCCACGACCTCTTATTTGGATTCGGTCACCTTGCCGTCCTTGGAACCTCTACAGGCGGACCACCTAAATAGGGATATTGGAATAGAGGAGGTGGTGTAGGCCATTGCCAAACTCAAACATGGCAAAGTGCCGGGCCCGGACGGCTACTCCGCCCTTTTTTGTAAGACGTTTTGCTCATCGTTAGCTCCTATCCTCACTCGCCTTTTTAACTCTTTCGCCGAACCTGGAGCCATCCCGTCTGATCTCCTGAGGGCCTCCATTACGGTCATCCCTAAGCCAGGGAAGGATCTGAAATACTGTGAGTCCTATAGACCGATATCCCTCTTGAACGTAGATTTAAAACTCTATACCGGGATCCTGGCCAGTCGCCTGGCGCCCCACCTGCCCAGTCTAATTGACCCGGATCAGGCAGGCTTTGTCCCAGGGAGGCAGATGGTTGACAACACAAAGCGGGTGGTCCACCTGTTGGAGAAGGCTTCTCGGATTCCTGGAGAGAGAATGATGCTGGCGGTAGACGCGGAGAAGGCGTTCGACCGAGTACATTGGCCCTTCTTAGAACAGGTGTTGGTGAAGGCGGGCATTGGAGAGAGGTTCCGCTCCATGGTCCTCAACTGCTACAAAGAGCCAACAGCCGTGGTCCGTGTGAACGGATACACTTCCACGGCCTTCAACATTGAGAGAGGCACTAGGCAAGGTTGCCCACTCTCACCCTTGCTCTTTGCTTTATACATGGAGCCGTTTGCCCAACGGGTAAGGGTTAACCCGGCTGTGGAAGGGATACGGATGGGTGGCTTTACCCATGCGATCAGCCTCTACGCTGACGATGTCATCTTCACGTTGGCTACACCCCGGACAGCCTTGCCGGCTTGTATGGAGGAGCTGGCCGCATTCGGTGCAGTCTCAGGCTTTAAGATGAATGTGGGGAAGTCGGTGGCTTTGGATGTCTCCCTAGAACCGGCCACCAGGGCGTACCTACAGAACAGATTCCCCTTGCTTTGGTCCTCAGAGGCGATACCGTATCTGGGGATTCAGATAGCGCCCACGTTACCGGCTATGGTTTCGGCTAACTACTCGGCCTTGGGGGTAAAGATCAGAGAGGAACTGGGCCGCTGGAACCGCGGCATCCTCTCCTGGTTGGGTAGGATTGCTGCCATTAAAATGACGATTTTACCGCAGGTTCTCTATTTGTTCAGGGCTTTGCCGCTTCAGCCTCCGGCCGGGTGGATCCCGCAGCTGCAGTCAGATGTGGCACGCTTCATTTGGCAAGGGAAAAAGCCCAGGTTGCGCAGGGCCCTCTCCCTTTTGTCTCCTGAAGCAGGAGGTCTGGGCATTCCCGACTTCCGTAAATACTTTCAAGCGACGCAACTGCGGTATTTTGTAGAATGGTGCAGATGGGAGTCGGATAAGCATTGGCTTTTCCAGGACCAGGCGGTGGCGGGTCGGCCTCTGCAAGAGATACCGTTCTTGCACCGGTCCCATCGGCCTAAGAATCTCTACGCCTCCTTTATCACTAGGGTGCCTTTGCGGGTCTGGGACGCTACTTGCCTTAAGTATGACCTTACCTCGTTTCCATCGCCGCTCTCGCCATTGGTAGACAACCCGGCTTTTACTCCCGGAATGGAGAAGGTAGCTTTCACGCACTGGCGGCAAGCAGGGTGTAGAGCTTTATGTCATCTGTATGGCCCTGAGGGGGTCATCCCATTCACGCAGTTCCGTCAGGAATTCTCTCTCCCCGAGACCGAGAGGCACCGCTATATGCAGGCCCGACCTTAAGCTCTTCAGCCACAAGTGAGAGAAACGGCGGATAGACTTTTCTCACCGTGTAAGAGGTGGCTGTTGTCACATACGTCAGACTCGAATCTAATCACGGATTTATATAGGTTTTTGCAACTACCCTCAACACACTTTCACAACCCCGGGAGGGAGAGATGGGAGCGGGAACTCGGGAGAACATTGAGTCCCAAGGAGTGGGACCACATCTCCTATAGGGCGCGCCACTCGGCATATCATGTGGGCCTCACTGATACATTCACCAACATTTCCACCTATTGGTACTACACGCCTGAGCGGATCCACGAGTTCGACCACAGTAAGGCAGACACATGCTGGCGAGGGTGCGGACATCGGGGTACGCTTACGCACATTCTATGGGACTGCCCTCTTTTGGCCACTTACTGGAAGGAAGTGCTGGACGAAATAGACTCTCACTTTGGTATTGAGCTCCCGCGCTTCCCGGCATATACCCTATTAGGACTCCCAAATGACTTAATGTATCCCCTCAGGTCCAGAAGAGGTAGGCAGATCGCCATCGCCCTAGGCTCTGCGGTCCAGAATATTTTGATACACTGGCGCACTGTCACACCGCCCACCATCACAGGCTGGCTCCACAGATTGTGGCATGTGCTGGGTATGGGAAAACTGTCTCTCATGGTGGCTGGGGACATAGCACAATTTAACGAACTCTGGCAACCGTTTCATTCTTTACTGCTCACGGAGTTCAGAGAACTCACTTGTCCCAGATATCTCCGCCTCCTGCGGCTCACGAGCCCGCCGGCACCGGACCGGTGAATTGGTACGAGATCCCCTTTCCTTGTAACCTATGGCCTTGAAGTTCATATTAGATGACGATAGTGCACTGGACGACGGGTGGGGAGGGTGGTGGGGAGTTGGGCTGGGGTGATTGGGAGTTGGGGCGGGGGGGGTGTTTGTATTGAAATGTTGTGTCGCGCCAGGTCTATGCACTCTCTCTATTGCCATGCTGGATTACCATATGTGGCCTATGCCTGATAGCTTTCTGCAAACGTTGGGACTCTCTGGCTGACGTAGGTTGCTCCATGATGATGTGTATTTGTCTTGGTGTGTCATGATGAATAAAATACTTTAAACATAAAATGAACAACTTGGTGCAAGACCTTGGAGGTGGATTGAATCAAGGTGAGGTGCATGGTTTCCAGGCGATTTACCTGGTAGCTTTTTTTCATGTGGATGAAGTAATGTCATTGGTACAGCGCGCTATGCCACCGTAAGGGGACCTATTGGACAAACTTGTATTAAGAGCTGAATGTAGGTTGCAGTACTGTTAAAAAGCTGGCGCTCGTAGTTGCGGTACATTTTGAGAGCTGTGGGTGACTACACTCTAATTCTATGTCAGAACCGGAGGCTCCAATTATACTTTCTCGTTTCTTTACTACTAGACAGCAGCCACTGAAAGAAAAGTTTTCATAATCACTACATTAGCCATGAGTACCCATGAGTCACCTGATCAACCATAGAGTATATCCATATATGAACACACACAACAGTTACAGAGTCCTCTTTTTTACTGCTCCGCAGCCAGTTAAGTGCTCTTCCATTATTTCTCTAATGTGCATGATTGCGAACGTTACTTGTTATGCTAATGTGCTTACATAGTCTTGATCGGCTCTACCTTTGTGTGAGTAGAATGGGCCTTGTGATTGGAAACCCAGCAGCGTTTACGCGCGACCAGAGCTGAGCTCTTCAACCTGGTCACCAGACGTTGTTTTTCCCCGCTCTCGGAGCTTTTGGATTGTGGCGCGACGATCGTGCGATCTGGGAGTTCTCTGCCTCCCAACAGGGTGCTGCCGCCCGTGTCTCTTCTTGGTGGAGAGAGGTGCGAGGATGCTCGTCTAGTCAGACATTCAGTCCTCTGTCTAACGACACGGGTGGCCCATGCTGCGTATGCGGGGCGGCCATTTTATAGCCCTGTCAGTGCTTCTCAAATTCAAATGAACGTGGGAGCAGTGTTTTGAGCTCCTGTGCACTGTTCCTCGTGTCTGCTCCCTGTGACGCACTGTGTGCTTAATCTTCAGGGCTGTATAATTACCTGTATAGGCTCTGCCTAGAGTGGTCTGTGGCAAGCCCGCTCTCCACCTCATAACCTGATTACAGTTACTTGGCTTGCCTCTGGTGATCCCACTCCCCCTGGATATTGCTATTGAGCTGGGATTTACCCCCTTGATCTGACTGTGTGACATTCCTGTTATAAATAAACAGTCACACAGTGCATCCGCAGCAAGGAAGATTACTTTTTTGATGAGGAGTACTTTGATGAGGAACCCTTAGGGTCCCTGGAGCAGGAGTTGGTCAATGCGCTAGCTGCAGGGGTGCAACACTCCATGAATAAGGCCCTCGTGCGGGCTATAGAGCCTTTGAAATGCCACCTCTGTGGCTATGCCCAGCAGCAAGGCTGGCTCCCTGCCTCTAGCATGTGACTCAAGGCCAGTGTGCCCGGTCCCAAAAACCCTCACGTGGCGGATTTCGCCAAATTGGCCAAGACCATGTCTAATGAACATGACTACACCACCCCTCTTCTAGAGGCAGGACCGGCTGAATCACTGTACGAGGACGAGGAGGATTCATCCTCAGGTCATACGACCAAGAAGAAGCCCCGAGACAGAGCAAACGCTCAAAGAAGGAGCGGCATTTGAAACATCCTTCGCAGCCCAAATTGCTCACGTTCGAACCAGCAGAGATAGTGCACCAAAAATCTACTGCCTGGCGGCACCCTCAAGAGATAACGGACTACGTTCAATCCCACCTCAGACAAGCATCTGATAAAGACATGAGAGCGCGGTTGAGGTCGGAGTGTCCGGGCAAGGTGGTTGAGACACCAGAGGTGGATCCCACTATGGTGACATACTTTAGAAAGTATTCTAAGGACACCAAAAAGGGCATAGATAGGGCATTGAGAACATGCCAGGATAAGCGCCTATGTTTTTATATATCAATGGGGATACCCAATAGGCATGTAGACCTGGGTTAGACATATAGTACAGTAAAAAAGTGGTCAAGTAGCACTAATTGCTCAAAACAAAAAATTTAACAAATCAAATCCAACACATTCAGCTGCGAACCCGGTGGCAGAGGGTTCTAGGCCAGTTGCGTGTGTGTTGGTTGCGGTCCTTAGCCTCTAGCTGCACATTACTTTTAAAACTGTTCTGTATTTTTTAATCTGTGTACCTGCTTGGCCCCCGCTCCCCTAGCCCCGGTCCGACGCAGCTTGGTGCCGATTGATCGGAGGGCTGACGGGGTTTGCTGGGCGCCATCTTGGGAGCCGTCTCCCGGGGCAGCGCTCTAGTTTTCCTGCGCCTCTGACCTCAAAAGTCCCTCCTTATGCGCGCGCACAGCGGAAGCTGCGAACCCGGTGGCAGAGGGTTCTAGGCCAGTTGCATGTGTGTTGGGTGCGGTGCTTAGCCTCTAGCTGCACATTACTTTTAAAACTGTTCTGTATTTTTTATTCTGTGTACCTGCTTGGCCCCCTCTCCCCTAGCCCCGGTCTGACGCGGCTTGGTGCCGATTGATCGTAGGGCTGACGGGGTTTGCTGGGCGCCATCTTGGGAGCTGTCTCCCGGGGCAGCGCTCTAGTTTTCCTGCGCCTCTGACCTCAAAAGCCCCCCCTTATGCGCACGCGCAGCGGAAGCTGCGAACCCGGTGGCAGAGGGTTCTAGGCCAGTTGCGTGTGTGTTGGGTGCGGTGCTTAGCCTCTAGCTGCACATTACTTTTAAAACTGTTCTGTATTTTTTATTCTGTGTACCTGCTTGGCCCCCGCTCCCCTAGCCCCGGTCCGACGCGGGTTGGTGCCGATTGATCGGAGGGCTGACGGGGTTTGCTGGGCGTCATCTTGGGACCCGTCTCCCGGGGCAGCGCTCTAGTTTTCCTGCACCTCTGACCTCAAAAGCCCCCCCTTATGCGCACACGCAGCGGAAGCTGCGAACCCGGTGGCAGAGGGTTCTAGGCCAGTTGCGTGTGTGTTGGGTGCGGTGCTTAGCCTCTAGCTGCACATTACTTTTAAAACTGTTCTGTATTTTTTATTCTATGTACCGGCTTGGCCCCCGCTCCCCTAGCCCCGGTCCGACGCGGCTTGGTGCCGATTGATCGGAAGGCTGACGGGGTTTGCTGGGCGCCATCTTGGGAGCCGTCTCCCGGGGCAGCGCTCTAGTTTTCCTGCGCCTCTGACCTCAAAAGCCCCCCCTTATGCGCCCGCGCAGCGGGCGCGCCGGCAGCGCGCCAAAGGCAAGCCATCTGCGCCCGTCCGCGGCCGATCGGGGCTAGGGGCCACGCACTATGCCCATTTTATTTCTTATTCTGCTGCCCAACTCCGGTCTTATCAGGCTCCCTGGGCACTTTACCCAGCTGCCCTCTCACGGGTCCTTGAACTCGGTCTGACCCGGAGAACCTCCCCATATTCTTTCCCTGCTTCCCTCCCTTCCCCTGCCCCTTCTTCTCCTGGCCCCCCTACAAACATTTCCTCGACTAACCTTACACCTTCTACCCTGGTATACTTTCTGAATCCAAGGTCAGCAGTCAAGCATCAGCTCGAATTATTTAACTTATTGGAGTCACATAATCCACACCTTCTGTTTCTGACAGAAACGTGGCTTCGCCCTGACTCACTCCCTAATATCCTGGCAATGCTTCCCCCTCCTACTTCATTCTCCGAGCAGATCGACCTGAGGGGAAGACGGGGGGTGGAGTTGCCTTGATTGCTCGTAACAACCTTCACTTTCAAGTACTCCCTTTCCCCCCCATACCTACGGTTGATTATTTAGTTGTGCGCACTATTTCCTTTCAAACCCCTATCATATGTGTGTTAATTTACCGCCCACCACAATCCTGTCCACATTTTATTTCAGCTATTCAAGATCTACTTGCTACTCTAGTAGTCAATAATGCTTCTGTATTTGTCCTAGGGGATTTTAATTTCTGGCCCAATGACCCAGCGGAAGACGCTACGTCTAGGGACTTTACCCAGCTTCTCCTCAGCCTTAATTTTGTTTCTCAGGTCCATACTCCCACTCACTCCCGAGGTAAAATTCTAGACCAAATTTGGACCCTCAATGTCCCAGTCACTACTCCTATAGTGGCGCCATGTGTGTGGTCTGACCACTCCTTGTTTTCCTTCCTTCTGGACCTAAGCCCTGTTAAATGCACTTTTCACCCTAAAGATATCTGGGCCAGGAATTGGAGTAGCGTAGATGTCCCTTCCCTGTGCGCCTCTCTGTTAGCCACCTGTCCTGACCTAGAAGGTTCCACTCTGCCATCCCAAATAACCATCTTAGACGACTGGCTCTCGAAGGCCAGTGATCAGGTGGCTCCTATGAAGCGTGTCACCATTAGAAGGGCCCACCTGGCCAATAAATGGTTCACCCCTGACCTTAAAGGAAAAAAACTTGAAGCACGCCGAGCAGAACGAGCTTGGCGGCTGGCCTACTGTCCCACTCTTAAAACTCGTTATACTTCCATTCTTAACGAATACAAAAGAGCCATTCTTGCCGCCAAGACCGAATATTTCTCGGGCAGGATTTTTGCAGCTGAGAATCAGCCAAAAGAAATCTTTGCCACAGTTCAAGAGTTGGCGTCTTCTGATAGGACATCTTCTAAGACCCCTCCGTCTCAATCTTTTTGCAACCTACTCAATGATTTTTTCATTGAGATAGTCGCATTAATTAAGGCCAACATACCCCCTCCTTCCCCTACCTTCCGTGACTTTCTGCCGCCACTTAATGAGTCCAGCTTGACTCACATACCCCCATTGACCAAAGAAATTTTTCTCTCTCTGTTAGCCCGGGTCAAGTCTGGTTCCCCTGTTGACCCCTGTCCGGCCCACGTGTTACGTACGGCCTTCTCAAACTGCTACATGCCCCCCCTTACTCTTCTTAGCGACTCACTCAGGCGGGGCATTGTCCCCGCCACTTATAAAGCAGCTACTATCATACCTATTTTAAAAAAGCCTGGAGCCGACCCCTCTTCCCCTCTAAACTATCGGCCCATTTCCCTCCTTCCTTTATTGGGCAAGGTCCTTGAGTCCTATGTCACCAAGGAACTCAGTTCCTTTGTCGAAGATAGTGTTTACCTTGCACCATGTCAGGCGGGCTTCCGATCTCGACATTCCACAGAGAAAGTTGTCGTGTCAGTTATAGACGAACTAAGAGAAGGGCTGGATTCCAATACCCCTCAGGCCCTCATCCTTTTGGATCTGTCCGCCGCTTTTGACACGGTTGATCATTCCATCCTTCTTTCCCGTGTCAGGGCGGCGGGCACAGGGGGCCTGATGCTGGTTTGGCTCAGCTCTTTCTTGAGCGAGCGCACTCAAGCTGTCCGCCTGGCTGATTTCACTGCTTCTCCACACAAGGTCCAGTGTGGTGTCCCCCAGGGATCCTCCCTTTCCCCTTTATTATTTAACCTGTACATTTTCCCCCTCATTTCTGCACTTCAGGAGATGAAGGTCACGGTGTACAATTACGCCAATGACCTCCAGCTCATCTTTAATCTTTCTCACTCCCCTACTTCTGTCCACAATTTTCAATTCATAATGCTGTTTATCAGGGACTGGATGAATACCAACCTTTTAAAACTAAACCCGGATAAGACCGAGTTGGTTCTTACCGGGGAAAGTCGCAGTCCCTGGTCTCCTTCCTTTTGGCCACCCTCCTTAGGTTCCCCACCTTTGCCGTCACTCTCTGCCAAAACACTGGGGATCACGGTTGATCAACACCTCACTCTTCACACCCAGATAAGTTCGGTAGTTTCTTCCTCTTTCTTTGCCCTTCGTACTGTACGCAAAATTTCGGATTTTTTTCCCCCCCGGCACTAAAACTGATCCTAATGGCGATGGTTTTATCGAGATTGGATTACGGGAACATTGTGTACAACGGTGTCCCCGCCAACGCCCTTCGACGCCTCCAGTTGGTGCAAAATCAGGCGGCTCGCCTGATTCTTGGGTTGCCCAAATTTTCCCACATCACTCCCACACTTAAATCTCTCCACTGGTTACCCATTAAAGAACGGTCTCTTTTCAAATTGGGCTATACAACATTCCAGGCCTTAGCCGGCTCTGCTACTGCATTTATTTCCTCTGCCCTTACTGTCTATCGTCCCAGCAGAGAGCTACGCTCCTCCACCAAGCTTCTCCTCTCGGTACCCCGCTTTAAGAAAAGCAGGTCAGGAGGCTTGAAATTTTCTGTACTTGCCCCCACTTTTTGGAATGCACTCCCCATTTCTGTTAGATCTGCCCCTTCCTACATCGAGTTCCGAAAGATCCTCAAAACTCATCTCTTTCACCAAGCCTTCCCATCCTAAATCCTATGTCCTTCCCCGGAAATCTCAGCTACCTACTAGCGCCAAGAAACCGCATGGTATAAGTGCACTCTATAAATTTTTTTAAATTCAAATTCACAAAACCAAATTCTTGGATATCACATTTGAAAGATAATGCAATTTATTTGAATTATCATAATGATTCACAAACGTGATAACACCGTTGCTTTCTCATTGCAATTGCAACCAAAAAACGTTTGCAAAATTTGGTTAGCAGGTTGGGTGAGAAGGGGATGGAGTGTGGAAGTGATTATGGGGAAAAAGTGGGGGTGGACAAGGACAGGGTAGTGTGACATATATACATCATCATCATATGTTGGTGCTGATCTGGCCTTTCTAAAAAAAAGGTCAATTGTTCCATAGCAAACACATAGTATTATATGAACACAGCTGCATTCATTTCAGTTGTCCTGGCTTGTGTGTAGGTTGTAGTCGAAGTTTCGACACCTTTGGGTATGCTAGGTAGATTCAACCTTAGAATGGGGTCTTCATCAGGACTAGTGGAAAGTGGAGCACCTAAAACTCGTGTTAAGTTAAGATTAGGGTCACGGGAAAAGTGAATGCTTTAAAAAAGGGGGTAGGAAAGTTACCTAGTTGAAGATTCGATTTTCGTTGAAAATAGATGAACAAAGTGAGGTGGGGCTCTGCCAAGCTCCTAAAGACAGAGAAGAGAACCAAGTAACCCTTACTTATAAAGAATGGAAGCGCGGCCCTCAGTGCATGTACAGTATAAGTGGAAGAATTGCAGGTCGACCGATCTCTGCCAATGCCTGAATCAATCTAAAGGGACGTGAAAACGAGTTGATCAGAAGGAAGTATTTAGCTGGGTATGGAAAACAACTATTATAGATGAACCCTTCTTAAAGGGGTGCTTATGTCTGAAGTGCATCGCTCATGGAACAAAGGCCGTGCACACTGAGCCCCATAGATGGAAAAGCATCCGCACCTGGGTGGTGCGGGCGTGATCTGGGAGGATGGCTGAATGTGCCAACAAAAAACCCCGGGTGAGTGTGGGGTTAACGGTCGCCCCGTGAGAGGAGAGCCATAATAGATAACTTCGGCAGCCACCCAGTAGCTTTGCAAATAGATGCATTTACCCCGCTATTAAAATGTCGGCCGGCCCGCTTATTTGGTCACAGGAATTGTTCTAAAACAATATGAGGTCTAAAACTGGGTCTCGAGTCATCATAAGCATACTCGCGAGTGGGAAGAGAAATGTGATGTTAATCAAAACTAAGACAATTCGGCAGCCGTCGATTATTAAACACTGTATTAAAAGTTAAAACTATGATGCTGAACAAGTCCGTCAGAACGTCCAGAGACTCTGAATCATCGTAAAACCTTCCTCACACACGGAGTCATCTGGTGGATACTCAGCGTTGTAGTTGAAGGTAACTGACTAGTGCGCAAGTATAAGGATGCTATCATTAAACGCTACTGGCAGTGCGAAAGACAAAAGGGCCCTCACACCAAATCTCAACTGGAAAAATGAATCGCTCGGCTCCGTGGAAATAGCAAGAGTGAGCTCGTGGTTGGCAGTGTGATTATATAAGGTCAGCGAGGACGTACACGTTAAGATACTGGTCAGGCAGCAGCGTGAACTACGGACATAGTAACGCATGTCTGAAGTCATGTAAAAGGGAAATTACAGCAAGGATGCATGAACTGTCGTGGCATAAAGATGTTAAACAACCTCTGGGGTATATCGCGTATCTGCTCCTGTGTTTAGTAAAAAACCCTGGTGATGCTGTCTTAAGTGTATCATATGTCTGCGCATAAATTAAGACATTCAACACCCTCAAAGTTGTGTGTCAAAGGGCACTAAAATGAATGGGGGGACTGTCATTATGATATGTAGAATATAACAATATATCAACAGAACATTCGTTAAATTAGGACAATGAACGGTATGCTGCGCACCGATACATACATGCATATGGCGACTTTCCAGGAAGAAACATTCTTTGTGTGACTCCTCACATTATCACAGTAAATAACCTGATTACATGATTAGGTATGCCTAGTGTTCAACCACTGCATAGCACATTGTAACGCATTATAAGGTATGTTATTCAGGGATACATTCATGTATAGTTCGAATGGGGGATTTTGCTGAAAAAACATTCAATAGGAAATAAACAAATCACCACAGTAAATAACATAACACCATGAGTTGATACCCTTAATGTTCGACCGCTAACTAGGATCATATGTACTACAAGTACCCCATTCGGTTTCGCCATGACAAGGATAGACATTTGGGCATTGGTGCTGTCAAGTTCATTAAGTCCATTCTTCACACTGCCCATTTTATGCATCCATTTGCACTCTCTTACGTTTAGGATAGAGTTAATGTCCCCACCCCTGCTTCCTGTGGTTACTTTCTCTAGGACTACACATCTTAATGACTCAGGTTTGTGATGTTTCATGGTGAAGTGCTCCACCAGAGGCGCACCTACTGTTCTACATCTAATTCTGCTGCAATGCTGTAGTACTCTTGTTTGTTTTGACCTTCTGTCTCATCTGCCCCACGTATATTTGTTCACATGGGCAGAGAATGCCATAAATAACATCCGACGTATTGCAGTTGGAATGCACCTTGAGGTCAATGGTATGCTGTTTGTAGCAGAATTGTCTGGTTTCGATAGCCATTTTACATGCCTTGCATTTTGTACATTTGAAGTGTCCACTATCTCTGGAAGATTCCAACGCGTTTGGATCGTGGTTTGCGAGGGTGTGTCGAGCAGGGAGTGGACCACATGGGCTCTGACGCTTTTTGCTTTTTTTAAAGAATGAAGAGGAGGGTCTGGGATTTCAAGATCATCCGCGATGAGGCCCCAATGTCCATTGATGATCTTCTTTATTTGGTTACTTTTAGTGCTGAAGGTTGTCACACATATCATCCTTGACATTTCCGTTGGGCGTTGTCTCGGTGTCAGGAGTGCATCGCGGTCATAGTACCAGGCTCTTTTATGCGCTCTCTTTACCAGCCTCTTAGGGTCTCCTCGTTCTATAAGACGATTGATCAGGTCGTCTGATTCTTGAAAGAAGTTTTCTTTGCGGGAACAATTTCTGAAAAAGCAGAGAAATTGTCCGAATGGTAGATTGTTCTGGAGTCCTCTCGTGTGGTGGCTATAGTACCTTAGCAGTGTATTCCTCTCAGCAGGTTTTCTGCACAGTGTGGTGTAGAGGTATGCATCATCCAGTTTTATAGTGATGTCAAGAAAATCCATTGTATTCTTATGCCATATAATGGTAAATTTGATGTGCTCTGATCTTAGAGTTAGCCATTTGAAAAATGCCTGTAGGTCTGTGTCGTTGCCTGTCCATATCAATAGAACGTCGTCCATATATCGCGGCCACAGTGTCACATTGTTTTTATAGGGATTGGATTGGTGAAAGATGAAATTCTCTTTAAATTGATCCATGTACAGGATCGCTAGATCCGGAGCGAAGGCTGCTCCCATTGCCACACCATTTGTCTGCAAAAAGAACGCGTTCTGGAATAGAAAGAAATTCTTCTTCATGGCCACCTCCAAGAGTTGCACAATAAACTCTGTAGGGACGTAGGCAGGTTGTGATCTTCTGTCTAACACTGTAACCATGCATTCTAGTGCTCCAAGACATGGCTGTACCTCTGACAAAGATCCTGGAGTTAGGCTTTAAAGCAAAAGAGTCAGCCATGGCTATTGACCGTGAAGAACTGATTGGCAAGGCTCAATGGGCTATATGCCAACTCGGCAGCGTGAATTGCGCCATGTTGAGCGAAAGGCGACACTCCAATCTTTTTAAATTGTCCCAAAACTGGCAGAGCTTTCCATTTCAGAGCTCAGCCCCATGGCTCAGGGCCTTCTTTTTGGCCACTTGTTTCTCAAAGAACTTACCAAGTTCGTGGCTACCTCTCAAGGCACAGGGGTCCCTAAGACGTGCCTTCTGTCCGTTTTTTGGCAGGGCCGGATGGTATCGGGGAAGATTGTCCGGCCATGGCTACAATTAGGGTGCCCCTCGTGGCCAGTACCACCAACAACGCGGAGGCTACCAAGACCCCAACAATGGCCCCTCCTTCTACCTGACTAGACAGTCCAGAAACCGCTTTAAGAAAGCCAGATATGGAGGAAATCAGGGTGGAAACCAAGACACCGGAACCACAGGTGAGACTGATTTTGGGTTCAAAGGTGAGGTTGGGGGCAGGATCCAGCTTTTTCTGCAAGAATGGCAGGCAATCTCTCAGGATGCTTGGATCTTGGAGACGGTGCATGGATACAAGTAAGAACTCTACAGTTTACCCTCCCAGACGACCTACCCCCCTCACATGAGTTTTTCCCAACAAGATCAAGTCTTCATTTCTGCCGAAATACAATCTCTTGTAGAGAAGGGAGCCATAGTCTCCACAGATCCTCACCCCAGGGGGTTCATCAGCAGCATCTTCTTAGTCAAGTAGAAAGGAGGTGGATCCAGATTAGTTTTAAATCTCAAGGAGTTTAATGGTTGGGTGGTCTATCAGTACTTCAAGATGGAGGGGATCCATCTTCTTGGCGACCATCTCCAAGAAGGAGACTGGATGGCCCATTTGGACCTGAAGGACGCATATCTGTCCGTTCCAATTTTCGTGCCACATCAGCGTTTTCTGCAGTACTGCTGGGAAGGAGTTTGCTTCGAGTACAAACTTCTTCCCTTCAGTCTCTCGTCGGCACCTTGGTGCTTCACGAAGCTCCTTCGACTGGCGGTAGAATTCTTGAGGGCCCAAGTGTTACAGTTCATCATCTATTTGGATGACATAATAATCATGGCACGCTGTCCACAACTGGTGGTAACCCATCTAAGTTTGGCGATCAAGCTCCTACAAAGCTTAGGGTTCATTGTGAAATCTAAGAAATCGGTCCTGACACTGATACAGTCAATAGAATTTCTGGGGTTTCAGATCGATTCTCGTCTGTGTCAGCTACTCCTCCCAGCAGAGAAGGTCAGGTCAATCAGAAGAAACTTGAGATTGATCCTAAAAAAGCAGATTGTATCATTGAGCTCAGTAGCCCAGGTGGTGGGGCTGCTGGCCTCTTCGATACAAGCAATCTTTCCTGGCCCCCTCCACTACCGAGCGCTTCAGAGATTAAAGATTGAGCATCTCTGGAAAGGCCTCAGATACGCAGATCATATTCTCCTCTCAGAGGAGGCGAGGGTGGAGATGTTGTGGTGGCTAGACCACATGGAGGCTTGGAACTGCAGAGCCATTTTTGGCTCAGCAACAGATGTAGTGATTGAGTCGGATGCCAGCCGTTGGGGTTGGGGAACCTGTTGTGGACAGATCTACATGGGGGGTCGTTGGTCCCGAGATGAACTAGCCTTACACATAAACTGCCTGGAACTCCTAGCGGGATTATTTGCAATCCACAGTCTCTCCCCACGGAAGACGGACTGTTGTATCTTGCTCCGCATGGACAATGTGTCGGCAGTATCATACGTGAACAAACTGGGAGGGAAGAGGTCCCACGTGTTAGCAGAGATCGCCAAGGATTTTTGTCACTTCTGTCTAGAACACCGGATTTCGGTTGTGGCGGAATATCTTCCAGGCTGTAACAACACAGTAGCAGATTAGGATTCCCAATATCTACAGGACTTCAGCTAATGGAGACTCCATTCTTTGATTTTCTGGACACTGAATCTCCATTGGGGACCCTGATATCTAGACCTGTTTGTGTCACGTCTCAACAGACGAGTTCCAGCATTTTACAGTTGGTGTCCAGACCCAGAGGCACAGGCCACGGAAGATTTTCTCAAGATTTGTTCGACCACATTGTGTTATGCGTTTCCTCCCTTCATGATGATCCCCAGAGTATTGGCACAAACACGCCGTCAAGGAGCGAAATTGATTATGGTCAATCCTCTATGGAGAGCACAATCATGGTTCCCGGTATTTCTGGAAATGTCAGACTAGTTTTGAATCTCAAGGAGTTCAATGGTTGGGTGGTCTATCGGCACTTCAAGATCAAGGGGATCCATCTTCTTCGCGACCTTCTCCAAGAAGGAGACTGGATGGCCCATTTGGACCTGAAGGACGCATATCTGTCCGTTCCCATTTTCGTGCCACATCGGTGTTTTCTGCAGTTCTGCTGGGAAGGAGTTTGCTTCGAGTACAAAGTTCTTCCCTTCAGTCTCTCGTCGGCACCTTGGTGCTTTATGAAACTTCTTCGACCGGTGGTAGAATTCTTGAGGGCCCAAGTGTTACGGTTCATCATCTATTTGGACGACATAATAATAATGGCACACTGTCCACAACTGGTGGTAACCCATCTAGATTTGGCGATCAAGCTCCTATAAAGCTTAGGGTTCATTGTGAACTCTCAGAAATCTGTCCTAACACTGAGACAGTCCATAGAATTTCTGGTGTTTCAGATCGATGCTCGTCTGTGCATGCTACTCCTCCAAGCACAGAAGGTCAGGTCGAGCAGGAAAAAATTGAGATTGATCCTGAACAAGCAGATTGTATTATTGAGGTCAGTAGCCTGGGTGGTGGGGCTGCTGGCCTCTTCGATACAAGCAATCTTTCCTGCCCCCCTCCACTACCGAGCGCTCCGGAAAGGCCTCACTTATGCAGATCAGATTCTCCTCTCAGAGGAGGCGAGGGTGGAGATGTTGTGGTGGCTGGACCACATGGAGGCTTGGAACGGCAGAGACATTTTTGGCTCAGTGACAGAGGTAGTGATTGAGTCGGATGCCAGCAGTTGAGGTTGGGGAACCTGCTGCTTACAGTTCTCCAGGGGGGTCGTTGGTACTGAGATGAACTAGCCTCACACATAAACTGCCTGGAACTCCTAGCTGGATCATTTGCGATCCGCAGTCTCTCCACACGGAAGATGGGCTGTTGTATCTTGCTCCGCATGGACAATGTGTCGGCAGTAAGATATGTGAACAAACTGGGAAGGATGAGGTCCCACGTGTTAGCGGAGATCGCCAAGGATTTTTGGCACTTCAGTCTACAACACCAGATTTCGGTTGAGGCGGAATATCTTCCGGGCTCCAACAACACAGTAGCGGATTGGGATTCCCAATATCTACAGGACTTCAGCTAATGGAGACTCCATTCTTTGATTTTCCGGGGACTGAATCTCCATTGGGGACCCTGCTATCTAGACCTGTTTGTGTCACGTCTCAACAGACAAGTTTCAGCATTTTACAGTGGGCGTCCAAACCCAGAGGCACAGTCCATGGACGATTTTCTCCAGATTTGGCCAACCACACTGTGTTACGCGTTTCCTCCCTTCATGATGATCCCCAGAGTATTGGCACAGACACGCCGTCAAGGGGCGAAATTGATTTTGGTCACTCCTCTATGGAGAGCACCCGCATGGTACCCGGTACTTCTGGAAATGTTGTGCGCTCCCCCGATCCTTCTTCCACATCGGTGGAATCTGTTCCTTGACCTTCGGGGATAGAGTTGGGTTAGCACTATGATGCTAGCTCTAAGGAAACTTATAGGGCAGTGGTTAGAGATTATCACCACGACATCACAGCTGGCAAAAAGTCCTATCTGGCCAGAAGGATGAAGATGCTTCCAGCTCCTGTAAGGAAATTTTCAGGATAGTCAAGGACTTTATTTCCCCTCCTTGGTGCACTCCCAGATCCACGCATTCGGAGTCATGGATCTCCGAATTCGCTGACTTTTTTGCCAGCAAAATTCGGACCATCCAAGCCTCCCTTAGAACTGCAGGCACGTCTACTACTCTGAATTTGCGGTCCCCCTGCCCCTGCCTGATATCCTGGGCCCTGCCCTCTGGAACTTCCCATCTCTGACCATACAGGCCTCTTTGGATCTCCTTTCCAAACTAAAATCTGGTTCCCCGTTAGACCCTTGTCCTGCTAAATTCCTTGCGCAAATGGCCCCTACTCTCAACCATCTTATTAACCTGATACTTAACCTTTCTCTTATTATGGGTGAGGTCCCCCAGCCGTGGAAACAGGCTCTAATCTTGCCACTTCTAACAAAAACCCACCTAGACCCTAAATCCCATGCCAACTATAGACCCATCACCCTCCTGCCTGCGCTTGCGAAAGTGGTTGAGAAACATGTCCATACCACCCTGACGCACTTTCTTGAGACGAACGACATACTCCATCAGTCGCAGTCCGGTTTCCGCTCCAATCTGAGCATGGAAACAGCTTTGCTCGAGGTCACCGAGGCTGTCAAGGAAACCTTGGACAGAGGAGGCAAAGCCATGTTGGTTATGCTTGATCTCTCTGCGGCTTTCGACACCGTCCCCCATGACCCTCTCCTTTCAAGACTCTGGGAGATTGGTCTGAGGGGGACGGTGTTCCGATGGTTTAGGTAGTTTCTCTCAAATCGCCAGCAAACGGTCTGGGCCCCCCCTTTCTCTGCCGCAATGCCGCCTTTGGAGGTCGGAGTTCCGCAGGGCTCAATTTTGAGCCCTTCACTCTTTAACATCTATATGACCCCTCTGGCGGAGGATTTTGGGGCCCAGATCGTGTCGTACGCGGACGATACCCAACTTCTGTTCACGTGCGACAAGGGCTCCGATTTTGATGGGGCGTCCAGTGTTTGGGGCAGTGTTTGACAGGTTAACAGGTTTGGTCAGAACAGCCTCAAGTGCAACTCCGACAAGTCCGAAGTGCTCTTCTTCGGCAGCCCTGCGGACCCCAGGTGGAAGGAATGGTGGCCCACTGCCATGTTCCCTCCTGCCAGCGATTCGGGGGCTGCTAAAAATCTGGGTATTCAGATTGATAACAGCCTCTCCTTCAAAGCCCAGGTGGCTGGTCTGGCCGGCAAATGTTTTACGATCTTAAAGATGCTAAGGAAGTTTCTGCCGCTCTTATCTCTAGAGCATAGAAAGGTCACGGTACAGGCCCTGATAGGCTCTCGCCTGGACTATTCCAACGTCCTGTACCTAGGCCTTCCGGACTTCCTTCTTGCGCGTCTCCAGGTTGTTCCAAACTCAGCGGCCCGGGCCATCTTTGGCCTCACTAGGAGAGCCAGGGCCAGCAACCTTCTCAGGACTCTTCACTGGCTGCCTATTAGGAAGCATATCACTTTTAAGGCCTTGACCATTGCCTTCAAAGCCCTTCATGGTACAGGTGCCTTTTATCTCCGGAAACTGATTAGTTTCTATCTGCCTTCTAGATCTTTGCGATCCTCTACCCAGGCCATGGCGGTCACCCCGGTGATCCGACGTGCGCGCTGCGGGGGGCGTTCTTTTAAACATTTCGCCCCTCGGTTGTGGAATGCTCTCCTCTGTCACTCAGATCCAACACCAACCTGCTGGCATTCAGGAAGGATCTGAAGACCCTGCTTTTCACCCAGTAATTCATCCCATTTTGCCTTCCACTCTGGGTCCGTGACAATCTTAAGCGCCAGGACACTCTTCGGAGTAGCTGTGCGCTATAAAAGTACCCTATTAACATAACATAACATAACTATCTCTGGTAGTGTGTAGAGTTTCCGGGATAGATGGCACGTCCCTGGTCTTTCAAGAGACGCTCACAAGTTTACCAATGAGGCATGGTCAGCCAATACCCATAAACGATACTCTTCTGCTTGGTATCGATGATGCAGCTGGTGTAGTGAATGGTAGATTGATTCTGTTAACACACATATTTCCCTAATTGTCAACTTTCTATCCTCCATCACCTCGTCTGGAATGGCTTATAGGATGGTGAATAATTTCAGGTCAGCTATTACGGCAGGTCATGGGTGAGTAGATGGTAAACCAGTGGATGAACATCCTTTAGTATACAAACTTCTTAGAGGTATCAGAATGGTCAGACCCCCTTCTCCTAAATACTTAGTTTATTGGGACGTATCCACTGTTCTAAGATTTTTGGAATCTTGGCCTTCCAATAAGAATCTATCTAGGAAACAATTATCGGCCAAGTGGACCATGTTGCTGTGTCTGGTCCCTTGTAAACGAGCATCTGATGTCCGTGCGCTGGACCTAGCAGGGCGCAGTTTTTCGCCAGAAGGTGTTAGTTTTTCCCTTACAAAACAAACCAAATGCAACACCTCATCGGTATCATACCAAGCTTTTCAAGATAACCCTAAGCTATGTGTTGTACAATGCTTGAAAGCGTATGAGGTAAGTACAACGGAGTTTTTTTCTGACATGAGAGGTCAATTGTTGATTACACTGCAAAAGCCCTTTCGCTCAGTGACCCCAGCCTCCCTGTTGAGATAGGTGCATTGGCTCATGAGCGAGGCAGGCATTGATGTGTCTAAATTTGGAGCCCACTCGGCTTGCGGGGCTGTGGCCTCAAAATCTTTCAACTTGGAAATCAACCTGGCAGATATAATGAAGGAGGCTGATTAGTCTACAGAGATCACTTTTAAAGCATTTTATTACAAACATATTGTTGATGTGGCTTCTGCAGTGGTGGCTAAGCTTTAAACAAGCATAATCGGAGCCTCCAGTCCTGGCATGGAATACAAAATTTGCAACACAAATTTTCAATTCTATTAAGGTCACGGAGGCGAGGATAATCCCACCCAGTTAAATGTCTTTGCATTGTAGGATTTTTTGTATATGCTTCTTTTTTCTCCCTCCCGAAATATTATCCTTATTGTCATTACCTTTTGACATGAGTCTTGAGACCAGAATAACAGTCATTTTCTCCTTTGCAATTTCGGGTGTGGATAGCAAGTAAAGAGGGACAATTCAGAGCTTCAGCGTAAGCATTCTGCAAAAGATTGTGGGGGACTTTGTCGAACTGACAAGGTGCGAGATCGAGTGTTGGGCCCGTTGGGCACCAAGTTGATTTTTTCTGGAAGAGCTCCTGTCGGATCAATGGTTCTACATGATCAAGTTATTTGCTTATCAGATTTAACTGTTGAGTGGATATTAAAAGAAAGAGGACTCTATTACTGTTGTGTGTGTTTATATATGGATATACTCTATTGTTGATCAGGTGACTCATTGGTACTCATGGGTAATGTAGTGTTTATGAAAATGTTTCTTTCATTGGCTGCTGTCTAGTAGTAAAGAAATGAGAAAGCATAATCCTCGCCCCAGTGTCCTTAAAAGAATTGAACATTTTTGTCACAAATATTTGCACATTTTGTATTCCTCTTCCCCGGGGCCAAGACAGCCTCTCCCTGAAGCAACTAACCAGCGGCATGACTGAGGCCATTAACATATGAACAACTGGACTGATGCCTGACTTGCATGGCTGGTCGACTTGTATCTGCCCTGACTGTGCCTCAAGAGACTGAGAAAATGCATCTGCCAATGCCCCTGCCTAAGTTATGACGGATGCCAGCCGCTTTTAATGGCGACAACAATCAGCGCTGAGATTACTCTGACACACCAGCATTTCCCACTGATAAGTACGGTTGCCGCAATTTCCAAATAAATGCCTGCCATTTGTTTATATAGTTTTAAGGCTCAAGCGTGGCATAGAAAGTTATTATAATAGTCTTTATAAAGTGTATTCATATTTATGATGCCCTTTCTGTCTTTGTTTACTCTAACTATCAGCCACTGATCATTAACTTTGCAAGTCCAAAACATTGCAAGATGCCTTCTGCTTATTTCTACTTTTATAGTATGTACTGATTAGGGGAAAAATTCTGGCATTAGGTGCTTTTCACAATTTTTGTATCAACCAGATCAATAAAATACTGGTCATGCCAGTAAAAAAGACACAGCCAGGTAACTGATCAATACAAGAGGACCTGACTGTGAACTGATGCAGTAATACTCAGTAATAATTAAAAGAAAATAATCCAATGTGGGAGGTGTGAGAATCTGCAGACTGAGCAGCATTTAATGTCCTTAAGTTATATAAGTTATAAATGAGAGGACATTTGTGTCAGAGGGTGGCTCACATTCTCACGTTACATCACACCAAGGACTGTAATGTACGCAATCCTCAGGACTGTAATGTATGCAATCCTCAGCTGCTACCTGTTGTGTGCTCTATGTGAATTGTAACTGAGGGTTTAAACGTTTTAATTCAAAACACTTTGCTGGGACTAGTAGTTTTCTCTTCTCCCATCATTCAGTATAAGCATACAAACCCCAGCATACAAAGTACACCTTGTTTTAAAACACACAAACAAGAGTTGTGTTGTAGATTGTGCTTGTGTGACAGAGCTGACCTGGTGTGGCTTGTGGCGTGCTCGATTCCCTCTCGTGCGTTCCACCTCGAGACATACCACCATCACTGTTTAGATTCAAGAGTTGCTATTGATCCAGTGCTCCTAATGAATAACTGTCTCACAAACGCTACTCATCTCCACAATACTCACCATTAATCATAAATCACTGCCTAGGCCCATAAACTAAGGAGACAATTTTTGAGCGTCTGAATCATGTGACCTAATTAAAACACTCTATTCATAAATTATTTACAAAATTATATACAACTGCAGTTTAATAAATCTTACCATGGTTTTGATCATACGACATTAATTAAGTCACATAGGTGAATGGATCTAATAATGATAACTAGACCATGAATAAAGAAGACCAGCTTGTTGTTTCAAAAATCTAATTTATTAACTTTATTTTATTCAAAAAAGAGCATTCTTTATTCAGAAGCCATTATTTTATTAGCAATTTGAAAGTATCATTCAAGGATAGGCTTATTAGTCTGACATTTTAAAGTAAATCATTTAGCATGAATAAAAGCAAAATAAAGTTCTCATTCCCTAAATTCTATTTCCCTGTCTAAAGTCTCTAAAAGTATAATTAATAAAGACAGCTATCCTTACGTGCGCCAAAAGTCCGTCAGCACGTCATTCAAGAAGCGGGAAGCAAGAGCCCCCTCCTGCCTGTAAGGCCAGTTTTTATACCTTTCTTACTAGCTAATATTCTCAAAAAGTACACTTTTCCTTGCCATCAGAGTTCCCATTGGCTGACAGATGTCAGACCATCCTTATGTCATTCTTTCCTGACCAAGTCCGGGGCACATCATTGTGATGACCAAGACAGATGACGACAGACGCTGGACACTAGGACCCTGTGGGTCACAGGGTGGTGACCAGGTCACCGGACACCACTTCCTGTCGGGGGACAGGAAAGGACATTATGCAGCAGGACGAGGAAAGACGTGCCCTGACGGACTGATGAGAAACCGAAATAAAGAATCACATGTACACCTACCCGATCTGTGTCCCGAGTAATTACTGAGTGCCGTGTACACGACATCTGGCGACGAAGGTGGGATCCGGTCCCTGCGTGCAGAAATCCAGGAATCGCGATTTAAAACCAGGAGCCCACCCTGGATCGCGGTGCGGCCAAGAAGAAGAGGGAAGAGTGAAGCGCCGTCCAGACATCAGCAGCGACGTGGGAGCCCACCCCGACCGCCGCAAAAGAAAAAAACAACAAAGCCGGTAAGCGCTAGCGCGAAGAGCGCGAAGTTTGAAGAGCTCAAAGCCAGGGCGAGCTCTCGCGAGAGTCTCGGCGGCCATATTGGGGCCAGGCGTGGGAGCCAATCAAAACGTAGAATAAGCGTGGCGGCCATCTTGAAGTCAGGCAGCGCCCGGATTGGCTAAGAAGTCTCGCGAGAGTCTCGGCGGCCATCTTAAAGTCAGGCGCGTGGGCCAATCAGGAAGCAGGAAAGTTGGGCGGCCATCTTAAAGTCAGGAAAAGATCGAAAACGAAGAAAAAAGCGCCGATTGCAAGGAAAAAGGAAAAAAGCACAGGCAAAGACAAAGAACAGAAGATAAAGAATAAACAAAGATAGAAAATAAAAGAAAGACTCAAAGAAATAAAAAAAAAAGGGGGACAAAAGTGTCACCACAAAAGAAGAATAGTAAAGAAAGAATAAAGGAGATATCAAGAGAAATAACTAGAAATAAAAGAGTCTAAAGAAAATGCCAGACACAAAATCGCAGAGTGCACAATTCCGCAGACCAGTGCCTTTCGTCGTATCGGAGCCACAAGTGGGCATCCGGTGGGAAAAGTGGATCATAAAATTTGAACGATACATGAAGGTGACTGACGTGGTAGCTGAGAAAAAGTTAGATCTACTCTTAAACTTAGTGGGGGATGAGGTGGAGGACCTCCTCATAACACTACCACCGAGTGAATTAGAAACCTATGACAAATTAAAAAAGTGTCTGACGGCCAAGTTCGACCCGCAAAGAAATGTCGACTTTGAGAGATATTCTTTCCACATGGCATATCAGCAGCCAGAAGAGTCAATGGATGACTTCGCAACGAGGCTGAGAAAGCTAGTAGCATATTGCGAATTTGAAAAGTACGACAACGAACAGGCACTTCGTCTCAAACTGATAGAAGGCTGCCGAGACACGGAATTTCGCACAAGACTACTAAAAGAACCGATCACTTTGGAAAAAATTCTTGATCTTGCGAGGGCAGAAGCAAGAGCAATGATACAAGCGAAACAGATGGATCGAAAGGGAGAACAAATACATAGAATGACAGACACCGGCAAGAAAGGGAACTGGAAAGGAGGACACAAGGAACAAGCGGCGAAGAAACAAAGTTCCCAATGCTACAGGTGCGGCCTGGAATTCCCTCACAGAGGACCATGCCCAGCATTTGGCCAAACATGCAGAAAATGTAACAGAAGCAACCATTTTGCTACTATGTGCCAAGGTGGGCAATTCAAAAGTGAACGTGGCAGGCCAGGAAAACCAAGAACAACAACAACAAAACATGTAAGGCACATGGACGCGACGGAGAGGAGCTCGTCGGGGGAATCAGAAGAAGAAGAGGAAGAAATAACAAGAAAAGTAGAACGCCTATATCTCATGACCACGGATGAAGGGCATGAAGAAGAACATATCAGGCTAATAGACAGGAAGTCAATAAAGAAGACGGATTGGGTGACAATTGAAGTAGGGCCACATCAAACAAAATTTGTACTGGACAGCGGAGCCACGTGCAACATCATGTGTGCCACAGAATATGACAAGATGAAGAAGAAGCCGCCGCTACAACCATCAAGTGTAAGAGTATTTACATGGGGTGCACAAAATCCTGTAACCAACATGGGAAAATTCACGGACACCATGACGCACAAAGGCAAAACCGTCGTAGAAGAAATACATGTGTTACGAGGAGACATTCCAGCACCATGTCTACTAAGCAACGTAACAGCAAAAGTAATGGGACTACTGAAAATGATGTATCACATGTCAGAAAAAGAGAGCATACTACAGGAATTCCCGAAGCTAACGGAAGGACTAGGAAATCTTAAAGGAAAACAAATAACATTACACATAAATGAGGCTGTCAGGCCAGTTGCACAGCACCACCGAAGGGTACCAATACATCTACAACCTCAAGTAGAGGAAGAAATAAAGGCGTTACTGTCCCAGGACATCATTGAGCCTGCAGAAGGACCAACGCCATGGGTGTCCCCAATAGTGGCTGTACCAAAGAAAGACACTACGCAGATAAGGATCTGCGTGGACATGAGAATACCGAACACAGCCATCGAAAGAGAAAGGCACCCAGGGCCACATCTGGACGACATGATAAGCTGCCTGACTGGGAATGAGAACATTTTCCAAACTAGACCTGTGCAAGGGATATCATCAATTGGAGCTAGATGAGCAATCCAGATACATAACGACCTTCTCGACGCACCTTGGACTGTTTCGTTACAAAAGGCTGAGTTTTGGAATATCTTCAGCAGCAGAAATATTCCAAGAAACGATCAGGCAGATAATAAGACCGATAACGAACAGTCTAAACTACAGCGATGACATCCTGGTCTTTGGGAAGTCAGACGGGGAGCATGACACGGCACTGAGGGAAGTATGCTCACGGCTAGTAGAGGTGGGCCTGACAGTAAACAAGAAGAAATGCGAGCTGGGGAGAGAAGAACTAGTGTTTTTTGGACACATATTCTCACGAAAAGGAATGAGGCCTGACAAGAGTAAGATAGACACGCTCGAAAAAGCGAGTGAACCAAAAGACGTCGCCGACGTGCGCTCGTTTCTTGGCCTCGCCAGCTACTGCGCGAGGTACATAAAAGACTTCGCAACGGTGAGCACACCCTTGAGAGAACTGACAAAACAAGGGCACCCATTCGAATGGACCACAGAATTCACAAAAGCGTTTGAAGAGATAAGAGCATCAGTGACAGCAGTCGACCACCTAGCATACTTTGACCCGAACCTATGCACAGAACTAACAGTAGACGCCAGCCCGGTAGGCCTGGGCGCAATACTAGCACAACACAAACCTGGGAAAGATTCACCTCGACAAATAGTAGCATACGGAAGCAAAAGCCTGTCCGATGTTGAGAGAGCCTACTCTCAACCAGAAAAGGAGAGCTTGGCGGTGGTATGGGCATGTGAGCACTACCACATGTTCATATATGGAAAGCCGTTCACAATAGTGACAGACCACCAAGCGCTAGTGACTATCTATGGCAACCCAAAGGCAAAAATACCACCGAGAATAGAAAGGTGGGGGATAAGGCTGATGGACTATAACTTCAAGATAGTACACAAACCAGGCAAAGATCAAAATCCAGCCGACTACATGTCGCGACACCCGCTCCCGTATCGGAGTAATAGTACCACAATGGCAGAAGAATACCTCAATTTCATCGTGAAACAAAACACTCCAGCGTCAATAACAAGTGAAGAACTGGAGCAAGAGACAAAAAGAGATCCGACAATGAAGACAATAGGAACGATAGTGAGGCTACAGAGATGGAGACACAACAATAGCAACACCATCACAGAAGAAGGAGTTGACAAAGAAGAACTGTTGGCGTTCAAAAAGATAGGCGAAGAATTGTCGGAGACAGAGAACTGAGTCCTGATGAGAGGTTCAAGGATAGTAATACCACTTCGACTACGAAAGAGAACAGTTAAGATAGCACATGAGTCGCATAGAGGAATAGTAGCGACAAAGAAGATGCTGAGAGAAAGAGTGTGGTTCCCAGGACTAGACAGCATGGTAGAGGAAGAAGTGTCACAATGTCACACCTGTCAAGTAACTGGATCATCCAGTAAGCCCACGCCGCTGAGGATGTCGGAACTGCCTTTGGCAGTATGGACTGAACTAGCGGCAGACTTCTATGGGCCACTAGAGACTGGAAAGTACCTGCTGGTAGTCATTGACGAATTTTCAAGATTTCCAGTAGTGAGGGAAGTGGCATCGACATCGGCAAACGCCACCTTACCAGTGCTGGACGACATCTTTGCTGCCTGGGGCTCACCACAAACACTGAAAACAGACAATGGCCCTCCATTTTCAGGAGAAGAGTTCTGCAGGTTCATGGACTACCTGGGGATCAAACACAGGAAAATAACCCCACTGTGGCCACAAGCCAACGGAATGGCAGAAAGATTTATGGGGACCATCAAAAGGGCCATCCAGCGAGCAAAATTGACACAGATTTCCATTGGACAAGCGCTGTGTCAAGTACTACGAGACTATAGGAACACCCCTCACAGCACCACGGGCAAATGCCCAGCAGAACTGGTATTAGGAAGAACAAGCAAGACGAGGCTACCACAGAGAGAAGCCACAGCAGACATCAACAGACAAGAGATCGCAGAAAGAGACAACAAAGAAAAAAAGAAAATGAAAGAATATGCTGACAAAAAGAGACATGCAGCTGAACACCAACTAAAGGAAGGAGACATAGTAATAGTGAAGCAAACACAGCAAAGAAAATCCGACAGCCCTTTTTCAAAGGAGCCGCTGGTAGTAACTGGAGTAAACGGGTCAATGGTGACCGCGGTCTCAGACCATCGGAAGATAACAAGAAACAGCTCACATTTCAAGGAGCTCAAAAACGGAAGAAGGAGAAAGAGCAATAACAACAGCGGAAGTGGAGGAAAGAGAGCAAGGAACAAACGGAGAAGTGACAACACACAAAGAAGAAGGTGGAGGACCAGAGCAGAGCGGAGAACAAAGACCAAGAAGAGAATGCAAAAAGACAAAGAGACTGTTAGAAGAAATGTAGAGACTCTCTCTCTCTCTCTCTCTCTCTCTCTCTCTCTCTCTCTCTCTCTCTCTCTCTCTCTCTCTCTCTCTCTCTCTCTCTCTCTCTCTCTCTCCCGCACCGTCTCACAGGCGTTCCACAGTGTGGGCAAGGACTTGTGCATGGGGAAAGTATTTGTTGTAACAAGGGGGGAGATGTGATGACCAAGACAGATGACGACAGACGCTGGACACTAGGACCCTGTGGGTCACAGGGTGGTGACCAGGTCACCGGACACCACTTCCTGTCGGGGGACAGGAAAGGACATTATGCAGCAGGACGAGGACGAGGACAGACGTGCCCTGACGGACTGATGAGAAACCGAAATAAAGAATCACATGTACACCTACCCGATCTGTGTCCCGAGTAATTACTGAGTGCCGTGTACACGACAATCATAAGCCCTTATTGTTCTTAGATTCCATCCTTCTAGCTTCCTCAGAAAAGAAACATTTGACCGAACGCAAAACTTTTATTTCCTAATCTTGGCAGACGATTCAGGCTTTTTGTCCTTGGTGCTCTTCTCCAAGAACACGTACAACTCGACTAAAAACAGTTCTGCTTATTATTCCATTGTTTAGCAAAAAGCTCTTTTTTTCTGCATGTGAGTGAAGACTTCACTCTGGTCAAGTTTCGCATTTTCCAGCACTGCCAGTCAGCCATTTTCTTAGGCCCACTCGAGAACTAGTATTTAAACAAACACAAGACAGTAATTAATTAAAGAATTGAAACCCATTCTGTTTCCCACCCCTTTGCTAAATATTAACCAAGTTAATTATGTTACCTAGCAAAGCACAAAAAACAGCATATATAAAAACCTCTTCTTTCAGGACTCCAGGATTCTCCACGAGCTTTTGCCACAGAAAAGACACGACAAAACATATGCACACGAATATAGCAAATGCTATTAATAAAACAGCCGCATTTAATACTGACAATAACGATAGACAAGGTTAGTTTATTATTTTTTACGAACTTGCAAGTGCAACATGAAAGCACATTAGTCCTGCGTGTAATGTATGCAATTTTAATCTAGATTGGTTCATTATTTCAACACATGCTATTAATACGGTTATATTATGGAAGTTTAACTTTGCGAGGTTGAACAAAGCATTATTCAATATCTCGCTCCATCACTATATTTTGTTCTGGTTATATTTGCCCTGCGGATGTGTCAAAGGTACTCAGGATTGCCGGTTGTAGAGTAGGTTGACTCCGCGGCTCCTGCTGACCAGCGGTCATCTATTGTGAGTGAAGTTGCCTGATATTAAATCTACGTTTCTCCACCAAAGTCTCTCTATTTCATTTCACCAATACTTGTGATAAATAGTGACCTTTCACTTTAGATGCTCTGCAGCAGTTTCAAGATCTTTTTAAAGCTCCTCGTAGCTCAAAAGGATGTAATTCTTAATATATCAGTTCCCATGGACTTTATTGATTAGTTTAATTCTTGAGAAAGTGGCACTCTGTCACACACAGCTGGCACTGGATGTCACTCAATAGTACACTGAAGCCATGAAAATGTCACACATCCATCTAAAGCCTTTGCAGCTATGTTTTGGTTCGTTCATCCAGTCCCTTTTTTATGTTTTATGTAACATGCTTTCTTTTCTCCCTTTGTCCGTTTTCTATTTTAATGACCCGTTTTCTGACATGAGACGCGCCTAGCTATTTTTTCCGTGACTTTACCCCTCGATTTTCAATAGTCCATTTTCTATTTCAATGTACCTCTGTCCTATGTCTATTCCCATTACTTGTCCACCAAAGGGGTGCGGATAGAGCAGAGCAAGTCACGTGCTTTTTACGTCACCGTCTCTCCCAGGCTTCTCCTCCCGTATCGCCATCTTACTTACCGCGTGTCGCTGCGGAGATCTTCGGTCACAGGTCAGAGTGGTTTGGGGGTCGTTTGTTGGTGATCTTAGGTGGGCCTTTAATACTCCGGGTAAGAGGAATGCTCCTGTCTGAAGTATGAGCTGCACGCGCTGCAGAACGGACGGGAGTGTGTTCTGGAGCCTGCAGCCTGAGAGGAGGAGCTGCCAAAAGGCCTGTCACTGAGCCCCATGAACTTCTCTCTTTAACCGGTTACTGGGTTGTGGTGTCCTTTCCTTGGCTGCCAGCTTCGCCCTTCTCGAGAGTCCTCTCTGTGGTGCCACTCGTTGATTGTGTCTTTTGCTTATTCTCTACCTTTCCCCACCAACACCAGTGTTGGCCCCATGACCATTTCTTTACCCCACTGTCGTGGGCGTCGCAGTCCGCCCTCGACTTTGTCTTTTTCTTGTTACTTTCGATCCCCTTTCCTTAAGATAGGGTAGATAGAGTTCCCTAGACAGTCTTTGATTATTTCACTGTCTATCCATCCCGACACATTCAATTATCAGAAATACTTCTGACTGACTTAGAAGACACTTTGGGCCACAGAACTTTGATGCTGCAGAGGGTAATTTAGAGTATGTGTGTGTGTGTTTTAAATCTGATTTTTAGTATGTATATGTAAATAAGTACACCTATGAACACACTTGGAAAGTCCGTTTTACACATTTTAAACAAACATGCAGGCTCGTTTAAGGCCTCAAACGTTGCTTTGCAATGTAAGGCAGGTTGGCAAGTAAATGTGCATATCGCAGTATCTGTTCCATGTTGTTTCTTGACACGTTCATCCACTTCGGTGGTGGGGCCAGGGCAAATAGAGCTGGGGCATGGACTTCAGCTGGTCTCCATCCAGCGACTCCACTGATCTATTTTGGTAGAGGATCCCGAGAGCGTGCAGGAGTTAATGTGCATGCTCACGTTTCATGAGAAGCGACTTTAATTGTTTTAAGGCGTTCCCTACCTCGCCCTTTTAATGCAGCGAGCAGGTATTGGACAATTGTGATCGACGTTTATCAGGCAAGAACCAGTCTTACCGTCCTTAATCTATACTTCATCACAGCAGAGCGTAGGAGGGGTTATCTAATTAAACATTAATTTGCGTACTTTTCGTCAGCCATAACGTGTGGAATAATGTTAATGCTGTAACAAGTCTGTTAATGGGGCCCTAGTTTCTCGTTTTGGTTTTTCTCAATTAATTCTCATTGAGATTCCATAGTGTTTATTTGCCCCTGTCTTTGCAGGTTTTATAATGTACTTTCTAGTGCTTGAATCTTTGTTTTAACAAAGAATACAGGACTACGCATGCAGAATACAAACAAAAACACGCCGAATGTGCTCGTGATAAGACACTGACACTATTTTTCATTGGGTCTCCAAAACCACCTGAAATGTAATTATGGGCACTGCATCTTAGTGAGTTTTTATTGTCTTACGTTTAGTTTGAATTCTAAGGCTCTTTCGTTACATGTTGGTTGGAATAGGGTGAAGAACTTACCACGTGTGATAAATACTGCATTCTGAGTTTTTATAAAGAAAAATGGGGCATAACATGCAGATCCGTTCTTAACACACTGAATTCCACGCTTAGCCTGTTTTTTTCCCAATACATTTCAGCAGATTTGAGCGGAGTTTTTGTGGGCAAACTGCTAGTGTTTGCTAATAATCACACGACTCCTAAGTCTGATCCCTATGCAAATCCATTAGCACAGGGATAAGTTTAACCCCTGATCCGCAGTGATGGTCCATGTCTTTGTAGACGCTGTACAATAATGAGTGTTTTTTGCTGCTGTACACCTGGGTTTGAACTAAGTTTTAGTTTCTACTTTTATGTTTATGGTCTATCCTGGTTTGTTTTGATCTTCAAAAAATGAGAGGGATCCTTTATGACCCAAAGGACTAGAGTTCAAACAGGAATATAAACGGAGCGTCCTCTGGGAATTCTAAACTTTAATGTAATTGATTTTATTAACATCACTCTAAAACAGTTAAAAGCATTTAATCAAGGCACAAAGTGCCTAACACAAATAATACTTTAAAAACAGTCCGAGAGAAACAAGACATACATTTTTGTTATCTATTTCCACAACCACTGTCAAAGGCTAAACCCAGACCCGCAGTCTGTCAAAGCTCAATAGTATCTGGGGTTGTTTGAGAGCGTTGGGTTTGTGGTAAGCGAGCGTCGACTCGTTTCGAAGGTAAAATATTATTAGGACCTTCTTTTTCAAGACTACAATTTAGTAATGCTCTCGGGCATAAGCACATCTATTGGTCTCAAATCCTTAAACTTGGGCGCAAGTTGACCACTGTCTTATTGGTTAAACTATTTCTTTGGGCCGGTGATTCTATCACTTATCTTAAGAGCTCCAATAATTCAAAGCTATTTGAAATCCTGTGGTGATATATCTTACCTATTTGTCCAATATTTCATACCCCAAGGTCTGCTGGTTAAGTCTGACCTTTCTCCAATCTCCCTTTTATTTGCACCGTGTTTTCCTTGCCAAGGTAATTACATAGAATCACGTGTAGGGAGTCTGTGTGTTGCAAGTTCCTCCGCGTTGCGTCTACACAGAGGAACTTGCAACACACCGACTCCCTACACATGATTCTATTTAATTACCTTAGAAAGGAGAACACGGTGCTAAAGGTTTTCTGCCAAGCAGATCTTTTAAGCATTTAGGGCCAGATGTAGGTCGACATTTACCGACCGGTAACAGCCGATTCGTCGGTTACCGACTGGTAAATGGCCATTCTAGATGTAGGTGGCCTATTTTACCGAATCAGTAGATTTACCGAATCGGTAATTTTGAGATGTAGGTGGGACTCTTCTGAGTCCCACAGGCCTTACCGAATCGGTATTTTACCACCCAATCCAATTGGGTGGTAAAATACCGATTCCAGGTATGCAAGCACATGTGTGCATGCACACCTATGGCATGTGACACAGGCATACCCTTAGGGCATGTCTGTGTGCCACATGTCCCACATGCCTGAAATCAGGGTGCTAGAGGGTGTCAAAGTGACACCCCCTGCACCCTTGCAACATTCGGTATTTACCGAATCGGTAAATACCGATTCGGTAATGCCCATTGATTCCTATGGGCTTCAATGCCCGTAGGAATCAATGGGCATTACCAAATCGGTACCGATTCTTACCGAATCGGTAATTCAATTACCAATTCTATCTACATCTCCCCTCTTCTATTTTACCGATTCATAAATACTGAATCGGTAAAATTCGGTATTTATGAATCGGTAAAATATACTTGCCTACATCTGGCCCCTAGTCTATTAGTGTTAATATGGATACCTGCAACATAAACTGTTGTGAAACACAATTTCAGTGTCTTAAGTGGCGTAGCAAAATTAATTGCAACCATGTATACCTTTTCTGTGAACCTTTGCAAAAATTGCAACTTATCAGCATGCTAGCGCTCAGTACCACATGGGCTCCTTGCTTTTAGAAGTTGCAATGTGGTCTAGGTAAATGTAACTGAGTTGATTGAACCATGTGGATATGCACCAATGCTAGATGACAGCTGTCAAAAGACTGATGTTTTGAGTGCATACTTAGTCATTTGCTGTTCAAGGTTACTATTACCATGTCGAGTTAGTGTATTGAACTCTCGTTTAACAGCCTGGAGCCTTTACCTTCAAACAGTGAAGATTTATAAACGCAGGTCCATTTGAGATTTGGTGTCACAAATGTCCGAAATACAATAAGAACGTGGTTGGCAAGATGTTACGAGAGATGCCTTTACCTTGGACGTAAAGTACACCGAAGTGGACCTTCGGAGGGAGGTGTTAGCCACCATAAACATTTCGTGGCATTAACTTTGATTCGAAGTTTATTGTATATACCTTCTACATCTATGTCCAATGGCCACTATCAATTTTATCTTTTATGGTTCTATGAGCTATATAAAGAATACATAACATAAAATTAATAATGTACTGACATTGTATCAAAGCAGTTATAAATTAAGGTTGCATGATTTCATAAAGTGACGGGCAATAAAACAAAATTATTTTGCAACAGTTAAGTATCCCGCTATTTAATTGAAATCAGTGATTTATGCGTATAGAGGTTACAGGAGTAACACTATGGAAAAGTAATCCAGTCCCATGTTAAATACTTGATAACTAAAACTCATTAAAAGACTAAGACAAGATACATGAGTCACTTTTCCAAACCTTATTTGCCCACCATATTCCTCAGTGTTACTGCGGCCGAAATTAATTTGTGGACCATTATGCAGACGTATTCAGTTTTAAATAAGCCGGGGTGTGGAATTCTATAGCCCGACGCCCAGCACATATTGTTTGTGATCAAGGACAGCAAGTGTTGGTTAATGTTGTCCATAGGGCAAATAGGCCCAACCCACTGCAGCACAAACCCTTTGACTGCCTGTATACAGTACCACATTATGAATCGGAGTCTGCAGTTGTTAATGTTAGTGGCCTTATGTTAATGCTGTACAAACTTTATATTTATGGTTCATCAATGCAAAGCCTTTATTTTTAGGCTGAGCTCTCTAAAGAAATGTAAGGCTTTGACTGCGCTACAGACAGTGGTTCCAATATAAAACTGTGTACCCACAGTTGCAAAGCTTAATGTAAGGCTACGTATAATGCTTCCAGAATGCTCTAATTAGATTGAAATATTTGCAGAAGTTAGAAAGCAAGACTGATGATACTTTGCTTTCAAAATAAAATGTTCACAAAAAATGCAACGGGGGCATTTTGCCAAAGTACAGTGAAATATTAAGGGCCTATTTCTTTGAAGCATCACTTAGTAAAATGAATGAATGTGGAATTTTATAGAGTGCGCTGTCACTCAATATAGCATCCTGGGTCTAAGCCTCGAACCCACAAGTGGAGGTACTGCAAGAGAAAGCAGTTCTCTAGGCAACAACTGCTGACTTTAATTCCCAACATTCACTGAAGGATCCTCCTTCTGCCACCACTGCCAGTTAACCTGCAACTCTGAAGCCCTCGCCATACCTACACAGCCAGCCTCCACCCGTTCGGAACAACTCGGTGCATGCTGCTCAACGTTTGATCCATGAGCAGGCACACCACAGAAATCTGCAACACCATCACCAACTCCACCCCGACATGATACTGAGACCTGGCTCACGCCATAGTCATCCTCCTGACTTGGCAACTGCAACACCCCACTGCTACAAGATGATACAGAGAGACCCACCCCCGCTAATCTACTCCAATCACTACATCTTCCTCAGCGACCTAAACCTCAGCCACGGCGACACCAATTCCGCCAACCTCCTGAAAAGCATGAGCAACATTGAACCCACGCAACTAGTTACCGGCTCCACACAAAGCACAGGACACACCCGCTACCCAGTCTTCACAGCCAGTGACTGAATCAAATTCAGCCATGGGACCAAACTCACCAGGACAGACGGCGGCATCGTCCTTTTCAAAGGTCGATCCTTATCCTTCTTGGCAGTCAAGTCCTGGAATGACCTACCATTTGACCTCAAAGCCTCCCCTTTACTCGCGGAGTTCAGGAAAGAGCTAGAAACTTGGTTCTTTGTCTAAGGCTCCCCATCCCTCAGTGTGTGGATACCCCCGAGGTGATAAGCTCAGCTATTAAAATACAGATTGGTTTGATAAAAGATCAGAAAACAAATAGGAGGATCTTGAATGGGATCCTCTTCTGGATTAGTATCCAATGTAGTTTTTCAGGGCTGCGGAGGCTGAGCTTCATTGAGGCATGCTGTTATTCCCATAATATTTATATTGGAAAATGTGTAACCAGTTTCAACAAGATTATAGAAACATGAAAATAAACAAGCGTTAATAAAGCCAATAGGTCTGACATTGGTGGTCAGCTTTTTAGGTCTCGCCCTGCGATACAGGGCGAAAGCCCTGTCGCAGCGAGACCTATTGCTGTCAGCTCTGCTTACAGGGAGCTAAAAGGGAGACCATGAGATGGGCACGCTCAGCCTCGGGAATCTGATCAGGTCGAGCGTGCGTTCACCATCTCCTGTCTCCCTTTTAGCTCCTTGTAAGCAGACACACGTGCGCGCACACACGAGCGCACAGACCCCTCCCCCCGCCGCAGCGCGCTCGCACACAGGAGCACACACACGAGCGCACAGACACACCCCCCCCCCCCCCCCTTCACTCCCCCCTACAACTAAGTCCCACTCACCGCATCGGTGCCACTCTGGACTTCTGCAGCCTCCGCGGGGCTCTTCCTCGGGCATGGGAGCCCCGCGTCACCACTGCTCCTCTGGCTTGGCACTCCGTGGGCTTTAGAAGACGGAAGTCCCGCCCACAACAGGTTTCGGTTTTGCTCAAGTCTTGTTTCTTGTTTTTTTTTTTTTTTCTTTTAACCCTGATTGTCGGCGACTTATTTAAACACGTATACTGAAAAGCTGCGGGGGGGGGCATAAGTCATTACTTACAGGTGTCAGCTGTTAACTTGTTTGTTCTTTGCACACTGATCAAGGTTTACGGCATCCGGATTGATGTGATCGTGCACGGACAGGTTCTCCCATAACCCCTTCCTATCTCTGTGCAGGGGGTGCAAGCCCCTCCCCCCATTCATAGCTGCTGAGTAGACCGCAACTCCCTGGGGCACATGGGTTCCTTACTGTAATGGCCAGGTTGCACTCTTAACCTCACTAGGACTCAGCCTATCTCTTTCCACTATTCAGAGTTGGCACTAGAACAGCCGGCATTTACCTCATCACTTGACACAAGCACGCGCTAACGACATACAGCACTTATATCAGCTGTTCAGTGAACGCACCATAAGCATTTCTATCATCTTAATGATCTGCTACGCACTCTACCACTCTACGCACCAAGCATACACTCACACCTCTCCTAATCACACGCGCACCCGTACTTCACTTCCCCATCGCTCCAGTGGACGAGCTCACACCGTTGTGTAAATAGTTCACTCATCGCTCCTATGTACTCACGCATTAGCACTAAAGTGCACACACAGCAAGCGCCAGGATGCCAGCTCACACAGGGGCACAATCACACGTCTGCAGGCTCACACAACCACTTCCGTCCGCACACTCTCAAGCACCCACTAAAGCCATCACGCAGAAGCACGCACCTGCACTGACACTCATTAACACATCCATCCCATCACTACAGTGTAAATACCAACACTATCATGCTAGACACACAGAAGCAGCATCGGCAGGCAAGAGAGCAGGGAGTGCAGTAAGCAGAGGATTAGTCTACAGCCATACTCCATTTACACCCCAAAAATGTAAAGGAGCCCCGCGGTCCCAGCTGCCACCCACCACCCCTTTACCCTGCAGCAAGAGCTGGAGACCCTGGCCCGTGAGCCGAATCTCATTGTAGTGGAAAGTGTGAATACCGGGCTTATCACAAGTGTGCTCCATTGAACCCATCTCTATTTCCCTACCGTCGTGAGGTATTACACCTCCGTCCCCATTAATACCTTCCCCTGTGTCCACCCAGTCTCCTCTCTTCCTTACACCAACCACTAATAGTTAGATAGGTCCACGCTTTAAAAAATCCACATACACACACCATCACATTTAGGAACACCTTGGTATTTGTTCTCTTGTCCATGCTGACACCATTACAGCCTTGCACACACTGGCACTGTTATTGACATGCTTGTACTGATGGCAGTGCAAACACGAATCCTTTCGTAGAATTATTCACACTGGAACAGACCTTGGATGCACACTAACGCCATCTGTGGCCTATGCATACCAACACTATCATGCACACACGGAAACCGCCACTGACATGAACACCATGCACACACTGACACCACCACTACCATCCATGCAAGTCGGGCTCCGGATGCTTTACTCGTCTTCCCGCAGCACAGAGGTTTCACTCCTCTGCTACTATGGATTCACTCCCTCACCATCCCGCTGGACTTTCAATCGATTCCTTCACGTTCACACACCACAAATTTACCCTGCCATTTACTACAGCACTGCCCTCAAATTGTCCCTCCTTAATAATCTCCAGTTGAGACATTATTTCTGTTGCAAACTACGCCCGCTCTCACCTGGGTTAAGAGGCTGTACTCCTGTTAATTGTTACTTTATTTTATGTGCACACTGAAAGCACCACTGGCATGCACGCACACACGGACACCGTCGCTGCCACGCACACACCACCACTGCCACGCACACACGGACACCGTCGCTGCCACGCACACACGGACACCGTCGCTGCCACGCACACACGGACACCGTCGCTGCCACGCACACACGGACACCGTCGCTGCCACGCACACACGGACACCGTCGCTGCCACGCACACACACACGGACACCGCCTCATTATGCAGGAGCTGCGCCTCTCGCCCTGTTATGTCTCGAGGGCCTAAAAGAAAACTGTTACTAATCCCTTCGCTTCGGCGGCAATTCCGCCGCTAGGAGGGTGGGGGGCCGCGCGGCGCTCCCATGCTCGTGACTGAACCGCTCCGTCACGAGCCTCGGTGCGCTGTGCTGATGACTGAGTGCTTCCATCACGGCCCCGCCTGCTCAACAGAACGTCCAGCGCAGGCGCTGAATCCGCGCCACGCAGGCGCGCCGAGCGGGCCGTGACGGAACCGCTCCGCCATCAGCACAGCGTGTCCGTGGCTGGTGACGAAGCGGTTCCGTCACCAGCATGGGAGGGGTTAAACCGCAACACCTCGCAAGTTGTGTTTTTTAAAATTATTATTTATCCTTTTTACAGTTTGTGGCATATTTAATTTTACATTGTCCTGTCCTGCCTGCCCCCTCCCCCCTTCCCCCACTTCCCTCCTCCAAGTAATGAACCTCATTTTGAAAGGCGATTTAATTACAAGGACTCTCAAAACACAGATAGGGTCGATAGGTGAAAAGCAGACAGGGACGCGGCCTTGGGAGGGGTTTGGAGCGTACGGCGACACCAGAACTCTGCCTTTCTCTAGTATGGGTTCTTCAGGACTACAATTCCTACCAGCATGCAACGGAAAATACCTAAACTGGAGCTATTCCTCCATGTAATCTGAGAGCCCCAGGACCTAACCTGAAATATAAAGGTCTGTGCACCACATATTCATATGCAAAACCACAGTACCGCACACATATTTTCAAGGGAATATGTAATACTCTAAACAGTAATTATGAAACCACATAAAACTCCTTAAATAATGTCTCTGTGCTCATTTCTGGAGGGAAAACGCCATTGAATGTAGCGGTTCATTTGCCCTGAAAACTCGCTTCCAGGACACTTTCTGCATTGCTTAATTGACAAAGCCGATCGGTTGACATTTTACAGTGAGAAAAGCTTTTCCCAATTTCGAGTGAGCTAGTCTCACCCTCTCGGGGAGCAGCAGTGTATGTAAGCTTCAGAAAATAAGACTAAATTGGAAACTTAGTTCAGCTCATGGTGAAAGCAGGAGCGTAGTGTGTTCATTCGTGCAGCAGGGGCAGTGGTACCGGCCACAGAGGCTTGAGGGGCCCACTGATCCCTGATTATTGCTGTAGTTTACAATTCAAACAACTGTGTGGGGGGTGGGGTGGCTTAATTGCATTAGAGCCCATACGTCATTGGTTGGTTCAAACGAGTCCTGTCCAACATATTTATAATTCATTTTAATTTAGAGCTTCATACACAAGTTAATACTGGCTCTAGGTGCTGTAAATACCAGTCGTGCCTGTTGCCCCATTTTATGTACTCTATTTATCTGCCGAACTCATTGCCCGGATTTGAACTGTTGACTGAATGTCATAAAAACGTTAACACTCCTAGGCACTAATGTGTACATTTTATTGTTGTGCTAATTTATACCCAGGTGGTGGTGTAAATGTATCCTGCAAAGGGGCCATTTTCACATAGACCAGATTTGTGCTCGAGGTGCCAGCGGGTCTAGGATTGTGCCAGTAACCAGCATTCAGGTTACCCAGTTCCATAGATGAATAGTTCAAGTCCAGGTACTTTTCGTTGCCTGCTGCGAGGAATTGTAGTCCCAATAAACCAAGAAAACCAGAACGTCAAGTCCCAGAATACAAAGAAAGTCCTTGTTTTGGAAGAACTACATCAAGGGTACTCGCAACATTTCCCCAGGGGCCACAAAGTATGGGCTGTGGTGTACCCAAGGGACCCATTTATACCAGCACTGTGGCAGTGGAACATTTTGTTATGCTGTATCTTAGTCACAATCCCTCTTCTGCACCTTGGGGTAAGCCTTCTCTGCTTTGTAACACTACCTTGGGAGAGTCAAGCGTAAAACAGAAGTAACTTAATTATTGAACTGGAATGAATTTGAATTGTACAATGTGAAACCATAAAACCTGGGATTAATCAGGACTTCCCCACTTGACCAAATTGCGCGATCCTAGGCAATTGTGTAATTTCACTTTGCCTCCTTTTTCTTCATTTTGTCATATATGAGCATCTTGAAGTACATGTGGTTGAGATGTACGCTGTATAAAACTCTTGTGTGTTTGATTTATTAAACTAAAATTTTGTCCATCTTTAATAACAACCCAGTCCAAGTGGGTTCCTCATGATAACTGGCTTGTTACTCTGCCACTGCATGGCAATGAAGCAGCTACACCGGCTTGTTACTCTGCTACTGCATGGCAATGAAGCAGCGACACCGGAGGCTAAAGCTCTGCTTCTGCCACCTGTGAGGAGAGTCCATTGTGTGACGAGGCATTCCCACCACACCAAGCAGGGGTCCCTGCCACTGCCGCTCTGGTTGCCAGAAGCATCATGTTGAGCTTCCAGGATTCTCAGTTTTTTTAGATGAGCATAAAGTCTTTGCTCAAGTCCTGGAGCAAGAGCTTTAAGTATAGCGCCTCAATGTGCACTAGAATTAAGACTTCTCCGTACGAGGCATTTAAGTGTTAGCGACGATACGCATTTTGCAGTAACTTAACTTGCCTTACTAAATCCATTTCTGCGTGCTGCTAGCAGCTCTGCTGCAACCAGAGCTGCAATAACGTTAGTGATCTGTATGTTAAGGCTTATAGCGGACGTTCATTCCACTTAATAGTGAAGGTGTAGAGCCGGACTACTGTACATAACCGAATATTGCTGGAAACTTGCCTGGGCAGGTTTTGTATTCTTTCCAAATTAGTGGTTGACTGCGGGGGATAGAGCATGAAAGGTCAATATCTAGTTTAATGGGCTCTGCCTTTATTTGTAATATCAATACATCTAAGACGCATATTGCATTACAAATGCTATAGGTGTCACATTTGTGAAGGTTAAAACTATTGGCATCGTAAATGACAAAGCTATTAATTTCGCTATTTTCAAAACGAACAGACAAATAAAAATAATTGTCATTTACAATACCAATAGCTGAAACTTTCCTAATGGGAGACCTATTGCATTGCAAATGCTTGTTTTGTTTTGTTAATGTCTTATTTTGAAATGGTTTTTGTAAAACTTTATGGTTGTGGAGCTGCCCAGCCCTCACCATTATAACACACATTAGCAAAAATATATTTCTTGTTCTCAAAGCTCATATTGCCATAGTAGTTCCTACTACTGAACAAAACTTTGTATGCTGCTGTGCTCCTTGTGAAAGAGCAGCAAGTAGTCACTCAGAGAAGCCAGCTGATTGAGACGGATAGAATTTAAAAAATATATATATAGAGGGGGTCTTGGTTAACATTAGAGCCCCAAATGATTAAAGTACGCCCATTGTCTATGTCCTTGCTTTAGTGCCGATTTAAGGCTTTCGTTAATTCACAAGAATTTACAGAAGTAGACCACATCGTACTCCTAGAAAATATTTGTGAGCTGCGTTTTAGCAAATGTGCATGTGTAGATTGCTCATGTGAAAATCTGAGAGTTAACAAGTTTACTTCCCTTTCAACCACTTTTTTTCCCAACCTTGGAAGAGTTTTTGTCTAGTCAGGAGTACATTTCCAGCCTTTCTCAGTATGGGAAAAAGTTAGGGAAGACATTGTGAAAACCCCCAAAACATGCACGTTAAGTTTGCAAGCTCAAAATGGCATGTCAACCCTGGAACTATTGCTTACTGTTGCCTCCAGCCCGATGTGCACAGGTGGCAATAGAAGGGCATTGCTAGTATTTAAACCTTAGTATAGTATGAACCCCGGCATAATCCGAGGGGCTGTTATCAGAGCTGTGATGGGATTGTTGAGCTAATTTGTCGTCGCACTAAAAGGAAGTTTTTTTATTTTTATATTTTTATTACAAGACAGGTCGACTTATGAAGCAACTGTCCCATGGCCAAGTAGTTTTTATTAAATTCATTAAATAGACCTTTGTAAAAACAATTAATAACCACACCTAGGGGTTTGGAGCCTAACTTCTCAACAAACGTAAAAATTGTCTCTCTTTGTTCAAATTGGGTTTTAATAACTTTTGTTAAATGCACCAAGTTACATTTGTCAAAAGGCACACCTCAGATACGTGATACGTGAAAGTTGGGACACAGACGTTTATTGCTGTTGATATAAAATCAGCCCAGTACTTTCTGATGCCTGCACCAGTTATTGACCAGAAGGTGCAATCATCAGCATATAAGTGTGGGAGACAGCCTCCCCTAGTGTTAGCAATGTGTTATGGATGTTAATATATAGACAAAAAAGAAAGGGATCCAACACACACCCTTGCCCCACACACTTGATCTTATTAGGGTAGTGCGTTCAGCATGCGGCCCAAACCTAATTCGTCCAGTCTGCATGTAATTGTCCTAGAAAATGCACTAATGGGGAATCCACTCCCATTTCTAACAAACCTCCGCCGGAGATTTCCTCTGACCAGTCAAAAGTAGAGCTAAGATCCAGCTATGTGTAAGCAACTTTTCATGCACTGTCTTAAAGTCATTTTATTGTATATGGCTTCAGCAGCTGTTAAGTCCATTGGCCACTAATTTGCTGGATTCCCTGCTGATCCCTTATTTAAAACTGAATGGAAGATAGTATCTCATGGATTCTGCAATGGAGTTGAAGGATAGACCTTGATTAAACAATGGAGTCACAATCTTCGCCCAGTAGTCCATATTTGTTAAAAAAAAATTAAAAAGCTGCTGCATGTATGCCGTTCGGTCCAGGGTCACGATCTGACTTTTATTTGTATTTTTATTCGCATGTGATGACTGTTGTAGATACAGCCAGTGAAGTCAGACAGACTAGGGTTTGATTTTTGTGTCTTTCCAGTCAGTGACGCCATGGAATTGGCCACATGATTAGTCCAGGCAGACTTAATGACGTTGGTGTTATTTGCTCATTTGCCTCCTAAGGATAAATTTGCAAACGTGCGTGCGTTTTTTATGGCGCGTTGTTTTTGCCCCGCTTGTTGGTTTTATAAGATGGTCTTAGACCTTGTACCCTATGTTAGTGGAATAATAGTTGGCAGTTTATTCAATTTTGTGATTTTCTCTAGTTTAGTTTTCTCTTAGGTTAAGGTTCTGGAGTATAAGAAAACAAGGGTACCCCGTCAGGCGAACCAGGGATTATTTTTTTTTAGAGAAGACAGTGGTTCAGTGGTGTACCAAATGGCATTAAGTTAATTTGGACTTTTCATTTAATTGTGCATCAAAAAATCCATCTAGAATACATCTTTGTAGCTTTTCGGAGGTGAATCTATGCTTGTTGCTACAAAATGTGTTTTTTTCTTAACATTGTCCTCTTCAATGGATTAAGCCATATCTGTTTTACAGTAAGACGTCGTTCTGTATAAATCAGATTAAATGCTCCTTGCTAGTTTATTTAATTTATTTCTATTCGATTAATTTGATAGCCCAGATAAAGCTGCATTTCGAGCCGCGAATCACATGTTGACTGGTTTTTAGGTCTCGCCTGTCGATGCGCATGCGCATCGAGCAAGCGAGACTATTGCGAGTTATCCACACTTTATCCACACTGCAAGGAATCGTGGCGATTCCTTGCAGTGCCCGTGACTTTTAAGGTCAATGCGCATGCGCATTGAGCTTATGCGCATGCGCATTGACCTTAAAAGCGCGTGCGCGTGCACGTCCGTCTCCTAACAACACACACACACCCTCTCCCCCGCTCCGCCCCCTCCCGCCGTGTCGCATTTCTCTATCTCCTCCCCCTCCCCTCTCTTCCTTCCGTCTAACGCCGTGTCGCACCTCTCCCCTCTCCGCCCCCTCCCCGCTCCGCCCCCTCCCCTTCCCTCCGTGTCGCATTTCTCCTCCCCCCTCCCCTCTCTTCCGTCCGTCTAGTATTTTGATTCCCTAATCTTTCAACTTAATTCTTAAATTTTTTCCTTTATTTAACTCTACTTCTTTGATACTTTCCGCTTTCTAAAAATACCCGTAACTGTTCCCCGATCGGCAACTGTCACCGTAACTGACCCGATCTGAGAGACGTTGCCTAGATACTTCTGTTTACGGCAAAGCGTCCTTAGCCGTACACTAAACAAGCCCAATTTCCTGTAAAGAGACAGGTAGCTTCCTCAACGTAGGCCTAACACGCTCTATTTCCCTTTGATAAAGGACTAACACCTCAGCTCACATCTCCGGCTCAGATGTCTCTCTCTGCAGCTGGCTCGCAGGCCCTGCTGGTGCCTGACCTCCTTCCGTGCCTGGGAGCAGCCCAGCCCCGCTGGCTCCAGGGGGAGATTCCAGTCTGATGGCTCAGGGCGGGCCGCTCCTGCGGCTCTGGAGAGACACCAGCAGTGTGTGCTTCTGCCTGCCCTTCCCAGAAGAGGCGAGCCCTGGCTCCCACGCGGCCTGACGCTCTCCCTTCGACACCCTAAGCCATGACTGTCGGCCACATGCACACCTACATTCAGACCCTACAATCACAGCACTAACACCGACCCCTCTGCCCCTCCCCCCCCCCCCCCCCCCGGCACTCACGCCCAGCATTCATCTCCCTGCAACCTACCAACCACACATATCCTTGCTCATTTCTCCTCCCCCCTCCCCTCTCTTCCGTGTCGCACCTCTCCCCTCTCCGCCCCCTCCCCGCTCCGCCCCCTCCCCTCCGTGTCGCATTTTTTTCACTCTTGAATCCTTCCTCCCCTCCTATCGCTCCTTCAATCCAAACACCCCCTTCCTCATCGGCTTTCTTTTATCCCTGAGAGAATACTTTTAAATAGGCCCCTGCTGGGCATTTTTCCCATTCCCTTCATCTCTGTCACTTTCTCTCTGTTGTATATGCGTTTCTCTTCATGGGAAGCCACTGTCCCCCTCATCGCATGTCACTCTCTCCTCTGAGATGCTTCCTCTCCCGGTCTTTTTCCCCTCTCTCGCTATTGTTTGTTTCCCTGTGTGGTGTCATCCTCCCTCTCTGCCCCCTCCCTTCCTTTTCGTTGTGTATCTGTTTCTACTGCGGTTTCAGCCTCACATCCCGCCCTGGCTCAGATGTCTCTCTCTGCAGCTGGCTCGCAGGCCCTGCTGGTGCCTGACCTCCTTCCGTACCTGGGAGCAGCCCAGCCCCGCTGGCTCCAGGGGGAGATTCCAGTCTGATGGCTCAGGGCGGGCCGCTCCTGCGGCTCTGGAGAGACACCAGCAGTGTGTGCTTCTGCCTGCCCTTCCCAGAAGAGGCGAGCCCTGGCTCCCACGCGGCCTGACGCTCTCCCTTCGACACCCTAAGCCATGACTGTCGGCCACATGCACACCTACATTCAGACCCTACAATCACAGCACTAACACCGACCCCCCCCCCCCCCCGGCACTCACGCCCAGCATTCATCTCCCTGCAACCTACCAACCACACATATCCTTGCTACTAAATCCACAAAACGTATACTCATACTGCTGGCACCTGCCCAAATAACCACTGCCGCCCACATAACACCCACACACCCCTAGCATGAACACCCATGCACTTAGGACAATCTCACCCACACACCCACTGCATTGACATTCTAGCTCATGCCCCTTCATCCACTTCCCTGATACTCGCACCTAGCAATGACTACATTGTGGCATCCTGCCCACTCCTAGCGAGCACACTACAATATGCATCCGCCCCCTCACTCTCTCTGCCCACCCTCAACGCCTCACCCTCACTCACCCTCACCCTCACCCTCACTCTCACTCACCCTCACTCACCCTCACTCACCCTCACTCACCCTCACTCACCCTCACTCACCCTCACTCACCCTCACTCACCCTCACTCACCCTCACTCACCCTCACCCTCACTCACCCTCACTCACCCTCACCCTCACCCACCCTCACTCTCACTCACCCTCACTCACCCTCACTCACCCTCACTCACCCTCACTCACCCTCACTCACCCTCACTCACCCTCACTCACCCTCACTCACCCTCACTCACCCTCACCCACCCTCACCCTCACTCTCACTCACCCTCACCCTCACTCACCCTCACCCTCACCCACCCTCACTCACTCTCACTCACTCTCACTCACTCTCACTCACCCTCACTCACCCTCACCCTCACCCACCCTCACTCTCCCTCACCCTCACTCACCCTCACTCACCCTCACCCTCACTCACCCTCACCCTCACCCTCACTCACCCTCACCCACCCTCACCCACCCTCACTCACTCTCACTCACTCTCACTCACTCTCACTCTCACTCACTCACTCTCACTCACTCTCACTCTCACTCACTCACTCTCACTCACTCTCACTCTCACTCACTCTCACTCTCACTCACTCTCACTCTCACTCACTCTCACTCACTCTCACTCTCACTCACTCTCACTCACTCTCACTCACTCTCACTCTCACTCACTCTCACTCTCACTCACTCTCACTCACTCTCACTCTCACTCACTCTCACTCACTCTCACTCACTCTCACTCACTCTCACTCTCACTCTCACTCTCACTCTCACTCTCACTCACCCTCACTCTCACTCACCCTCAACCCCTCACTCACCCTCACCCACCCTCACTCTCACTCACCCTCAACCCCTCACTCACCCTCACCCACCCTCACTCACTCTCACTCACTCACTCTCACTCACTCACTCTCACTCACTCACTCTCACTCACTCTCACTCACTCTCACTCACTCTCACTCTCACTCACTCTCACTCACTCTCACTCTCACTCTCACTCACCCTCAACCCCTCACTCACCCTCACCCACCCTCACTCACTCTCACTCACTCACTCTCACTCACTCACTCTCACTCACTCTCACTCACTCTCACTCACTCTCACTCACTCTCACTCACTCACTCTCACTCACTCACTCTCACTCTCACTCACTCTCACTCTCACTCACTCTCACTCTCACTCTCACTCTCACTCTCACTCTCACTCTCACTCTCACTCTCACTCACCCTCACTCTCACTCACCCTCAACCCCTCACTCACCCTCACTCTCACTCATCCTCACTCACCCTCAACCCCTCACCCTCACTCACCCTCAACCCCTCACCCTCAACCCCTCACCCTCACTCACCCTCAACGCCTCACCCTCAATCACCCTCAACCCCTCACCCACCTTCACTCACCCTCACCCACCCTCACCCTCACTCACCCTCACTCACACTCACCCTCACTCACCCTCACCCTCACTCACCCTCACTCACACTCACCCTCACTCACCCTCACCCTCACCCACCCTCAACCCCTCATCCTCACTCACCCTCAACCCCTCACCCTCACTCACCCTCAACCCCTCACCCTCACTCACCCTCAACCCCTCACCCACACTCACCCGCACTCACCCTCACTCACACTCACCCACCCTCACTCACCCTCACTCACACTCACCCTCACTCACCCTCAACCCCTCACCCACCCTCAACCCCTCACCCTCACTCACCCTCAACCCCTCACTCACCCTCACTCACCCTCAACCCCTCCGCCTCACCCTCACTCACCCTCAACCCCTCACCCTCACTCACCCTCATGCTAAAGATTTACAAAAAAACCCATAAACAATTCTAAAAGCACTAACTCTAATGCTGCGAGACCTATTGCATTTCTAATGCTTGTTCTTTTTGGAATTAGTTTGTAGAATACTGTTGTGGAATATATAAACTTTTATGCTATTGAGTGAATGTCTGCTTTCATGGAGTTGCTTATGTTCAATTAAATGTTAATTGAAAAACTTATTGTAAGCAGATTGTTGCCTCGTAAATTATTTATTTTTGATTAGGTGGTAAATGATTAATAGTGCATTGTCGCTTATGTCTTTCCTGTATGTACTCTCTTTGATTTGTTCCTATGTTTGAAAAGGGATCAATACTAAAGGCCAATTAGTTTACAAAAGGAGTTTAGATGTGTTCAAAATGACCTGTGCACACAACTTGCCCTACCCATATCCACCTACTTCTGTGCAAATTCTGTACCCTATTGCTTGGTGGTATGGCAGGTGCAGCCATCATTCATTGGAAATGAACTATGACTGGCACACCACCTGTTTCCTGGCGTTAGTCCGGCGAACGAGCAGGATTGATGCGGAGGAAGGCGGGACGCAGATGAGGCAAAAATGTCTCCTATCTTCTTTGCAGACTCTGTTCTCTACAGCTCATGTTATGTTATCCTGCATTTCTAAAGCGCACAGTTACTCGGAGTATCCCAGCGTTGTTACCATGAACCCTCGCCCACCAACACAGCAGGCAAAGCCTCTAAAAGAATTGGCTCAGAACAATAGTGTTTTTAGCCTCTTTTTAAAGACAGCCGGATCAGCAACCTTCCTAAGAGCAAGAGGAAGCTCATTCCAGGCTAGGCCAGCTTTACGGGTGAAAGAGCAGCCACCTAACCTATGGCGCAAAAAACGCGGAGTCTGGATAAGGAGTTGGTCCGAAGACCGCAGAGTCCTAGTAGGGGAATAAAAAGTAAAACGCTTCTGCAGATAGTGGGCCCAATCCATACAAGGCCCGTTGGACAATGACCAACATTTTAAATTTCAAACGGGCCTCAACTGCGAGCCAATGAAGGTGGCGGGGATGGACCCGCACGCTCTGCCTGGAAGAGAGGCCCAGTAGGAGCCGAGCAGCCGCTTTTTGGACTACCTGTAACTTTTTTATCAAATAGCCTGGACAACCAACTAAAAGCGCGTTGGAATAATCCAACCGCGAAAGGATCAAAGCCCGGGCCACTGTTTCTTTGGCCTCCATTGGCAGAAGGGGGAGGAAATACTCGAGCACAGTAACATTCCTGCCTCCATCTTGAGAGGGCAGATGCTTGTATTTCTTTCTCGGACGTGTCCACTGAAATATGATCTCACAGGCACTGTGGGTAAAGGAGTGGGTGCCGGCTGACCTGAACGCTTTAGGCATTTGACATGTGGATTGCGAGCCAGTGGATATTACAGCTTCAGAAATGCGGATGCAAGAGTTGTTCACTACTAGACATCCACCCATTTGAAGGGACTGAACCTTCAAGCCATTGGCATGTATGTGGGTGTAGCTCAGTGAAGATGCACGTAGGTGTACAAACGTTAATACAACAAGCAATAACTTGTTCTAAAACTGCTTCCAGGTTGTGTTTGCATACTCCACGATATTCGTAGCATGTTTATTTGACATGTCTGCCATACAAGGCAGCTTTAGGTCGTCCCCTTCCTGAATTCTGCCAATCAATGAATACGGTGAGGTCTTACTAGTCACTTGCCCTCTTGGATTAATGTGTAAGACTTCGAAAATGTTTTTTTACTTTAACTGTAGATTGCTTTTTTTACTGCTTGTTAGAAGATCAAACAGCGGTCGATTGAATGGGCATATAACATATTTGTAAAGTATAACATTTCAAATATGTTGTGATGTAGTTTCTGAGCACGTCTTAATGACTTGTATTGAGTTGTATACAATGATTGTCGTATTATTTTTATACAAGGATTTGTAAGTTTATGGAGAAGGCCGCGTAAGAGGTTCCCTTCGTTATAAGCATTGAACGCACGGTACACACTCCTACATGGTTGGTAACTGTTAGCCACATATTCAGATCTGTGAAAATTCTCCAACAGAACCACTTTACAGAACTCCATTAAGTGTCCAGATTCTGAGGAACACAAGGGTTCGTTACCCTATTGTTGTGAAAAATCTTGTACTGCATATTTTTAGTTATTATTTTGTGATTACTCTAGTTTCTTCTATTAAATTGTGCTTGTCTTCAGCATAATCCCTTTGTGTGCCATAATTTAAGACCTGGAGTAATGAGAGCGGTATTAACAATGTGTCTCGTTTCAGATTTAATAATGAATCAAGAAAAGCTAGCCAAGCTTCAGGCTCAGGTTCGGATAGGGGGAAAGGTAAGGCCAATATATATATATAGATATGTACAGTTTATTCTCAATGTTTTTAACCTAGTCAACATTTTTTTTATTCTGCCTGGTTTACAGAAAAATGTCTTGAGGCACGCATATAAATGAATACAGTCAAAACACTTTATTCATTGTGTTTTTTTGTTTCTCGCACCCATATGATCGATCATAATTAGTAGCACCAGAAAACATGATTCTCTTTATTTGCCTTTTATAGCCAACCAGTGGTCTAAAATGTTATGGCCATCTTCACCTACTCTTCAATTAGTTAGCACTGTCAGATACTTTGTAAGATACTAACGTACAGAGCAATTGTGCAGTTATATGGGAGCACTGAATAGCACGCTAATCAGTTAATATTTTTGTCTTAACAAAATACACATTTATAGTGGTTGACATAAGTAGTCAAATGGTCATGTATCCATGTGTAAAGCAAGACCCCACATTGTTCCAAAGTCTATTTGATTATATAGGCATCCACCAGGTGGTTAGTCACATACACTGATTCATGAGATCTGCTCAGTGTAGAGTAAGAGAACAAGGTATGTATGCATCTGTATCTCAGACTGGATCCCTAGTAAGGGCGTTCTCTAAGGTGTTTACAATTGTGAGGAGTATAGAAATCCCAGTAGTTTGTAGGTAAAATCCTGTCCAGCAATATCAACAAATATAATTGTATCCTAAGCACTTAGTGCATTTTGAGCAGTCCTGTATAGATTGGTGGAATGTTTAACAATAGCAGTGTATCTAGAGGTGCTTGATAACTGTGGTATCTAACCATAACAGTGCACTAAGTAACCTGTTCTGTTTGCGTTGAGGGTGGGTGCAGTTATTCTCAGTCTCTTCCAAAGCACACTTGAGATTCTATCCCAATCTTAACTATCATATTCTCTCTTTTTTTTTTTTTTTTAGCGTTTTCGCAGTTCTGTGGGGGAAAGTTGCAGATACAGTGTTAAATGTGTGACTCCCCAGGTTAATGTGTTCGTCCGTTAAATGTTTTAGGGATTCAGTTGTGATTCTAAAGTCCATTTCGGCGCACGCCAACACGTTATTTGATGTAGGTGCTTAAGCTAGAGAGAAGCACATTGGTTTGAAATGAGGGCCTACTTGATTTTAAGAACTGTTTTTTACGGGGAGTATTTGTGTAACAAAGGTGTAAATACTTCTTGGGAACCATTCATCAACGGCCCGACAAATTCAAATTATTTCAACAGTATTCTAGAACTATTCAAAAGAAGCAGGTCTGCTAAAAATGAAAACTTGCTTATAAAACAAAAGTAAGTTATGATCTTTAAAGGTTTTTAATTTTTTTTATAAACCTTTTTATTTGCTTTTTCTTAATTCACAGTACATTCATGTCATCAATAGTCGACTCACCCCGACCTCCCTCCCACTATTCCCTGTCATTAAAGAAAGGTTTTTAATTTTTTAGCTTCATTGTTGCCTCGCTTAGTATGGAATTTTGCTAAAACCACTTTGTGGGTAAATTAATCTAAATACTAGGCCAAAACGTGAGTAAAAAACTGTTGTTCGATCTATGGACAAAGCGCCTAGCTTTAGGTGAGAAGTGTGGACAAATGTGTATTGAAAGCAGTTGGTTCATTCACAACTGCCGGTGCTTGCAATTGGGGAATGACAGTTGTCTGCATTCAGAGCAGAGTTCAATTTTAATGTTGAAGTCAGCACTTTCTTTTGTAGTGTTTTCTGTGATGCTTTTAAACGCATGCAGAAGCAGCTGTGAAATCTCTGGACTTGCTGACTAATACTCTTTCCTTGTGTTTACTCAGGGGACAGCTCGCAGAAAGAAGAAAGTCGTACACCGAACAGCAACAGCTGATGACAAAAAACTACAGAGTTCTCTAAAAAAGCTAGCAGTAAATAATATAGCTGGAATTGAAGAGGTAGTGTTTTTGTGACTTTTTTTATACAGAACTAGTGCAACTCTGTCTGCCTTGTCCATAAAACTGTATGCATGGCCCTGTAGTGGTGGACATTTCTGAAAAGCACCTTGTTTAGACCAATGCATATTTCTGCTAATCCTATTAATGTTAGAGGTTATGTTGTGAGATCTGCTTTTGTTTAACTCAACATCGTTTTTACATTTTGTTGAACATTTCTTTGCTGTTTACTGCATATGAGTTCTGAAAGGGACCATCTAAATTTTTGGTTCAGATATCCCTAGTTTGTTTAACCCCGGATGTCGATAACAGCTCTCCCTAGTTTTTCAACTCCGGATTTCGGTAACAGCTGTGAAATGTAGAATTTGTAGCAAAAGACAGCTCGAATAATGTAGTCCGCCTGTTCCTTCTTTTGACAAGCTGAACTTGTCCAGCCTTTCCTAGATCTGATCTTTACTATTCGTTTCTTAACCCCGTCATGTTCTTATCTGCCTTATGCTAATTAACTGTCTATTACTCCTACTTCTGGTGAGTTTAATGTTTTCACGTCCCTTCTCATGGGGGAAATATCCAAATGTTATTCCAAAGTGTTTTTTTAATTTTTTTATCGTCCTCCTTGAATCTGTGTTTGGCAGTGCACTTTCACTGTGAAGTTTTTTATTTTTTCTACTGTTAATTCCCAAATCCAAATGTTTCTGTCCTATTCAAATCTTTAAGTGCATTGTCATACATCCTTTGAACTTGTGATTTTAAACCACCTGACTATTTTGCGGTTACCTTCTCTGGGTAATCATTTTGTGAAGCGGCATCCAGGGCTGATTGTATTATTCCATATGAGTTCTCACCACTGATGTGTTGTGTTGACTTATTTGCTGGCTTTACTTCTCCCTATGTAACGCAAACTTCTTTCTTCTTTAACCACTTCTGTTTTTTGCTGTTTGACTTAACATCTTAATTTGAGTCTATCCCAAACGTAGTTCTTGGCTCTTGGATGCATAAAAATGTTACACAGATAGCACGTTCAGCTTGTTAAACAGTATTTTGTGTTTATTTCATGTTCTTTGGTTTAAAGAGGAAGAAACTGAACTATGACTATTCATGGTATTCTTTTCTCCAAGAACTAGCACTGGACTAGGACTTGTTTTTTTGGCGTCAGACTTGCTCTAAATGAACTTTGCTTACCAAATTCTCCATCTTCTGGTGTGTAAAACGTGCACTAAAAATAGAATCTCGAATTACTTGCCTTAATCTCTTTACCAGGTTCAAGTAAACTATTAATTTCAGGTACTGGCTGTTGGCTTTCCATCTCTGTTCATTTAAGGCAGGTTCACTTGCCATTAACCACTTCTTGACTCATTTGGAAGAGTGTGGCACTATCCATCTCAGTTCAGATAGCTGTTGCTAGTCCAGTTACTTCAGACCTGTGCTTACGAAATACTCTTAAGATGTTGACATTATAACACAGGATGGTTTGTGATTCTGTCAACCTGACCTCTGCTGTTCTTTGTTGCATTTGTTTATGAATACTGACCCAAACACTTGATTCATAAATGTTGCTTTTACATTTTGCCTACCATACAGCTTTGTGTGTTCGGCTGGGCGAAAGCCTATTGCACCAAACCCATTACAATGGCTTTCCTTGTCCATCTGTTCTGTCCTTCCTTGGAACACAACCTACTTACCATCCTTTTGCTTGCATGACTGGTATCCTTTCACTGCTCCGTTTAAGGGGGGGGGGTACTTTTTTCTTTAAGCGCTCCACAGGAAAGCATAATTTCTAGCTTTTATTTGGGTGCTGCTTCACGTCCTCAAACACTCAATCCTCCGTGCTGCTCTCATATTCGCCCCCCCCCCACCCTCCTTTGTTTTCCCCACTCCTTCCTGTTTATTTGGGTCGGGAGGGGCTCTCTGGCTCAGCCTCAAGCAGGTTCAATCCTTCCCTGTACCACACCCCCTGTCCATTGCTCCAAGCCCATCGGTCTTAATGTGTTTTTTGGATGTGGGTGGGGGGTTACTTCACCCTACAGGATAGGCTTTTGTTTTAGAAAACTTAATTTAAGTTACCAGTTTATTTTGGATTGGTTTATTAAACTGCATTTGCATCATTTTGTTGGTGTGAATTTAATGACTCGACCACTAGGGCAAAAGGGATACCTGTTAGTTTAGCCAAATATTGTTTCTTATACATGCTCTCACCTTTCAACCTCGCTGATCTACACAAGTTACTCTGTCCACACGCTGCTGTTGTTCCTTCTACATTTGTAGCCATGCATATTTTGCCCTCCTTTTTAGTGTGTGTGTGTGTGTGTGTGTGTGTGTGTATATATATATATATATATAGACTCGACCCAAAGGTATCAGAGCACTTTACATGCGCACCGGTTTCGTTAGACAGACTCGTTCATTTTTGTTATGCTCAGGGAGATTAAGTGATTTGCCCAGAATCGCAGGATGTTGTGTCCCTGACGAGACTCGAACCCGGTTCACCAGCTTCGTGATCGACGGCTCTAGCCGGAAGATTACCTCCTCTCCCCACCTTATTTGTTATAACCTGGTTTAACTGTGAGTCACGTAATTTATCACCAGCTATGGATGATATTCTCTTCTCTGAAATCTATAGATTGCACCACTGGTAAAGGTGTTTTGTTCTCAAAGTTTCCCATTTCTGAATCATGCGTGTCCGTGGCTGCACAACACTGAGCTCTCATTGAACAACATTGGGCTAGCAGCAGCAGTAAGGCCACTCAGGGTAGTCTGACCGGTAGAACTGTGACATTTATCACTCTATATAAATATGCATGATCATCGAGATGTAATATGTGCACTCACCATCCTTTAACTTTTAATTCTTTGATTGCTATTTTACAAAATGGGTACTTCAAGTCCTAACGGGAATAATGCTTGGTCCAGTATGCATCCTTCAACACCTCTACACAACCTACTTCCCCATCATGAATGCAAACAAGTTCCCAACCTCTCTTCAATAGTTAGCATGTTATTCTCTGCGTTAAAACATTGAAGAAATCTGCAGAGAAATCTGTTAAATTACACCTTTGGCCACGTTCAAATTAAAGCTAACCTTATGTAATCTCGGGCACCGTTATTTAGCACAAAAAGTTGTAAAGGGTGGTGTGGACCGAATTACTTGTGGCCCCTGAGTACATTGTACTGTGTTATGGTATGCTGTCCTCCTTTATCCGGCTTGTAAAAATGGAAATCATCTGTTCTTAATTGGTAGGTCAGGTAAACTTTTGTTTGCACTTGAACCTCGTGGTCACTGCATTGTCTCACGCCCTTCCAAGTGACTAGGGAGATGGCACTCAGCATGGTTCTTTGAATTTAATTGAATTAGTGTGTGTATATATATCGCGCATGGCTATCCAAAGGCATCCCAGCGCTTGTAGAAACCAGGGCAGATGAACAGCGGGAATTAAGGGAATAGCCACGTTTTAAGAGATTTGCGAAAGGAAAGATGATTAGGTTCGGCCCGGAGGGAAAGTGGAAGGGAGTTCCATAGTTTTGCAGCATTAAGATAGAACAGTCGGCCTCTACTTCTGGCTTTTTTTTTTTTTTTTTTTTTTTTTTTTGGAAAACCTTTATTGTGCATTTGCAAAAGTACATATACGGGCCTACAACCCTCGGGCCGGCCACGAAAGAAACTGTAGCAGCACACTCGCAAACAATCTGATGACACGATAGCACGTAAGGAACACAGGCTGACATCGCAAAGTTACACCATTAATAAACTTGATATCGCGTCGCAGGAGCTATAAGGTTAATTTGTAAAGGTTTTTCTTACGCAGCAATTAACGTCCAACATTTCTGTCACAGTGTAGAGCACAAAAGAAATTAGAGAATAGTAAATCAGGGCCTGTGCAGGAGTAAATGCAACGGTGGCGACATGGCCACCAAGCTGATAATGACATACAATTCAAGGTTCCGCGGGCAGCAGAGGGGTCAAATACAGTCGACAGGGGTGTCAGGATAAGTCTACCATCAGATGCGCACCGCCTGCCACCCGCCCACAGTCCCGTCACAGGTCCAAGGCAAGAAGAAAGAGAAAAACATAAAAAGAGAAAAACAAGGCACCATAGAAACCGAAAATAAGAAAACCCATCCCCCAACCCACCACCCTACACGCATGCAGAGGCTACGGCCTACCCCCCCCCCAGCAGTGTGTCTGTCGCCCAATAAACCCGAAATTTAGAGTAAGAAAGAAAAGGAGAGAAAAAAGGAGACACGATAGTAACTGAAGTATGAGAGTAAGAGAAGAAAGTCCAATCCCACTCCCATAATACAGAAGCCCGGAGGAGGGCCAAAAAACAATATTACCCAGGCTCCCAGTCCGCACCTAAACTCCCTCCCGACAACCACGACCCACCAGAGACCAAATCAGATACATCACAAACCAAGCAACCCTGTTGCCTCCCAGTACATCAAAGAGTGATACGATCCAAAATGCGAACCAGCAATTGAAGAAAACCACAGCAGGGGCCCCCCTTTCTGCACATACACCAGGCCCGCCCGCACACCGTCCCCCCCATCTCGCAAACAGAAATCAGCAGCCATGTCCACCAAGTACAACCCCATGCTGGTCAAATCAAAGCGCCGTCATGAGTTCCAGAGTAGATCGAGGGTCCCGATATCCAGCGGCATGGCAGACAGAGACAGTACACGAATACATCACCCCTGGCCTGAGCGTTGCAGTCCTTCCAAAAATGGCCACCGCAGGAACCGTGCCAAAGGCAGGACAAAGGGACAAGATGGCGGCACCCAACGAGGAGAAAACCAAGAAGAAAGACATACAGGGTCCCGTTCCACAAGGGGAGAACTGATAATAAGGGGAGGCTTCCCAGCACACACGGGGAAAAGTACCACCGACTGGAGAAAGGGCGAAGTTCCAGTTGCAGGGACGGCAAGGGAGTCCGGCCGCCGGGACATCAAAGGACCATGCAAAAACAGTAATGGCGGAGGCTGAGCATCAGAGTGCGAGGGAGAAAGAAACAACGTATCCCCCTTCGTGACAGTAGGCAGGTCGGCAACATTGTCACCAGAATCCAGCAGCTCCGTGATAGGCACCAGCGGAAACATAGTATCCGGGCCAGGGATTGTTGCAGGCAGCTGGTGTCCCGGTGCAAGCATCGCCTCGTCAAACTTGCGACACAACTCACTGGTAACCCGCCGACATGCGGAACCAAGAGCCACGAGAGCCGCCAGGACATCTGCACAAGTCGGGGCTCGCTGCGGGGCCACGCAGTATAATATTGGGGTCGGTGTCCCCGGTTCACCGGAGCAAGGTAGTGCAGGCAAGGCGGCACTTCCAGGGGACAAAGGAGCAATCGTCCCCCCTACCCTCGGGACCGCCATCTTAACCGCCGCGATCCAAAAACAGGGGGGGGGGGGGGGGAAGGACGATCAAAATACGAAGTGCAGCAGGCGGGGGCGCCGGCAGGGGAGCAGACCGCAGAGCAGGGAGGCAGACGGCAGGTGACCCCTCGCGGCTATTCTGAAGGCAGCCCCCGGCGCAGGCGGCGCCGCCAACCGGAGCCGAGCCAGCCCTTCAGTCGAGTCACTCCAAAAGACAAAGGGGTAGGGGTCCCATACTGCCAGCGCCCGCCGCATCCAAGTCCAGAGAGCCCCCGAATGTAAAGGGAAGACCTCGTCGTTTCATTCCACCAGCGGCAGTTCTGGTGAGAGCTGCATTGCCTCCCGTGTCAGTCCGCCGGGTGCTCCGTCGTTTCGCCGCGGCCAGCAGTGCGGGGTCCGGGGGGATACAATGGCGGGCGGCTCTCGCTACTGTAACTTCGCCTCCACGGCAGGTAGAGTCCTCGGAGGAACGCGGGCTTGATCTGCACGGTCATGCGGTCGTGGCGCCGCGGCAGTTTTCCAGGATTAATGGCAGGATACCGGCGTGGGAAGAAGAGGCTCGCGGAGCTGGGAGCCTACGCGTCCGTCCTGTCGGCCATCTTGGCTCCTCCCTCACTTCTGGCTTTTTTAATTATAGGAACAGATGCCAGCATTAGTGAGTTGGAATGGAGAATTCTATTAGGCTCATACTGCTGTACAATGTTCTTAAGAATAGGCGGACCTAGATCTTATAAGGATTTATGAGCGATACATAATGACTTAAAATTAATGCACTCCTGGATAGGAAGCCAATGTAGAGCCTTAAGAGCCGGTCTGGTCGATTTTTGTATTTTGGGAACATTCAACAGTAATCGGGCAGCCTGGTTTGAAGTCTGGCAATGGTGGCCAGCGGGGACCCAAAGTATAGCGCGTTGGCATAGTCCAACCTGGACAGGACCAAGGCCTGTACCATGATTTTCCTAGCTTCAAACTGAAGAATAGGGATAATTTTACGGGCAGTTTGAAGGATGCCAAAACACGTGGCGGCTGTCTTCCTAGCTTGAGATTTGAAAGACAGGTCCTGGTCCAACCAGACACCCAAACTCTTAAGCTGGGGTTTAGGCGAAGGGGCAGGACCTAAGATGGAAGGCCAAATCTCCTTTGAGCGGTGACTGGTTTCCCAAGACCATGATTTCACTCTTGTCCCCCTTGAGTTTCAAGAGAGTCTCTCATCCAACAGGCTACCTCTTGGAGGCACCTATAGGGATCGGGAGGGTTACTATAAGATGTATTGAGTCCAATCACTAGTTGCGTATCGTCAGCATACGTGACGATATGAATGCCAAACGAGACAACTGCCTCCGCTAGAGTACAAGTATAAGCGTTAAAAAGAGTAGGCTCAAAGAGCCCAGAGGAACTCCACAGCAGAGGGGGTTCTCTTGGAAATAGCTTCATTATGGAAGACTTGTTCTCCAGGAACGATTGGAACCATGCCAATGCGGATCCAGAGATACCTAAGTCGAGGAGCCTTTGGATTAAAATCTGATGGTTAACAGTGTCAAAAGCTGCACTGAGGTCTAGCAGCACCGCAGTGCCGCCCGAGTCCACTACTTTCCTAGCTTTTTCCACAACAGAGATCAGGGCAGTTTCTGTTCCCTGGAGAGGGTGAAAACCTGTCTGGGTTTGTTGGATATTATGTGTCTCTAGAAAAAGGGAAAGTATTGCATTGACATGTTTTTCGGTGATTTTGCTGATCCCAGGCAGGAGTGAAATTGGACGATAGTTTCCTAGGACCAATGGGTCAAGGGAGGGTTTCTTCAGCAAGGCCTTCACCATTGCTTCCTTCCATGCCGGGGGGACCACTCCTGATGCAAGTGAGGAGTTAACTAGATCTAAAATCACAGGAAGAACTACCCCCGCTACTTGGGTGAGCATTCGTATGGGAACAGGGTCTTTAGATCCGCTCTTGACTTTGGCAAACAATTTCCAACTCTGACAGTTCTAAAAGTGGAAGTGAGTGTAGAAGCGGCTGGGATCTGCCTGGAAGAGAGGGTACCAGAACCTTATTTATCTGGGGAAAAGAGAAGATGGTATCAATTTTGGTAAGGAAAAAAGCTGCCAAAATATTGCTCTGTGTTCCTGAAGTGTCTGGAACAGTGGGATTAGGGGGGAGCTTTGCGAGAGTTTTTACAATATTAAAAATCTCACACGGGGAGTTAATGAGGTTAAGATTTTTTTCTTCATAGAAAGTGGCATGAGCGGATCTAAATTCTGCTTTATAGGTATTAATACACTTCCTGTATTGTTCCTTTTGTAACTGGAGAAAAGTCTTTTTCTCCACACCAGTTTTTTACAGTTCGTTTAAGCTCATGGAGGGCAGCTGTATACCAAGGTTTTTTTGAGTTTTTGATCTTCACTTTTATTTCCCTTTTGGGAATAAGGGTATCTACAGAATCTACAAGCCATGGATTAAAGTTTCTGTTGGCTGTAGCTACATCAGCCGAAAATGTCGGTTTAGTGGATCCCAAAAGCTTGGCCCATTGGTCCACAGGCAGTTTGGACCAGGGTCTAGATTTCACAAAGAGGGGAGCTCTGTGTCGTGTTGCCAAATGGCGACAAAGTGAAGGGTATCAAAAAATGGTCTGACCATGGTATGGGGATGGGATTTTCAACCACCAGGGTATCCAAGTTAGAAAAGATTGCATTCAACAGGTGTCCCTTCCTGTGGGTAGGTGTATTGAGCTTTTGTGTCAACTGATAGACCATAAGGTCTTTAATGAGTTCAACGGCAGAGGGATCGTAGTGTGGCTCACTGGTTAGAGGCGGCAGACCCGAGAGCAGAGGACAGCCCGGGACCAGGGTTCGATTCCCGGCGCGGCAGGTTTCTGGACCAGGGTCAGCGGACTCGATAATTCTCTCGCCTCGGTGCCCACTCTGATCAGCGATCACACTCGGCAACTCTGGGCATTAGCTTGCCTCATCTTCACTAACGGCCCCACCAGACCGCCAGGGATGCCTTGTCTCACCCTGGAGATACCCATTAAGGGACCATCTCTCAGGGAAGCCAGGAAGGGTTTCGCAGCGGTCGAAGCGCCTTGGGACCCTCCGGGTAAGTAGTGCGCTATATAAATGCCTATACATTACATTACATCGTCAAAATGAAAATTGAAATCTCCCAAAATGGAGGGGTTGCTAGAGGAACTAGTTAAATTGGCAGCCACCTCCGGGATGGTTTTGCAGATGTTCGACGCAGGCCCTGGGGGTCTATATATCAGCAAGCCTGAAAATGTCAGAACAGAACTAAATGTAATGGAGAAGGCGACGTTCTCACAATCGGAAGCAGGGCTCCCCAATATTCGGCAGATGAGTCCATGTTTGTAAATTATTGCAATTCCGCCGCCCTTCCCTACAGGGCGGTCTAATCTGGTAATAGCATAGCCCAGGGGTATCGCTTGAACTAGGTCCGGTTCAGAGTTGGATGAGAGACAAGTTTCTGTCAGAAACAAGACCTCTGATACCTCATCCTGAAGTAGCATGGAGATTTCCGCAGAATGGCATGGTAAAGATCTACAATTAATTAAGAACATCTTTAAACTAGGCTGTTCGGTGGAAGAAACCGAGGAGTCCTTACCAATCTGGAATCTACAGTGTAGACAGAAGGTGGGGAGCTTGTGGGGCATAAAGACGTGCTTGCAGGCTTCCAGCACTGGAGGATCGAAGGCACGGAGGGCAACTGAGCTATAGCGGATAAATTGGGTCGTGCAGAAGCAAGGTCTCTGGCCCCTAGTCACAGACGGGCGCAGACGGGCTTGCCTTAGGCGCGCACGCACAGATGTCCTTATTTGTAGCCAAGTAAAGAGGTGGCCAGTAGGGCGAGGATCCAGACGCTAGTCCGCTAGCCTCGTCTATTCCTCCCCAAGATGGCTGCCACAACTCCCGCCCTTGCCCTCAAACAGAGTTTCCCAAGCCCTAGGAGCAGAGTAAAAGTTTGAAAATGCGGCGCAAATAAGGTAAGGGAGACCATACAAATGAAGAACTATTTTAAAACTAAAGATCAAATTCTTTAAAAATTACAACAGACGCTAAATACGGCTCCTGCCTCAGGAGTCTAGTGTCTGCGCGTGTGCCTAAGCCGGTCTATTTGTATTTTTATTTCTATTTGTAAAATGCTGCTTCCGTCTTATTTATGCTTCTTTTGAATGATAAATTCTATTGGGCATCTTATTTCCAGTGGTGCCTTCTGTTTTTTGCGCCTTAACTTCTACAACGGTTATTGCACAGCAAAACTACTCTGTACTCATTTCAACTCCCCGATGGTCCAGGAGTGCTAGGTTTAGAATGTTTGCCCGCATTAACAGACCATAATGCATGATACTAGTCACCATAAAAACTGTACCATTTTAGATAAGCAAGGTGAATTGGCTGCTATCAGGACAGTTTAAAACAATGCAAGTCTTTGGTCATTAAAACGGATTACATTATAATTTTAATATGATCTTTTATGACTGAGTTGGTAAACACGTTGAAGTTGAGAATCAATGCTATGTATTCTTTTAAATCCAACATTTGTGCCTTGTTTTGTGTATTTTGACAGGTAAACATGATAAAAGATGATGGAACAGTTATTCATTTCAACAACCCAAAGGTCCAGGCTTCTCTTTCGGCTAACACCTTCGCAATTACTGGGCACGCAGAGCCTAAACAAATCACAGAAATGCTTCCTGGCATTTTAAGTCAACTCGGCGCCGACAGTTTATCGAGTCTTAGGAAGTTAGCGGAAACGTTTCCAAGACAAGGTATGTGAAGTATCTCACAATGTACATGGTCAGTTGAAGAGTAGGTTTGCATTGTGAACTAGCTTTGAATCTTAAAATTAAATTTCTCGTTTGTCTGGGCTTGTCTAGAGAGATTGATTGGAGCACTGTTCATTTTACTTCTAACCATAGTGGTTTCAGCTCGCATTTGTTTAAAGTCTGAACATCTCTGGTATTGCCATAGAATTATAGCATTTTGAGACCCATATGGCTTAGTATGCCATGGATGTATGGGGTTAAACACATGTATTCTAATTGCTTTGTATTCGTGAACAGCTGATTACATGATGTCTTAACAAATACCTCATTTCTGTCTCTAAAAAGGCAATTTGCTTTAAGATGTAAATGTATTTTGCAAGGATGTTTGTTAAAACTAGCGAAAAAGTGAAGATCATGACTGCTACAGGTATTTTGTTTAAAAAATAGAGCAAACCTTTAGAAATGTCACTAGAGAAGTCTTTTTTTTGTGTGTGTGTGTGTATATATATATATATATATATATATATATATATATATATATATATATATATATATATATATATAGCTACCTCCTCCAAAGAAAAAGGCCGTGACCCAAGGGAGACAATCAGGAGCACTTTATTGAACAGATGGCTCAGGCGGATGCATTTCGGCGTTATCAGCCTTCCTCAGCGCCCCTCTCCAACTGCTCCTAGCGCTGCGTGGTGAATACAGTCCTTCCCCTCTGTTGTTTTGACCTCTATACTCCGCCCCCTCAATGTAGTCCGCATCCAAATGCAGCTCCGTGTAGTGGAACTGCAAATCCCATAATGTCCCAATGTTCAGCAAAACGGGACTGGATACATGCCAAATGGGGTGATATTGCCAGAGAGTGTGTCCGTGGGAAGCACAGCTGTAGGATTTCGATGGGAGGTAAGCCAGGTGCATCAACTCCGTGCCCCCTCGAGTCTCCCTTCTTGACCGCTGCTACCCTTCTGCTTAGAATCCTTAGCGGGGTGAACGCAGGAAATATATAATGTATGTATATATTTTTCACTAATTGTGATAGCTAGTAGATAATTAGGATCAACCTTTCCCATAGACAAAGCTTTTTTAGGTCTCGCCTAGACGAAAGCAAAAAGCGAAGCTTTTTGCTGTCTAGGGCGAGACAACTTATGTAATCACTTTCGGGGGAAAGTGGACAGCAGACTGTCACGAGCGTCTCCTGCCGGAGATTCTAACTCGTGAGCGCGCACGTCGCCGTGCCTCATTTTCCCATTCTCAAACTAAGCCACACTCACGCATGCGCACATACACACACACACACCCCCCCTTAAACAGACACACGCTGCATACACACACACACGCACCCCCCCTTAGACAGACAGACAGACGCACGCACAGACACACTCAAACAGACACACGCGCGTACACCCCCACCCCACTCCCCGGGCTCCACTCCCCGGGCTCCACTCCCCGGGCTCCACTCCCCGGGCTCCACTCCCCGGGCTCCACTCCCCGGGCTCCACTCCCCGGGCTCCACTCCCCGGGCTCCACTCCCCGGGCTCCACTCCCCGGGCTCCACTCCCCGGGCTCCACTCCCCGGGCTCCTCTCCCCGGGCTCCTCTCCCCTTACGCATGTGAAAGCACTGTGCTAGAAGGTGCGCTGTCTGAAATCACCGCCGCCTCCCACAGCGGCATTGTATGTAAATTAAAAGTTGCCTCCCCGTAAACACCGCCGCAGCCCAGGAAGTTCGGTAGCCTCACAAATCCCGAGCGCAGCTCCTCTGACGTCAGACGAGGAACCGCGCTGGGATTGGTGCCGGTGGGGCCGTTGCCTGGCAACGGAAGTGTCGTCGACGCCGGGCGGGAGGGGCTTCTTTGCGTAACACATCACATAATCTCCCCGTGCTTACAAGAAAATAAATATTTCCTTGTGTGATATAACTGTTGCTCACCGTTACCTTCGGGTCGAGGTTGCGGTATATAAAACTGCCCCAAAGAAACATAATACGCGATGGTGTACTGCGCTAAGAAACTGCGAGATAAGCAGTTGCACGCCGTGGCGTTTTATTGCCATTTGTTTCAAAGAGCGTTTTTGGTGTGATATACACTGCCTGCGGTCCTTTTCTCAGGTCTACTTCAAGCAAGTGCTGAGAGCCACGATATTGATACATAGCGCCCTCTGCCTTCAATACGTTTGCGCCCTGGATTCTACTGGTTCTGGCAGTTACATTTTCTGCACTCGTCACCAGTACTCCCCTGAGCCGCGCTCTGACCTCTGACAGAGACTTCCCGCGCCTGAGGAGCGCTGTGGAACATGCGGGTTTGTGTCTTCCCTACACGTGGCGGGACACGCCCCGACCGACGCCCGCACCAGCTCTCCTCTCTCTGTAAATCTTACTCGGCCAGGGTGCTTATCCGTTGCGCAAAACCTCCCATGTACTTTCATGGGCAGCCGTGACTCCTCCTTTTATCAATTCCATGGGAAAGCGGCGGCTCATTCTTTTATAACTTCCTTACCCCATGCCTTATGTGCTATACCCTTTCACGGGACAGTTTCTGCTCCTTCTTTTATCACTCCACCACCACTGCCTTAACTTTCCTACCCGCGCCTGCCTCCTTTGCGGCAGCCGCGGCTTCTCCTTTTATCCCGTCCTCAGACATACCCTGAGTTTCATACCCGTTCTTGCTCCTTGGGGCAGCAGCGTCTCCATCGTTTATCACTTCATCGACACAAGCCCAGTGCCTTATGTTTCATACCCCATTGTGCTCTTTATGACGCAGCCCCGGCTCCTTCTTTTATCATCTCCGCGCATCGCCTGGTTTCATACACGTTCGTTAAACGCATCCCTGTTTACTCCTTTTATCCAACAGCAGAGGCGTGGCACTGATTACCAAGGCCAACTGCACTCTGTCACGATGAGACCGACAGTGTTTATTAGAGCACCTTTAGCATGTACACTTGCCTCGCACCACCTACGCGTGTAAACAGCGCATGCACAGACTGATCGAAAAGTGCATGTATAGAATGCATGTGTACGAACTGCTAATGGGCCATGCATTCAAATATAGGGTACTAGCCACAGCCGAGTACCTTAATTGTACAGTCCGTGCATGCGTGTACAGCTAATACAATATGCACAGACCTGTTCAAACGGCAAAAGCTCCTTATTTACAAGCAGTGTCATTTTTCTATGTGATGCATTTACTGACTGAGCTATTAAATGTGCTTGTTAAACCTCCGTTTCACCGCACTAATTGCTCATGCTTTGCGTATGCGCAAGTATCGATTACTGTAACTGTTTGTATACGTACAGCTTGCTACTTCATATTGAACATGCACAGATAACTTTCTCTCTGCTCTTACACTAATGTGCTTGGGGTGGGGGAGACCAGCACATCCACCATCACCAGCACATCCACCATCACCAGCACATCCACCATCACCAGCACATCCACCATCACCAGCACATCCACCATCACCACCACATTCACCACATCCACCACATCCACCACATTCACCACATCCACCACATTCACCACATCCACCACATCCCCCACCACCGCCACATCCACCGCCACCACATTCGTGTGTGTGTGTGTGTGGCTCTGTGTGTGTGTGTGTGTGGCTCTGTGTGTGTGTGTGTGTGTGTGGCTCTGTGTGTGTGTGCAAATGCAATAGGTCTGACATGTTACAAGAGATTAAGCTATTGGCACTGTAAATGACAATCACATTTATTCATCTGATTTCACAACCAACACATAAATAAAAAAGTTGTCATTACAATGCCAATAACTCTAACTTTTACAAAGGCGAGACCGTTGCATTGTAAATGCTTGTTTGTTTTGCTCATAATTTTGGTGCAGTTTGACGAATAGTCAGTCCTCCCCTCCATCCCCTGCGCCCCCCCCCCCCCCCCCCCGCCCAAAAGTGCTCCACGTTGCCTAGTTCTGCATGGAAAGTTTTTGGGTAATTGTCAAGCCGGGGCTGAGGAAAAAGGTGGGAATCCCAAAACGTTTTTTCCCCATGTAATGTCAGTCAGAATGTTACTGTTTTTAGACACGGCTATAGCCCGAAACACTTAATTACACTAAAATTGGCAGAAAGCTAGGTCTTGGGCCAGAAAGATCATTTTGTAATTTGATGTAAATCTCATTAGTGGTTTAGGAGTTGAGGTGCGCAGTGTGGGTTGGGTGCTTGCGGGAGGGTTGAATAATTATATATTAAAGAATACATAGAGATGCTAGTGGAGTCTTTCTTTCTTATGACATTTAACCACGTTTTCATTCCCCACAGAAGACCTGTGAGGAAATCAAGCAAGCCTGGATATCTTTAAATGTTAATTTCGGATCTTGCTTGCAGATTTCTTTCTTTCTGATATTTTGCTAAGCTCAACAGAGGACCCTCTGAACCTTACATAACTCCAGGGCCACCATTGTGGCGTTTGTTAGGTTCTTAATAAGGATTCCATTTCTGACTCCACCCAATTTCCAAAATGTATGAACTCCTCTTCAGGACTTGATGAATCCATGTAGTAATTGGGCTGACAGATGTGGTGTTCTCCATTTATCCATGCTTGGGCACACAGAGGGGAAAACTAGTCCACTTTCCTCAATGGTACATATTACTTCGGATTTTGCAGAATTGCTCTTCACTCTAGATTATTTTTGTGAAAGCCTTGTGTGGTCAGTTCGAAAGTAAATTCTATTGTTTTGTACAGGTGAGGTTTTTTTGTTTGTTTTTTGCAAACTTTCTCATGGTTTTACTTAACCCCTTTGCGTGCGGGCGTCGCCAACGGACGTCACAAGCACTACCTCGGTAGAGCTGCGCACGTCTGTTGGCTGACGCGGCCCAGCCCACTCAATTAAACTCCCGCAGCGGAATTTGTGCAACAGTTAAGGTTTAAGGAGCGAATCTAAGCAAATTGTTTACAAACTAGACATGCCTATTTATAACTGACAAAACCAATCTTCTGCAGTGTTCAAGTTGCCCAAGCGCCCTCCTCCCCCCGATCCGTGAATGATAATTGGAGAGTTTCTGGATACTTTTTGTGATAACTATATAATTAATCCTTTTTGTTGCAGTGTTGGATAGTAAAACACCAAAACCTGAAGACATTGATGAAGAGGATGACGATGTTCCAGGTAACTATAGAGCACCCCGTTGACTACAATATGACAACAGTTAGAAGGCACAAAGATAGTAGCTTAATTTGACTCAATAACCAAATTAATGCATGTTCTGTAATACTGTCTCCAAAATCCTCTGTGAATAATGCAAGAATTTAGTGCGTGTTCATTGTCCATGAACTATTGACCTTAAAATGCCTGGCATCTACAGAAAATCAAAATAGCTTTGGCAAAGTCAGTAAGTTTGATGCTAGCACTCTGGTGCTGACAAAAGCTATGAAAAATCCAATTTTAGTGGAAGGCATAATAAAGGACTGTTTTGTGTATACAAACCATTGGTAAAAGAAAAGTGAGATCAACTTTTCATATGTAAAATAGTACCTCATGCATTACAAACAAAGTAGAAGGATGCAGCCAGTTGGAAGATAGTGAGACTAAAATGCTCCAGTGGGATGATCCAAGATATTAGGATGTATGTCTGGAGTGAGTGATTGAAAGTGCTGGAGCCAGAGAGACAAGTAGTTATTGTAGACTAAACCAAGGCCCTTTTGAATATGTATAGAATACATTGTTCTCCAGGAGTGCTTCTAGCGCACCATTAAATGTCAGACCTAATGAGCATGCGACATTGAAGATAAAATGGGGGTGACTTTCTATTTGTCAACTAAGATGTATGAAGGAGACTATTATGATTTGTGAATCGGATGACCTGGTTGTTTTGAAGAAAAAGTGAAAGCCTCTGTACTAAACTTCGTGCTGTTACAATTTCCTAAGTCTTTACACAGAACCTGAATATTAAAGGGTTTCTGGGGCTCTTCCTCTCCATTCTGTCTTAATTTAATGTATGTCCACTTCAACGAGTTGAAAGCCATTTAGCTCACAACTAGTCTGCTACTTCTTCCTTATCCGTTATCTAATTCCTTTAACTTGTGCCACTGTTCTAAACACCCTCCATATTTTCCCGGACGTAATCCTCTAACCCATATATCTTTTCACTATCTTCTATGCACATTCTATGAAATCTTTAATTTTCTTCATATGTGGACTCCTTGACCCGGTCACCAGGTAGGTCGCCCCCTCAGCTGCCACACGGTCCTCCTGTGCCGCCGCTGGGTAGTCTGTCTCGTTGCAGTCCTCTGCCTCGGACTGTTCTTGCCTCCTTTCATTTCTGTGCCCCTGTTCTGACTTCCTTCTTCCCCACTGTTCTCCTCTTCCTTCTCGTCACCCCTGTGCCCGTGGCCTCACCCCCTCTGCCCCCCACCGGCTCCCCTCGCGATTCCCGCTGCTGCCTCCCGGTGCCCCCACCCCCCCTCTCCTCCCAGCTGCTCCCCCCTCCGATAGCCCTCCTTATGGAGGCTGCGCAGCAGCTGCGATGCTGGCACGCCGAAGGCGCACCAAAGGCAAGCCAGTCTGCGCCTAGACCGCGCCCAGTGCCAGAACACCTGGCCCCCGCCAAAACCAAGGAACCCGGCTGAGATAAGACTCCTCCACGCACTCAACACCGGCCGACCAGCCGCCTGCTACCAAGCCACTCCGAAGCGCACCCACGGACCCTTCTACTGCCAAACCTGCAAATTCACCTGCGCCGAACCTACGTCTCACCACCCAGACCAGGCAACAACCACCACCTCAAGTGCATCCTGCTCAACACCCGCTCCGTCCACAAGCAAGCCATCGAACTCTGGGACCTCCTCGATACAACAGCACCAGACGTCGCCTTCCTCACAAACCTGGATGAGCGCCTCCTCAGCCACTGACATTGCCATAGCCACCCCGGACGGCTACAAGATCACCTGCAAGGACCGCATTAACCAAACCGGAGGAGGATTCTCCATCATCTACAGGAACACCATCAACGTCACGACAACTCCGAAAATGCCCTCACCACCGCCCAACACCAGATCCACACCGACCCCAAGACCACCCTCAGAGGAACCCTCGTCTACAGACCCCCAGACCCACGCACACAATTCAGTGAAGCCATCGCCGACTTAATCAGCCCACATGCCCTCGCCTCATCAGACTACATCCTCCTAGGGGACCTGAACTTCCACCTGGAACAACAAAAACACCACCATCCTGCTCGACAACGTCGCCAACCTCACTCGAGCAACTGGTGAACACACCCACCCACTAAGCCGGCCACACGCTCGACCCAATCTTCTCCGCCAGCAGCCACGTTGCCTTCAGCCACTCCACTGGACCGACCACAGCTGTGCCCACTTAACCTTTAAGAAGACCACATCCCACCACCGCCCGCAACAGATCCTCTCCCCCCCCCGTAGATGCTGGAGCAAAGTCACCACAGACCAGCTAACCACATCACTGAATCAGAACCCACCTATCGCCAGCACTGACACCAACGACGCAGCCCGCAAACTCACACAGTGGATGGTCGACTGCGCCGACGCCCTTGCACCACTGAAGAACCCTCCATGCAAGCCTGGCAACAGGAAAACAACATGGTTCACCGACCTCAAAGAATCGAAGAAATCCTGCCGATCCCTCGCGAGAACCTGGCGCCGCGAACAGACGACAGAAAACATGACCGTCCTCGAACACCACCAGCTGATCCGCACCGCCAAAAAGACATAGTTCAAAGAACGGCTGGACAACACACAGCAGCAAGGAACTCTTCAGCATCGTAAAAGAGATCTCCAGTCCCAACGACAACAGCAACAACATCACACCGTCGCAAGACCTCTGCAACTCCCTCGCCACATACTTTCACCGCAAGATCGCAGATATCCAAAACGGCTTCGGCGCCCAGACTCTGCCCCCAGCCACCGAACCAACGCCCCTACAACCACCCTCGGCACTTGGACTCCCATCAGCACAGAAGACACTGCCCACGCTATGAACACCATCTACTCCGGCTCACCTTCCGACCCATGCCCTCACCACCTCTTCAACAAAGCTGACACCATCATCGCTCCCCACCTATGGAACGTCATAAACCACTCTCTCGCGTCTGCTACCTTCCCAGAGAGCTGGAAGCACGCAGAGATCAACGCCCTACTGAAGAAAACCACAGCGGACCCTAAAGACCTCAAACTTCCGCCCCATCTCTCTTCTTCCCTTCCTGGCGAAAGGGATTTGAGAAGATCGTCAAACAGCTGACCGCATTCCTCGAGGCCAATGGATCCCTCGACCCATCCCAGTCCAGATTTCGAGCCAGCCACTGCACGATATCTCCCTCAACGCAGCCACAGACTACATCAGGACCCTACTCGAAAACTGGGAAACCAACACCCTCATCCTCCTAGACCTCTCAGCTGCCTTTGATAGTCTGCCATCGCACCCCAATAACCCGCCTCCACAACGCCGGAATCCAAGGTAAAGCCCTGGACTGGATCACCTCGTTCCTCTCAGACAGAACCCAGAGAGTCTGCCTCCCTCCCTTCCGCTCCGCGGCCACCCAAATCTGCGGCGAACCCCAAGGCTCATCGCTCAGCCCAACCCTCTTCAATATCTACATGAGCCCCCCCTCCACCATTGCACGCAAACACAACCTCAACATCATCTCTTACGCCGACAACCTTTCAACAGGAAGGAATGAAAAACGTCGCTGAATGGATGAAACTCGCCGTCTGAAACTGACCTCAGACAAGACGGAGGTCCTCATCCTTGGACCATCCCCATCCGCCTGGGACTACTCCTGGTGGCCCACAGAACTGGGCACCGCACAGACACCCACTGACCACGCACGCAACCTGGGATTCATCCTGGACTCCTCAAGATGACCAAGCAAGTCAACGCCATCTCATTTTCATGCTTCAACACCCTGCGCATGCTCCTTAAGATCTTCGGGTGGATCCCTACCGGAACCAGAAAGACGGTCGCCCAGGCCCTCGTCACCAGCCAACTAGACTACGGGAATGCCCTATACGCAGGAACCACAGTCAAACTTCAGAAAATACTCCAACGCATACAGAACTCATCCTCGACATCCCCCGCCACAGCCACATATCAGCCCACCTTAGAGACCTGCACTGGCTCCCCATCAACAAAAGGATCACGTTCAGGCTCCTCACCCACAAAGCACTCCACGAGAAAGGTCCCGAATACCTAAACAACCGCCTCACGTTCTACACTCCAACATGCAAACTCCGCTCCACAATCGTCGCCAGGTCCCACGGATCCGCAGAACCACCGCCGGAGGGAGATCCTTCTCCTACCTGGCGGCCAAGACATGGAACTACCTCCCCGCCCACCTGCGACTGACCTAGGACTACCTCACATTCAGGAAACACCTAAAGACCTGGCTCTTCGAGCAGTAGCGGACCGCCCCCAGCGCCTTGAGACCCCCACGGGTGAGTAGCGTGCTCTACAAGTGGATTGATTGCTTGGTAAACTACTATTGTCGCACACCATACAGCTTTCTCAGTGGCAGCCTTTGTTTAAAATCCAAGGGATCGGGACTTGCGTTGTTGAACACTGTACAACGATCACCTTTTATCCACTATTTTAGACACTTACCTTATTGCACCTTCTAACAGAAATGCTATGTTTTCCACCAGCACATCTGCTTTTGAAATGGTCTGATCCTCCAGGTGCTCCCTTCATTAATTTGGTCCCTGATCCCAGCAATATGGAGTCCAGTTGTTGTACTGTTCACCCATCCATTTACTACATTAGTTGTCACCCTTTTTGCAGGTATCTTGTATTTCACAGGCACAGTGAGCTATTCTCTACCTTCCACAATAATCTGAAAAGACATTGAAGGAGTACTGGTCCTAATTAATTAGTAGATAGTTGCAAACTTGTTTCTATTTTTCACTTCAGTCCCATTTGTTTGTAGTCTTCCTTTAAATTTCATTATGCAGGAGTTTTATGGGTGATTATTTGTTGCGTGCATGGGTTTACACAAACTGTCATCTTGCAAGGTGCAAGAATATTTTACAACCGTATTGATTGCCCTTTTGTTTCTCTCCCCAGATCTCGTAGAAAACTTCGATGAAGCATCAAAGAATGAAGCGAACTAAATTAGTAATCTTACTTGGAAGCCATGGACTTGATTTTTATAATCATCTGTGTGGTTTCAAAGTTTTTCAAACATAAACATCACATGTTAATAGTTCAGTAATATAAATATTTTGTATTTTTAAAGATGCTGTTTGGTCAGCATTTTTTCTGTCTATTGATTTTGCATTTTGCACTTACTCCCAGGATACTTTTTTTGGTCAAAGTGAGAAATGCTGGTAATGCTTGAGTTTTGTCTTCAGTGGAGAGCTGTTTGGATATAAATTGGGTTGCATTGAACTTTTCCCCTTGCATACATTAACGGATCTTAACTTTACTTACCTCCCAACATATTGTACCTTTTTGAATGCAGTGGCCTTAACAGAGATAAATTGTGTTTTACTTTGTTACAGGCTTGTAAAAACGATCATAAACTCATAATAAGACATTCACGACTTTGTTTTCTTTTTCCCGTTAAAAGGTATTTTAACAATTTTCAGCATCTCAAACAGTGCAATTTCTGTACCTTTTAATTTTGCGCTTGGGCAAACGGAAAATAAAATATTCATTTTTTTATAACTAGATTTGATCACTTGATTACATTGGTCATTGCATTTTGCTTAGTCATTTTTTTTTTTACATTAAGAATTTTTGTTGGCTTTAATAAAAGCCTACTATTGTAACAATTGCATCTTGAAAATACTTCACAAAGAATTCTGCCTTTGGGGACAGAGCGTAACGTGGTAGGGAAAAGATCTGACATTTGTTATTTCTTGTTTTGGAGCAATTGAGTGTTTGAGATGTTTTTATCAACATATACCAAAGATGTGAACGGATGCTACCTCAGTCATCTGGTTTTGTTTCTGCAAAGAGACCACCCAGTGTTAAGACCAACAACCATTCGGCAACATCAAAATCAGGCCGAGCGCATGCTCAGTAAGACCTTTTGAGGAAGGGGGCTGGAGGGTGAGCCATGGATTTTATAGGACGTTGGTGATCCAGTGCATATACCTATGTCCAGGTAAAGCATAACAATTGTGCCTTTCTCGCTGAAAGTTCTCTTGCTACTCCAGTTACCACACAGGAATGTTTATAGATCTGTATTTTTTGTGACCCTTAATCAGGTTGTATAACCTTTATTTTGAAGAAATATTTTGAGGAGTGACAAGAAGACCACTGAGAAGAGAGTGAGACCAAGCCCACTGAATCTGCATAGTTAGTTGGGGTGAGTGAGCAGGCAGGAAGCCCTAGCTCCATGCCCCAAAGTGGACTACAGCTATCCATGAAGTATCAAGGGCATTCTGGGCTCAAGGAGCAGTAGAACACATTTTGAGAGTGAAATATTTGTGAGCTTGCACCATTCTGGGCATGCGGAGTACCCAGACTGATTCAATCTACCCTCATCCAGCCCCAGAATGGTCAAGAGATGTTCTCTCTTCGTCCCTTGTTCTAGGGCTGCAGCATGTTGCCTGCAGATGATCAAACCAGTTCCCAACTGTTTTACGCTAGTCAGTAGCTCTTACTTTACGTGCAAATAAGCATCTTAATGTTTGGGCCCCTGGTTCCATGTAGGGAGTGATAAAGCCTATGAGTGCCCCCCAGCCAATTGAAAAAGATACGGGTCCCTGGATTTTTGTAACTCTGGGAATGCCTTTGTGGTTACTTGCATTACTCAAAACTTTGAGGAGACCAGTTGGGTCCTGGACTTACTCAACAGGGTCCAGTTGAATGCAGTGTATTTGAACACCACCCCCACCAACCAACTTCCCTGGTAATGTTACAAAACAAAGTTTTTAGGTTTACCACTTTATTGCAACTGTTTTTGCTGAGAAATATATATTTCAGGAATTGCAACACTGATATGCCTAGCCTTGCACTCTGAAAGGCAGGCAGGTACATACGGGCAGCAGCCAGACCCCATCATTCATCTCAGTTCATGGTTTATCAATGGGTCGCACCTCCGACATGTTTATATGCACTTAAGTGGACAGTATTAAGACGCCGACTGCTGCAGCTAGATAAATGACTAAAGCCTCAAGATAGTCAAGCCTTGCTTTTATTAAAATGTCTACATTCTCTTCCAATTGCCTCGATCTCTTTTGCAGCTCTTTGGTTCCTAAAAACTTTAGGGGACGTTACTCCAGTATCAGGGTAATAGATTAGGTCACCATAACCTCACAAGCACACTGAGCTTGGCAGCCCTCTTTAAACCTGCCATGATCAAAGATATGTAAGGTTCAAGGGAATTGATTTCTTGTTCAGATGTAGGTTGAGCTCCTTGTTAAGCTTCACAACTTTCCTCAGCTGGCCTTAAAAGACTTAAACGTTTAGTATAGTGTTTTGGATTATCCCTGTGCCAAGAAATCCCACTTTGGCCGCGTGAAGTACAAACTTGGCAGTCTCTGGCCATAGAGCTTAACATGAATGTAATGCCTGAACATAATCAAATAGTGTGATATGTATCATTGGCCCAGAAGGTGCTAGCACCACCTGATTTATTGTAATTTTATTTTTATTTACCTATTTGTGAATAAAGTCCTAATAATCTTTAAAGTTTTAGCAGGGACTGATCATTCAGTTTCTTTTATTTACAATATACTGCTATATTTGAGCCTGTAACTCACCACTTAGTGTAAATCCGGACTGTTCAGCTTCATTATCCCTGTCGTGTCAAATGTGAGTAACTTGTTCGTCGTCGTTCTGGAAGTAGTATGTGACTTTTTTGATCATGGATACTGTACAGGAAATTTGGTGATATCTTTGTATTTCTACTTGGTATCTCTTTAGCCTTGTCTCTGTGTTCTCATTGTGGTGCCGGTGATTGTCTGGTTCTTTGTAGAATTTCTTTAGTGAGTATGTTCTTTCTGGGGACATTTTAAGCTGATTTTTGTGTTTTTTCCACAGCTTAAATGTGCGATATATCAATGCTGAAATGAAGAGTGCAGTGAGGAATCATGCTTTAGAATGACTTGTGTATAGGGATAGAGAGATCAGTACACACCCACAGTACACAATAAGTTGTTGGCACTTAACGTGGCCACCAAGGCCTTTCTCGCTAATTTTCTCTTAGATCCATCAATGGGTTTCTGGGTGTCACAGTAGGTCTCTGTATAGACTTAATTTTGTGCCTTTTGTTCCAGATGCTATGAACTACAGTTCACCCAATTCTGGGTCTTTTTAAGCATAACTAAGCTGCTATGGTGATTAGGAAGACTGTTCTACCAATACTTTAGGCAGTATGTACATGTAACCAATAGTACAGAGTGGGGTTTGGTTAATCCCTTCAGCCGTTTGGCTCTTGTGTGTTTGATTGCTTGCCATTACTTGGGTGAGCTTTGACCCCCCCTGTGGCATTTCGTGGAAAGTTGCATTATTTACTGTTCCTGTTTTGGTGATTGTTGGAAAACGAGGCAGCATCTGTGAGGCCTGCACAAATAACATGACACATTTGTCCTTCACTGGGAACTAAACACCCTAGGGCAGCGCCTGACTCTCAGAGGGTAGCTTTGCAGAGCAGTCTGAGGCTTACTCAAGGGAGGTGGTGTGAGCTAGTAATCGCCATTTGCAGGTGCGCAAAAATAACACTCAATAATTGATTGTCCAGTCTGTACTTTGCTTTATAAAAGTAAGAGTACATTTATTAAACACGCGCACCACTCAATACTATACACCAATTTACAAATATACATAAGCTGTTAAATTACTTTGTGACATTGCATAACATCTCCACCCCTCCTGCAGGGGGGCTGGTGTAGTCTAGTACCACTCCCATGTATGCACATCATCTTGCCCCCAATGAAATTAGTTGAACCTATCCTGGAGCGAGGCCCCTGCGCACTGGCACCATCCCAGTGGCGTTCCCCTCTTATTACCTCAACAAGCATTAAACAGGGATACATCTGCCTTGGTGACACATGACCCTGACCAAGCCTCTACTACTGACCCTAAAGTATACCCCTCTACGTCTTAAGGGCTAACAGTCTGGGGTCTTCACCTAAGCGCAGCAGCAAGACTACATGTTTACGCACACTTTAGAATGACTGTACTCAGCACATTTGGATATCATTAAAAATGCATTGCAATTGCAGCCCCTAAAGGCATCACAGATGATCACAGGATTAAGTTGTAAATACCGTCAGACACCCTAGCAGGAGTGTCTAGCCACTTAAATCCACTTTGCTTGTGACATCATCTTACACCAGTACTTCACATTGAACATCAGCCCCTCTAAAAGAAATAACCATTAATTAATGCATTTCAGTGCAATTAAGCCATTTCACCTCCAGGGGATGCCCTTCTCGAGACATCTCCAACTTAGCCCTTCAATCTTTGATGCACTTCTCAATGAACCCCCAGCTGTAGAACAAAAGTTCCAGCCTAGGAGGTGATGCAATCTTTGCTGAGTTTTGAGGGGTTATTCTTTTTAAATCCTCAAACTTAGGGTGGGACTTTGGTTTCTGCTGGGGGCGAGACTGCGCTGCTCCAGCAGCTCCCCCAGCACCTTTTCACACTCAAGGGTGACCCCTCTCCTCTGGGGGCAACCAAAACGCCAAACAAAATCCATTCCTCATGCCTTGCAAGGCATCATGGGGCACTTCAAGTTCCTGACGCTTTCTCGGGCCTCGGTGGGGGTCCCGGTCCCACCCAGACCCCTGGCTCCTCCTTGGAGGGCAGTCCCTGGGACCTGACCCACCCCGGGTGCCTTTTCTAGACTGGCAGCGGAGCATCACGCGCTTGGCCATCAGGGGGCCACAAGTCAAAGGTCGCTCACCTTCTGGGGGCCATATCTCAGCCACTGGAGGTCAGATCTGCGCCATTTTCGTGTCTTCTTGCTCCTGGCGGTGCCCCACAGCCACTGGGAGCATTCTCCTTCACCCTCCGGGTCTCCAAGAGGGTGCCTTCTGCAGGGAGCGGTCTACACTGGCTCCCTGCGCCAGCCTTTCGCCTGGCTCTCCTCCTGCGCCTCTTCTCCCTGTGCAGAGGCCTCTTCTGCGCCCCGGTCCTGGGCTCTTCTTCTGGCGCTGTTAGGGGCTTGGGGGCAGTCAGGGGTGTCTTCCCAACTGCCCATTGCATCAGGCTCCAGCACCTTTCGCCTCCGCAGACCACACCCCAGAGAGCTTCTCTTACTGTGCGCAAGTACTTTTTAAAAGATGTGTAGGGGCTGGCAGAAAGTCTCTGTGGGTCCAATCAAACAGCGACACATCACTTCGAACCCTCCTTGTCCAGCCTCTGGGTTTGCTCAAAATGGAGTCGTCCAGTGTCTCTGGTCATATGGCCTCTGAAACCCAACTCTTTCCTTCTTGGTGCAGCCTGGTGCCTGGCACCCAGTGACAGCTGCTAATGGATGAGCCTGTAGCTCCACCCATCTTCTTCTTTGTGGAGAGGAGGCCCTAGCTTGTGGAAGAAAGGTTCTCGATCCATCCAGCTGAGGTCAACCCTCAGCCTGGGTCTGGTCATGGCTGGCTCAGAAATAGCAGTACATATGACTTTGGACTCTGCAGAATACTTATTTTCACCTACTCTAAAATGGACTGTAGTGCGTGTCTGGAATCTGTAGGCCTTGTGGAAGTCATTTTAGCCATGGGCCCCACATCCCCATAGGGAAATAATGAAGTGAAAACACAGTAAAACACACTGACTTTCCCTGGCATGTTCCTTCCCAGGGTATAAAGCCTATTCCATGTCACCACCCAATTCTGCATAAGTCCTGCCACACCATTCACTCTATAGCTGCTCCAGTACTGCGCACGCTAGGAACCAGTAACATCCCATGCAGTCTTCTTCGTTATGAGTTCACTGCGGATGAGTCCCAGATTATGAGGCTCCCCCACAGTAAAAGCTCAACAATTAGGTGCTCAAAAAGCGAAAAATCCAGGCGGCCCCTTGTGTCAGAACCACCGTCTAACAGTGATGTGCTTCAGCAAGAGGACACCATGTCCTCTTTATTCCTTGGCCTTGCTTGCTTCTCGTATGCTTTCTCTACTGTAGCAAGAGTTGCCGCTGCCTGGTCCTGTAAAAACATTGCACCTGGCAAGCAACTTTGAGACCGTCCCCATACTGCTGCTGTGTTACTCCTGCAAAGGCAGAATGTCCTTCGAGCAAGTTGTGACACCCCCCAGCTCCTCACACTGCCTTCATTACACACTGATTGTAGGCAGGTGTCAATTTCAGGGATTTAATTCAACTGCCTCCCTGCCTCTGTGCAGCCCTATGCTTCTATTGTGATTAGATCACCTCACTTACTGCAGAGTAGATAAACCTTCCTTATGCCTGCTCGTGCCAATGCCTCTGATGCTCAAATTATTTTTAATTGTAGCTTACTATGCAAGCACTCGGAGCGCCTCTACTGCCCCATTCATAATGTCCGCTGGGCCACTTGCTGTACACCACATGGTAAACACTCCTAAGCTCTCACTGTGATCATTATCTATTAAGTATTGACATAGCTTTTAATTAATACTCGTGACCCCCACCAGCACCTTTATTTTGAGGGACTGGGACTCTGGTTTCTCCTGCAGACACTGGTTCTGCGAGGTTTCACTGTGCTTGCTTGTTTTACAGAGTGGTGGAGGGTGACTAAGTGTATCATCATGGTTGTGTTGGTTCCAAACCAAATCGGAGTAAAGCAGATTAAGCAAGACTATATGCTGCTGCTTTTTATGAAAGGGCTTCTTTGTAACTGGTGGACTACAGCTGCAGCCTTCCAATTCCAAAGACAGGCAAGACATTCGCCACATGTACAGGTGGAATACACTCTGGTGGCTTCTCTGGTCAATAAGGGCTCCGCCTACCCTCACCATTGCAAATAACCGCAGCAATGGTGTTTGCTTTGAATGGCTGAGATTTGTCCATACAACAGCCTAAGCACATTGGAGCTTAAAGGCTCGTGGCTGAAGTGCTGCTGGTCTGATAATTGGAATGGGAACACCACTGTGTCTAGGGTCAGTCGGTTACATTCCTTGCATGTGGTGGCTCGATTTGTTTCTATTCCCAGCTGTGTCCAGCTGCTTTTCTAGTGTGTGCCTTGGTTGATCAATGGCAATCATTCCACTTGCCATGTTTTGGAGCTCCTGTAGTGTTAGGGGATCAGGCCTATTTATAGTAGAGCCTGTGACTGTTATCCATCACGTATTTGTAAAAACAAAAATGCATGAAACTGAAATTGCGAGTCCCTTGCAATCACTTTAAATTCAATTGGTGCTTCCTGAAAGCAAAGGAGCTCTCTCATCCCTGGCCATGGCCATAGATTGGCTAAAGAATGGTAAATATAAAAGCCACCCGTATTACAAAAGCCGCCCCCTTGTGTCTGCTCCTTTTTGTGAGGATGATTTTACACAGTTTTGAGAACTTAATTCTCAAGAGTCCTTGCTTGAAGGACTTCTGGAGTGGGTGGCATGGCCATATATTTTGCAGAACCAAAGATTGCCATTCTTGTATAAAGTCTAGTGTATACATTTTTTTAAAATCTTTTTATTAGTTTCAAAACAAAGAAAATAATAGACCTATCGGGTGCCATACATTCAGACATAATAAAACGGCGAACCAATGTAGATACAGGATGGATACTAAGCAGAGAGGAAATGGCTGAGACGCCTACGCAAATGTATGAGAAACAGGATGTGCCACAGTACAATATACAATTCACATTAAGTGCAAGCTCCCAGAGTCTGCCCACCCATAAAATCAGGATAATAGGAGAAGCATGAGCACCAGATACTGGAATGCCAACAAAGTCAGGATAATCCATCAACTATACTTATACAAGCATTTGCAATGCAATAGGTCTCGCATTTGCGAGAGTTTGAGCTATTGGCATTGTAATTGACAATGTCTTAGTTATGTCTTTATTTTTAAAACCAATAAATAAAAGATATGTAATTTACAATGCCGATAGCTTAAACTCTCGCAAAAGCGAGAGCTATTGCATTGCAAATGCTTGTGTAGTTCTACCAGTAGTGAGCCCTGCAATGACTCTGGAACAGCTGACCCCAGATATCCTATCCTGCTCAGTTGGACAGACGCTTGCAGTAACTACTCCAGTGTGTCTCGCTCTCAGGGCTAACCAAAACACTGGCACAACAACCTTCACACTTGCCAAATTGGCTAGCTTTTGTATGTATGACACAGAAGCCAAGCAACAAGTTATCTCTTTTTAGGCCGAGCTGGACTAGCATCCGTAGGATGCTCCAGTCCAGTTCGAGAACTATAGTCATCGACTTCAGGGGGATTAGGACAAGAGGGTGCCACGCGCTTTAGCCTGTGGATTTGACCTCGCGCACGCGCACGTCGGCTCCGTCCACATTCACCGTGCACATCCCCACACATACACACATGCATGCGCATACACACAGACACTCGCTCGCTCACACACTCCGCCCCCCCGCAGTCATCACACACGCATACACACAGACTCCAAGACACATACACACACGCACGCTCACACACATACAGAGCCCCCCGCCGCCCCACGCGCACACACATGCCCCCCCGCCCTGGCAGCTAGGCAAAGGCCCCCACTCACCGGTACTTGTCTCCAGGCGAGGGCTCGTTGCAGGCGGCGGCGGTCTCATCCTTCTGTGCGTGCGAGGCTCTCACCTCACGGGAGCCCGCCCGGGCTTCCGGTGTGTCTTCACGTCCCGCCCCCGGCCTGCCTGACTTCCGCCCGGGACATAATAACAACTACGTTTGAAGGAGCGCGCTTTAATGATTCATCCACTGCTCCGTAGGCGTAGATGTGTTTTATTTATTTTCAAGATGATGACTCGCAGGTACCTATATTGTCCCTCTTTTCTGCCCACTGTCCAGGTTCCTAGGATAGCCAGTCTCTTTCCCAGGATGGCTGTCTCACCGCCATTTGCCTCCATTCAGACCGCGTCCCTGCTCGGCTCCCATCCCTTTGAAGCAGCCATGTTAGGGGTGGCGAAATCAGATTTAAAAGGACAGCAAACTCACCATGCAACGTTTTTGACAGGAGTCGAGTGTAATTTTTTGCTTTTCATTTTCCTTATATACTTTGATGGAAGCCAAGGCTCCCTCCATTTTGCCAATGCCATATTATCCTCCCTCGCTGCTCTTCCGACATTACCCTAAGTAAAAATCACGGTTGGGTTTGAGGAAGCAAAACGCAGTGACATAATGTTTGCACAACATGCAAACCCGCATTAGGTTATTAACTATAAAATTAACTATACTTAAGGCCCTGAAAGATTCCTAGAGCTTTAACAACACTCCTTTTCTCTATAGTGGCGTTTTTACTGCTAGCCTTCCCTTTGGAAAGATCTCAATTTATTATTCACTGAAACTACGACCCTCCCCCCAGCCCCGTACTTGCAGGATTCTTAACGGTACCACCCCATCATCAGTGCTATTTAACCCTGTGCATGACATCTCTGTGAGCTTTCACCTCACTGTCACCTCTCACTGTGTTGTAGTTCACTATTTGTGTGGATTACACCCATCTGTTATTAATTGCCTCTTTGCAGGCCTGCCTCACAAGAATACACCAGTGGATTTCTTCTGCTTTTCAGAAACTAGAATTCCCTCACTTAAACCGTGGCTCATTGGTGCTTCTTCTAGTGCCCCAAGCCACTCTAAATCTCAGCCTCCGTGTCCAGAGCGGCATAGTAAAGGTGCATTAAATATGCTTTTTGGAAAAAACAAGAAAGATTAATGTTTTCATACCACAGAATAGGTTTTGTTTGCCATGTCATGCATGCATTAGTACTTTCAGACATTAGTGGGGACAGTACTAATATCTAGTTATTTCACCTCTTATTTTGCTTAAAGGCCATCGCACTTCATTATTATTAGGGTAAAGGAAATCTGACAGCATTACCCTTTGGCTGGCCACATGCTTATCCCATGGCTACCAACAATGATCATATAATGTACTACCTATGCTGCACCACATTCAAACGGCTCATTTGCATACAAGAACATCTTAAAATAGCCCCTGGGTCCGCATTTACCCAATTTACCTCGCCCTCCCTCTATCTATCGTCCTCCCTCTATCTATCGCCCTCTATCTATCGCCCTCCCTCCCTCCATCTATCTATCGCCCTCCCTCCCTCTATCTATCGCCCTCCCTCTACTTTTATTTAAGTATTAATTATTTTAAAACATTAAAAGCCATTGTTATTTGTAATATCAATACATCTAAGTCACGTAAATACAACACATATTGCATTACAAATGCTATAGGTGTCACATTTGCAAAAGTTAAAAGTATTGGCATTGTAAATGACAAAGTTATTAATTTCGCGACTTTCAAAACCAACACATAAATAAAAAATTTGTCATTTACAATACCAATAGCTCAAACTTTCCTAATGCGAGACCTATTGCATTGCAAATGCTTGTTTAATGATCTACAACTACGGGTGTAGGATCCAAAGCTTATCCCATGGCGCACGTCAGCGCCCCCCACTCGCCGCCTCAGGACCGGTCTCCCTATGACCAGGCCGGGGCCTTGGGCGGCGACCCTGGTGCTGCCCAGGTAGACGGAGATTCTGTGGTCTTTGGTGAGTACATGTGCTCATTCTTTTATTTGTAAATCGTTCCCAGATTGAGGACCCACTGCCCCAACAGCACAGAACATTTGGGAAAGCAGCCTCTATGAGCTGGGCAAGTAAGGCACTGTGTTGGTAAACATTAGAGTGATGTGGGTGTTCTTTGATTGTACAGCGGGTTGTTATCAGAGGCTCTAGGAGAGAAAGGACAACAAGAATATGTTACAAGGTTGGGGGGTAGAATAAATACTACTGTAATGTCAGCGCGAAAAACTGAAATTGCAGAGTAAATACATCCATTATTTCACGTAACTGGTTTGTGATTTAAACCCTTGGCGTGTGTTATCTGCAGGGGTTGCGTAATTAAACTTAAGGGAAAGTTTTTGAAACATTACATTAAAGAAAATTCAAAGTGATCAAATGCAGACAGTAGCAAAGTGCCTCAAAGAACAAAATCCAGCGCTAAACTGTTGGTATGTGGGTAACCGCATCGCACTTCAAAACTAGGGCAAAAGGTGCGCGAGGACCTAACCCTTCCTTCCCCAGTGAAGAGTGCATAGCTTCCAAGATTTCAGATTGCCATGTGTGACATTTTCATAAATTTAGTGTAATTATGTGTGACATTTAAACAACTATGAGTGACACTTTCTCGCAACCAAAATCAGGCAATGAAAACCAGGAAAACATAAATATCAGCTGTCACACCCATAATAAGATGTTTAAACTGCTGGAAAGCACCAGAAACTGAAGCACTTTAGTTCTCTTCTAAGCTGATCATACTGTTAAACAAAACGAGGACTCCGATCTGCACCACTCATTGACAGTGTGCGCCGTGCCACTGCAAACAAAAGAATGTTTCTGTAAACTTTTGCGGTGTTACGGTCAGATTATCTATTGCAAAATCTGGCGCAGTGTTCTTGCCACTAGCTCATCTCAAGTACAGAGAATAAATAATGACTGCTATAGTGGGGGATAAGAAGAGAAAGAGGCGGGTCTGTTTTCCAGATTTGGTCTCCTCACATGCAAGCACACATCATCGCTCGCTGGGGAACGGAATGTAGCCACGGTGCAGACTCCACTACAGAAATTTTCAGCAGGTGTTCTTTAATTTCTTGTTTTGCTCTGACAAACGTAAAAATAACAAGGTTTACCTAATCGCTTTCTTGACTACTCGGCCGCTATAAATCTGGCCAGTAAAATGGGTATCACTTTTATTTAAAAGATTTTTTTGAGTTCACAGTTTATAAATTCACTTACTTGGATTTGAGGCAGGCGACAAACGAAGACAGCAACAGGTGTCTCTCCCCCCCCCCCCCCCCCCCCGGGCTGGTACATGCTCTCACAGCTGCAATGCAGGCAGCACGGCTTTGGTCGGGCCGGAGTTGGTTGATCCCTTGTCCACCACGGGACCATGATTGTACCACTCCGTACACTGCACAGAGCAGACAGCGGGTCAAAAGTGGCAAGCAGCACCTAGCTCTGCTACAGGGCGGTAGCAGACTCACCACTGAGTCAGCTGCCCCCAACACTGGTTGGGTTGGGTGAGCCTCAAAGAGGCCGAGGCAAGACTGCGGTGGTGCAAGCGGTCACACAGTGGCTTGCACATACCCCTCAGCTGCCTCTGCCATGACTCAACAACCAATTTCACTGTCCAGTTGAACGCCGGCGCGCATTGTGGAAGAGGCACCTAAATAATGATTGCGGCGTCAAACAAAAAAATAACATAACTGCCGCTTGCCCTGCCGCACACTCAGTTATAGATACATTGTTTGTTGCAATCATGTGACCTCAACTGTGTCAACGTGATTGCCATGCCCCTGGCCGGCCCGCAGTAGCTGTGCTCTAATGAAAGCTCATAGGTCACAGCAATGAGCCACCGGTTCGGCACAACACTCTTGACCTACCATATAGACTTAGCACACTTGAGACTATTCAAGAAACTCTCCTAGAGCAGCAGGTGGTCCGCTGCATGCTCATCAGAAGTGTTTGCCCAGGGCGTCAATTTTGGTACTGCTTGCCTCTTCCTCTGCACCGTGACCTACGGTGGTGTCAAGGAGGCGCTACAAATGCGTGACTGACATCTAAGTGCGGTGAAGCGGAACAGCGCACGCAAATGTCTGATACAGGATACTTTGCAGGACTGAGAGTGGTTTGCAGCCTGCTCGGGGTCACGGCAGACACACCATATGAGCTGCCTTTGCCATGCTCTTTTCCCTATAATGTCTCTAAGCACACCGAAGCCATCAAAGCAGCAGGCTAGCGCTACCCGAAAACACCCAAATGCACAAAAGCTGCACTGAAGCGGCTAGCTGCGGTGGTGAGACACGACGGAAGCCTCTGAGAGAAGTGGGTCTCGTGTGAAGCAAGGACACAACGCACACGTGACGAGCAACAGGCGATGGGTGGGCGGGACCTAAGGGAGACCAGGCATGCACCAACCCCACTTCTAAAGAAGCCTGACAGAAAACCAAGATAGAACAGAACAGAAACAGAAAGCAGCCCGGGCTAAGTGAGAGGGTGGGGGCTGCCAGCGCTGCGGAGGAGACACGGAACACGCTGAAAGAGCCCGGTGAGTGGTGGGGGGGGGGGTCGTGTACGCATGTGTCTGTGTTCAAGGGTGTCTGTGCGTGGGTCTCTGTGCGCGTGGGTCTGTTTAAGGGGGGGTGCGTGTGTGTATGCAGTGTGTGTGTGGGTCTGTGTATGTGTGTGGCTGTGCGCATGCGTGAGTGTGGCTGTGTGAGTATTTGCGCACGGGAATGAGGCACGAGAGGGGCACGGCGCCGTGCGCGCCCACGAGGTAAAATCTCCTGCAGGAGAAGCGTGTGTCAGTCTGCTGTCCACATTCCCCCCGAAGTTGTCGAGCCCTAGACAGCAAAAGCTTTCGTCTAGGCTCGACCTAAAAAGGAAAGTGAAAGAGTGAAGAAAAGAAACCATAAAAACAAAGACAAAACAATAAACCCATCCCCCCCACCCTGCACCCCTGCATATGGCTGTCGCCTAACCCCAACTAGCAGTGTGCCTGTCGCCCCAACTAAGTACTAAAAGTAGAAAAATGGAGGAGGGCATCTTCATACATGCCACCTGTCTCCGCTCCCCCCGCCAAAGCCAAGAATTCCCCAGATTAAGGTCTCAATCTATTAAACTGCAAATAAGTAGCGCAACAGGGGAAACTCCAAACACCGCCCCACCTCCTGAACGCATCGTGGTTGCAAACCCGTGTCCAGTAATACCGGATGGCAAACTCAATCACACAGTCTCATCCTTGACCCTTCCGATCAAACATGTGCGCCCCTTCCGGACAAACTGTCGCTTCCGCAGGATAGTCAATGCACAGAAAAGCTGCAGCAAAGTTCAAACCGAAGCAGAGTGTGTTGAGAACTCCGCTAAGTTCAAAGACTCCCCACACCGTCATGGATTCCCAAAGTTGTTTCGTCCGCCATCTTAGAGGTGCTGATGTATAGGGGAGTGACGCAGTTCCAAACCGACAACAGTTCCCATCAAAAGTCTCAGGAAAGGGAGCATCAGGTAGTCCTTCCATAGTCTGCAACGATCGTAGGCCTGACAATCCAATTGGTCAACAAAAGGGGGTGGTAATGGACGGAGCATCTGAACCAATCAAACACTCACACCCAGTCAAAAGATCTGGGTTTGATCCATCACCATTCTTTAGCCCACTCTGCCACCCCAGTTCGGACATGGCTATATGCAAATCAGTCTGACCCTGTGCCTCATGGGAACAGTCCAGCCCGAACTGCCAAGCCATGCCTTCCCTGGCTGAGAAACAAGCTTCCGAGGATCGGTTTCTGGCATTCCAGCCGTCTTCAGCCTGGCTTGCTTGAATCCAGTGGCAAAGTGAGCAAGGGACTCACGTCTGAGCATACCCTGCCATACTTATGGCGGCCAAAAGCGGTACAAAAGGGGGTGGTAATGGACGGAGCATCTGAACCAATCAAACACTCCACCCAGTCAAAAGATCTGGGTTTGATCCATCACCATTCTTTATCCCACTCTGCCACCCCAGTTCAGACATGGCTATATGCGGCATCAAGCTTGCTCTCTACACCCAACACACTGGTCAAAGGCTCCAATGTCTCCCATAGTACGGGGGCTGCTTCCTCCATCGAAGTGGCCATCTTGGGTATCTCGAGTAGTTTTGTTTCTTGTAGTGGACCAGGGTCCGGTCCCACCTGCCCAGTTCCAGACAAACACTATCATTTTATGGATGCGGGCTTCAACGCAAACATGAAGTGACCTTATGGCTGCCAACACCGTTCGTAGTGACTGGTCACTCTCAGTCCGCTCCACAACGTCTCGCTCAGTTTCGGTCATATTCGCATCTCCCCGGGGGGAATAGATGGATGCGGAATGGACGGCTTCAGAGGGGGACTTATCGTTGGGCACTATAACAATCCGAACTTGGCCACCGCCAGCGGAGATCCCAACCCAGCGAACACCGGCGGGGCCCTAACCGGGCCAGGGACCCCCGTCCGCCGCTCCAATTGTACGTCGTCACCCCTCCTTCGATATTCACCAATTCCGCCAGCCATCGTCAACTCCGGTCCAAGGGAAAAAAAATCACCTCGGTAGACCGGACCCTGTCGCACAACTACAGCCGATGTTGTTCAACTGATACCCGGCAGGGCCAGTACTCGAGACCCTGGCTTCCAGGCTGGTCTAGGCCGCAAACTGCCACACGAGGTATCTTTGTCTACCAAACTGGTAGAAATCTCGGGATTGCACCGTTGAGCTCCAGTCCGATTCATACACACAGGCAGGGCGCAAAAACAGGATAAATAACAGGATCTTCTGGCAGGAGTCGGAGGTCGGTGGAGCCGGGAGCTTATGCGGCCATCTTGTTTATGGCGTAGCTCCTCCCGTCAAGTCTAGTATATTTTAAAGTATAAAGTCTCATCATCCCTGCCATTTTTATGTGAATGTCTGTTTGAGTTGGAATCCCTGGTACTAACGCTATTTTAATTTCATATACACCAATTGTAGACTGTCTTATTTGATTTCAGAAGGAAGGTTGAACAATCTACAATCAAAATAAAGCATTGGCAAAGCTGATGTGTGGCCTTTATAATGCGAGTGCTAAGCTAATGAACTTGCCAATGCTTGTTTTTAAAGCATTGATGAAATAATCAAACTAGCTGTAAGGAAATGCCTTTTTTAAGGTCACTCCAGGTTTTGGTGCTTTTCTTTTGACTGTGGAGTGCACTGAGGCCTTCCATAAAACTTTGGTGCTTGTTCCCTGACCCAGTACATTTGTCAAATTGGTTCACGCCTAATTGCTCAACCTTAACTTACCTGTTATCCCCTAGTATATGGTACCCAGTGCATGTAAGTTAGGTCACCCCATGGATTGCAGCATTGGTTTTGCCACCCTGGGAGTGGATGAGTGAAACTATTCCGCCAGTTCATACTGGAAGAGCAGTGCAAAAACTGCTCGCCTGACTTTGCTATTTAAACCAGTGGTAAAGTTAAGTCACCCTTATGGCAGACCTATCAAACCCTAAAGGCAGGGTGCAGCTTACTGCATGGACTGGACATGTATTTTACATGTTTTGACAGTAAAAACGCAAAACTGCTGTTTTTTTTAATTTCAAAATGTTTTATGGGAGTTTCAGTATCAAATAATACAAATAGTACATTACAATAGTGAAAAAGAGTAGAGTAGTATAAAATAATTCAGAAAGATACATATGTGAAGCAAACACAGGAGCAGGCCTGAAGTTGTAAGGTATTAACTCACAAGTACATTCATATAGCATTTATGAAGGTGCATGTATCTAACTTCAACATTCGATAGTGAATTAACTCACCACAAAAGTGAATAGCAGACCGTATACAGTAGTATCAATTATGTCATTAGAGTGGAGCCCAGGTTCATGAGTACACAAAGCTAGTGAAAGAACGTCTAACACACGATACCCAGCAGTGTCAGTGCGACCTAATTGTGTAGGGGAAATAGAGAGAGCTAAGGCGGTTTATGGGTGGTGAAATAGCTATCCAGGGCAGACCACATACGTCTCCTAGGAGGGCTATGTTATCAGCTCCTCGAAGGTTAATTGCCCAATTGAACCAGCAGGCAAAGTTTGCTTTGTTCGTGTCCTTCCAGTTGTTTAGGACTACCTTGACCGCGGCCATGAGCAAAAGATCCAGTAGCGCCCTGTCATCTGCATTAAGGGAGGGAGCTTGTAAAAAGCTGAAGACAAGATAGGGCAGTTCTCTGGACGGGGAGATGGGGAATACTTTACTAATGAACTCTAAGATCTTGTCCCAAACGGGGGGCCACAGTCGCAATGGATATTGAGGTGTGCTAAGTCACCTTCGGCCCGTTTACAGTACCAGCAAAAGGCGTCTGGGCTTATGTTATGAGCAAAGAGACTCGCCGGTGTCCAAAAGGCTTTATGAAGGAGCCAAAATTTGGTCTGGGATAAGGTTGGGCTAATTTTGTGACGCATACAGGATTCCCAGGTTTTGGCCCATTCCGCCTATGAAATTGGTAAAGAGGAAAGTGAGGACCAGAACTGTGTGAGCTGTGAGGTTAGACTGGAATGTTGGGGGCGTAAGTTTGTATAGAGAGGATACCTGGTGGCCCATGTTTAATCTAGAGAGGTACAACGGGAGAGATGGTAGTGTTAGTGAAAACTTGGCTCTAGTAATTGCCGTCTTTGTTTAAAAAGGCATAGAACTCTATTGGTTCGAGATTGTAAATGGATTGAAGATCTTTGAACGGGATATAGTATGACCCTTTGAATAATTGGTGTGGGAAGAAGATGCCTTTTTTATCCAGTGTGGATTGTACAGTGGCTTATATCCTAAGCGATAAACTGCAAGCCCAAATGACAAACTTCATTGTTCACCAACGCAATGACCGCGACCATGCAGCCCTAATAATCACTATGAACTGATCCGTGAAATCACGATATAGGCCCGCATGCATCGGGGCAACGGACGGCCAAGAATTAATAAAGCTGCCTAGAAGAATTAAATGGGGACAGGTAGCCACCGCAACTTTTAACAACTGGGCAAACTCGTGGGCAGGTTGGCCTCCGCGCAAACACAGCCAGGACGCAATCGCAATATGGGACGGAATCACCGTGACTTTAGCGGCAAAACTCTGGGGACGCGGCGACAAACAAAGGACAACCCACTGGCATCCTCCGACGGCCTTTGGATTTAATGCAGAAATTAAAACTAGTGCAAAGGACTTAACCCTTTCGATGCTGATGACGAGCTCAGCATCACCCACGGGTGTCGTGTGCTGATGACGAGCTGAGCTCGTCATGCAAACAGCAAAATGGTAATTCCCAGCACAGGAGGGGGAAAACGCCTAGCAGCCAAGGGGTTAAACAAAAAACGAAAAGCCCTCAGTAAAAACCGCAAAATCACAAACAAAATACAACTGCAGGAGGCCACAAAGAGCCACTCCAAAAAAGTGTGGGCTGCAAAGCGTAACCACTGCGAGGCTCAGTGGCTGAAAATCTTCGATTTGTTGAGCCCCGGGAAATCACAAGAGTTCTGGAGTTACATAAGTCACCTTGGTCGAGGTACAAACCACAGAGAACTCCCTCGAGGCATCAGTCTGGGTCTCTCACGTGAAAGCGCTCTACAACGAAGAACGACCAATCACTCAGCCACACGACATGCCCTCATTAAGAGAGAATCCGGCTTTAATCATAGATACCACGCCCCCTCCCGGAAAATCTCTAGTGTCTAAAATATTTTAAAACTATCAGACCAAACGGCGCACCGGGCCCCAACGGCCTCCCAGGCCACCTGTTCAAATCAAACATTGAATTCTGGTCCGAAAATCTGACCTACCTATACACTGACTGCTGGCTAACGGGGGATGTGCCTGACTCATGGCGAGGCTCGCTCTTGCACCCAATCCACAAGAAAGGGACAAAATCGGATCCAACGAACTACCGCATGATCGCCCTCTTGGACATCGAGGGCAAAGCCTATGCCAGTGCCATCCTGAAGGACCTCACAGACTGGGCAAGCGAAGAAAACCTCCTGCCATTCTGTCTAACCGGCTTCAGACCAGGGTGCTCGACTGTAGACAATATCACTGCACTGTCTTACCTAGCCAATCGAGTGTGGCTGCGCAAAAGTCTTCCATTATTCGCCTGCTTCATCGATTACTCCGCTGCGTTCGATGGAGTAGATCGTACCATCCTATGGAGAAAGCTGGTCCATTGGAACATCGACCCCTCTTTGCTAAGAGCGATACAATCTCTGTATCAAAACACCTGGGTAAGAATTAAACTTTCAAGTGACTCTGCAACCGACAAGATTGACACGAACCGTGGCTTAAAACAAGGGTGCATGTTGGCACCCCTGCTGTTTAATTTATACACAGCAGACATGGAGATAGCCCTGTCGGGGGCCGCCTTAGCAACGCCAAAGATCGGGGCAACCAAAATTCATTTTATGCAATACGCGGATGACCTTGTAATCCTGGATCATACAAAAATAGGGCTTCAAAAGGCACTTACCGCCCTGGCAACATACAACAACAAACAGGCTGGTAGCAAACCCGACCAAGTCAAAAATAATCATCTTTGGGCACTACCCCAAAAAAAAAGAGCAAAATGGAGCCTCGGACACTTGACCTTGGACAGCACACAGAAATACACGTACCTGGGGGTCTCCTTCCACGAATCGGGGTTGTGTGGCACCCTCATAAAGAAAATTCAGGGTAAAGGGAAGACCATCACCTTCGCCCTATGTAAACTACAAGCCTCTTTATATAGCCCATCATCAACTGCTATCCAAATAGTCCTCAAGGTCAAGTTAATGCTGGCCCTCAATTACGCACAACAGGCGTACCCAGGCAAACTGAACAAGGAGTTGGAAAAAAATCACTGTGGGGCATACAAGAGACTGTACCAGTTACCAAAATGTACAAGAAACACTCTAATTCGCCTGGAATTCTCACTCAACCAACAAAATCTGGAAGAGATGGCAGCCCTAAGCAAATATTACTGCCTTACAACAGCGGCCCGCGACAACACATTGAAGGCCGTCTTGAAACATATCTTCATGGAACCCGGGAACCCCTGGTCAGCTACCATTGAATCAGCAATGACCCAACTTAACCTTGCGATCGAGTCGTGGAATCCAGACCTTGTCAACTACACGACCATCAAACATGCAGACTCTGTAATTACAAACGTGAGTCATTGGCCCACTTACTATTCTGCTGCCCTGCCCTAAGTGCACCCCGCACCCTTTACCTCAGGCCCATCCTTAGGGACGCGGGGTCTCGCACAGCTAAGGAGGCAATCCATCAATTATACTCCTTCAGCATAGTAAAACAGATGGCCTCGTTCGGAAAGTTTATACAACAACTTTTCATAAATGCTTGCCTGCAGAAACATTTTCGATGTTAACTTTTGTAATTTTATACTTTGGTCTTAATGTAATGGTTTTAAGTAACCACACAAAGTTATTCATTCCTTCATGCATTCATTCAGTGGCTTATCCTTGTGAAGTACTGAGCGATTATGCCATAAGGACTCCCATCCCGATCGACGAATGCTATGTTCGAGAAATTTATTGATTTTAAGGAGGGCTGCTTTCGTATTTCGGGAGATTGGTTTAGAGCAGATTAATATGTTCAAATTGATAGAGAGGGCAGCAGCAGGGGCGATGCCTCCTAGAATCGCTTGTTCAACCTCCAGCCAAACAGGAGTGTAGTCCACCGTGGGGGCTAGCCAGTGGGAGCCCTGCTTTGCCATGAAAGCGCTTTCATATTGTTTAAAGTCTGGGAGGTTAACCCCCCTATTGATTTGTCTAGGCGTAGTTTTTTAATGCTGATCCGTGCCTTCTCCCCTTTCCATAGGAAGGTGATGAGTGCATTGTCAAGCTTGTGATAAAATTATTGGGTAAGAGTTAGGGGCAGCATGGTAATAAGGTAGTTCACCAGTGGTGAGATCATCATCTTGATGGTCTCAACTCTTCCCCACCAAGTGATGAAGCGAGGGGACCATCCTTCTAGCTGATTTTTGATTTTAGTCAAGGTTGTATTCTCGTTTTGCTTAAGAGTTTCCATAAGGGAGTCTCCAAACTCTATTCCCAGGTATTTGATAAACCCTGACTGCCAGCAGAGGCCAGAGTTGCTTAACATATCTTTTGTGGCTAGAATATTTAAAGGTTTGACTTCAGATTTTTCCCGGTTAAGTTTATACCCCGAGTGGGCAGAGTACGTTTCGATGGTGGACATCAAGGCTACGATGGAAGGCTCTGGGTTTTCAGTGACTACTAGGATGTCATCCGCATAGGCGGCTAGTTTAACACGGGTGTCTCCAAAATGAACTCCCTTAATATTATCCTTTTTAATATCGGTGAGGAGGGGTTCCATCGCCAGGAGGAAGAGCGTTGGAGGAGAGAGGGCAGCCCTGTCTGGTTCCCTGCTCAAGTTTAAATGGTTCTGAAAGAGCCATTTATGGCAATACGGGCGGACGGGGAGAGGTATAGAGCCATTACCAGGTCTATGAAGGTGTTCCCTATGTTGAAGGCGATCATGCAATGCTTAAGGAAGAGCCATGAGACCCTATTGAACGCTTTCTCCGCATCCAGTGTAATGGCAACGGAGGGAGCGGCAGTCGACTTGGCTTTTTCTAGAACATGACGTAACCACCTCGTTATTAGACATGCAGTGTTTTAGGAAACCCACCTGTGAACTACTGATCAGCTTAGGGAGGAGCAAGTTGTCTGGTCGCAAGCGCTTTAGTGTAAGTCTTACAGTCCAGATTTATTAATGATAATTCTTTGTCAGTAGTGGATCTTTCCCTTCTTTAGGGATGATGATGATGATGGTAGCCCCACTCATTGAGTTTGTTACCCCTTTCTTTGAAGCGAATGATTGGAATAGCTTTAGCAGGGTCGGGCTAATAGGAGCCGCAAATTCTTTATAGAAGCCGGCTGAGAAGCCGTCAGGGCCTGGTGCTTTATTGCTTTTGAGGGTCTTAATGGAGGAAGAGATTTCCTGTATTGTGAAGGGGAATTTAGCTTGGAGTTATCTACTTCCTTGAGTTTTGGGAGACCTAAAGAGTTCAGGTTGTTAGTGCATGCCTGGGGGTCAAAGTCTAATTTATTTTTGTAGAGGTCCTCCTAGAATGATTTAAAGTCTTGTAGAATGTGGTGTTGCTTGGTTTGGACAGCGTTGTTCTGATCTTTAATTGAGGCAATGTTAAATTGCTTTTTCTTGTGCTTGAGGCAGGATGCCAGTAGTTTCCCGGATTTGTTGCCCTCGCATAGTTTCAGAGCTTTAAATTTATTAATCCAAACCCCAGCCCTTCTGCTAAGTATTGCGTTGTAATCCTATTTCTTTTTAGTGAGGTCGTTCAGAATTGGTTTGTTTTGTAGATCAGCTGCATGGGCTAATTCCAGGGAGTTAATGTCCCTCTCCAGGTTTACAAGTTCAAGGTTTAATTCCTTATTTGTTTGTGCGCGGATGCCAATAATTACCCCTCTTATGGTGGCCTTAAGTGCATCCCAGACAATTGATCTATCCGAGCCTGGAGTATCGTTTAAAGTAAGGTATTCATGTATGGCGGCTTCAATCTTTTTTTTGTTTTCAGGTTCGGTTAAGATGTCTTCATTAAAGCGCCACCGTTTCGGGGGTAGAATGGATCGTGAGCCGGCTAGTTTGGTTTGTATGCTTGAGTGGCCGGAGACCAGTTTGGGTGCTATGTTGGTTTCTTCTATGAGGTGTGTGAAGGGGCCGTTGATTAGAATGTAGTCTATTCTTGAATAAGAATTGTGGGGTGCCGAATAAAATGTGTAGTCCCTTCCGTCCGGGTGCTGTAAGCGCCATGAATCTTGTAGGTTGTATTTGGAGCAGAGACGTTTTAAGCTATCGTGGGAGCGTGAAGGGTGATAAGCACAGTTAGACTGGTGATCGACTATTGGATCTAAAGGAGGTTAAAGTCCCCTCCAACAATTGTTAATTCATCCTGTGGTATGTTCTCTAGTGTAGGTGAGATTGACTCACAAAAGTCCGGGTCATCCCCATTTTGGCCGTAGATATTCAAGACCTGAATGGGGTCGTCCTCCCTCAATAGGTGTGCCGTACTTAGTCTACCATCGTTGTCCTGAGTGTATGATACCAGGGAGATGTTGGATTTTCTCGCAATGAGGGTGAGCACCCCCCTTTTTTTGTGTAATGCCGGAGAACATAGTGTGTGAAATCCAATGTTGTTTGATGAAATCCGAATCTTCGCTTGACAGTTTGGTCTCTTGGAGGAGGAAGATGTCGCCCTTGGATTTAGCTAAGTATTCCAGGATTTCCCTACGTTTAACTGGGTGGTTAAGCCCTTTGACGTTTAGGGAGACTATGTTGAGGCCGTCTGACAGAGATTTGGTTTTGGTCATAGGGCTGCTATGTGTCGCTTCTGACGTGGCCAACGTACTATAGTGAAGGTTGTGACCCTGGGAGATGGTATAACAGGACTATAAGACTTGTGAACTTCAAAAAAGGGCTGTGAGTATACGTATCGAGCAACTACTGAGAGGCAAGCTTGGCTTATTGAGAGCGGTACTACTGTTAAGAATAAGGCATCAAATAAGGAAAGAAAAGAAAACGGAAAACAAACAAACGACCCAAAGAGGATATTTTCTCCCTACCCTCCCCCAAACCCACATCCCCCACCCCACCTCCCCCAGAAGTAGAACTGTAGAGCAGCGACGGCAGTTCCTTCCAAGCTCAACGTAGGATGAATTGTTGGGCGTTGATATAACAGGAGATAGTAAACATTGCTAGCTAGTGTCATAACTGTGCATAACATAGTGAAACTGTACATCAAATAGTGAGCATGATATGCCGGATTAACCTTCTATGGGACCATTGATAACACGTCGGAGCACTTTTTCAACATATTAACTATATTGGTCAGTCCTTTATAGAGCGAAAGTAACAACCGTGTTAATGTGCGTCATCTCCGCATTGGTACTTAATAAGCATTGAGACTTAATAGGAATATAAGCTACATATGGAACTTAGAGTGCTGGTATGAGTCGGGCATAAGCGGTTCCAAACCTCCCAGTGGTTCTGAGGAGTGATCATCGTTACGGTTTAACATTGATCGTGATTGAGGAGAAAAGATATTCATACTTGGTGCTGAAGCGTGACTGTCTTTGACAAAAAGAATAACCGAACAGGAACAGAAATGAAACATATTGGTTAGGTGGCCTTGTTAGACAGGCGACCTACTCTAAAGTGAGGGCAATTGAGAGCTTGCCATTGACCGACTGACTGTACAACTAAGCCCAAGGACAGCGAGCAGGTGAAAGACCATGACAAGCTCAACCCTGTCCCGTGCTGGGGTTAGAGGTTTCTTGAGCGTCTGTCTTCCATTTGTTCGAGGAGCTACTCGAGGAGTCCATTGATTGTGGAGGAGAGTCTTCCAGGTAATGGGCGAGATCGGGAGGGTCCGAGAAGATATGAGGATTGCCGTGGACCATGATCTTGAATTTCGCTGGACCTGCGAATAAGAATTGTACTCCCTTCGATTTCAACCTATCTCTTTGAGATAGAAAGCCTATCCGAATCTCAACGGTGTCTTTGGAGTAGTCCTGAGTGAAGGTAATCTGATGGCCCTCCCAGGTGACATATTGGTTGTTTCTGGCGTATTGCAAGATAGCTTTGGTGTGCGGAAGCGCAGTGGCTTACAGATCAAGGGACGAGGGCCCTTTTTCCCATGGAGGACGAAGGTCGGTATCCTGTGAGCCCGGCCGAGCTCTAGCCCATGATTAAAAGTGATACCTGTGACTGCCGGGATCCACGCTTCCAAAAAAGCAACGCAAGATTCAGCGTCCTTCTCCGCCTTTTCAGGCCCCCCAAAAATGTGTACATTTCCCCTCCTGTTCCTATCCTCCAACTCCGCGTTCTGACGTTTGAGGGTGTCGGTCATCTTTTGAAGTTGTAGTATAGTCTTGGATGAAAGGTTTGCTTTGTCCTCAACATCACTTATTCTCTGTTCTGCCTCACCGATGCTTTTGTGTACTAGGTTCATGTCCGCCCTTATCGCAGTGAGTTCAAGCTGCATGGTGTCGGTATTACCTTTTGTAGATTTGGCTAGGTCATGGACCTCTGCCAGCTTTTTGAGGATCATGTCTAATGTGCTGTTGAGGTCTGCTCTTGCTTTTATGGGCGATTCCGACAGGGAAGGTTCAGCCCGCACTTTCTTGTTCTTTTTGTCTTCCCTTTCTGCCATTTTACTAGGATTATGGGCAAGACTGGCATTAAAGCGAAATACTCCTGGTTTGACGGTGGCAACATGCCCAGAGAGAGAGGCTAGTCTGTGGGAGTAACCAGTTTTGGTCAGTGCGCAAGGTGTAGGTTTAAATGAGTACGCAGGATGAGTGCAGGGTGCATCTTGCGGCCAAATATTGCTTCAGGGGTCAGGTTACTTACCTCACTGCCTCACCAACCCATTGACTGTGACAGTGGCACTGCCCCTTGACAGAGGTTGGCGACTCTCCGCTGTCTCACTGCACTATTCTTCGGACTACCTGCGTCAAAATCGCCATATTGCTGGGTTGACCTTTACTCCTTTACATGTCGAGTCAAATATGGACACAGGGTTTAGTACCAGTGACAGTGGTAGTGGCAGTATTCAGAGATTCAGTGTACAGTATTACAGTGCACAGCATTACAGCTATACAGTATCAGTATCAGCGAACAGTGTTTATTTCCAGTGGTTTAAATAATGACAGTGAGTAATTTAATACTAGCTCCAGTGGCATAAATTGGACCCAATGACTGCAGAACGGCTCACTGCACTGGTGTTGTTGTGTACTCCAGCTTCGTGCTATTGCAATGTCTGAATCGCTGCCATTTTGAAGTCAGGTGAGTCTGTGAGCAGTTCCGAGTGTTGTGGGGGCCAGGGTTGAAAGCAGGCAGACTTGACCCTGATAGCGCGAGATGGGCCGGTTTACTTAAAGTGCTGCGATGTGGAGGCAGCCACCTGGAGCGTCGCTTGAAGCACCGGAGTCAGCCGTCAGCATGCAGACGTTCTCCATTGCTGGGAAAGGCATGGCAGCGTGGAGGCACGAGACCAGTCAAAATTACAGGGAAATCGTCGGAACAACCTGCGGTTGGCTGCGCGGAGGATGGCTCAACTTGGCAGTGTTAGCAAAGTGAAGCAGGTACTATTAGCAGGTGGGGGGTAGTTCACAGCAGACACATCTCCGGATCCCCGTGTCCAGCGCCATGTTAGGACAACATGAGGTGGCTGCTCGCACGCTTCAGCTCGGGGCCTGAAAAAAGCATTTCCCCTTCACTCCATGCTCCGGTTGCTCCCTGGTGAGTCGGGAGGAAGAATCAGCCACCGGCAGGTTTGGGCACTTTGTGGTGATCTCCTGGGGAGAAAGAAGTCTCTCATACGCGGTGAAAAGACTTGGTCACCCAAATGGCAAGTACAGAGTTACACACTGACTCCTCAGCTCTTCGGTGGATCTTTTTCATTGTCCCAGAAATACAGTATTAACAAGCATTTACAATGCAATGGTTTCGACATTGTTGAAGGTAGAGCTATTGGCATTGCTCATGACATTATTTTTATTTATGTTTTTGATTTTGTTTTTAACACATAAATAAATGGCATTTTCATTTACAATGCCAATAGCTTAATGGCTCGCAAATAAAAGACCTATTGCATTTGCACCCACAGTCACCCACACAAAACCACCCCCCCACACACACACAGAGCCACCCACAGAGTAATTCGCATAGAGCGACCCACACACACACAGAGCCCCCCACACACACACACACAGAGCCCCACACACACAGACCCCCCTACACATACATCCCCCTACACACACACACAGCCCCCCTACACACACAGCCCCCCTACACACACAGCCCCCCTACACACACAGCCCCCCTACGCACACAGCCCCCCTACACACACAGCCCCCCTACGCACACAGCCCCCCTACGCACACAGCCCCCCTACGCACACAGCCCCCCTACACACAGAGCCCCCTACACACAGAGCCCCCTACACACAGAGCCCCCCTACACACAGAGCCCCCTACACACAGAGCCCCCTACACACAGAGCCCCCTACACACACAGCCCCCTACACACACAGCCCCCTACACACACAGCCCCCTACACACACAGCCCCCTACACACACAGCCCCCACACAACAGCCCCCCACACACCAGCCCCCCCACACCAGCCCCCCACACACCAGCCCCCCCACACACCAGCCCCCCCACACACCAGCCCCCCCACACACCAGCCCCCCTGACACAGAGCCCCCCCTGACACAAAGCCCCCCCTGCACGCACAGAGCCCCCCCTGCACGCACAGAGCCCCCCCTGCACGCACAGAGCCCCCTGCACGCACAGAGCCCCGCACACGCACAGAGCCCCCCTGCATGCACAGAGCCCCGCACACGCACACAGAGCCCCCATGCACACAGAGCCCCCTCACACACACACACAGAGCCCCCCGGTTAGAAGGGGCGATCACAGGGGAGGACAGAATCTGTACCTGGCCATCCTGTGACCCACCTCTCCTAGGAATGCAGCCGAGCACTGGCAGGAGACCCTTCTGCGGAAGAGTCTCGTATCTTGGATCGTACGCGCTGGGCTAGCCCCACTCGACAAAGACACCACACCGTAGGTTCTGACGAACGTATTTTTTATCTAGTAAGGCATCAGGATCTTTATGATCCGCAAGGTTCGTATTTACAAGTAGAGCAAGGGCTCGTACAGTCTCGGTAAGAGTAGGGGTAGCGGGACAGTCTTACGGATCTGGGTCAATGTAGGTGCGTATCCGGCACACAGCTCTCAATCTATGAGCTGGGGAGACGATACGATCTTGGGTCCAGCCGGACCAGAACAGTCTGAGTTGCGACCATGTCAGCAGGGCTCAAGCAAGGATGTCGGAGGTCTTACGATCTTTTGGGGAGCCGCGACCACGTCAGCAGGGCTCAGATGGTTTAGGCAGAAGTCAGTCTCTGCCAGATAGTAGCCGCGACGATGTCAGCAGGGCTCACCAAGGTTCCAAGGTCCAAGCAGTTTCTTCTTCGATGTTCCGTGAGCCGCGACCACGTCAGCAGGGCTCTCTTAGTTCCAGGATTCAATCTCCTGATAGTCCCCAAGCACCCCTTGTTATAGGTCTGCCCTTCTTTGATGTCTGGAGTCCTCGCAGGATAGGGGTCTTAGCACCTGGGGGTCGCTTGTCGGGGTTTTCTGCCACGTGGCCCTTTGATACTTTCAAGTTGGGTCTGGAGGGATCCCAGACACACAGCAGGCGTGGAGCCAGCCCTCAGGGAGGCCGGAGGGGCGATCGAAACCCATCTCTCAAGGGGGGGGGGCTGGAGGTGTGATAGAAACTGCTCCTCCCTCTCTCGCTCACGGGGAGCTCTCTACGGCGCGTCTAGGGCCGAGGTCACGCTGGGGCGGCAATCTTAGGCGCAGGGGAATGGTCACCGGAGGCCTTCGGGCTGATAGGGTTTGGGTGCGTCCGGTACCGGGAAGATGGGGAGGTGAGGATGGGGAAGTCCAGTGTTGTCTGTGGGGTCATGGAGGGAGTGGGCGGGTAGGCCGTGATAATCAGGGGCCTGGTGTGGTGCACGGGTCAGTGTGGACCACGCCATGAGGCCGGGTCTAACACGCGTCCCCCCCCCCCCAGCTGAAGGCCGGAGAGAACTACCCATCCTCTTGGGGGTTCTCTTCGCTGAGGCGGAAGAATCTGGAGAGGCCGTTGGCGTTGGCGTTGGCGTGGTCAGTACCAGGGCTATGCTCTACTGTGAAGTCCATCCCCTGGAGGGAGATCGACCATCTCAGCAGTTTGGGGTTTTCTCCTCATCTGCATGAGCCACCGTAAGGGTCGATCTGTTTGGACTCTGAAGTGGGTTCCGAACAGGTAGGGTTGTAGCTTCTTTAGAGCCCAGACTACGGCGAACGCCTCGCGTTCAATGGTGCTCTATCGTTCTTCTCGCGGCAGTAGCCTTAGAATAATGAAGGCTACGGGCTGATCTATGCCTTTCTCGTTGAGCTGGGAGAGAATGGCTCCAATGCCAAATTCTCCGAAGCATCGGTTTGCACTACAAACTCTTTGGAGTAGTCGGGGGCTTGGAGCACGGGGGCAGTACACATGGCAGTTTTCAGGGCGTCGAAGGCCTCTTGGCAGGAGGGGGTCCACTGAACCTCCGGTAGTAACCGTTGAGGCCCAGAAAAGCTCCGACTTCTGTTTGGGTGGTGGGTGGTTCCCAGGCCAGGATGGCGTTGATCGTAGGTTGGAGAGGGGCGACCTGCCCGCTTCCGACCTGGTGCCCCAGGTAGACCATCGATCCTTGCCCAATCTGGCACTTTCTGGCTTTCACAGTTAGGCCTGCCTGGAGCAGGGCCATCAACACCTTCCGAAGGTGCTCACTCCATTGGGAACTGAAAACCGCAATATCGTCCAGATATGCGGCGCTGAACTCTTCCAGCCCGGCCAGGACTCGATTAACCAGTCTTTGAAAGGTGGCCGGGGCATTTTTCATCCCGAAGGGCATCACGCGGAAGCGATAGTGTCCATCCGGGGTGGAGAAGGCGGACTGCTCCTTGGCTCCCTCTGTGAGCGCAATTTGCCAGTATCCGCAGGTCAAATCAAAGGTGCTGAGGTAGCGAGCAGACCCGAGGCGGTCAATGAGCTGGTCTGCGGGGGGAATATTCACTCGGGGCCCTGGCCTACCTGGAGGACTGGTATTGGCTGCAGGAGGGGCTGAGAAGCTTGGGGGTTGGTTTCTCGGGGGGCTACGCTGGGGACCTGACTGGAATTCCCTCGGTCTTCCCTGGTCCTCCCCCACCTCTCTGGCGGGGAGGTCCCTGACCGTTTCGGGGGTATTCTCCTACGGGGCACAGCGATCTGCTTCGACGGCCAGCTTCCTCGGATCTGCCAGCTTGCTGTCGAGCAGATGCTGGCGTAGTTCCACAAAGCAGTTCGTGGACAATCGTTCCCAAGCAATGAGAACGATTAGTTCTTCGAAGGTGGTGACCTTGCTGCCCTTGATCCACCCTTCTAAGGCTCGGCTGTAAAAGTTCACGTACTCCACCCACGTGGTACCTGCCGCTTCTCCCTTGGAAGAGTTCGGGTTCGGGTTCGTCTGGCCTCTCCGCCGTCTTTCTGTTTGGGGAAGGGGGGCTCTGGAATCCACCCAGGCTTTCAGGGCTTTCTGCATACCTTCTTTGGTGTTTAGACCAGTGGTAGCGATTTTTCGTTCTTTGCAAAATTGCTTCAGTTCTTTGTGCGTATACTCTTCTAATTGCTCCGCACAGAACTTAGGATTCGCGTCGGTTTCAGTGGGACTCATGGTGATTTCTTCTGCCGTCTTTGTTCGGTAGTGCGTCAGCGGCTCACTGTATGATCTCTAGATTGTGGACTCGGATCCCGCCGCTTGCCACCAATGTTGAAAGGGGCGATCCCAGGGGAGGACAGAATCTGTACCTGACCACCCTGTGACCCACCTCTCCTAGGAATGCAGCCGTGCACTGGCGGGAGACCCTTCTGCGGAAGAGTCTCGTATCTTGGATCGTATGCGCTGGGCTAGCACCACTCGACAAAGACACCACACCGTAGGTTCTGAAGAAGGTTTTCTTTATCTAGTAAGGTATCAGGATCTTTATGATCCGCAAGGTTCGTATTTACAAGTAGAGCAAGGGCTCGTACAGTCTCGGTAAGGGTAGGGGTAGCGGGACAGTCTTACGGATCCGGGTCAATGTAGGTGCGTATCCGGCGCACAGCTCTCAATGTTTGAGCTGGGGGATACGATACGATCTTGGGTCCAGCCGGACCAGAACAGTCTCTGAGCCGCGACCAAGTCAGCAGGGCTCAAGCAAGAATGTCGGAGGTCTTACGATCTTTTGAGGAGCCGCGATCCAATCAGCAGGGCTCAGGTGTTCTCAAGGTTGCAAGGGAGCCGCGACCATGTCCGCAGGGCTCAGATGGTTCAGGCAGAAGTCCGTCTCTGCCAGATGGTAGCCGCGACGATGTCAGCAGGGCTCACCAAGGTCAGAGCAGTTTCTTCGATATTCCGTGAGCCGCGACCACGACAGCAGGGCTCTCTTAGTTCCAGGATTTAATCTCCTGATAGTCCCCGAGCGCCCCTTGTTATAGGTCTGCCCTTCTTTGATGTCCGAAGTCCTCGCAGGCAGGGGTCTTAGCACCTGGGGGTCGCTTGTCGCGGTTTACTGCCAGGCGGCCCTTTGATCCTTTCAAGTTGGGTCTGGGGGGATCCCAGACACACAGTAGGCGTGGCGCCAGCCCTCAGGGAGGCTGGAGGGGGAATCGAAACCCATCTCTCAAGGGGGAGGCTGGAGGTGTGATAGAAACTGTTCCTCCCTCTTTCACTCAAGAAGAGCTCTCTGCCCCCCAGCCGGGCATGGCGTGTCTAGGGCCGAGGTCGCGCTGGGGCTGCGGCAGCCATCTTAGGTGCAGGGGAATGGTCACCGGAGGCCTTCGGGCCGATGGGGTTTGGGTGCATCCGGTAAGATGGGGATTTGAGGACGGGGAAGTCCCGTGTTGTTTGTGGGGTCAATGAGGGAGTGGGCCGGGTCGGCCATGATAATCAGGGGCCTGGTGTGGTGCACGTGTCAGGGTGGACCACTCCACGAGGCCAGGTTTAACACCACCCACAAACACACACATCCCACCCCACACACACACACACAGAGCCCCACACAGACAGCCCCACGCACACAGACAGCCCCACACACACAGACAGCCCCACACACACAGACAGCCCCACACACACAGACAGCCCCACACACACAGACAGCCCCACACACACAGACAGCCCCACACACACAGAGCGCCCCACACACACAGAGCGCCCCACACACACAGAGCGCCCCACACACACAGAGCGCCCCACACACACAGAGCGCCCCACACACACAGAGCGCCCCACACACACAGAGCGCCCCACACACACAGAGCGCCCCACACACACAGAGCGCCCCACACACACAGAGCGCCCCACACACACAGAGCGCCCCACACACACAGAGCGCCCCACACACACAGAGCGCCCCACACACACAGAGCGCCCCACACACACAGAGCGCCCCACACACACAGAGCGCCCCACACACACAGAGCGCCCCACACACACATAGCGCCCCACACACACACACAGAGCGCCCCACACACACATAGCGCCCCACACACACACACACAGAGCGCCCCCCACACACACAGAGCGCCCCCCACACACACAGAGAGCCCCCCACACACACAGAGAGCCCCCCACACACACAGAGAGCCCCACACACACACAGAGAGCCCCACACACACACAGAGAGCCCCACACACACACAGAGAGCCCCACACACACACAGAGAGCCCCACACACACACAGAGAGCCCCACACACACACAGAGAGCCCCACACACACACAGAGAGCCCCACACACACACAGAGAGCCACACACACACACAGAGAGCCACACACACACACACACACACACAGAGAGCCCCACACACACACACACACACACAGAGAGCCCCACACACACACAGAGAGCCACACACACACAGAGCCCCACACACACACAGAGAGCCCCACACACACAGAGAGCCCCACACACACAGAGAGCCCCACACACACAGAGAGCCCCCCACACACAGAGAGCCCCCCACACACAGAGAGCCCCCCACACACAGAGAGCCCCCCACACACAGAGAGCCCCCCACACACAGAGAGCCACACACACACAGAGAGCCCCCCACACACAGAGAGCCACACACACACACAGAGAGCCCCACACACACAGAGAGCCCCACACACACAGAGAGCCCCACACACACAGAGAGCCCCACACACACAGAGAGCCCCACACACACACAACCACAGAGAGCCCCACACACACAACCACAGAGAGCCCCACACACACAACCACAGAGAGCCCCACACACACAGAGAGCCCCACACACACAGAGAGCCCCACACACACAGAGAGCCCCACACACACAGAGAGCCCCACACACACAGAGAGCCCCACACACACAGAGAGCCCCACACACACAGAGAGCCCCACACACACACAGAGAGCCCCACACACACACAGAGAGCCCCACACACACACAGAGAGCCCCACACACACACAGAGAGCCCCACACACACAGAGAGCACCACACGCACACAGAGAGCCCCACACACACACAGAGAGCCCCCCACACACACAGAGAGCCCCACACACACACAGAGAGCCCCACACACACACAGAGAGCCCCACACACACACAGAGAGCCCCACACACACACAGACAGCCCCACACACACAGAGAGAGCCCCACACACACACAGAGAGCCCCACACACACACAGAGAGCCCCACACACACACAGAGAGCCCCACACACACACAGAGAGCCCCACACACACACAGAGAGCCCCACACACACACAGAGAGCCCCACACACACACAGAGAGCCCCACACACACACACACACAGAGAGCCCCACACACACACACACAGAGAGCCCCACACACAGAGCCCCACACACACACACACAGAGCCCCCCCACACACACACACACACAGAGCCCCACACACACAGAGCGCCCCACACACACAGAGCGCCCCACACACACAGAGCGCCCCACACACACAGAGAGCCCCACACACACACAGAGAGCCCCCCCACACACACACACACACAAAGCCCCACACACACAGAGCCCCACACACACAGAGAGCCCCACACACACAGAGAGCCCCACACACACACAGAGAGCCCCACACACACACACAGAGCCCCACACACACACACAGAGAGCCCCACACACACACACAGAGAGCCCCACACACACACACAGAGAGCCCCCCACACACACACAGAGCCCCCCACACACACACAGAGCCCCACACACACACACACACACAGAGCCACACACACACAGAGCCACACACACACACAGAGCCACACACACACACACAGAGCCACACACACACACAGCCACACACACACACACACACAGAGCCACACACACACACAGCCACACACACACACACACACAGAGCCACACACACACACACACACACACACACACACACACACACACACACACACACACACAGCCACACACACACACACACACACATTAGAAAGAAGTACGAATTTGACACCTCTCTGCAACACAGCCACTTGTTGCCCCTAGAAAACAGAAGACTAGGCAATCATGCTCCAAACATGTTCATATGTCATCATGATGCACACTCAGACACGCACCCAGTGTGTAGAGAGATGGAGCAATGCCGAATTGACACATTCAAAGGGAGCAGGGACGGGTCAATAGATACTTCTATAGATCCAGCAAGGCCCCGATTTACTAAAGGTTTGTGCAAGAGATCTTGTGACACAAATAGCAGAGTAAATCAATTTTTGCCTGAAAAACGCCAATGCAGTCAGGCACAGGCAATCGGTGTAGTGGTATAATGCCTGAAGTACCTATTTGTACTTGGGGGTTTTCCCTGAATCACGCATCTTCCATGTCTGATGTCTGTGCTGCTGTCTAAACATAGGAATGTGTACTGGAGGATGTACAGCGAGTATACGCTAGGCACGGCTGGCTCACTTATGTGTCATAGTGCGAAGCTGAACACAATGCAGAACATTAGGAATTATTAAGAGGACCAAGAGGCCTTTATGTGGGATCACTCCACTTCCACAAATGTACACTAGAATCATGAAATGGGTTTCCAAAGAGTGACATGGATGGTCACCTCCTCTGCTGTAAAATATAGGCATGTGCAGTGCGAACCCCCTGTCCCACTGGCTGTGTGCACAAGCAGACACACACATATGTAGAGACAGGGTAGTGCAAAATCAGAGACAAACTCGTAATGCAGGCATGGTGTAATTCAGCACCTAGGGCTTGTAAGTATATCGGCAGTGTGCACCCACGAGAACCACCTACTGTATGAAACTCTTGTGGCTGTATGTATGCTTCCAAACAGTGCAGTGTTGGGGTGGCGCACACTCAGGCACATACCTAATAAGAACAGAGCTGAGTTAATGCACACTCACTGTCACACTCCTGCTGTTTGTAAGTTTTTTGACTGTATATGCACACCTACTATGAACAGAGCTGGCTCTGTTCACACTCGGGCACATGTCAAGTCAAGAGATTTATATAGCGCGCTACATACCCATAGGGTCTCAAGGCGCTTGAGGAAGGGTGGGGAATTACTTGTCGAATATCCAAGTTTTAAGTAGCTTTCTGAATGCTAGGTGGTTCTGAGTAAGGCGAGTGGGAAGTGAGTTCCAGGTTTTAGCTGCCAGGTAGGAGAAGGATCTACCTCCCATGGTGGTTTTGTTGATGCGAGGTACAGTGGCAAGGGCTTGGTTGGAGGATCGTAGCTGACGGGAGGGGGTGTAGAAGGACAGTCGTGTGTTGAGGCATTCGGGTCCAAGTTCGTAAAGTGCTTTGTGTGCGTGGGTTAGGAGTCGGAAAGTAATCCTCTTATTTACGGGAAGCCAGTGGAGGTTTTTCAGGTGACCAGAGATGTGTTCTTTACGCGGGATGTCTAGTATGAGCCTGGCTGAAGCGTTCTGGATGCGTTGGAGTTTTTTCTGGAGTTTTGTGGTGGTGCCGGCGTATAGGGTGTTTCCGTAGTCCAGGCGGCTCGTGATCAGTGCGTGGGTGACCGTTTTTCTAGTTTCGGTGGTGATCCAGCGAAATGTTTTTTTGAGCATGCGAAGAATGTTGAAGCAAGATGAAGAAACGGCGTTGACTTGTCTGGTCATCGAGAGTGAGGAGTCCAGGATGACTCCCAGGTTCCGTGCGTGGTCTGTCGGGATGGGTGCTTTTCGAAGGGCCTCTGGCCACCAAGAGTCATCCCAGGCGGAGGGGGAGGTGCCTAAGATGAGGACTTCTGTTTTGTCTGAGTTCAGTTTTAGACGGCTGTGCTTCATCCACTCGGCTACTTCTTTCCTTCCTTCGTGTAAGTTGGTTTTGGCGGTGTCAGGGTCTTTGGTGAGTGAGAGGATCAGTTGGGTGTCGTCAGCGTAGGAGATGATGTTGAGGTTGTGTTGGCGAGCGATGGTCGCAAGGGGGCTCATGTATACGTTGAAGAGGGTGGGGCTGAGTGACGATCCTTGTGGCACGCCACAGATGACTTCCGAGGCCTCTGACTTGAATGGTGGGAGGCGGACTCTCTGGGTTCTTCCGGTGAGGAACGAGGTGATCCATTCCAGTGCTTTTCCTTGGATTCCGACGATTCTGAGGCCCTGTAGAAGGGTGCTATGACAGACTGTGTCGAAGGCAGCGGAGAGGTCGAGGAGGATGAGGGCGACTGTGTCTCCATTGTCCAGTAGAGTTCGAATGTCGTCTGTTGCTGCGATGAGGGCGGTCTCAGTGCTGTGTTTGGCTCGGAAGCCGGACTGTGAGGGGTCGAGGGATTTGTTGATTTCGAGGAAGGTGGCGAGCTGGTTGTTGACAGCTTTCTCGATGACTTTGGCCGGGAATGGAAGAAGCGAGATGGGGCAGTAGTTTTTGAGTTCTGTGGGGTCAGCTGTGGGTTTTTTCAGAAGGGCGCTGAGTTCTGCGTGTTTCCAGCTTTCCGGGAAGGTGGCGGAGTTGAGGGAGCAGTTGATGACATCTCGGAGGTGTGGTGCTATGATGGAGTCTGCTTTGTTGAAGATGTGGTGAGGGCATGGGTCAGTTGGGGATCCTGAGTGGATGGAGTTCATCAGGCGGATGGTGTCCTCAGTGGAGATTGGGTTCCAGTCGTTAAGGATGTTCAGGGGGGGTGAAGGTCCTGCAGAAGGTTGGGTGGGTTGGTCTCCGGGACGATTGTCGAAGCTGTTGTGGATGTCTGCGATTTTGTTGTGGAAGAAGGAAGCTAGGGAGTCGCAGCGGGCTTGGGAGGGGGTGATGTCGTTGGAGTTGGCTGATGGGTTGGTAAATTCTTTGACGATGCTGAATAATTCCTTGCTGTTGTGGGCGTTGTTATCTAGTCGGTCTTTGAATGCGGCTTTCTTGGCAGACCGGATTAGTTGGTGGTGTATGCAGGTGGCGTTTTTGAAGGCGTCCTTGGTGATGGTGTTTGGGTCTTTTTTCCAGGCCTTCTCGAGGGAACGACAGAGTTTCTTCGATTTCTTAAGATCCTCGTTGAACCAGGAGGCGTTTTTGCTGCCTAGTTTGCTTTGACGTTTTTTCAACGGTGCTAGGAAGTCGGCGCTGTTGGATAGCCATTGGGTGAGGTTAATGGCTGCTTGGTCGGGGTTTGAGGAGTGAGCGGGGGGGTTTAGAAGAAGCGATGAGGAGATATGGTCGATGGTGATTTTGTTCCAGTTTCTTCGTAGGGTGGGTTGAGGATGGTTGTGGATTGTGGTCTTATTGTAGGTAAAGTGAACGCAGCTGTGGTCCGTCCAATGAAGAGCTGTGGTGTGACTGAATGAGACATGTTTGCTGGAGGTGAAGAGAGGGTCGAGTGTGTGACCTGCAAAGTGGGTGGGGGTAGTGACAAGTTGTTTGAGTCCGAGATTGGCAAGATTGTCCAGAAGGGTGGTGCTGCTATCATTGCTCTTTTCCAGGTGAAAATTGAGGTCTCCCAATAGAATGTAGTCCTCGGAAGGGAGGGCGTGTGGGGTGATAAAGTCAGTGATGTCGTCACTGAATTGTGCACGGTGTCCTGGAGGCTGGTAGAGGAGGGTGCCTCTGAGTGTGGTCTTGGGGTCGGTGTGGATCTGGAAGTGGAGGTGTTCGGAGCTGGTAAGGTTGATGTCTGAGCTGGTAGAGATGCGGATGGAGTTCTTATGGACGATAGCGATGCCTCCACCTGTTTGCTCGATGCGGTCCTTACGGATGATCTTGTATCCTTCCGGGATGGCAATGGTGATGTTTGGGGCAGGAAGGCGACGTCCGGAGAGATGGAGTCTAGTAGATTCCAGAGGTCGATGGCCTGTCTGTGGACCGAGCGGGTGTTGAGCAGGATGCATTTTAGGTGGTTGGTGTCAGGTCTCTGTTTGGTGTTAGTGGATGAGGAGTTGGTTTTGGTGTCGTCGAACTTGCAGGAGTTGCAAGAGAAGGGTCCATGGGTGTGTCCAGGAGCGGCTTGGACGCAGTTGGGGGAACGGCCGGGGTTAAGGGCTAGGAGGGTGGTGGCATCGTAAGTGATGCGAGTAGGTTGGGCATTACGGGAACCAGGGGATCTGGCGCTGGGCGCGGTCCAGGCACGGACGGGCGTAGACGGGCTTACCTTTGGCGCGAATGGGGCGCGGTCGCTGCGCATGAACGCTGCGCGCAAAAGCAGCTGTCATATGTGGGTGGTGGAAGGGGAGGGGCGAGGGAGGGTCAGCTGGGAAGGCGGGAGCGGGGTGGAGCCTCAGGCGTGGCGACACAAACAACAACAACCTTAACACTAAAATGGCCGGCAGCGCGAAGCGGAGCAGGCAGCCACAGCAAAGATCAAAGTGCAGGACAAACTGAGCGAAAGGGCAGTCGGGGCAACACAGGGACGGCACAGTGGTACAAGCAGCAACCAAGCAGGCGAGGTGGTCAGCGCTATTAGGCGACAGCAATTTGATCGCAGAACGCACCAGCTATATCACTAAAATAAGTAAATAATATCGATGTCTACAATTGCAGCGGTCCCGTAATGCGCGTTCAGACACAGATAGCAATGATTACAATCAGCTGAGCAGAGCTACGATACCAGGTTGGAGTCAGGTCGGGGAGCAGCGAGGAGGAGCGACCGTGTCTGTGGAACACAGGACGGTCACAGCGCGATCTATGCAGCGTGGGGCAAATGGTCTTAGTGGGAGGGAGGGTCAGCTGGGAAGGCAGGAGCGGGGTGGAGCCTTGGGCGTGGCGACACAAACAAAAACAACCTTAACACTAAAATGGCCGGCAGCGCGAAGCGGAGCAGGCAGCCACAGCAAAGATCAAAGTGCAGGACAAACTGAGCGAAAGGGCAGTCAGGGCAACACAGGGACGGCACAGTGGTACAAGCAGCAACCAAGCAGGCGAGGTGGTCAGCGCTATTAGGCGACAGCAATTTGATCGCAGAACGTACCAGCTATATCACTAAAATAATTAAATAATATCGATGTCTACAATTGCAGCGGTCCTGTAATGCGCGTTCAGACCCAGATAGTAATGATTACAATCAGCTGAGTAGAGCTACGATACCAGGTTGGAGTCAGGTCGGGGAGCAGCGAGGAGGAGCGACCGTGCATGTCTCATAGACACACAGCATGCTCAGGGCTAGAGAGGTGCTAACTCGACTCACAAACGCAAACCTAGTTTGTGCCAGTTGTGACTGTATGCATTCTCACATTTGCAGACCCAGTGCATGCAGGTATCCTGAACATGTGCAAATCACGCAGTGTGCACTGGCAATGGTAGGTACAGCACAGTGTGTGTATGTTTACTCAGCCGGGATCACTATATGCGCTTCTCACACCTACACAAATGAATATATGAATGGCCAGCGCCCCCCACCCAGCGTGGATAAAGAGATGCAGCTGTACAATCGGCTATCACACCAGGCTTTTTGACAACGGGCCATGAGCATTTTGACACAGGTGGACACGAGTTCAGGCATTTAGTGGAGGGCTGCAATAGGTAGCGATTCCCAACTGGAAACAATCCATGCCCCAACACACTCACACTCACTCAGCGCCACACGCACCCCAGGTTGCACATGTAGTCAAGGCACAGCACACAGACGGGCACAAAGACCTCCAACTCAAACTATTTTACATGTCACTTTAAAATTCAGTTTCAGCAGCTTCAGTTCTACTCCTTTGATCAATCAACATGGGCCCTAGCAAACTGGGCCGCTTGACCTCAAAACAACAAAGATAGCTGCGTTCCTCAGAACTCTTTAGATAAAACGATATTCCACACAAGAGTGCTCATGTACACAGAAACACTCAATGTATAAAAAAAGGAACGAGTAAAGGTGTTCATTGTGCAAAATACCCAAAAAACAACAGCAATTAAGAATTACGTACTCCTTGCAACAATAAAAATAAACGGAATCGCCTACCAACTGCAAGTGCCAGATGTGCACGTTTAACAAAGGCCATCAGGACGGCAGTGTCACGTGCTGCATCAAAGTCCATCACTGGTTAATCAAATCATCTAAATGGCCCAAATGTCCTGTATAAACCATTCACGGAGGAGGCCTTTAAGGAAGAGGCCTTGGCTGCCGGGAGGAGCTTGATGGGACAATAGACGTGTGAAGTGAATAAAGCAGTTGCCGGACAAATGGGGGCGGGGGCTGGGCAGGATTAGGCTGAGGGAGAAGCGCAAATTCGGCTCTGTTCTTCCAAGTTGGATGCAGGTGCCCTCCCGCTACCTCCGCACTCGGCATCCCTCACTCCACATGTGGCGGCTCAGTCAGCAAGGCACATTCCATTCCGTGAACAAGGCTGCATGGGGGCCCGACGGGGGACACGGGCAATTATTCACCTCTAATTGAAAACTGAAAACCTTCCTGACTAGGCCGACTTGCAAACCATGACCCTCCTCTTATGAAAAGACAAATGCAACAACGTTTGCATTCTAGTAACAATTGGCAACAGTTGAATGAAATAGTCAAAAACACAGTATCGAAGACAGACCCCGTGCCCCATACAAGATTGTCACACTCAATGCGCTGCAAAAGCCTCAGATGAATCCTCAGATAAGTTTTAAAATGTATATAATTGTCCAGCGCAATTAAAGGGTGTAGCGGTATCAGAGCAAGAAAGCTTGTGCCAGGCCAAAGAAACTGCTGAAAAGCTCACGCACTTCCTCCCGGCCTCGGCATAATGGAAAATAAACGCGCACTCCTCACCTGACTGAAAAATAAATGTGCAATCTATCACACACAGTATCGAAAACAGACCCCGTGCCCCATACAATATTGTCACACTCAATGCGCTGCAAAAGCCGCAGATGAATCCTCAGATACAGGGGCGGCTCTAGGCTAATGGTGGCCCTGGGCAGGGAGCGTAGGAAGGTGTTTTAATAAAACGTCCAGAAAAGGCACTAGATGAGTACCTGCGGCAGCTCCTATCCTTCTATGCCCTACCTTTACACGCACTGCTGCCTCCATACCGTTCTTGTACCTCTATACCTTCCAGTGTATATAGTACAACCCTGAACTGCAGCTTATCCTTCCTATACCACTGTACCTTCCTAAAACAGCAGCTGTCTCTGCCTTATTCTTCCTACAACTTGTACTCCTTTTTTCCTTCCTATGCCCCAGTGCCGTACCTTTCCATACACTGCAACCTCCATATCACCTCTATACCTTCCATTTTACACAGCGCAGCCCTCTGCTGCACCTCATCCTTTCATACCCATGTGCTCTCCGTTTCCCTGCACTTAATCATTCCCGTACCACAATAGCTTCACAAACCCCTCCCCCTTTATTTTGTTTTTTCTAGAGCCCCTACCTTTCGCATATAGATGTCTCACTCTATACCACACCCCTAGACAAAGCACATACACCATTCCGTGCACTGTCCTTTGCACATTTCCCACGCAACACACCCCTAGACATTTACTCCAGTACATCTACTCCTCTAAACATGTCTGCCTATGCACCATCTTCCTCTCATGTCACCTTCTGTCCCCAGCACATTTCTTCTTCAGTAACCCACGTCTTTGGCTCTACAACTCTCTGCACATCTTAGTTTATATACCCTTTCTTTTACTTTTCTACACCCTACACATTTCCCCACACCCTACACTGCTCCACCTTCCCAAACCCCTGCCCGTTTGCCTATCTACAACCCATCTCCATAAGAATGCCGCCTTTGCCACCACCTCCCCTACGCATGACCCGTATATAGTGTCAACCCCTACTCATGGTTCGCTTTTCTACTCACCCTCTACAACGGCACACCCCACTCTTCTTTATATTGCCCCTGCTCCCCACTTCTCTTTCAGTTCTCAGCATTGTTTCTTTTTGACATACTCTCTTTCTGAACCCCCTTTCATTGTATATGTCTCTTTGTCTCTTTTTTCGCGCTTTCACGAGCCCTCTGACAGCTGAGCTACAAGCTGCCTCTGGCGAGGGTTTGTTTTGGTTTTACCTGCCGCCATTGCCCAGGACATAGGCCACGCCCACCTGGCCAGGCCACGCCCACATCTCATCCCCCCTGCCAGCTATAAATCATGTGTCCATACAGGAAGCGCAGCGGACGAGCGCAGCAGGCGCGACGATTGCGCGCCGAAGGCGCGCATAAGGCAAGCTCGTCTGCGCTCGTCCGCGCCGAGTCCGGGCCAGGGGCCACCTTCCCTACATCCTATGCCAAACATCCCATGACCTACAGTGCGGAGGTCCTCCTTGGCATGAGGTCCTCAGGTCCGGTCTGTGAGCTGCATCGCTACGAGGTAACGTCCCTTCCAACCATTTGTCCACATTGCAACGCCCCTTTCACCCGGTGGCAAACTAAATCACCGCAGCAGGAATACCGTATGTTTTCACTAAACTGCAGATCTCTGCCAAAACATAAGGTGGAAATCTCGATTCTACTAGAAGATCGTTCGCCGGACGCAGTATTTCTATCTGAAACATGGCTGACACCCGACTCTGACCCGGCTGTTGTAACCTCCCTCCCCTCGGGCTTTCAAATCATCCGACAAGATCGTTCGGAGGGTAGAGGTGGAGGGTTTGCAATTATATTCAAGGAACAATATCACTGTAGACTCATCCCTGAAACTATCCCAGACTGTGAGAGCCTCGCTTTCTCGCTGGAGTTCTCCCCTAACCATTGCTTTTCAGGCACATTGATATACCGCCCACCTGGTCCCCCTAAACGATTTCACAATCTTTTATCAGTAATTATGGCACCACACGTTAGCACTTCTGCCAACTATACCGTGTTAGGTGACCTCAATTTTCATTTTGACTCACCTCTGGATTCTCTGGCTATCACGTTAGCCGATGACCTGGCTGCGTTGCAACTTAGCCAACGAGTAAAAGCATCGACCCATGAGAAGGGTCACCTGTTAGACCCAGTGTTCAGTAACTGCGAGGACCTTGTGGTTGGGTTTCCGCTCCCCCTCCCGTGGACTGACCACTTTTTGGTGCCCTTTACTTGGTCTACTCAGAAATCCGGGCCGGTAAAACCATCGATAAGACTCGCCAGATCCTGGGCACGGATACCTATAGAGGAATGGAAAAACCTACTTATGAAAGAACTTCCCCCTAACAACGAGGATCCATGTTTGGCTAACCAGGCCTATGAAAACTGGATCCTGCACTCTCTCGAATCCATCCTCCCCCTCAAGAAATCAACGGTAAAACGCCTTCATAAAACAGCACCGTGGTTTTCAGAGGCACTTAGGAACAAAAAGCGCCAACGCCGGCAAATCGAAAGAAAATGGCGCCTAGACTACTCCATAGAGGAAAAGACTCGATATCGAGAGGAGATAAAAGCATATAAAAGGGAACTAAAAGCCGCCCAAGCAGTGTACTTCTCTGACAAGATCTTAGCTGCAAAATCCAAACCTAGAGAAATTTTTCAAACCCTGCAAAAACTCACAAAACTCCCGTCCCCAATTGCTTTGAAGGAAAAGTGTTTCCCAGTGCAATGACTTGGCTGAATTTTTTTTCAGCAAAAGTAAATAAAATATATGCCTCCTTTCCCTGCACTCTTACTCCCATCCCTCCGCTAATTCAGGATAAAATCAAGACCTTAGACTCCGCTCCAGCCCCTCCATCTCTGCTCAGTCACTTTCCTTGCATGGATCTCGAAGTATTGGAGTCCATGGCTCGGAAAGTAAAATCCGGATCTCCATCTGATCCGGCACCTCCTGAGGCCATGATGTTGGTCTTTCAGACTGTCCTACCGATCATTAGGAACCTGCTAAATGCCTCCATTGCCTCGGGCATTGTCCCTTCTGCTTGGAAACGGGCGATGGTCCGAGCGCTGATAAAAAAGCCCAATCTGGAACCATCGGATTTTGGGAACTATCGTCCGATTTCCCTGCTTCCCTGGGTGAGTAAGATCGTGGAGAGGTATGTCAATCTCCAGCTGGTCAGCTTCCTTGAGGATAACCAGCTGCTAGACACCACCCAGACAGGGTTCAGGCCTAAGCATGGAACAGAATCCGCCCTCCTAATGGTCATCGAGGAGTCCAGGAAAATCCTTGATCAGGGAGGATCAGTGGCAGTGGTCCTCCTTGATCTCAGTGCGGCATTCGACACGGTCAGTCATGCCACCTTACTGAACCGTCTTTCGAATGTCGGCATTGTGGACAAGGCGTGGCTCTGGTTAAAATCTTTTTTGCGCGACAGGTCATTCCAAGTGTTTGATGGACAGACAGTGTCTTCTAGCATTCCCCTGAAGTGCGGAGTCCCGCAGGGCTCCTCATTAAGCCCCGCGCTTTTCAACATCTATATGAGGCCACTGGCTGAGGTAGTTCGTCCGTATGGAGTTAAGATCATATCCTATGCGGACGATACCCAGCTGGTGGTCTCATTAGCGCAGGAGGCTCTTCAACCACGATCAGGGGGACTTACCAAATGTCTGGAGGAGGTGAAGACCTGGATGACTCAGTCATCATTAAAACTTAATGGTGACAAAACGGAGCTCATGCTCCTGGGCCCTGCCGACCCCACATTTTTCAACTCATTGTGGCCCCCCTGTCTAGGCCCCCCCCCGGCCCCGAAGGATAACATCAAAAGCCTAGGGGTATGGCTGGACAGGAGTCTTTCACTCAACACCCAGGCCACAAAGCTTTCAGCCACCTGCTTTGGAATACTCAGGACACTGAAGAAAGTTCTTCCTTTGCTCCCAATGGAGGCAAAGCAGATAGCCATACAGGGCCTGATACAATCACGGCTGGACTCCAACAATGTCCTATATCTGGGTGCACCAGAGTACACCTTAAAGAGACTACAGCTGGTACAAAACTGTGCCGCGCGTACGCTGCTGCAGATTCCTCGCAGATTGTCAGTAAAGGCGGCTCTGACCAATCTTCACTGGCTCCCAGTGCGTAAGAGTCTTTTTTAAAGCAATGTGTATTGCCCATCAAGCTTTCTGGGATTCGGGTCCTCCAATCACCCGTGACCTAGTAAGCCAGTATCACCCAGGTAGAAATTTGCGCTCTAGTCAGGCCTTCATGGCAGCAGTCCCCAGAGTCAAAAGGTCTAGAACTGGCGGAAGGACGTACGCCTTCAACGCCGCCAAGTTCTGGAACTCCCTCCCGTTTCACCTGAGATCCAATCCTGATCTCGTTTCCTTCCGTAAACAATTAAAAACACACCTATTCAATTCTGTTTAACTTAACTCCGTTCTTTTCCCTCTTCTTCTGGTTCTCAACCTCTTTATCCTTCACTGGTTCCTTTTTTAGCGCTTGGACGCCTCAGGGCAGCAATCGCGCTGTTTATAAATTCACTTTCATTCATTCATTCATTCATTGCAGCCTCTCCTGCACATTTCCCCTTCTTTCCCCCTCTTATCCTATCGGCTTCTCCTTGTATACATTCTCTGCCAGTCCCCGGCGTGCATGGCAGGCTCTGCCCTCTGCTCTGACAGCTGAGGCCGCTCCCTCTGGCTTGCGCATCTGTGGGGAGGCCCTGGGGTGTCAAGGGCCGGCCCACACGGCCATCACTGAGTGGAAGCCCATTCCTATACCGTCACTGCACAGCAGCGTCTCAAACTGCAGCCACCGCCGCATGTGGCTTCAATAACCACGCACATGCTGGGCCCATCAAGGGCGCACAAATGCAGACATTTTTTCCCATATAATTATTTAAGCTTTTTCAAAAATACTTTTAATATCCTCGCAGCACATTGCATAAACACTGGACGTCCTATGATTATTAGAATCATGCTAAAAAGTGAAAGTAATTACTTACTGGGACAGCCTTAATTGATCTGCGATGGAGGCCTGCTGCGCAACACGCTGCCTGCTTCTCTCTTTGGCTGATGATTATCTCCTTGCAGTTGGGCAGTATGGTGGGCGGGACGCGGCCAAAAACAATCCTTATTGGCCTGAATCTGGGCACACTTGAAGATTCGCCAGGGAGGGACGGGGTGGGCTATTAATATGTTTTACAATAGTTCATTGGTAGCTCATGAACGATTGTAAAATGTGGTGTGACGGTGACCTACACCCGAGGCAGGGACCCAGGAAGTTTCATTTTCTGGCAGTGATGTGTGACTTGTAAAAAGGCGGTCTGAGGCAGCTGCATCCAATTTAAAATATATTTAAATTAAGCACTGGCGTGGTGGCCCCTGGCGTATGGTGGCCCTGTGCAGGTGCACAGCTTGCACATGCCTAGGGCCGGCCCTGTCAGATATGTTTTAAAACTGTATATAATTGTCCAGCGCAATTAAAGGGTGTAGCAGTATCAGAGCAAGAAAGATTGTGCCAGGCCAAAGAAACTGCTGAAAAGCTCACGCACTTCCTCCCGGCCTCGGCATAATGGAAAATAAACGCGCACTCCTCACCTGACTGAAAAATAAATGTGCAATCTATCACATAGCAGATTCTTCCCAGATAAGTACTACTCTTGACAGTGTTTTCTGCCATTTTACTTCACAGCAGTGGTAGAAAGACTTGTAATAACTGGACAACATAATCAGTGCGTGGTTAGTGAGTTCTAGAGAAGTTACCACACGCTGCTTGCTAAAAAATAAAAACACTAGTAGCAGCACACATAACAACAAGCACTCACCGGCTGGGGCGAGGAGGTGACTTCCGGCGGCGGTCGGGGGGAAATGGCCTAACAAAAGCGCCACCATTTCCGCGATTCGGGAGCGTGGTTTTGAGCAGTTGAGTGACGGATTACGTCACTGATTAAAAAATGTAAAAAAACCACGCCCCCGAATCTGCTCAAGCCGGGGCCTGAACCGAGTGATGCACATCTCTTCCAATGGCTAGCCTCCATTTACAAAGCTAGCCAATGGAAGAGAGAGGCAGGTTAATGCCCCACTGTAGAAGTAATAAAATCTTCTGCTCCGCCCACTGCTTCGCAATGCGACCGTAGCCTCGACCTAATAATCTATTCTTGCGAGTGACACATGAGGCGCTAAAAAGAAAGTAAAACCTTCTTGATTAGGTCTCAATTCTGCCCAGACGTCGATTAGACCATGTGTCTCAATTAGGTTGAGCATGGCTTGAAACACCCTTGGCTTTCTACCAGTGTATCTCCAGTTACTATCTGACTGCCAACAGCTTGGTACATTTAAATTCAGATCTCCACATAGTACAATGGGAGTTTGCCAATGTACCAGTTGCTCTGTTACCCAGTTAATTACTCCTGAATCATCTTGGTTGCTCCCATAAATAGAACATAATGTAAAAGTGCAATTTGGTGTCAGAGAGCAGCCCACAATTACCCATCTCCCGAGACTATCGGACTTGACCCTATCTATTTTTAAAGGAAGCCTGTGATTTGCTAACACCCCTACCCCTTTCATTCTTGTGCCTTGTGTTGTAGCTCCAATTACTTTATACCCTAGTGCAGTGGTTCCCAAACTTTTTTGGCCCGTGACTCCCTTGACCTAATCAGCAGTTGGCCGTGGCTCCCCACCATTTTCTTTTTTTTTTACCGGTGGGCCGGAAGTAAGCTCGACCTCGGGAGTACTTCCTGTTGTCTTCCTTAAAGTTATTGGGATACAATGAAGGTATTATAATGATATTAGTAACAAAATAAGAAGATAACAGTAGTTTAATAAAAACTTGTTAAGTGAGAAACAATACAAGACTTTTTTGGACCACACAATAGTTTAAAAACTTCTGTATAATGAAATATCTTTTTCAATGAACAGGAAAAACAACGGAGTCCGAATTTACCTTACAAATCCTAGTGAGATGGATGTGCTTGTTTTTCCTTACATAGCTCCTGAAATCTTGGAGTTATTTTTGAGATCGCAACACGCATTTCCTTTTCAAGGTTAATTTTTGCCCTATATTTGGACTTTATTACTGCAACTGCTGAGAAACCAGCTTCACAAAGGTATGAAGTAGCAAACGGGATCAAAACATGCAGGGCTCTCTTGCTTATCATTGGGTATTCATCCCCAGCACTCAAACAGTGACTGGAACCTTACTTTCAATGCTAAGTCACTTGCGACATCAATAAGCTGTTCTGCTTCCTCATTGTTGAAATGCTGAGGTATCTCAGCATTGAAAGGGTTGTTCACCCATTTTATTGGCTCCACTTCATCCTCTGGAAAATATTTGTCAAGGTAAAAACGCAGTTGAGACAAATACAGAACAAAAACTGTCTGCAGTTCCTCATTTAACACCATTCCATTCTCCTGCAGAAACTGGTCCAATGAAGGGAAACATTTATAGTCACCCTTGCTTACACTGCTTTTCCAAAGGATCACTTTGTTCTTAACACCTTGGCTGCTAGGCGTTTCCCCCCCGTGCTGAAAATTGCCATTTTGCTGGTGTCATGACGAGCTCAGCTCGTCATCAGCACAGCTCAACTGTGCATCATGACGAGCTGAGCTCGTCATGAGCATCGAAAGGGTTAAAGCCTGAAACTTTGCTGACAGTTGCAAGATGTTAGTGTTATTGCCTTGCAAGGACTTGTTCAGTACATTCAGTTTTTCAAATAGATTAGAAAGAAAACCCATTTGTATTAGAAAGTCAGCATCAATAAATTTGTCAGCAAAACAATGTTCATCATCATGTAAATATGAGTATGTTTCATTCCTCAGCTCATACACTCTAAGCAGGGAATTACCAAGGGACAGCCACTGAGAGCTGCTGTAGAACAAGAGACATGAGTGGTCGGCACCCATGTTCTCACACAGTTTAGCAAAAAATCGTGCTTTCATTGGTCTTGTTTTAATATTATTTACCACTTTGATTACTATTTTCAAAATACCGTGCAGTTCCTCACTGAGGTTTCCTGCTGCCAGTGCTTCTCGGTGTATTCTACAGTGTGTCCAAACAGCATTGGGCGCTTTAGATCGTATGCGAGCTTGAAGTCCTTGGTAGCATCCTGCCATTGAACGACCCCCATCTGTACAAACTCCAACACATCTCTCCAAGTCAATTTGATTCTGTTGCATAAAATCATCCACAACTACATACAAGTCTTGACCTGTAGTTCCACCTTTGATTTCTTTACAGAACAACAAATCCTCAACAATTTGTTTTCCGTGTAGAAACCGGACATAGCAAATAAGATGGGTGTCTTTGTGGTTGTCTGTTGCCTCATCCAACTGGAGTGCAAAGTCTTTTCCTCTTAGATTACAGATGAGCTGATCATTAATATCTTCAGCCATATCATTTATCCTCCGGCTGACAGTATTATTAGAAAGAGGCACTTTCAGCAGCTGTTTACCCGCATCTTCGCCGACCATGTTTGTTACCATTTTAACAGCAGCAGGCAAAATCAGCTCCATCGCAATTGTGTGTTTTTTTTTACTCTGTGCAACTAGATAGGCCACTTGATATGAGGACAGGAGGGAATTACTATTCATTTTGGTTTGTTTAGTGAAAGAGGACTTTTGTAGTTTGGCTTCTGCAACTTTTCTTACAAAAAATTCCCTTGGCTTTCCGACCACATTTGGGTGAAGACTTTCAAGATGCCGCTTAAGTTTACTTGGAAGCATGGATTCCAGAGCCAAAACTTTTAAACAGATTGCACATTGAGGACGGTCCTCATTATTAACCTGAACACACGTGAAACCATAATCCAGATACCCGTCATCGTACTTTCTGTACTTGGCCTTTCATTTCCCGTCGTCTTTGTCAGAAGAACCTGCAACTTCACTTTGCGCAGATGAACTTGAACTTGGCATTAGAAATCTCTTCATTGTCAATCAGAAAGGGGGAAATCAGTTCCACGTGTCTGAATTAGTCAGATGGAAGGGTCTTTCTATCTGTAAAGTTCCTGGTCTTCTTTTCTTTTCATTTGCTCAAGTATTTCCAGGTTTCTTCCGGGTCTCATCCAGTCTCAACGGTATAATAAGTTTGAAGTACAAAACATCCAGGTAAGACAAGTATAAGAAGAACAAACGTAGTATAAGAAGAACAAAAGTTATCCTCTTTCTAATGATGGATCTATTATTGATGTTAAATTCCAATAGCGGCACGGGATGATGATGACCATTTGGATTAGTTATTCTTATTGGTACCCCACACAGATAGAAAGAGCATTCAGTTTTGTAATGAAATCAAAGATGGCACATTTTTTGCAAACAATGAAGAAAGCCAAATTGCAGCTAATGTGTACATCAGACTGATTTGTAACACCAAAGACCACACTTCACCAATTCCTGGGCCCAGCCAAGGACATATCACAGTAGTACAGAGTACGCTATAGAATGACATATAGTTTCTAATCCAAATCATTCTAGAGATAACAGCACTACCTGCATCAACTTTGGTGAAAGACTACAGCAACTTTTAAAGTAAACATACTGCATTTACCAGGATGCAATGGGATGAACTCTGCTGGGATGAGAGGCAAATGCTGCTAAGCACGAATAATTTCTGCAAAAGCTAAACAGGCATCCAAGTAGCTTAGTAGCAAATGCAACAGAGCACATTCAAGTCATTGAAGCAAACACAAGACAGCACACACAGATACACTACCATTCACACACAAATGCATGAAAAATGCTAACACGGCGCTGCACACACATACACACCATCGCAGAAAATGTAACTACAACACCCACACCAATTCAGCATATGCTGTGGAGCACACACCCACCACTGCAAAAGTGCAGTGCAGCACATGTAAGTCACGATTCTAGGTGCAGGACTATGCGTCTCAGTACCTGCTCAAAGGTGTGACGCTGCGCCGCGCAGGCCTATGCGGAGAAAGCTATGTGCCTGACTTCATAACTCATGCACCACTAGCAAGAGAGGAGCTGGAGTGAACCAGGGCAGGCAGCTACATGGATGTGCAAAAATCTGTCAAACGTGTGCATTCAGATGAGTGTGTGTGAGCATGTGTGTGAAAGTGAGCGAGAGGCAGGAGTGGACAGTCTGAATACCCCCACCGCATTTATGGTTCCATTCCTGCCCTCCCTCTCACTCTTGGAGGGGACTTGAGCCATCTGCAACATCCTGGTGGGCCTTACTACTGGTTGAGAGGGCCCATACCTCCCCCATTGAAATTGAGTGAAGAGATGTGTGGGATAGATAGACTGCAAAGGAACGGCATTTGGTAAAACCGCGGGCTTACAGCAGTCAGCACCAAAACAGGGCATCAAGGGCCAAGTACAGAACGCTTGCATTAGTGCAAAAACTAAATAACATCCTTAATAAAGAGCCTTCAGGCACTGTGCGTGGCACCTGTCAAAGTAATAATGGGAGCGCAGCAGAACAGCTTTTAGCCGCAGATAGACTGGAGTCATGAACAGAGAGCATGTTCATCAAAATATTGCTGCATGGAAGCGCCCTGGGACATGGTGGCCTCTGGATCAGCCATACTCCGTTTACCAGTCACTAGTTTCACCATGGAGTGACTAACTCGCCCTGCTTAGGGGCCTTTTTCTCAGAGAAAACCAATTTTGTCTGCATGTATTCGAGAGCCACCACCTCCTCCCAGGCCTTCAAAACTGACCTCCAAGTTCGCCTCCTTCAAAGACACTTCCAAATGTAACTCACGCCCTCTCTATTATCTTAAGGAAGACCTTCCAGTACAGAAAATTATTTTCTCCATGACTAATGAAGTGCCTTCCCAGTGTGTTCTTGTGGTGTGAGTGTCCGCCATTTATTGCAGTATTATCCTTCTACCTGTGTTTGGTACTCTTTTGTAACATGCACATGTCACTTTTCTCTTGTAACACTGTTTGCTACCTCTTACATTTTGTTTGCTTTAGATACTTGCACAAGTGCCACCATTGTCTACATAACATTTGTTCTTGTGCTTGAGTGTCTGCCATTTATTGCAGTATTATACCTCTACTTGTAGTTTGTATGTTTTTGCAACTTGCACACATGTCATTTTCCCCCCTGTAATGTACCTTTTGCTGCCTCTTGTATTTTGTTTGCTCATATCACTGCCTCATGTAACTTAACATTTGCTTTTGTAATTTGGTCACTTGTATTTTTCTCATGTATCATTACTGTTCCTATTGTGAAGCGCTCTGATACCTTCGGCCATTCCACGTAGATCTCCCTTCACACTATCTCCCACTGAAAAGCCGAGAACACACGGGTACAAGGAAGACAAGCTAGAAAAAAAATTGAAAAGCCACTGTTCTGAAGGGTTTGATCACCTGGCTCACTTTTAAAGCTTTGCATGAATCTCACTGTGGGCTATGGGTTTGGGCGGACCGGAATAACAGGCGTGGAGGCCGGATGTAGTGAGCTATGTCTTAGCTTTCTTTATTGTCACACACACAAGCGGGGTTTGTGGAAAGTATGGATAACAAAGGATTGAAGAAGGAAGGTTCTTGGATGCAGTCGTCAGGGAGGAAAGGTCCGGGATGAGTTCTGGTTGTACGTCTTCTTCTTCTTTGTCTGTGGATCCGGTGGCCCTCGGAGTTAAAGAGAGAGAGAACAGGGCAATTAGTCCCCCACTTTGGAATCTGAATAATGACACCAAGACCCGGGTTGTGGTGGGGAAAAAGGGAGAGTGAGGAGGGTTCGGAAGGGGCAAAGGTGGGAAAGAGTACTAGCGGGAAGGAAGAGGGTGAAATCAGTGAGGGATCCGGTGTGGGGTTCTCTACGTACAGTGTCTCGGGTAGTGTTTCTATATACAGTGCTCCTAGGAGTGCTATACAGTGAGGGGATGCTCTATATACACAACTATACAGTTCGACCTGGGAACCAGGAGACAGGGTACTCACATGCCCCGCCGCAACTCTTCTCCGAGTTGCGGCCGCTCTCCAGCCACCTCCTGGGGACTCCACCAGTCCTCGCTCCAGATCTCCTCGTCCTCGCCTCCGGTCTTCTCTTCTCCTCTGCCTCCGCTATCTCCGTCCACCGCCTCCAGTTCTTGGTATGCTGTCTCCTGCCACGAGTCCGCCGTCAAGAACGCTCCTCCTTCTCCGCGGTCGCCTTTTCCGGGTTCCGGGCCGGGACCATAGGCGGGACTTCCGGGGTCAGCGTCAGGTCCTTCCGGTCTTCCGTCAATCGTGATTGGCTCCTGCATGGGAAGAGAAAGGGGAGGAGACCGTGTTGCCAGGGACGCTGCTGGATCGCTATCGGAGCCCAGAGAGTTCGTACTGAGCCATCGCCCAAGGGAGGTAGGGGACGGTTCCGTTCCAGATCCCTTTCCCCTAGCAATCTTTCTACTAGGGTTTGTTGGGGGAGGGTAACGGGACAGGTAGTCGGCATTTCCCTGCTCCACCCCTTTTTGATGTAGGGTTTTAAACCTGTAGGGTTGCAGGGTAAGGAACCATCGCAGAACACGGTCATTGTGTCCTTTGTTTCTTGCCATCCACTCTAGTGGCGCATGGTCTGTATATAAGGTGAATTCGCGTCCGTCCAGATAATATCGTAGGCTTTCCACTGCCCACTTAATAGCCAAGGCCTCCTTTTCGATCACCGCATAATTCAGCTCCCTGGGAAAGAGTTTCCGGCTAAGGTAGAGGATAGGTCTCTCGTCACCGTTTCTGTCCTTCTGGGATAGCACGGCCCCTATACCCTGATCCGAAGCATCAGTTTGAAGGATAAATGGCCTGGTGTAGTCGGGGCTAACAAGGACGGGTTCGGAAACAAGGGATTGCTTCAGTTGGCTGAAGGCTTGAAGCAACCCCGGTGTTGGATGGCGTAAGGCCTCTTCGGCCTTCGTGGCCTTTTTGAGGAGGTCGGTTAAGGGAGCAGCGGTCTGTGAGAAGTTGGGAATGAACCTCCTATAGTAGCCCAGGAGGCCCAGAAAAGCCCGTAATTCTTTGCGTGTCTGTGGAAAGGGGATGGACTGTATGGCAGTTATTTTTTTGTTCTGTGGTCTGATGACTCCCTCGCCTAGTAAAAACCCCAGATATTTCACGGTTTGGGCGGCCAGGGTGGTCTTGGAGGGGTTTATGGTGAACCCATGGCCCCCCAGAGAGGAAATGACTTTCTGTAAATGGTGTAGGTGTTGATCCCAATCGTCGCTATAGATGATAATGTCATCTAGGTAGGCCCCTACGTACTGGGAATGGGGTTGTAGGACCTGATTCATGGCCCTCTGAAAGGTGGCGGGAGCACCGTGAAGCCCAAAGGGCATTACCTTAAATTGAAACAGGCCATCGGATGTTGAAAAGGCGGTTTTCTTTTTATCCTCCGAGCGTAGGGGAATTTGCCAATAGCCCTTGCATAGGTCAAGGGTACTGATGTACTTGGCCTTGCCTATGCGTTCCACCATTTCATCCACCCGGGGTAACGGGTATGTGTCAAAACAGGAGATCTTGTTGACCTCCCGGAAGTCTATACAAAATCGTACCGAGCCATCTGGCTTCGGCACCAAAAGAATAGGGGAATTCCAATTGCTAATGGACGGTTCTATGATGCCCATTTTCAGCATCATGTCAGTCTCCTCCTTAATAATTGTCCGTCGAGCCTCTGGAACTCGATATGGCCGTTGTCTCACGGTTTTTCCAGGATCGGTTAGGATAGCGTGTTCTATGACCGTGGTATGGCCTGGTAGGGAGGAAAATACCTGTTGTAGGGAGGTCAAGGCAGTTCGAAGGTCTTCTTTTTGTGGTTCCCGTAAGTCGGGATCAAAACAGACCTCGTAAGGGAGGGGTGCTTGGGTAGTGAGATTGGACAGAACAGGCCGGGGTCCTTCCCATTTTTTAAAGAGATTTACATGGTAAATCTGGGTGACCCCTCGTTTAGGATCTAGCTCTATTTCGTAGGTCACGGGGGTTACCTGTCGTAGGACAACAAAAGGGCCCTGCCACTGACCCAGTAGTTTATGGTCTGAAGACGGTAGGAGGAGGAGTACCAGATTACCCGGGATGAAGGAACGGGGCTTAGTTCCTTTGTCGTATTGACGTTTCTGGGAGGTCTGAGCCGTCAAAAGATTTTGTCGCACGATTTCCCTTATTTGTCCCAAGTGTGTTTTTAAATTAGCAACATATTCCGGGAGGGGTTTGGTGCGGTCGGGCTCGGCCTCCCAGGCTTCTCGTGCCATATCCAACAGGGTTCGGGGAGCCCGCCCATATAATAGTTCGTAGGGGGAGAAACCAGTGCTGCTTTGGACCTTGCATCGGATTGCAAACAAGGCTAGGGGTAGCATCTCTTCCCATCTTTTACTTTCTAGGGCCAACAGTTTCTTTAGGGTGGTTTTTAGGGTGGCATTGTAGCGTTCGACTAGTCCATCGGTCTGGGGGTGGTAAGCAGAGGTCCTTATCTGTTTGACGCCAAGCTGGGAACATACTTGTTTCATAAGGGAGGAGACAAAGGGGGTCCCTTGATCAGTTAGGATCTCTCGAGGAAAACCTACACGGGAAAATATCGAGATAAGGGCTTTGGCAATGTTCTGGGTGGTAGGCTGGCGCAGGGGAACTGCCTCAGGAAAACGAGTGGCATAATCGACCAAGACAAGGGCGTATCGACACCCACTTCTAGAAGGAAGTAGGGGGCCTATGAGATCCATGCCGACTCGACTGAAGGGAACGTCTATGAGGGGCATGGGTTGGAGGGGTACTCGAGGAGGGCGATATCAGCTGTTTTTCTGGCAGTCGGGGCACTCCTGGCAGTATCGTTTTATCTGCTGATACACCCCCGGCCAATAGAACCGGTCGAGGATGGATTGTCCTGTTTTTACATCGCCGAAGTGTCCCCCTAATAGGTGGCTGTGGGCCAGGAACAGCACCTTCTCCTGAAATGGGCCGGGGATTAACAACTGTGAGGCCTGCTGAGGTCCGCTCTTTCTGTACAATAGTCCATTCCGTTTAAAGAAGTATGGACCTACTTGAAGAGGGTCTTCGTTATCCAGAGCTCGGCTCCAGGCGTTCTGTAATGTGGGATCTTCCTGTTGAGCCGCCCGGAACTCCCTATCAGTTTCCCAGGGATGGTCATTCAGTTGTATTGGATATGCGGTAGCGTGGTTTCTTTTCTCCTTCTTTTTCTGACTCTTGGTCTTGTAGGGTTTAACAGGCATCTCCGTACTGGTACTGGTTTGGGGAAATGGTGCTTCTGCCCACCATTTCTCCAGTGAGTCTGTCGTTTTCTGGAGGAGGTGAGGGAGTCCGCTGTAATCACTGCCCAGAATTACTTGTTCCGGCAAATTGGGAACCAAGCCTACGGTCAGTAGGCTTCCTTGATCTGCATGATGTTGTACCCGTACCCTGGCGGTGGGATAACTCTTGGTGTCGCCATGTACGCATTGGATGGCAACCGTACCGGTCACTGGTCCTATGCGGGTCGGAATTTCCTGTGGGCGTAATACGCTTTGCCGGCACCCGGAATCGGCAAGAGCCCTTAATGGTTGTCCGTCAATCCTCACCGGACAGTGAAAGCGAGGGGGTTCCATCTCCGACGTATCACAAACCAGGTTTCTAACCAGTCCTACCTCCATGGGTTCCTCTTTCAGCGGGCATACTCGGGCGATATGACCGTAACCCCCACAATGATAGCACTGAGGTCCAGGGGGTGGTTGTCGGGGTAGGACCGGGTAGGGAAAAAGGGGGACAGGGTCTGGTTTTCTGGGTAGGGACGGCCTTTGGGCTCGGATGTGATTGGGATGATGGCCTCGGGGTAGGTGTTCTTCCTTTATCCTCTGAGTCTCCTGGGCACGGCTGAAAGCACTGGCGATTTCCACCGCCGTGTCCAGTGTCAGGCGGGCGTGTTGGCGTACCCACTTCTGGGTGGAGGGGTGTAAGGAAGCCAGAAATTGTTCTAAATATATTTTCGCTAGAATGTCTTCTTTGGAGGAGGTGGCGGGCTTCAGCCAGCGATTAGCCAAATCCTGAATACGGAATGAGAGAGCCCTAGGATTCTCCTGTGGCCCTTCCTTTGCTTGTCGGAGACGTATCCTGTATGTTTCCTCGTCGATCCCCAGACGCTCTAGAATACAGGTCTTTATATCATTATACGGGGTCTGTCCCTGGATGTTGGCCTGCTGGTAGGCCGCCTGTAACTCACCGGTAAGCAGGGGACCCAGATAGTGGCCCCAACGGTCGAGTGGCCATGCAGCAGCTTGGGCCAGACGCTCAAAGTTTGTAAAGAAGTAGTCCGGGTCTTCCCCCGGAACATACTTCTGCAGTACTACCGACGGAAGGGAGGTGACGGGCCTCTGTTGTCCCAACACATCGGTTAACTTTCCTAGGGCCTGGTCTTGCGCTGTGCCTTGGCCTTTCAGGACGTCATGTAACTGCCCCCGATCCTCCTCTGCAGTCTTGAGGAATTGTTCCATGAGCTTCCCCATCTGCTCCTGGGATTCAGCCAGCTTTTTTACTGCCACCTCCATGCTTCCGGTATATCCCACTTCTGACACCACCTGTGGGCTATGGGTTTGGGCGGACCGGAATAACAGGCGTGGAGGCCGGATGTAGTGAGCTATGTCTTAGCTTTCTTTATTGTCACACACACAAGCGGGGTTTGTGGAAAGTATGGATAACAAAGGATTGAAGAAGGAAGGTTCTTGGATGCAGTCGTCAGGGAGGAAAGGTCCGGGATGAGTTCTGGTTGTACGTCGTCTTCTTCTTTTTCTGTGGATCCGGTGGCCCTCGGAGTTAAAGAGAGAGAGAACAGGGCAATTAGTCCTCCACTTTGGAATCTGAATAATGACACCAACACCCGGGTTGTGGTGGGGAAAAAGGGAGAGTGAGGAGGGTTCGGAAGGGACAAAGGTGGGAAAGAGTACTAGCGGGAAGGAAGAGGGTGAAATCAGTGAGGGATCCGGTGTGGGGTTCTCTACGTACAGTGTCTCGGGTAGTGTTTCTATATACAGTGCTCCTAGGAGTGCTATACAGTGAGGGGATGCTCTATATACACAACTATACAGTTCGACCTGGGAACCAGGAGACAGGGTACTCACATGCCCCGCCGCAACTCTTCTCCGAGTTGCGGCCGCTCTCCAGCCACCTCCTGGGACTCCACCAGTCCTTGCTCTAGATCTCCTCGTCCTCGCCTCCGGTCTTCTCTTCTCCTCTGCCTCCGCTATCTCCGTCCACCGCCTCCAGTTCTTGGTATGCTGTCTCCTGCCACGAGTCCGCCGTCAAGAACGCTCCTCCTTCTCCGCGGTCGCCTTTTCCGGGTTCCGGGCCGGGACCATAGGCGGGACTTCCGGGGTCAGCGTCAGGTCCTTCCGGTCTTCCGTCAATCGCGATTGGCTCCTGCATGGGAAGAGAAAGGGGAGGAGACCGTGTTGCCAGGGACGCTGCTGGATCGCTATCGGAGCCCAGAGAGTTCGTACTGAGCCATCGCCCAAGGGAGGTAGGGGACGGTTCCGTTCCACATCCACGTTACCAGCAAAATTGAAGGGCTTTCATGCGGAGCCCAGTGAAATTGTGCGCCACTACACTTGCTACTGTTCAAATGATTGAAGAAGCATTATGATTCGACATTCCTACATTCCTGCATTCGTCTGCGACTATGCTTACTTACCGATTTGAACAGGGGCAGGCACGGCAGGTCAGGTCACAACATCGGGGTAACCAGCAACGTTTCTCCGACGCTTCAAGCAGGGCACAACACGGGGATCACCAGCAACGTTTCTCCGATTCTTCAAGCAGGGCACAACACGGGGATCACCAGCAACGTTTCTCCGATTCTCCAAGCAGGGCACAACACGGGGGTCACCAGCAACGTTTCTCCGACGCTCCAAGCTTGCCAAGGCAGTAATGGTGAGCCTACGCAGCATATGTACAACGCGTGCGTGCGTACTTACGCATGGAAGCGTATGGCGGCAGTGTGCTGGGCAAAACCATTCCGAAGGTGGTATTTTAAACCCCCCGCATGTTGGGCTGCAATTTGTATCACCCACTTCCTGCGTGGTGGCACGGCACCCCTGGCTGCTCATCACGGCGCACCAGGGCACCGCGGGCGCACACTTTGAGAACCACAGCCCTAGTGCGTTAAAAAGATGCTTTTGGGCTCCTTCGAAATGTGTCTCTTGGAGACAGATCAAATTCGGACCCAGTGTCCGCAACCCTTGTGCCACTTTCTGTCTTTGCCAAATCATTAAGTCCACAGATATTCACAGATACAATTTTAATTTTATTTGTACCACTCATTTTAAGTTAATGAATCTCATCTATCCTGCATTCCTGCGTGCTTTTCTCCCTATCTCGGCTTTTTCGAAACAAGTAATATTCTAGGGCCCGATTCACAGAATGAACTTACTACTTTTGGCATTCACAGAATGAACTTACTACTTTTGGTATTCACAGAAGCTAGGATTTTGTCTTAAGTCTGTCTTAAGTCTGTCTTAAGACAAACTTAAGACAACATCCTAACTTCTGTGAATACCAAAAGTAGTAAGTTCATTCTGTGAATACCAAAATAGTAGTAAGTTTAGGATTGAGTCTTAAGTTCATTCTGTGAATCAGGCCCGTAGTCTGTAACCTATTTCAAACTGGCCCTCTGTGTCCACCCCGTACAACCTTTAGGTGTCCCCTCCCCTACCCCCGTCCTTATTGAGCAGTCAAGATGACCTTGCATGATGGATGTCAAGTGTGAGTTCCAGCCACCAAACCACCCTAAAGGAAAAAAAAAACACAACAGAGGTCCGGGTATCTTGATTTCTAAGGGGCTGATTCACAGAACTAACTTAAGACAAAATCCTAAACTTACTACTTTTGCTATTCACAGAAGTTAGGATTTTGTCTTAAGACCGACTTAAGACAGAATCCTAACTTAAGTCTGTCTTAAGACAAAATCCTAACTTCTGTGAATACCAAAAGTAGTAAGTTTAGGATTTTGTCTTAAGTTAGTTCTGTGAATCAGGCCCGAAGTCATTAGTCTAAATCATTAGTCAGTTCATCCGCTTCCGTTCCGTGATTTCCTTTAAGAACTCTCCTGCTTTGACTTCAGAGAGGAAGACTCGCGTTTTTCCCTCGTGCAGAACTTTCAGTCTGGCCGGGTTCATTAAATAAACTTGTGCCCCATGTTGTTGGAATGGGGAAATTAGCTGGCGCAGCCTCCATCTCCGTTCAACGGTTGCATGGCAAAAATCCGGCTTTGCAAAAAATGTAACCCCATTCGCCTCTTTCTGTGAGTTTGGTCTAGCCTTATCGTAGATCATCTGCCTCAGTAGGAAGTTCCTGAAAAAGACCAAAAAGTCCCTGGGCTTTTCTCTGGTGTGGTTCTCTCCTCGTCTAGCCTTGATGTTAAAAGGAAATCTGTGGGCCCTTTGTAACTCCAACTCCCAATTCCAATTATTCTCTGCAGGGACCGCGGCTTGCAAACGTTTGACTATGTACCCTCTGGGGTCTTCTCCTTCAACCCCCTCTGGGATACCCAGTAGTCACAGATTATTACGGCGTTGTCTATTCTCCTGGTCCTCTAGTTTGATCATTAGGTCCACTAGGCATGCCTCATGCGTGCTCCCCTGTTCTTTAGCCTTTGCAGCCTCCTCTTCCAGTATTCCAGTCCTGGCCTTCACCATTGCTACCCGGTCCCCAATATCTGTACAAGCCTTATTAAGCTTCCTCATGCCACTTTGCAAATTCTTAGCGGCAGATTTGGCGGAGAGGTTGTCTGAGCTCACTTCCTCCTGAAACTGCTTAATGGAATTCAGAATTGAAGCCAAAGAAGGGGCCTCCACATCGCCCCCATTCTTTTCCGGGACTGATGAGGCTGTCTCAGATTGTGGTGCACTGGGGGTGTTTCCCAGTGAAAGTAGGCTTGGGGAGTCAGAATAGTCCCACTTTAGCTGATTCTGCTTCCGCCTGGACTGTCTCTTCCTCAAGACTGTGTCGGCCGTTTTACTTTGAGCTATCTCATCCTCGCTGCGACCCTCCTCTGACAGAGTCTTCAGTTGGAGAGGAACCTTCCATTCCAATATCTGATAAGGACCCATCTGACACAGAGTAAAAGTTTTCTGCACTAGCATCTGGTGTCTGAGGCACCAGTACCCCGGAATTGGTTAAAACTTTCGGGCTCTCTCCCTGTTCTTTGCTGCCCTCCATGGCCTCCCTTGAGGGGGTTATCTGAGGCTCAGTATCCCCTTCCACATCATTTTGCCATGCCTCTAGGCCCGCTTCTTGTGAGTCGAGCGGTATTTGGGACGCCACCTCTGCAGGGGGAGCTTGGGGGCTAATATTGGGATGTGGCTTTGAAGTTTTTTAATGTTTTCAGTTGGCTATAAAATAACGTGCACGTTATCGCACTTCCTTTCCACTCGTGACTATTACCGTCACAAAACACTCGTGACCTTGAGGGCGTATATGGAGGTTGTGACCAGCTTGGCCCTGCAGCCCCAACCCTTTCTTCTCAGGTAGTCATGATGGTGTTTCCTTGCTGGGCATGTTGGTTTGGGGGAGTGCAAGGCATCTGTATGTGCAACCTAGCCTTTTAATTTCACTCTCCGGCGCACCCGCACCTGTGTGTCAATCATGATTGAAGCTCCTCTCCCCGCCACCCACGACCCAACGCTCTCTCTCACTCTCATGGAAATACTAAACTGCTGCTTCATCATTTACTGTGGAGAACAACAGTTCATGGGGCAGCAAATCAAACACAGGGGCATGCCGAAATAATGATGCCTCCTCTGTTTTAAAGACTTATATTTAAATTCTACGTAAAATATTTTAAAATGCATCAATTTGCACTCTATATTTGTGTGAGAGCCTAGAGGAGGGATGCTCGTAGATCCGGAAGTTGTTGCTTTATAAAAACCTGCCAGGCAGAGGTGTCATTCGCAGTTTCTCACTGGGCCAGCTCATTAATGCAGCAACACAACTTTGTTAGCAAGCGGGTCCTTTATTTTATTTCTTTTTTTTCAAGCGCCCCGTTGTGCACTTTCATGTAATGGCGGCCGCGCAGCTTTGTTTACATGCAGATTGTCAAAACAAAAGTATGTGGCTGCTATTAAAATGCTGGACCCACTTGTAGGATGTCCTCGTGGCATCTCCAGCAGCCTGCATATGTGAAACACTTGGGTGAAGCGATAGACCTCTATTGGCGGGAAAATCTCATTGGCGACATCGACGCAGGGGTAGTGTGGGAGGCCATGAAGCCCACTATACGAGGGGTGGACATCGCGTGGTGTACGGCGGCCCGTCGGAAGCGTCGAGAGATGATCACGGAAGCAGCCACACAGGTGGAAACCCTAGAACAACAGAACTGAGTGGGGGGCGATGAGGCCGGGCTACGGCTGCTTCTCCAGGCTCAACAAACCTATGCATCTGTCCTACTCGATGAAGCCAAACAGGAGTGGCTGGCCACACGCAGTAGAGTATACCAATGGGGGGATAAGTCGTGTAAGATGCTCCATAGACTCTGCCAACACAACCTCCAACCGATTACACTGCCGGGCCTCAGGTCCGACGACGGCGAGGTCCTTACTGACCCAGTCGAGCTAGCAGCGAGCTTTGCCGCATACTTCGCAACTCAATATGCCCCGTGCGACCGCATGTCGGCTGATGACGTGGCTAACTTTATTGATGGCATGTTACCTCAGGCGGTGTCGGATGAGACCAGGAGGGCCCTCGATGCACCTCTTACGGCTGAGGAACTGGGCGAAGCCCTGGGACAACTTAATACCGGGAAGGTCCCTGGTCCGAGTGGCTACCCGAGTGAGTTTTACAAAAAATTTCACGTACAACTGGGCTCCCATTATCACCGTGCGCTCGAGACGGCACGTGAGCAGGGCACACTGCCCCGAGACTGGCGCCATGCTGAAATCGTAGTGTTTCAGAAACCAGGTAGACCCCCAGAGAGACACGACTCGTACCGCCCCATCTCCTTACTCAATATTGAGGCTAAAGTTCTGGCTAAGGCCCTGGCGAATCGACTATCCCCTCATATTACGGACCTGGTGCACCCAGACCAGGCCGGGTTCATGCCTCATAGGGCGACGCGACATAACATCCGACGCGCACAGGCAGCAATTGATGCCATGATTGCCACAGAAGAACAAGCGGCTCTATTGCTAGCTGATATTAACAAAGCCTTCGACTCCGTCAGTTGGGCATATCTCTTTGCACTCTTGCCCCGTCTCAATCTAGGCCCGGTCTTCTTGTCCTATATCAGGCTTCTATACACGGACATTACGGCCTCGGTGCGTGTTGCAGGGGCGGTGTCGGTGACATTCCACATTGGGCGAGGGACCCGACAGGGGTGCCCGCTCTCCCCCTATCTTTTCGCTCTCGCCATGGAGCCACTGGCAGCCTGGGTGCGTATGGATGCACAATTGCGAGGCTTTGTATGGAATGACACCTTATCAGACAAAATTGCGCTTTACGCAGACGATGTCCTTTTCTTTCTTACTGATTTGCAGAGCTCGGGGCCACGCGTGCTGGAAATTATGCAGATTTTTGGGGAAGTTCCGGGCCTCTATCTAAACCTGCGTAAATCTATGCTATGGGTACTGGGTGATGGCACTGTAACGGGTCCCGGGACATCAGGACTGCAGGTGGCTGCGAGCGGTCTGAAATACCTGGGGGTGTTCCTGTCGGAGTCAGTACACACTGCCTGGGAACGCAACATAGTGCCCGTCTGGGACCGAGTTCAGACCGACGTCAAAACCTGGTCCCGGATGCCCTTGTCAATTTTTGGCAGATCAGCGATTTTTAAGATGGTCGCGCTCCCGTGTCTCCTCTACCAACTACAGAATCATCCCTTTCCGATTACACCACAGTGGTTCCGACAGGTCAATTCGGTCTTGGGCCGCTTTCTATGGGCTGGGGGGGCAGCCAGAGTAGCGCTGCGCACATGCTTCTTGTCCACTTACTGTGGAGGCCTCACCACATCGGATCTACTGTCCTACTACCAAGCCGCTTATCTGCTCATTCTGAACGAATGGTGGTATGGCGACACGGGGATCCGGCCTATGCCCTGGAACGCGCACTGATGGGCGACAATACGCTCCACACCATCCTCTACTCGGCCCGTTTGCGCCGGAAGCTGCCGAGAGTCACAAGACTCGTATTTGCCGTGTGGCGACAGGCCTTGCGTCGCATTGGCTGGTGGGGTCGACTGACCGCGGAGACACCGCTATGGCATAACGGCCTACTACCCGAATTGTCAGCCCTATCAGGATTCGACGGCTGGGACGCGATCGGAATCTCACAACTGGGACATGTGATGTCCGGGACAACACTCAAGTCCTTTCAAGCGCTCAGCACCAAATTTGATATGCCCCAGAAGATGAGCTTCTTGCTAACAATTTAATTTAATTTAATTGTGGGTTTATATAGCGCTAGGAATCGACTCCCGGAGGAGTATCTCCGTGCTTCGACCGCTGGGGAACCCGTCCTGGCTCACCCTGAGAGATAGTCCCTAATGGGTATCTCTAAGGTGCGACCAAGCATCCCCGGCGGTCTGGGGGGGCCGTTGTGAAGATGAGGCAAGCTAATGCCCAGAGTTGCCGAGTGTGGTCCCTGACTGGAGTAGGCACAGAGGCGAGAATTATCGAGCCCGCTGACCATGGTGCACGACCCTGCCGCGTCGGGAATCGAACCCTGGTCCCGGGCCGTCCTCTGCTTACGGGTCTGCCGCCTCTAACCAGTGAGCCACAGCACTCCCCAGTCCCAATTTTTTAGGTACTTACAATTCAGACATGCACTAATGCCCAGTATTGCCAACATTGACTCGCTTCCTGAATTCAGCCCGATTGAGGCGAAAGTCTTTATGGGTGACCTGGGAGATAAAAAAGTCTCTCGTATATATCAGACGATGGTCACTCATTGTTCCTCCACCCTTCTCTCACTAAAGACTGCTTGGGAAACTGATATTGGCCCCCTAGATGAGGATGACTGGAGAGAGGCCCTGGAATCCCCTAGGGGGGCAGCCATAGCCATACGGTTTAGGCTAATCCAGTTCAAAATACTTCATAGAGCCTACTACACCCGTGAGCGATTGTGGAGAGCAGGCTTGATTGGATCCCCGGAATGTTTGCGCTGTGGTGCGGCGGAGGGCACGTTGCTCCATACGGTGTGGTCATGCCCTAGGCTGGTTGGCTTCTGGAGGGGTGTGTGGGGCTGCCTGTCTGAGGTGCTGGGTTGGACTCTTCCTCGCATCCATCGCCTGGGCCGACTCCACATCCTAGAGGGGGTTGGTGGAAACATATACAAACATCATTTGTTGCTCCTGGGGCTAGTAGTGGCCAAAAGGGACTTGACTCGGGCGTGGAAGGACGTGAGGGCCCCCCCCCCTGAGTGCATGGAGAGCCGGAATAGACTTTTGTATGGGTCTAGAGCGACCGATCTTTGAAGCACGAGGGTGCCCCCGCAAACATTTTAAGGTGTGGAAAAGGTGGGCCGATTATAGGGGTTTGACACTAGACCCTCCGGCAGAACTGGAGGAAGATCTTTAGTCCTCTAATGTGCGTAAATTCTTACATTACGCCGCAAATACCATGTCATGATTAAACACCGAAGCTAATGGTACACACGTGCACGGGGTTAGGGTGGAATACAGGGGAGGGTGTGGGAGGGTTGGGTAGTTGGGGTTGGTAGGGGCAGGGTCAGGTATAGCTTTACTTTGTTATAAATGCTTTCTTTTGACTCCTTGATTGGACACTTGGTCCTCTGCTGCAACTGTATCAAAATACTTGGTGGTGTTCTCCTGATTGTGGGGAGCCACGTGTGTTACTTGCCCGATCTAATAAATAAAATTTGTTGTGAAAAAAATGCTGGACCCATGCACAATTCCACCATCAGGTTTCTGGGTTCCAGGGTCACGGAGGATCACCTTTCCAGGATCTCAGAGATGGTTAGCGGGTCTAGCAGGGAGAACCGGGTTGAGGAATCAGCCTTTAGTGGCTAGAATGCAGGCATCGGTACCCGTGCTGCTTGTGAGGAAAAAACATGGGGAACTCTGCTTCAGATTTTTCTGAGGATGTTTTCCAGGTAAACTTAAATCATTGCAATAAAAAACAGCTGCACACTGGCTTCCACGTGAGGTTCTGTGCACAGCAGCTTGTCGGCGTCTACTCAACTGTCTGATCTGTGACCAGCTTCACTTACACCATTTGGACTCCTAAACTTCTGTTGTTGCTCTTACTTGTGGCCATCTTCACAGGTTAGTGAGTTTTCTGAATGATAACATATTTCCACTCTACATATTTAAAAATTGAGTGGGTAACTGCAATTTTTTTTTAATTAAACACACCATCTAAATATGCACTTGTTTTTCTTATAAAATACATATTTGAATAATGGATAATTGGTCCCACCCTCACTTTGTTGTCTGAGTTATCACCCTATCGTCTGCATTACCCTGCTACCGGTCTCCCTCCTGCTGTTTATGTTGCCCTGTTACCACACGTCATTAGAACAAGCAGGTCTCACCTGTGGGACCTTATAAGTGCTTAGCCATGCAACAGTTGATGTTGCACCAAGGATATTGTCCTGCATAACTAAATACTTATAAGGTCCCAAAAGCGAGACCTATTGGCTATGCCAATGCTTGTTTACTTTGTGTCCATTTGAATATATCTTCCATTTATCAGCATACTCCGAGTCATTACTAAAGCTAGCCAAAGCAGAAAGAAAAATATTTCAGAAACAATCCATAGTTCAATCCATGGTGAAACCAGATAAGTCTTTTTCAGGAGATGAAAAAAAGTCTGTTGCTTGTTTGTTCTGGCGTCGTTTCAGGTTTGCTTGGATCCTCAGAAAACGTATCATAGTTAATGAAATAGCCAGAGGCAGTTCTGTCAATGGTTGGAATTGCATCAGGATTTGTTGAAATCGCTGTAACCAGTTGATCATGTTACGTTGGTGTAGACGGGTGTATCAGGAAGAACTGTTATTTGGGTTTCAAGAGGAATAAGTTCCATTGCCTCATTGCTTAGTCCTTCCTTTCTCACTTCTGACTCCTCGAAGGTGATGCGTCTTTCAGTTTGAACCTCTTGGATAGTAGCTAGAGGAGTGCGTCTGCTACTTGGTCGGAGTCACATGGCCTACTGCTTGGTATTGGCCACATAGTGTGGTTTGATCAGGTCGATGGACACAAATCTTTTCTCCTTTTTCCAGCAAGGGGCGGCAGAAGTACTGTTCTTGATACGTGGATAGCTAGGACAGGTACTGGTTGTCAGTAAGATGCCCCAAATTCCTTCTTACATTCGCGATCTTCTCTCTGACTAGATTCCCCAAGCTTTGGGATCCAGACACGCCTTGATGGGACTGCTGGTTTTCCCCCAGTGGTGGTTGGCTTCAGGAACACGTTGCTTTGTTTCGATCTTAGTTCATTTAAGTCCTGTAAAACAGCCAAACGATCTTTGATGTCAAAAGGTTTATTTTCCACCACTGTGCCTTTGTAATCGAGATCTGGGACCCACATTCTTGTCCCAAACAGGACCTCATAAGGGGTGACACCACCTAAAGCACTTCTTGGCAAATTGTTTAATGAGCATTGGACCCCATAAAGATATAAAGATGTTAGACCCACCCTAACCTAATACCCTAGCTGTTATAGACTACTTTATGTCCCAGGTTTTCCTTTCCACAACAGAATTTCCCTCAGGATGGAGCAGGGAGGAGTACCGCAATGCTACACCCAAACTGGCAATGGCTTCTTTGTAAGCTCGAGAGCTAAACACAGGGCCCTGGTTAGTGTAGTGTGCCTATTGCGTATGTGCTGATAAAGACTTGCAAATCTTTTATAACCGTTTGAGCGTCAGCCGAGTGATAAGGCCACATCCATAGGATCCTTGAACACAAATCCAGTGCGACCATGATATATTTATAGTTACCATCCCTTTGTAAGGGACTATAGTGGTCCAGGTAAACACGCGTAGATGGTTTATCTGAAATTAACAGGGGCGTCTGCGCAGGACGTTTCACTGTAGACTTTCATCTTCTGGCATATTTCACATTCCAAAACATAGTTTTTGGTCTGTTTCCTAATACCTGGCCACCAATATCTCTGTTTTAATAATGATACTGTGGCGGAAACACCTGCATGGGCAGAGGCTATCCCTTCATGTGCTGCTAGGAGTAGTCCTAATCTACGTTCCATGTTTGGAATTACCCTATCCCCCACTCCAGGGATTCGCGCAAACAGAACGTTGTTCGCATCAATTATATATGAGTATTTGAGTGGAAACTTTAGGTAACGATGCACCGCTGCCTTTGCTTGAAGTATTGACAGCCAATAATATCTCACAATCTATTATCGTTTTTGAAAGAGTGATATCAGCTACAAAGCAGTTTGCACAGCCCCCTTCGCAGCTGCATCAGCCAATGAATTTCCTGCAACATGAACACCATCACGATGACTCGGCGTGTGTATCATGTGATTGTTTTGTAGTCCGTCTTGCAATTGAACTACTTGTTCTCAAAGCGTTTTATGCTTGATTGTGCCACCTTTTGCATCTTTGAAACCATTTTGAAGCCAATTCTGTAAATATTCATTATGATTGAACACAGTAAAAAGAATCGCACACAATAAGTGTGGGGAGTTCGCGATCTGTATTTTCAAGTGCCAATTTGAATGCTTGTAGTTCAGCTCGCTGAGCTGAGTTGTGTCCATCGGTCAGAATTTACCATCGCACATGCAAAGTTTAACTATCACGCATGCTGCAGTATAAGCTTGTCTACTCCTCGTAGCGGGTTGTGAAGATCAGTCTGTATAAATTTGTACTGATCAAGAGGGAGAATCTCAGTAGACAGAGGACACTCGTGTTCGTATTGAAGGAATGCTTGTGTTTTTAAATGAGGATCAAAAACATATTAAACATCTGTTGCAACAAGAGAATTAACCCATTGTATCCATCTTGGATGTAAAGCTTTTGCATTTGGAATGTTCTTTTTTGTAACAGCCTCTACGGCTGGTACTGGAGTCCCGACAGTTATGCGTTTCCCCTGAGCTAGAGCTCTTCTTCTTTTTTTTTTTTTTGCTACAGCGGGTTGAACTGATGTCAGGATTTTTTCTGTTGAAGTGAAGCGCATTTCTGCTTGTGTATACAAATGTGATTTGTATGCAATTGGTACTTTTTCACCTTCTTTAAAAGTTAAGTAGGTGAATCCGCATTGACCCGGAATGATTAGGATCAATAAATTGCGTACGTTTACGCATGTTTGTAAGTGATTTGTTGCTAACATGTCAGCTTGAAGGGAACGCAGGATATCTGTGTTCCTGTGTCCAATTTTTGATTTTGAAATCGGGTTTCATTAATTCATAGAGAGGTTTAACCCTTTCTGCGTAATTTAGAATAAAAGTTCTTCCAAAATGTAAAACCTAGAATCGACTACGTTTTTCAGCATTTTTGGAGGTTGGAGCAGTTCACACTTTTCTAAAAAGTTAGCTGCCAGGCTTTTACCTTCACTTGAAAGCTCATTTCCTAGGAAAAGGACATTGAGGTGGGCAATTCTTGAATTCTTGAAATTGAATTTGTAGCCCTCAGAGGCGAAGCCCAATATAATGATATTCACCCTGTTCAAGAGTCTCTCCAGGTCATCGTCTGTCAGATGTCATCGATGTATGACAATGCCTCATCATAAATTTGTAGTAACTCTGTTACTCCTGCTGAGAATAACCCAGGGCTGTTATTGAACCCTTGTGGGAGTCGACAAAAGTGACGCTGGGTCCCCATTATTGAGAAAGCTGTCAAATACCTACTTTCAGGTGCTATGCTTTGACAAAAAAAAAACGTTAGAAATGTCTAGTGGTTTTATATTTTTTACGCACAATGTTATTCATTAATGCTGTACTATGTGCATTTTGCACTGCAAATGTTTCTGAACAAGAGTTCAGGTGTCTGTAATCCAAAACTAGACAATGTGTTGTCGGGTTTGGAAACAGAAAACAAAGGATTGTTCATTGAGGAGGTGCATGTTTCAAGCACCCCTTGGTATTAAAGTTGATCTAAGATCTCCCTTGCCTGTTTTTTAGCTTCTTGCTTAATTGTATACTGCCTTTGTGCAGTAGAGACTTTTTTTTTAACTGGATCTTGTGGTGAGGTGAGTCCTCATCCCATCTGTGGGAAATGGGATCCCTGGCTGGCCAGGGCTTGCGCCCATGTCAGTCAGAGACCACCACTCCCAAGTCAGGGCAAGGAGGTCACACGCCAAGACAACCCCTGCTCACCCTCTAGGTAACGTGGCGCAAGCAGCAAGGCCTATCTCGGAGGCTATGTGTAAAGTATTTGCGCACGCACCAACCAGCAGCAACCTCCAGGGCCCCCCACAAAAGGAACTCCACACAAGGTATATATAAAAATAGTCTTTGTATTAAAAGAACACATTAGATAGGAACACACATTTGACAATGTGCCAGAGGCACGGGTAGAGCTTACAAGGGACTATGTACAGGACAGGGCCAGGGAGGCCGCTGCCAAGAATATGCACTTGGTGGAATTGGCATTAGAATATATCACAACTGGGAGCTTCATAGAACTAGCACTAGAACACAGGGTAACCAGGAGCTAGCATTAGAACACATAACAACCCGGAGCTTCATAGAACTAGCAGTAGAACTCACTCTAACCAGAAGCAACCTACATGAGGCAATAGATATTCAGGAGGAAAGGAATGACAAGGCACATAACACATCAGACGCACCTTCGGAGGCGCAACACATAAGAACTCTCAGGAAGTCACATTTAACATTTAGCCAATAACTTTCACCAGGCCAACTGGCCTTTCTGGGGCGGGGACGCCCGATGTCTCAATGTCAGGACAGGCTGCAGGGAGCCCTGAACGAACCTACACGTGGCAGCTGCCCACGAAGTGCTGGGCAGCTGAGGGACAAAGATACGGCCAACACGTTGGAGCCCCACAGGCTCGGAACAATGTACCAGGAGGGAGCCTCTCGGGCTCGGGGACATAGGTGCGGAGCTGAGCCTCGCAGGCTCGAACAAGGGGCCAAGGGGGAGCCTCTCAGGGCTCGAGAAAGTAGGGCAAAGTGGAGCCTCTCAGGGCCCAACCACGAAGAGGCGGGGACCGAGCCTCGCAGGCTCGTCAGGGCAAAGGTAGGCGGGGTCCCTTTCGGGGGACTCAATATTACAGGGGGCCCCACGGGCCTCTGCAGCACCACAATGGAGTATTGGAGGGGAGGGGCGGGCCCCGGCAATGTGCCCCGACGCCTCCTCCCATTCTCGGCACTCACCGGGTCGATGCGTCAGTCTCTTCTGCTTCGCCGGCCTCCTCTCGCTCTCTGGGGCTCTCCCTCACTCTCAGGAGCCCCGTGGGGGGGGGGTTGGCGGCATCTCTGGCAACGCAGGAGCGCGGAGTGGGCTCCCGCCGCTACCTGCTTCTTTCTGTTTGACGGGGCCAGACTTCAGAGTCCTCGGGCCGGCAGCCAATCACGGCGCGGCCTGAGGGAACGTCATGAGGGGAATCCCGGGCCGGCAGCCACTCCCAGCGTGGCCCAGGCAGACGTCATGAGGGGTCAGGGCCAGCGGCGGTAGGGGAAAATGACGAGGAGTAGGCTCCCTCGTAATGCAATAAAGGAAGGAAATAAAGCGAGGTAGGCACTCGCTGAGGCTCAGGAACCTTCCTACGCCTTCCTACCACCTAGATCGCGCTCTCCAGAGCCAAGGGTCCATGAAAAGCGCTCTCAGGCGCTAGTTTAATAGCGAGCAGCCAAGTCCTTCGGGGGTTGCAGCAAAGTCCCAAGCAAAGTCCCCCAATCAGCCCAGCAAGGCAGAGGAGTTCCCCCCAGAAGTCCTCCAGGCAGTCATCAGGAATCCAGGGGCTGGGCAGGGCTCAGGGAGGCAAGCCTTCCCCTGAGCCCAAGCAGCAGCATGCCCCTGGCAGGATTCAAGTCAGAACAAGAACATTTTCAGAGTGTCACAGCACCCTTTTTATACACAACATCCTTTGTCTAAAGGGGCAGGGAGGGTGAGAACCAGCTAGAACTGGTTATGGGGGATTCTTTTCACTGGCCAGGCTAGGGACATCAGACGCACCCAAGGGGGTGGAGCCAGCATTGTGTGGAGACAACCCAGCCTCATTCAGGACCCTCAAACCAGACAGTCAATCCACAAGCAGGCCCAGGCTCACTCCTCCCCTCACATCAGCATGCTAAACACTCCATTCAACACCGGGGCAGACCCTCCCAGACTCTTGGAGCCAGGCTCATCAGCCCGCCTCAGCCAATCACACACCAGATACAAATTACACAAATATGCCAACTTCTAAAAGTGGCGCTTCTACACTAGACACACTCATGCCGCATATACCATTGCGCAGCATTCAATCTCACGAGCTCGCACATACCAGACTCGACCCTGCACGCCCCACGCATCAGGAACTACCAGGGACACATAAATTCCCCATGCATTCCTATGGGAGGGCAGGTCTTTCTCACCACACACACTCAGAAAGGGAATCATCATCCCCATGTTACATATAACAAGCAAAAACTTCTGGGGTGGGCCTGCCAAAAGGGCCAAGTCCAACACCATCCTACATGATTTTTATATAATGCTGGGGCTTGGTCAACTGCCCATTTCCTGGTATAAGTATATTTTAAATGTACTGGAACATGGTTGCAGAAGGCTGACATAATGATGTCTTCGCCATGTGGGCACTCCCTGACAAATTCTGGTGGCCAGTACTGTTCTGCTAGAAAAATATCATAACCCTTTGAAAGTCTCTCCCAAAAGAGTACTTTCACTTTTCTCGGTATGTCTCCCTCCATCCGGAGTAATATTATATTGTATAACTTTTGTGGAGAACTAACCCTGGTGTCTACAGTTTCTACTTTTATGTACTCATTCAAGTCCACTGTCTTCAGAAGTTCCTTCAGGTCTGGCAAGCTATTGTTACGTCTGCTGCACTGTCCAGCATTATCTGAGCCCATTCTCCGTTCTTGAGTTGTGTCCTCAAGATCCTTGGCATGTCTAATCTTCAGATCTGCTACCTTCTTGGAGAATTGAGGTTTTGGTTTGTTTTTCTGAATGTGTTGATCGTCTTTGGACTTCATGCGTTCTTCTCTTTGATCTGACGTCCTCTTCTGTGGGATGTCTCTGTCAGAACTAAAAAGGATACTTTTGACGTAACTGCACAGGAACAGAGATGCTGACTCCCGAATCCGCCCGGCGCAACAACCTAGAGCTCGGAAAACGAGACTCCAGCCTATTACCTCCAGGGGGAAGGGGGAAATTGGATAACATAATAAACAACAAGAAAAGACACTCTTGGTTGGTTCCACTCGTCAGTCCGACCTGCAGACCACTTTCTTTCTGGATCCTGAAAAGAAATAAAACTTGGTTAGCCTAGACCTTAGATCTCTCTCCCTATCTATCCACTTCCCACTATCTCTCTACCTACCCTTAGTTTCCCAGAGTCTTGCCTTCTCTTCTACTTCTTTTCTGGGCACGGAATATTGCTGTACTCTTCCTAATGTCTTTCCTATAATTCACAACAATATTACTTGTTATATCTTCAATTGCTCTATGCTAATATCTTTTACTCTGAACTATTTATTCTCAACTCACTCTTATTTCTTCATTCTGCTCTGTTATCCTACGTGCCTCATTCTGCTCTTGGCTGCAATCTCCCTGTGGGGTAATGACACATGGAATTATAATAATTACTCCTCTGACTATTCGTTCTGACTTTACCTATATTTTTTGTTATTAACTCTGACTTACTGATTGCTGTTAGTTTTTTCTATTTTGCATTAATCCTCTTTTTAAAATATCTTCTATTTTCTGTTTATTCTGTTTTCTCTCAGGACATTACTCGTCTGAAGTAGTGTGGCTCACTGGTTAGAGGCGGCAGACCCGAGAGCAGAGGATGGCCCGGGACCAGGGTTCGATTCCCGGCACGGCAGGTTTCTGGACCAGGGTCAGCGGACCCGATAATTCTCTCGCCTCGGTGCCCACTCTGATCAGCGTTCACACTCGGCAACTCTGGGCATTAGCTTGCCTCATGTTCACTAACGGCCCCACCAGACCGCCGGGGATGCCTGGTCTCACCCTGGAGATACCCATTAAGGGACCATCTCTCAGGGAAGCCAGGAAGGGTTTCGCAGCGGTCGAAGCGCCTTGGGACCCTCCGGGTAAGTAGTGCACTATATAAATGCCTATACATTTACATTTACATTTACATTTACGTCTCTCGAATTCTTGTGACTGATCCAAAATCGTAATCCTTTGCTCTCTATACACGGTAAGTATACTTAGGACATTATGCGATTTTGTTCTATTCAGAATATGCAATTTTTAAACTCTTATCTTGAACTATTGGTTTTCTTTTGCAGGTTCTCTATCTGCGGTTCAGTAGGATGACTAGGTTCTCGACTTGGTGCTAGGCTACTGCTGCTTCACTGATTGCCAGTTGCTGCTGTAGTCTTCTACCGTTGATCTTTGACGGAGACTCAACGATGATATCAGGTAA